>NC_072010.1:47160697-47780697 GCF_027791375.1 Indicator indicator | reverse complement strand
GCATGCTATTTGCAAATCTAACATTTCATGCAGCAGAACTTGTCAGTATTTGGGAAGAGATACAAAAACTTTATTCCTATTTATCTCTCTTTTTTTTATAGCTGTTGTGCATTTGCACTCTTTGTGTAAGATAATCTAGTTGTAGTCTGATCCCAATTGGTTGGTGATCTAGAGGTGTAAAATCATCATCTTCCTGTCCTCTCTTACCCCATTAAATATGCTGATAACTAAGCCCTGGTTTTCTGCAAGTATCTTGCTTTTGAAGGCTTCTATAGTCTGTATCTGAGAGCAAGAAGCAATTGCTTTCTTTCAAGCAGCATTAGTAGGAGCTGAACACAGCAGCTGTGGTACCTCCTCCTGCTTCTCCTGAGTGCAGTATGTCTCAAATTTCTCAGTTTCAATTCGACCAGCGTGTTGCAATGTCAGTTCCTTTTTTTTCTTTTCCTTGAGTGGTAGTGCTTGTCACTTCTAAATTATAGCATTCAGATGCAAAAGAAATTGTTTTCTTTAGGTAACATGTTAATTTTAGAAAACAGAATTTATTTTATTTTGCTTGTAACCTTACTTAATGTGTTTTTATTGATGAATTTGATTTGCGGTTGCTGTCCTTGCATATTTAAACTCTTCTATGTCGCACCTTTTGTGGTCCTGGTGTTAGGTTGCCTTTCAGCTTTCTGTGGAGTTATGTAAGGGATTACTTACTCTGTATACATGTGATAATGAAGTCTTCCCAGCACAGATCTAAGAAAGATCATTAGATTCTTCACTAATTTGGTGATGCATTGTTTTCCAAAACATAATTTGAAATATTGCATATTAGTACTTTGAATTTCTTACGAATTTTTTTCTCTGTTACTGTAAGTTGCTACTGTACAGTTGCTAGGTATAGTATATTGCTCTCCTGGCATTATTTTTCAAAATCTAGAAACTGTCTACATTTTTTTGTGCTTCTAGGAAGCATTACGACTTCAACAAGATGTGAGAAAAAAGAAGCAAGAAATCTTAGAGAAGCACATTGAAACACAAAAGGTAAAATGTTAGCATTAAAGAAACAAAGCAATTCAGTTGTAAAATCTCAGTTCACTTGAAATATTTCATAATTTGTAAGCATGAGATAAAAAACTGGCTTATAAAATAAGCAGTCTCTTAGAATGATATTAGCATGCTATCTTAAATTTAGAATTTTAATCTAAGTTGTCTTACCAGTTCACTTAAACTACAAGTTTATGCAATTCAGCCCCAATTTTAGTTGAAATTGCCTAATTTGGGTACAGCATGCATACACGTTTTGGGAGAAGTGAAAGCCTGAGAGCTCTACTTGATGAGAGTGGGAGAGAACGACATAGAAAAATATGCGTGATTGCATTTAGGCTTAGGAGAAAAAGGCTAAAATGTCATTGTAGTTGAATAAAAATTCTGAAATAATTTAAGTATATTGAACAAATCTGTCTAAATTAGAGATATCAGATGTTCATTAGCAAATTAATCAGAGATTCAGACAAGTTCATTAGCAAATTAATCAGAGATTCAGACAAAGATTTTAATGTAAGCTCTTACCAGCCCTATATGATGAGATTGAGGATCACATGCAAGAAATGCAATATTCTGGTTTTCTTTTAGTTGTACTGAGTACTTGAAAGCAGATTTGCAATGGTTTCTGAGTAAGAAGGTTTTTCTTACTAGTTTTTAAATTGGACAGATGCTGATTTCAAAGCTGGAGAAGAATAAAGCCATGAAGTCAGAAGACAAAGCAGAAATCATGAAAACACTGGAGATTTTGACTAACAGCATTACCAAGTTAAAGGATGAATTAAAAGGTGTATCACCAGGAGGAGGCACTCCTTTAAAAAGCATGAAAACTAAGACTCAGGTATTGAAGTTTTGGTGAGCTTTTTTGTAAAATGAATTCCTGTGATTATGTCAATAGAACAGAAATGTGCAGCCATATCAGCAGTAGTTACAACCATACTTGTTTAATTTGAAGTAGTCTTTCAAGTGGCACTGGGTTTGCTTTCTTTTGAAAGGAATATAGTTAATTTTAAACCCATGGCTGTTGTCTAACAGGCTTACCTGCTGTTACACAGATGCTACATCATCTGGAAAATCAGTAATCTAAACAGAAGGTGTGCAATTATTTCCTGTGTTTTACCCAGTCTTTTGTGTCTCTTTTATTGCATTCTCAAATTTTGAGTGGAAATCATGTAAACAGTATTTCTTATGCAGAAGTATTAACATTATGTAACAGTTAGCTCTGTTCAGGTTTAATGCATAAACCTTAATGAAACTAGTTGACTAATACATAATTTTCTATGTCTTTTTATGTCTCTGAGATTTTTCAATATATTATACATTTTAGATTGAAGATTACATTCATCACTTTTTCTTACATCGAGCTACCCATGCTTGGGTTGTACCTGTGAAGGGTGTTTCTCTTCTCTGCTGTCGTTCTCGTTCGTATATGGCTATAACCAGTTTCCTATCTGTTTAAAGATGCAATTATATTACATTTTAGAAGGAATTATTTTGCTTTTTATAGAAGTATTCCTTCCTAAACAGGTCACAAGGTGGTTAAGAATTAAGCAAGATTTTGAGAAATAGCATCTTAGCAAATTAGTAAGTGTTCTTTTAAATATATTACAAGCTTTTCTTGCTTTATGTAGTGAGGAAGTGCATACTAATAAAAGAGCAAGTTTTTGTACAGAGTATTTTCCAGTAAAGATACGATTTTTGTCAGTCCTAGGAATCTCCTCTAAATGCTGTGACGTTTGAAAGATAATTAAGGTTGGCTTTGCAAGGACATCAGAAAGCTCCCTCAGTATTTACTGGTTGCATTATATAGGGTCCCGGATTTTTATGTATGTCCAGTTTGTTTAAATGTTTCCTAACTTGATTCTCCTTCATAAAAGGCAAGTCTCTTTCTGCAGGCGTTTCCGACTAGTCTTAGGGTCCTGGGATTGCTGGAGGGAAGTGTTTCCAGTAACGACTGAGGAGTAGAAGTTGTTAAGTATCTTCACTGTTTTCCCGTCTATTGCCAGGACTGTTTTCATGTCTATTGCCAGGTCTTCTTGCGCATTCAGCAGCTGACCCTCTTTTTTTGACAGTGTAGTGTTCCTCTTGCTGCTGATAGACTTGCAGAAAGAAGCTTTTCTTTTTGTTTCTTTCTCTTCTTGCCAGATTCAACTCTAAGTGGGCTTCAGCTTTCCAAGCCAGTGCCTGCATTCTCTGCTAATTTCTCTATATTCCTTATATTCCTTCTGTGATCTGACCCAGCTTCCACCTCTTATACACCTTGGTTTGTATTTAAGTTTTGTTAGGTCTCCCTGTTCATCCAGGCAGGCATTCTGCCACCTTTGCTTTATTTCCTGCATACTCTGCAACTTGGAGGACATGATTCTGGAAAATACCCTGCCTTTCTAGCAGATACCTAGGCCTGGATCTTCAGACAGGACACTTCTTTCAATTATATGAAAAAGGCCTCAACTATTTGTTTCACCTGATGAGACAGTGTGTAGTACATACCCACTGCAATGTCACCCAGGTAGATCTGCCATCTTAATCTTGACTCCTAAACTTCTGCAATCATCTGTCCCCAGGCAGAGGTCTATGCATTCATACTGCCCTGTCTTATAAAGGGCAGCTCCTGCTCCTTGCTGTCCTAAACTTGCCCTTCCTTAAGAAACTGCAGTATCCATCTGCTGCACTGCTCCAATAGCGTGTTTTCTCAGGATGTTTCTGTGGTCCCTCTGAGATTGTAACCCTATAACTGCACACAGACATTTAATTCCTCTTTTACACCTTGTGTACATTAGTGTACCAGAGTCTTTGGAGAGACACTGATTTCCCAGAAAACAAATTTGTGTTTTCCCCTGTGGTACTGTTCTGTAGGCCCTCCCTTGTTTACGCAGGTTGCTATGTGTGTGCTTGAGGTCAAACTGGTTTTGTTATCCTTGAGATCTCTTCTGCCGACATCACTTTTTGCTTGGCAACCTGGTCTACCAGTTCCTTCTGTGATTGTCAGTTTAGCTTAGTAAAGTGGGGTGATATGCTAATTTGAATTACAGTTTTAATGAAGTTCTTGAGTGGGTTTTCTGTTATCTTTGTAATATGTAAAATGAAGAAGCATTTTAAGCAATCCTGTTTCGTAATGTACAAAATACACAAACTGTAGAGAAGTTGATTTTATTGATGGCTTCTGTCTGAGGGGGACTGTAGTGTCTGTTTTGCTAGCACTTGAGTGAGAACAATCAGTCTCATCTGACCTTTGTGAAAGTGAGGAATTAATAGAGTCTTCAATTAAAATTTACAACTTTGACAATTTTCTTAAAGACTTTACTCTAGATTGTCTTCCATATTCTTAGCCTTTAAAACCTGGGACATCTCAGAAGATCCTGCCAACTTGAATATGAGGGCCATAATCTTTACCTATCTTTATCTTGCTCTAGTTCCTGAAGATTACAAAATACTCTTCCCCTCCCCACAAGGTGTAGAATCTTTTGCTGCCTCTTGGTGTATCTTGAAGAACGTAGTTTCTTCTTGAGACTCCGTGTAGCTTTCTATATAAGAGAAATCTTCATTAAGTACACTAGAAATACTGTTTCCAATTTTGAAAACTAAGAAAACCATAACACAGGAAATAATGGATTTTTTTCTTTTCATTTGTTATAGTTGTAGATAATCAGAAAGTGGGGCTGAAGGGGGTTCAGTTTGAAGTTAATGGTTTAAATAATACAGCTTCTTTTTCTTTCAAAGCTTCCAGGAAAAAAACAACCAAACAGCCCCTTGCCCCTTCTTTGTCATTCAGTGGTGATATTTGTTTTCCAACTGTCACAACTGTGAAGCCTTCATCTCTTGGCAACCAGCTTTTGAATACATGACATGCTATTGTTCTAGATCAATGAGTGTAAATGTAAAACTGTTTCACCATAATCTATAATTTTGTCCTTCATTTGTAATGTCATTGGAACATTTGTCTGCTGGTTTTCCCATCTAGATTTAAAAAAAAAAAAAGGGAGGAAGAAACTTAATTTGCAACAGCACTTGAAGTAAAATTGTCATGGTCACATAAAGCCTTTTCCTGCACCTGTATCAGCACCTGTACCTCAGTGGCTGTAATGAACATGTATAAATTTGGATTCAAAGATACCTTTCAGTTTTACACAAATGTTTGAACTTTTTAGTATATTTTTTTAACGTTCTGGAAGGCAACTCCAGTACATCAAAGACCAACCTTTTGCAGGCAGAAGTCTTGTTACTGTTTTTTTTCTACTGTAGTCTGAACAGAACTATTATTTGTGCTTTTGCATTATGAAATTGTAATAAACTCTCTCCTATGAGGACAGACTGAAAGAGTTGGGGCTGTTCAGTCTGGAGAAGAGAAGGCTCCGAGGTGACCTTCTTGTGGCCTTCCAGTATCTGAAGGGGGCCTACAAGAAAGCTGGGGAGGGACTTTTTAGGCTGTCAGGTAGTGACAGGACTAGGGGGAATGGAATAAAGCTGGAAGTGGGGAGATTCAGGCTGGAGGTGAGGAAGAAGTTCTTCCCCATGAGAATGGTGAGAGCCTGGAATGGGTTGTCCAGGGAGGTGGTTGAGGCCCCATCCCTGGAGGTGTTTGCAGCCAGGCTGGATGAGGCTCTGGCCAGCCTGATGTAGTGTGAGGTGTCCCTGCCCGTGGCAGGGGGGTTGGAACTAGATGATCCTTGTGGTCCCTTCCAGCCCTGACTGATTCTGTGATTCTATGAAACTTAAATGCCTTTTTTTTTTTTTAATACTGATTGTGTACTGTATCCATTCATAATTGTACTGTAGCTTTTTTGATAGCACACTGTTTTGTCTCATCATCACTACCATATAATTTTGCGTTTACTATTTTGCATATCTCTAGTTTAGAAAAAGTTCCATTGACTTTGGCTTTGTGTGGTAGTCAAAAGTCTTCATATCACTGAGCTCAGAAGTGTGCTTCTTGCAGATCCAGCTTTTATTCTGCCAAGAAGGCTCCTCAGCTTTTGCATGGTTTGGTTTCAGAAGTGGAAACCTAGCATACTGAGCAGTATACCTGCAAAGTTACACTGTGATGTCAATAAGTCACAACTTTAAAATTTCACTACAGCTTCCAGTTTTCAAATTTCCTTTCCTTACTTTCTAGGAATCTGTTTTTCAGATAGAGCTGCTGTGCTTCTACCTTACCTGGAGACCAGTGCTGGCCAGTATTTTAAGTAGTTGTGTATTTCTGAAATAGCCTGCTGATAGGAGCATAGCCATGGAGTTTTGTATTTTATGAGAAAATTGTTTCCTTAGTATAGAATGTGCTCTGTGGAACTAATAATTTACCATAACAATTCCTTAGATGCAGAAAGAGTTACTAGATACTGAACTGGATTTATACAAGAAGATGCAAGCTGGGGAGGAAGTTACTGAATTAAGAAGAAAATACACAGAGCTACAGCTGGAAGTATGTGTATCTCTTCTTTTGTAGCAATTGCACTTTATTCAAATATTTTCGTATCTATTTATCACATCGTATATTGTACCATAAACTTCTTTTTTCCAGAGTGCAATATTGAATTCTATGTAGGTGGAAGCATGGAGCAATGATACTTGAAAAAAAAAAAAAACAGGTTTTGAATTTCATTGAGGTAGAGAAATAGTCTTGAATTTTGATTGCTAATGTATTTAAATTATGTAACTATTTAGATAACATGCTATTTTGTAGATATGTGATATTAATAATTCCTGGGTAGTGTGGCATGTTTTTTAGTTGTTTCCTGTAGGTGATGATGTGTTTGATACAGAACAGTGAAACACTGCTTGATTTTTTTTTTTTTTTTTTCCTTTTAAAATGTTAGCATTCTCTTAATGAGATTAACCAAAAAGGCTCAAATGTCTTGGTTTTAAGAGGAGGATTTGCCAAAAGCAAATATAATGTTTTAAGGAGTGTTCAATGAATAAGAACACACTTTTTCTTGAGGTACTTGCCTTGAAAAAAAAAAAAATCAGAAGGCTGTGCAGGATTCTTAATAAGTTTGAGAAATTCTGAATGCCGTGTGTGTTATTCTGTGTTCTGTTGCACCATCTTATATAATTGTCGTATCTGCTTAATTGCATAATAATCTTATCTCTTTTTACTGTTAAACAGGCTGCTGTGTCGCTTAAATCGCTCTTGTCTTAATGAAGTTTGGTCATGTCTTATGTATAACTACAGTTACATACAGTGCACATACGTATGGCTAAGTTGTATTAAGATCTTACTTTGAAACTAAATTGTTAACTCAGCTTTGGTAATTGTGGAAATAGGTTGTTAGTAACGCAAGCCAATTGAATAGATATGATGTAAAAGCTGTAAAGGTGAACAAACTTTAAATATACTGAAAGCTTATTTATAAATAATACATTTTAGAAAATATGTAAATTGAATGATGTGTAAAATGGCAGTAGGAATGTAGATGCTTGTTCAAGATAGTTACACCATAGTTGAGTGTGCTAGTACTGTTCCCCTTATTGAGTCTCTTTGTATTTTTAATTGGAAAAAAAAAAGTGGCTTTTCCAGGAAATTATTTTTTGCTATTAAAATAAATATTCTGGATTTTTTACTAAGTACTGATGAAAAAAACAGAGAAAACCATGGTTATTATTTATAGTAAAATACACCAATATATTTCAAAGAAGAGCATGAAATATATCCCTTGTATAATTTTTTCCCCTAGGCATTTACCTGGTTCTTTAGTATTCCTACAAATTCTTTAGGAAAATATTCTCATCTCACATTGTGTTTGTGACTTTAACTCCCACAAGATCCATTTGTTGCTTCTGTGGCTCATAACCAGCTGTACTGTTCCAGGTGGTCCTGATTCTACACTGAGAAAACCCAAACAGTATACAGCTGGATTATTGAGTCAATGTAATAATCTCCTGGATTGATCATTTAATCATTTTAAAATGTTTTAAATGAAATACAAACAAACAAACCCCAACATCCCCCCATGCCCTACTTTTGACTTCTCTTGGAGACTGCATGCCAGTTTTTTAGAAAGGGTACAAGAGTACCGTGGAAAGTTGTGGAAATTACTGAGAATGTAATGACAGATTTTTACTTTGTCCTTGGAGATGCTTCTTTGAGCCTCTGATTCTTACCTCACAATTTTTTGTGCCCAAAAGCTATTACGCAGCGTTAATTGTGGTCAGAATAAAATCTGTATCTAGACTTTCTGAGAAAAGAGACAATTTAAGTAGTTAGCCATCACTTAAAGAAAAAATTGTTAATGAAATTTCAAGTGTTATTCTGCAGTTCCTTTCTCCTGTGAGGAATTATCCTCACAGATGAGGACTTTTTTTATAATCTGGTTTTAATACCTGGTTCTTTTTTCCCATTTCTATCCTATTTTTGGTCTGTTAATAATTAACGATGTTAGCTTTTTAATGCTAATAACATGTTCATTTTTTCTTATTTTGAGACCTTGAAGTTGTTAATTTTGGGACTTACTCTGATGTTTCCTAAAAATAAATCCTCAAATATGTATTTGTTAATTTTATCTAAATATTTAGATTATGAATTTTAATACATCAATATGTTATGTATAAACATCGTAGGCTGCCAAACGAGGGATTCTTTCTTCAGTTCGTGGTAGAGGGGTTCATGCAAGAGGTCGGGGTGCATCCCGTAGCAGAGGTAGAGGAATACGAGGCCGGGGTAGAGGCAGAGGAGTTCCTGTGCATGCAGTTGTGGATCATCGACCTAGGGCGTTAGAGATTTCTGCCTTTACAGAAAGTGACAGAGAAGATCTTCTTCCTCATTTTGCGGTATGTGGCAATTTCACGTTCTCTGTTCTTTGGATGACATTTGTCTTTTGAATGATTTTTCTTCTCTGGATTCAATTAATCTGGAAATACTATTTAGGAATTAATCTTTAACATGATATATCTGTTCCTGAAAAAAAAAATGCATCAGAAAAAGCTGAAACAAAGAAATTGCACAGTGGATTCAATTATTCAATTACAGTTATAACTAAGCTTGTTTTCATAGAGGGGAGGATGGGAATATAAAGTAATGAATTATTTGTCCAGGAGAAGCGTTAAAATTATTACAGATTCTTAGATAAATGAAGGAGTTGTGAGAACGAGGACTGATTCAATACCAAACTTTCAATTCTTGAAGTTTTTCTGTCTTTATTGATATACCTTAACAAATATTCAATGACACTTTTCTCTGCAAATGTTTAGTGCTTTTGCATAACTTTCTGAATTTAAGAATCAAGATGAGAATTATGCAACTATATACATACACATATTGGCAGGGCAGACAAAGGCATCTGTCCATGTCTGTAAGCTTAAGACAACTTTTTGTACATTTTTCTTCTGGTTTTGTTCTAGAAAATGATAAATTGATGTATGTAACTGTTAGCAAATATTTTACTGGCGAATATATGTTTGCAAATACATTCTCACTATATAAAAAAGTAAGAAATCAACAAATTTATAAAAACCTCTTATCCTCCATTAAAAAATTTCAAAGAAATTTATTTACTCTGTGAAATGAATGCTAGAATATCTACTGGCATGTAATTGTTTGAATGCTCATCCAGGTGTTGTCCACCATCCCTCCCCTGCATTGGGGTAGGGTTTTGGTTTTTTTTCATGATTTATTTGCAGTGGCCCTCTCTGAAGGTAGAAGTCCAAGAGCAAGCAAGGCCAGTAGATTCTACTCCAATCAGCATACTTAGTAATTACTGTCTGACAGCCATGCAAACAGTTTTTCAAAAGGACAAGACACAAGACCTGTCTTACTTTGTAAAAAAAAAAAAACAAACTAACCAAACAAAAACACACACAAAAACAGGCAAAAAAGCCCCCAAGACAGCAAAACAAACAAAACCAACAAAAAAGCATGTCTAACTTCAGAATGAAGTGGTATAATCCACTTTGTCAGCCACAGGACATTTCACTTTCAAAGATGTGCATTAATAAAAATACTTACTTTTAACCTACATCATCATATTGTGATTTAGTCTGCCTTACGTTTTTTGCTAATGTAAGTTTTGCTGGCCACTGTCATTTTTCATTTCATTATGTACTTCTGTTACTGACTGCGAATAATATAAAAATACAGACTGAGAATTTGCCACTGTTAGAAACTTGATATGTGATGTCAGCTTGTGGTCATGAATTTGCTCAGAACATATTTTTTTTTTTTATATACTTCAGTTTTATTGCAGGATGAAACTTAGTATCTTTTAGAAAAAAACCCAAACCAAAACAAAAAGCAAACCCCAATAAAATCATATTCCCAATATTGGTAGTGTAACACTGAGATAAATTACTTAATTTTGCAAGCTGTACATTTGCTGTTTCAGACTTCCTCCAAATTCCATTGAAGTGAACTGGGCTGTATTTCCAGTTCTGTGATAAATCACAGCTCTGCACATGAGCAGTGCTCCAGCTGTACAGATTTGTTGGGCATCACAGCCTGCAGTGATGGCAACATTAAGGTAGCAATGCTACAGAGACCACTATAGGAACAGATGGATCAGGTTCTTCAGACACTGAAGTTCTGTTAAATTTTGAAAGTTTTTCTGCAGTCGCTGTATCTAATAAATCTTGTGGAAGCAGAAGAACCTCTTTTTGTGTTACAATTTTACTTCATATCTGCATGTTTACAGCCAGGAAATCCAGACACTGCAACTCTTCCATGTTTTAAAAATGCAAGTAAAATAACTGTATTCCTTGCAAAGACAAGTACTCTGATTTGCATTATGACTGTGAAAGGTACATTGTTTAAATTTTACATGGTTTTGTGACGGTGTGTGATTTAGGACAGCATTTATGAAGTTGCAAAACTATTTCGCTAAGCTTTTTTAAAATTCTATTTTATTAAAAGCAATACGGTGAAATTGAAGATTGCCAGATAGATGACTCCTCTCTTCATGCAGTGATTACCTTTAAAACAAGAGCAGAAGCTGAAGCTGTGAGTATAGTCTTTGTTGAAAATACTCTTCGACATTCAGTTACATTTCTACTTCTATAGTTGATTGAATATAATCCTGCTGACTACTTTAAAACATTTTAAAAGAAGTCTGACACAGAAGTATAATTCCAGGTTAAACGAATCTATCAGAACAACATATTCATGAAATAATTCAAATACTTGGGAAGCAAAGGTATATATAGCAAACTTAAATACAGGGTGTGCAAGACAAATTAAAGGAAATGCTTGGGATTCAATAGATGGATGTCTTGGTTTATCTGTATTTCATTGTCATGTTTTTTTTCACCTGAAGATTTGATACCCTCACAGTATTTCTGAACTCTAACTGACAACCTACATAGCAAGACTGTATATCTTGTTTGGGATCAGTTGGATTTATTTTTACCTGAAAACCTGTGTGATGTGATTCTCTTTTTTTCTTCTATTTTATTTTATTTTTAAATTAGGAAATGGAAAAAAAAGGTATAAAATTACGCAACTAACTTTTAGAGACTAAAATCCAGGGTTGACCTATGTTATATTTCAGCATCCCTACATGTGGATCATTAGGACTCTCTATATAGTGAGACCCCTGCCTTATTCAGCCTGTGATGTAGGCAATATGTGAACCTGTGCAAAATAACAAACATAGTTGTTCCACAAATGATTTTGTTTTCTTTGAAATCCTTGCATCATTGTTGGGAAGGAGTTATCCTGAAAATAGTAGGGACTCCAGAAAGAATGGATTCATATTTACGGTATGGTTGTATGGAAAGATTTTGGTTTATGTTTATATTTTGCACAATGTTTATATTTTTGCAGAGTTCATTTTGTAGAGTTTACTTGAGCACAGTTTTTATACCCGGCTAGACTTTTATTTTTTTTGTTTGATTTGTTTTGAGATACCAGTGCTATTTACAATGCAGGCTAGCTGGTGAACACAGCAGTTTTGGATACTGAACAATAAGATTTTTGTGATTTACTTGGAAAAACAATTTGATGTGTGCGCCGGAGATGTTATATGGAAACACAGAAGTTTTGTTTGTGAAACTCCTGCATATAGTAGTGATGAGCACTAACTCAAAGGAGATTGCTTCATTTTACAGAATAATTACATAATTAATGCTACTTACTGTATACTGACTGATAGATACCAAAATCTGTTGTAATGGGTCTACATGCAAGTAGACTGAATTAAGATTGACATTTTAATTTTGGTGCTTACTAACACTGGGTAGTCACTTTGCACCTTCATATTCTTTGATGCTGTAGTTCACGTAAGGAATGTTTTAAGTCAAGAGAAGAACTTCTGCTTCCCTGAAAATAAAAATGTCACCTAGAATAATAATCTGTTTTTGTGGACTGTTCAAATAAAATCTTAACTTCTCCCAGGTGAAGTATGATTCACAGGGAACATGACAGTATCTTATTACAGCGAGTTGTTGATCAGCAAAATACAGTACTTACTGTTACAACTTCCTTTGCTGAAAAATTGACATAGAGAATCATTTCGGCTATAGATAAATTTCTCTACACAAAAAGCAGTATTTTGGAACCAAACATAAAATTATAGAGGTGGGGAGCACCTGAAAAAGAAGTGCAGAAAAATGCTGGCAGGGGAAGAAAGGAAATTTCACTGCATTTAGAAGTGCTATGTTTTTCTCAAATAGAATATATAGAGTTTTCAAGCTGTATTCAAGGTGAAGTTCAGAATATGTTCCAGGATGTGGGGATCTTCTAGCTGGCTTAGAATTCATGATCAGTGTTCGAGATCTGTGTGTTCCAGTTAACGTTAAAACTTGTAACTGTCTCATGACTTTGTATCTAAATTGCGCCTTCATTTTTAAATTAAAATCTTATCAAATCTCTGTTTGTTCAAATATAGTAAAATCTGCATTTTCCTTAAGTTGTTCTTACAAGCTATATGTTTCCACTGGAATTTTTGTGTTTACTACTAAAACAGACTTGTAAGACTGGCAACTGGGGAAGCTGTAGAAAGTAATCATTAAAAGCCTCTGTTGAGGCCAATTGTGAAGTAAACGTAGCTAATATTTTACCTTCTTAAATGAAAGTAGACCTAGGTTTTATGACCATATATCTTCTAGCCTTGAAGTAAGAAGAGGATTCCCTATTGTAAAATGTTGCATTTTTATGTAGTAGTAATTTCTTCCAAAGATTACAAGTTGTTTCTGGACCTAAAGTGTCATGTATAAATGCGTCTAGAAATTCTAGTTGTGTGACATTGTGATGAGACCATGGACAAAAAGCTCCTGAGCTGCATTTTAATAAGCATAAAATCTTTTAAATTTATCATAAATTTATATGTACAGATTTAAAATTTATACCTGGGGACTTTAATATCACACAATTCATGTTCAGATGTCATTGAACACGTAATTGTTTCTACACTTCACATTATGCTGTGCTTTCAGATTGTACTATAAATCTTTTGTGACCATGACGGTTATTTCGGAATGTTGCTAACGCTGATTTATGCTCATTCATGTTACTTTAATTTAAACATACTCTTTCCAAAGCAGCCACTTAATGCAGCTGGTACTTAGAAAGGCATGAATATCCCATAAGTTAAAAATTTTTACATTTCAATTACAATGGCTTTACAGGAAGTGGAGCATTTCCCAGTAGATTAGGTTGTAATCAAAAAGGGGGTTTTCCTAGTTACTGAGTTTTGGCATTTCTTAAATAATTTGAGTCATTTGTATTTGTGGGATGTCTTACTTCTTCCAATAAGCTATCCATTAGCAGTTTTGTGTCTGTCTGAAAGGTGAATAACCTGTCAAGATAGTATTAAGAACTAGGAAGGTTTGGTTCAGTATGTTACCCACATCACCAAATGATTTATAGTTTCCCAAGCTTATTTTCTTCTGAATATATCTTTATTATTTTCCTGAAAGAATGTGTGAATTCTGTGTGCAGTGAATGAAGCTGATTTGTTTTAACCTATTAACAGTAATTCAGTGTGAGCATATATTGTGACTTGAATTTTCTTTTGGAAGAGGAGGCTGTTGGTTTATTTCTGACATTTAAGTATTACTGAAATAATTTTTACCCAGGACAAATGATGTAACTAAAAGCTTTGAACTTGTTTTAGGCTGCAATTCATGGGTCTCGTTTTAAAGGACAGGAGTTAAAGTTGGCATGGAACAAGCCTGTTGCTGCTATGTCAGCTGTTGAAACAGAAGAAGCTGAACCTGAAGAAGAAGAAGTAAGCTTGTTTTATTTTTTCTTTTTTTTTTTTTAAGACAACAGCATTTTCAAAGGAATTTGTTGATTCGTCCTTTTGTTTTTGAATCTAGCTCATGTTTCAATACCAGAAAGTGGATTAATATGTAAATACATTTCTTGTTTATCTAGACTGTTAAAAGTCCAGAAATGTTACTTTTCCTGGCAGAAATGTTTAATTTCTTACCCAGCAAAAATTCTGGAGGATATACCTAGCAAGATGGCAGGGGTCCAGTTTGAACTTGCATGAGGGAAATTTGAGGATTTTGTCCCAAAGATGGGTTTGTACCATCCTAGAGGATCAAATATCAGAATGTAATTTTCATTTTTGGAGAAATGGCTTGGAGAATACAGGAGAAGGAATAATTTTGAGCATTTAGTAACTTCTTTGTTACACCTGCTGTGTGTTGATCTTCATCATAATGCATGAAAGACTTTCAAGCTTTATCCATATACCCTTAATTGGTTAATGTAGGAATAGTGGGACAAGATCTCTTGATGGATTTAACTCATTATACTCAAAATACCGAATTGTTTTGTCAATTCTGAAAGAGAAATGCCACATGGGGAAGCAGGCAAAACAGTCTTTTCCCAGTTAACTGCATGTACATAGTTGCCATAGGATGGCTGACTTGGTGATGTTATTTTGTCTGTCTATTTTTCCTGGGATGTTTTGGCAGACTTACCATAGAATAAACTTCACAAGATTGTTTTGATTATAGCCAAATTTGGTTAGATTTTTTGCCTTTTTGTAGCATTCACTCTCAAGGTTTGTGGAGGTTGGTGTGGATGTTTTTGTTGTTGTTTGGTTTGTAGTTTTCTGGGGGGGGTGGGGTGGAAGGACTACCTCCACTAGACTTTTGTGCCTTCTGACTTAACGAAATACTATTTCCTTTGTGTATGTAAACCTCGATCATTGTCAGATAGTAATGAGCTATGAGTGAACAAGAGGCCATATTGGGGGATCTTCAGAGCTTCTTAGATGTCTTGTCACTTCTCCTTCAAGGATGTATTGCCTCTGAAGATCAACAGCAATGTTTATTGCTGCAAGAAGTCTACTGTATTGTTAGATCTCAGAGAGTAACTACTTTACTGAGACTTCTCCATTTTGTGTAATGAAGGAAGGACATGGAGGGATATGCAAAGACCAGCAGAGTAGAGGAAGGAAAGTATAGATTAATGAGTAGATGAATAACAGAGAGATTAATCTTATAACTCTACCTGAAAACAGAGTGTAGGTGGGTACAGGTAGTGGGGAAAAGGGAACAAAGAGAATAGCAAGTGCTATGCACCGACTGCCCTGGTAAATGAAGAGGGACTTACTCGTGAAAAGACTTCAGACCTAGATGTGTGAGGACAACCTGTCAGCTGAGAAGTGTTTGTTGTAGTGGGATATATCTGTTTTATGTGATGGTTGTTCATAACAGGAGTCACTTGATACCAAAAGAAAACTCAAGGAAAAGACTGCATTGGGACTGTTTTCTCTAATTCCTAAATGGATGGCCTCATCTAAAACTTGCCAGATTCTAAAAATTTGAGTAAAGTAACATTTTTTAAAATGAAAATGTCTTTATTGGAATGTTTATCCTTATAATAGATTGTTTTTTCTTGACCACTTATTTTTCTAACACTTCTTTTGAGATCTGATTTTGTTCTTTACCAGTTTTCATTTGACCCTGGACTGTTTCTGCAGTCATTTCTCAGCCGGATGTTCTTGTGGAAAATGTATAGGATTTGGTTTTGGATCAAACACCCTAGCTGTTCTTTGCTTTTGTATGGTTGATGAGATCTTTAAAAATACTAGTTTGCCTAAACATTTGTTATTGGCAATGCTAACTTCTTACTTGGCCCAGAATTTACAGATATTCCCCCCCCCCTTAATTGAGCAGAATTGAAATACCTACCTCTGGCCCTTTCCCATTTGCAAAACAAGCCAAATGTTTGTAGCTCTTCTATCCTCTTTCTTTAATTAGAATGGATTTTATTTGAATTTTCTACAATTGAATTAACTGTCACCAAATTTCTTCACATGAAGGGTTTCTATTCAATATTCCTTGGGCAATTTTGTGTTTAGATGCCATTCTTTGCTTCTGTGAGCTTTTTATTGCTTCTAGCATATGGTTAAGCTAGTATTTGAAGTATAATGTTGTGATCCCCAGGTCCCAGACGGGTTGAAGAACTTCATGTTAATTCACTGAAGTTCAATCTAGTCTATTAAATCTGTCAAGTTACTATGTTGTTACTGAAAGGAATTAAAAATATATTAATGTATTTTGTGTAAATTTTTTAAACACCTTGCTCCCTGCTTCAGTCTTCTAAACTTTTTTATCAGTTTTATGCTTGATTAAGCTGTCAAAAATGAAAATACCTGAATTGTAATTACTGTGAATGTGCAAAACCTAATGTTAGTTTTTAATAAAGCATCTAAAATTTCATGAAAGCTTTGCAGCTTGGCCACGAATTATACACTGAAGAATCAGAAGAGCTGTTTGATAAACATGAAGTGCATGTGTCTCAATCATTCTGAAGTGCAGTGAAAAGAGAATAAAGTTTCATTTGCCATTTATTAATATATGTGTAAGATACATACACATACGGTGTGCTTTTTTGAAAGCATGACTGTTGATGAAAATAGATGTGTTCTTTATTAAACAACAAGTATCAGAGATTTGTATTTTGCCTTTTGATCTTTAACATCATCTGACATCCTTTTTCTGTTGAAGTTTCAGGAAGAATCTTTGGTGGATGACTCGCTGCTTCAAGATGATGATGAAGAGGAGGAGGATAATGAGTCTCGTTCATGGAGAAGATGATTCAACTGATCAATGGCAATGCTAGCACTGCACCTGTGTTGCATTAGTATTATCTAATGTACTTCTGCATCTTTGTATTAAAAAGGGGTTTTGTGATGAATTTGGATTCAGATATAGACTAAAAAGCAGCTGGTCAGTTATATGTTTTGAGAGATTGATGTTTGAGTTACATTTCAGTAAATGATTGCTAAAGACATCATACTAGGAACATATGCAATGTTTTTATTACATAGTTCTACAGGAAGTTACAGAATTCTTTGGGTTCTTTGTAATTTACCAAATTGGTCAAACACAAATGACCAAAAGTTGTTATAACATAGATAATTTTTGTTCTATTCCAGATACGGAATGAAAATTTGCATTTAAAATCTTTGTGAATGTTTTCAGAAATGAATAGATAACAGTACTAAATCAAAGTCTCTGAAGTTATGTATTCATAATATTGCATAGTAGTATGCTTAGGCTTTACTATGTACTAGCCTTTTGTTGGATTTGTGTACGTATTTTACCTATGGGTTTTAATGATAAAAGTGTATGACTGCTTTGCATATAAGTCCTTATGACTTTAAGATGTTAAAAAATAAAGAAATGGAATGGTCTTCAAAAAAAAAAAAAAGAAAAAAAAAGCAATAACCAAAAAAAGCTGAGGCAATGTTCCTTCATAATGAAAAAAAAAGAAAGAAAAAAAAAAAAAGAAAGAAAAAAGAAAAAAGACCATTCCAAATGGCAACCCCACCCCCATATTCACAAAAGGAGCTCTAATCACTATCACTTGTACTGAAATAGCATTGAATATAAAAGGAATCTCAACATCATGGCATTTCATTTACATTAACACACAAGTGTAGTTTGTTGCAGAAAAGCTTTTGGATTACTTTGGAATTTTAAACTGATTCAAGTCAAATAGTAAACAGAAGAATATTTCAACAATAAGGAATTTATTCTGTACCCTTGTACTGTGCGAGTAGAAGAAAATTTCATCCCACAACAATACATGAATTATTGAACGGTAATTTAGAAAAACAGATTAGAAGGTGAAATACATGGTAGGTATAATTCTAAGCTCTAGTCTATATTTAGCATTTTAAAATGTACATACACAAAATTCAGTATACTCCACAGCAATACTTTCTTGGATCTTTTGAACTGGATGTTTGGTTCTGTGAGGTCTGAAGTTTCTCCTCTTCCTAGGAAGGGGAACTGCCTGGGCTTTTGCAGTAAACGACCTCTCACTGGAAAGATTTGATTTCAAAGGAAAATCCATTTATTTAATATTAAGACTTGTGGGTTTTATTTTGGGGATTTTTTTTTGGTTGTTTCTTTTTTTCCCATTAATGAATGCAGCATAAAAACTACAATCTCATTTATCAAAATCATGTAGGGGATAGTACTTCAGTTAACAATATCTTTTTGGGGGGATGGAGATGGGGGAGAACTGCTATGTCATGTCCTTGCCTTCTTTCCAGAACAGAAGCAGTAATATCCCAGAGAACAGAGCTCCAGCTGCACAATTTTTTGTTCTATGCTTTCCAGCTATGTGAGGGGGTTTTGTGACTTGGATCTTTATCCTGATAGGTGGTAGATGCCCTATTCTTGGAAACATTCAGGGTCAGATTGGATGGATCACTAAGCAGTTTGGTCTTCTTGAAGGTGTTCCTTCTCCCTTCCACATGGTTTGAATTAGAGGGACCTGTAAACATTTCTTCCTACCCAAAATCGTAGATTTTTGTGATCCTGGGTTGATGGGGGTGGCATATGTACGTGGGTGTTTGGGGTTTGTGGGTTTTTTGTTTGGTTTGGTGTTAAGTTTTTTTTTGTCTGTTGTTTCATTTTTTAATGTCCCTGTGTGTATGTATATCTTGGTGCAAAAATATGCACTTAATTTTTTTGTATAGATTTAGTTTCACATTGAAATTTCACAGTTGACTGCCATGCGTGTTACAGTAAGTTCTAAATCTTGCCATAAGAAATTGTATTTGGGAAACTGATTTCCTTTTAAACTGAATTTCAGGCAAAATAAAATATTTTAAGAACCTTTTAATCCAGTGCTCTGAATGAGCTGTCCTAGTTCACTGAATTAATACAAGCTTTCCTACTTTTCTTTTTAAATAATTCAGTACATCAGAAGGGTGCGAGATTGACAGTCTGGGAGGTGAAAGATTTTTGTGTGTTGTCTTAGAGAAGAGGTACATGCACAGGAAAGGACTGTGCATGCTGCCCAAGCCTGCCTTTTCACTGCAGACAATCAATGCAAATTAATGACAGCGATTAGTCTGTTCTTTACATGGATGCTTCTTACAAATCATCTGAAATTGCTGTATCACAAAATTTCAAATCAGTATGTCCAATTTTACTGCTAGTTTGAATTCAGCCTGGTAATGCAAGATTTATTTCTTAATAACTGTTTGCACCCCGGTCTGCATGCAGGAGAATGAAACCTTTTAAAATTCTTTTTATCACCTCCCCCAAACTTCCATCAATTGAAGGGTGTCTGAGGCAGAGGGGGGGGATTTCTACTGGTGTGTATTTTGTCCTCATCCCCACCTTGTGACACTGAATGATTGAAAGCAACCTGGATCAGAGTGGCTTGACTTACTCTTGCTTTAAGAGACAAACGCAAATGAATGCGTGTATGGTCAAGGACAGTGTCCAAGTGGCGATGTAAATAGGTTCTGTACCTATTCTGTCATTGTGAAATAACTTTCTTGGTATTTCTTCTTGGCTTACTCTGTGTTTCCATTCCTTGTCTCCCTCTGCTCTCCTTTCCCTTTTTTTTTTGTTTTGTTTTGTTACTACCTTAGCTAACTCTTGTCATTTCAGTTCCATCAGATTCTTATTAGCATAGCCTTCAGTGAAGTCTCTTGTCACCTGGAGCAGCATCCTCCATTTGCATCAACAAACCAAGCATCCTGCTGATTTTCACTTCCTTCTTTACTTAGTTCATCCTTCTGAATGCATTCCCAAGTATGCCTCCTCTGTGATTTTCTAAATCATTGGGGTTTTTTAACAGTTCTGCAAATGGATTTTCTTGGTCTGAAAAACTGAGCGTGGGATTAGCTTGGTCCTCCCCAGACAGCTTTTCAAAGTTTCTGTGGAAAACAAGGTAAACATTTAAGAAGATATTTTCTTTCCCAGCAAGATAAAGGACTTGAATAAGATATGATCTGAGATATAGTTCAATGACAATATTATAGTAAACCATGTTTGCTTGAATTATAAAAATATTTAATGAAAGTCAGGAATTCAGACTGTATTACAGTTTGTCTACAAAACAGAAAATAACAAGAATACCTCTTGAAGCACTGCTTATGGCCAGTGCTATTTGTGGTTTTTCTTCTAGTGAAAGAAGAAATCCAAGTTTTCAATGAAACCCAAAGGTACAGGACTTTTCAATCAAGGCTAAACATGTCTATTTCTTAAATAGAAAAGGCACCCATTGAAAAGAATTATTTCAGGCACTTAAAATAGGCTTCTGTTCTAAACTGCAGTCTAAAAACTGTATATTCCTTAAGCAGAAGAGGGGTAAAAAATTTTTATCCAGGTAAACTGTATCTGAGAACAGCATAGCATGATTGTACCTAATTTTGAACATCCAGTTTCATTGTTGATCATCAATTAGATAGTCCCCAAACTGACTAAGCTCACTATTATTGTCAGCAATTGGATAACTTCAAAATACTATATGTTTATTTGAGGGTATTTTAGATGGGATGTAAAATTTGTGATTGTCTTTTGTCACATGAGCATAGAAGAGCACAAAAAGATGCACAAATATTTGGTTGGCTCAAGAAAGGGTCTATGCATGTTCCCTGTACTGTATCTCTGATCTAGGAGGTCTCACTGAAGATAGATGGGAAGGGAGATTTATTGCTTTTCTTTCCACCAGTTACACATTACTGTTGTACCATCACACAAACTACCATAAAGGGGCATAGACCTTCGGTGAAGCACCTCATTTACTGTAATTCAACATTGTTTTAATGCTGCAACTAAAGAAGGTACAGTCAGAGTAAATCCTGTATTGCTTATCTTTTGTTACACTTAGCAAAGTAAGCTGCAGTTAACAAATTAAGATTAGATCTGGAATAAGTAGCAGAAATCAGAGGGGATTGCATAACAGGAAAATTAAGTGTGAAAATCTCTTGGTTGTTCTTCATTTTATTCTTGAGTGGAGCTATTTCATGCTGTACTGATGTTGCAGCACTTGATTACTTTCAGATTAACCTGTTAAGTCGGACACAGTACAAGTTCTTGATCACAACCTAAAACAAACAAAAATTTTTTCACATGAGCCAATATGGCAGTAAACTGATCCTTGGTGAAAGTGAACTTCATGCATGTTTCATTCTGAACCATGTTTTAAATCTATAGGTAGCAAAAATACTTGCAACAAAACCAGGATGTGGTGATTTTAGTCTCTTATTTGAATTTGCTTTAGATCTAATTAGAATGCAAATGAGAGGGATTTCAAGAACATACCGCACAAGAAATTCATATGTTTTTGCAAATGGGTCATTATTTGTTGAATTCTTCTGTATGTGTTAATGTTAAAGCTTATTTAAGTATCAGTATTTTATTCTTTGTTGGTATGAGTGAAGATGAATCTTTTCTTCTTTTTACAGTGAGCTGGTAATCCTGAGACCTGTTGATGGCTTTGAAAATCATCACATCTGACTCTGGTATTTTATCATAATTTCATGTTGAAGTTTGAATTCTTGAATTCCAAGATCCTTCCTGCCTCTGCTAGTTGATTGCTTGGTTTTCAGTATTTCTGTCAGCAACTGGGAGAAAAAAGAAAATTGATGCATGTATTCTTCAAAGTTTATTTTTCTGAGAATCATCTACAGTAGGCAGACATTATTTTGAACTTTTGGATGCAGAGAGGGTAAAATTGTCTTTTGTGTTATCTTCCTACTTGCAGGTTCGCATAAGATTTTTGGGTAGTAATTTGCATAAATATTTTCTTTTAAAGTTCAAATCCTCTTAGATCATCTTGCATATACTTCTGTTTATAAATATGTGAAGGGTGAGTGTCAGGAAGATGGAGCAGGCTTTTCTGAGAGATGCCAAATGATAGGACAAGGAACAATGGGTGCAAGGTGGAGCATAGAAGGTTCCATGTGAACATAAGGAAAAACTTTTTCACTGTGAGGGTGACTGGAACAGGCTGCCCAGAGAGGTTGTGGACTCTCCTCCTCTGGAGACGTTCAAAACCCACCTGGATGCGTTCCTGTGTGACCTACTCTAGGTGATCCTGCTCTGGCAGGAGGGTTGGACTAGGTCATCTTTCAAGGCGCCTTCCAATCCCTAATGTTCTGTGATTCTGTAAAAGGAAGGAGGGAGGGGGGGAAAGGACAAAGGCAGCTAATTCATATTACAATTTCTCCTGACAAGCTATGAACGTTATTTGAAATAGTGATGTTATTTACAGGCCTCAAAACTTGAACAGTGCAGACGACTAATTCCCACTTGCTAAAGAACAGCTTCTTAAGCTTTAGTGTTCTCTTAAATGCAAAGGAAAAAAGAAACACTGACTTCTCCAAATTTTTTTCCTAATGATTTGCAGGTAGACAGAAAATGTCTCAGCTTTAAGGCACACTAACTCTTCTCTCTATACAATAATTTGCTCTCTAGGGAAATGAAAAAAGTTTCTTGTGTTTTAAAGGTCGTAATTCTTCTTGCACAGAATTTGGTGCAATAAAGATGCTTGAGCCAAAATTTCTCCTCCTTGTAGAGAAAACAAAGACTTCACAAAAACGTATGTTGATATATGCCTGTAAAAATCTATATCCTTCTGCCAAAATAGTTTGCATGTTGCTAATGCACATAAAGGGTAGGTGAGATCTACAGAAGTGCAGAAATGCCTGTAGGGTACAAGAACTCTCCTTTTATAGAGTTTCCTAGCTCTGCAGGACTCTGCTGCATGAAAGCTGAGAAAAGTGTCCTTTCCATTAAAGTACCTTTTTTTTTTTTAACATGAAGTGTTCTTCCTCACATTTGCAAACTGTGCTTTCTGTGCTTCTGATTTTGTGGATAGTTTTTTCTTTCACATGAAGTCCTGTATTTTCTTTTTCGACTGCTAGAGGGCACTATGACTACACAAGTGAAAAACCATAACTGAAAGTAATTTGCTTTCATTTCCACACTTCTGTGATATTTTTTCTTGTTTCAATTCTCATACTAATATTTGTATTTCTTGCAGAAACCTGTATACATCTTTACTATGTCAGCAGAAATTCTATTTGTGTGAACTGAAACCAAGTATCTCTCTTTGGATTTGGGTACCAACGATAAAACATAACTCCAGGTGTTTAAATCTGAATAAAAGAGAGGAACAGTTCTGTGTTGCAGCAGGCATATATCCGTTTCCTTTTCTGCTCTGGGAGTTGATAAATTGCAGTTAAAGTAATAGAAAACTTCAGATAGCTACATCCTGTTTGTCAAAACTTTTAATAACAATCTTTAAAGCATCTGTTTATGCTCTAATTTAGGGGATATGCAGCGAATGGGAAGCTGGAAGGAGGGGGGTGGGAGGAGCAAAACTGGAAGATACTATGTTTTTATACAAACTACAAAAGAAATTGCTAGCCTAACATGATGTGGAGGAATTCCAACACTAGCTGTTTATCTTTGCTTTATAGTAGACTTATGCTAAATACATCAAAGAATTGATACTCTAGCTCCACCAGCTGGTGCAGTATAACTGCATGAAACAATTTCTCAACTATGATATGGAATATTTGTCCACCACCCTGGTACTACTGATATACTGTCTGTTACTGTCTTGCCTAGCAAGCTGCTGGTCACTCTTTGGTCTCTACACTTGTGACTCTCTCCAACATCCATGCACGTGAATCACATTTAGGCCACCAACACGCAGGATGCATACGTGACTTAATCTGTGTTGTTTTCTTTTTTCTTACAGTCATTGGGATGATACCGGAAAACACTGAGGTATCATGAATTCTGTCTTGCTCCTCTGAAGTCACAAATTCAACTATGTGCTGATTTATAGGGTTCTTCAAGATGTAACTTATTATCACCTGTGGATATACATTGTAAAATACTGGAAAACTTCCAAGAAGTTAGTATCTGAGTTCACTGACAATCTTACTTACCAAAAGTGATTGTGAGAGGAAAAATTCTTGCTGAAAAAGTTATAAGAATGATATGTTTGAATTCAAATCTTACGGATTATTAACATTCACTCACTGCTGTTCTCAAGAAAGGTATAAGATAATGTTTAAAATTATATATCCTTCATGTGCTGTGTCCACCAGTTTGTGGTGAATACAAGAGACACGCTATGTTCATAGGTGTTTTGATAAAATTTTGAATAATGTTTTTCATCTATATTCCCTACAGTAATATTTTACCTTAGAAAACAGAGAAGGCTGGTAGGATGCTATTTTTGTATTTGCAGAGTTCTACAATCTTGATTTTTCTCATTCCCCCATAGGCTGTTCCATGCTTCGTGTATAAGACAAAAAAAGTTGTGTAAGATCAAGTAAAGTTGCAGGCTTTTTAAAAAAGAGTAAAGAGTAGAAATATTCAGTAAACAGCGAGTGAGCAGGTATAGAGATACTTGCTGCAGTGTAGAATGGTGCAGTACAGATGTTCACAAAGATGGACTTCCTATACCTGAGTAATTGAAACCTTGACCACCTATCATGCAAATCATTATAGTGAATGGAAAATCTGCTCATACCGCAATACTTTTCTTCCATGAATTATTCCACTGATTATGGCCTGTTTATGGAAGGATCACTGCTTATCTACTGTAACACATTTTAAATGGGTTCCACCTTTTTACAGAGAAGAGAAAACTTCTTTTGCCACTATGTCCAGGAGCATGTATTTAGTATCTTTCGGGGGGGGGGGGGGGGAGGGCAGGGAAGGATCCATCTAGTTTTAAGATACTAAGTCAATAATTGGTAAATATTTGTTTCAAATATTCAGGGATCTGAACACTGGGGGTCCTACAAGCTACATGTGTTGTGGGATTTTATGCTGTGGTAAGATGTCATCAACTGGTTTACCTTCTGGAATCTGAAAAGGGCATTTTCTGATTTTAGAATTTGTAGTTCCCAGAAGCAGCATCTTGTACCTAGTGTATTTAGATGTGTTACTGTGATAAAGCCAAATTTATGAGTAGGAATATTCTGTTACTGAAAAATGTGAGCTTATAGTGTGAAGTAGCAGTAGCTGTTATGGCAGAAGAAGCTGAGAGATGATTAATGTACGAAGCTGTAGTCAGAAGACTTACTGACCTGAATTGCAAAATTATTTTTCTATTAGAAATTATGTAAAGATAACAGACATACAGCAGGGTGAAACAGCACCTTTTTTTTTTTCCCTGTCAATGTATAGTGAAAAATTAAAGGAATCTAAGTCACCATTAGACCTTAATAACATTTAAGAAGTTAATGCTGTCTATAGTTGCAATTTTGTATTGGTGAACTTCCAACAATACTTATTCACTGAATTTGTTTTTATAACTTAAGTGTTAAAATAATGTAACATATACTATTTTCTTATATTTCTGTGTTGACTTATCTCTAAATGTCCTTTTAAGTGAGTATAAAGTAAGTGCTATTTCTTTCCTATTTTTATTTACTGTAATGCTTCCTGTACTGAAAACATTGGTGTGTTTGCTCTTGTACTGACTCTTCTCTGCAAATTTATTATATATTGAATTTTTTGAAGACAGCTTGCCAGGAAAACACTGAAGAAATAGCTCTGTGTTAGGGGAATAAGTTATGGAAACTGGAATCTGAAATGATAAAAATAATAACCTGAAACATTCACTACACTGCAGTTTTCAAGACAACAGTATATCATGCTATGATATTATCTGTAGGTAAGCTTTTGTTAAACTTTTAAAGTAATTTGAGTAGGTAATTACTAGTATTTTAGTAGTCTAAGGCAGGACTGATGGCAGCTTGATTGGCTGTAGCAGTTACTAAAGTTCACGTTTTATGACCTCCTTAAAAATATTAATTTAGAGGCTTATGAATTGCTCTCTGGAGTCACCCTGAATTAACAAACACTGAGCTGTCTTGGCTTTTGTGAAATAATTCCTGCCTACTACCGAACTTTTTTAGTGTTTTTAAAGAACTCATTTTCTAGATAGCAGTAGTAACTCTTTGATGGCCAGAACTAAGTTGTGCAAAATGTTTTCATAAACAGTCTTGTTCCATGCCAGCATTAAAGACCGTGGCTCACTTTTGTGCATCCCTGATGCTTTACACAGCAGGGATCTGTGTGATAATATAGTAATAGAGTGGCAGGGTTATGCTGTTAAGAATGGGGCAGTCCATCTGAATTATCTTCCTAATCTACTTCACTACATGGCTGAAAAGATGTTAGTGGTGGGGGATGCTGGGGCAGGAGAGAGAAGCTGGGATCAGTAGAGCTTTTCTCACCCCGCATGTCTGGTTGAACTTGAGGTCCTTCCATTGAAATCACCAGTACCGCTGTGCTGTTCTCAGTCACATGTTTGGCTTCAAACATGGCTTCTTCCTCTGATTTACAGACCTTTTGGATCTTTGTTTGGCTTATTGTGAGTGTAGTAATTTTGTGTCAAAGACTATGTGTCAGAGCAGTGCTAAGGCACTAGCAGCAGGCTACTTAGGAGAATGCTTTCCCTCCACATCACCATTGAGCTGCAGGACCACAGTGCCTGCACTTTCACTTCCTAGGAGAAGTTAAGTTTGCCAGCTGGGTGAAACAGCCCTGAGGCTAGGTTGAAGCAGAAGATCATTGCCTCTAATGGATCTGTGCAGACAAGCTATTGGATTTAAACATTATTCCATTCCCTTTGGAAGTGAACATGGACAGTTCTGAAGTCATTTAGGGCCTGGCATCAGGGAACCAGGCACATGGGAAGAAAGCAGAATAAGTGTAGGAATGTACCATGCACTCTATAGACTTGCATCAAGGCTGTTTTGGTGAAGTTTATTGGGTGCTGGAGAAATAAACTGCCAGTGTTAAACAGCTAGAAGGATATGCTGAGGTTTCAAGGTCTTGAAGGCCAAACAATTGGTTATGTGCCCGTTTCCTTTCCTACCCACTATCTGCTATACCGTTAGGTAGCCTAGTTTGTTGCAGAAAAGACTAGACTTGGTATAAAAGATTTGGGAAATGCTGCTTAATCCACAGAATGGGGTGAGGAAGTGCTGGTTCTCTGCCTCATACTCTCACAGAGGCTTCCATCTGAAACATTAAAGTAGCATCCAAGATACCTAACGGTTTAGAGTAACCTCAGTTTAGTGATTCCTTCTGGATGGTTTAGGAATCACAGAATTCAGTGTTCCTTGTTATGAACCCTTATGGAGTATGTTGTCAGTTACTTACTGTTTAAAAGACTACTTTTCCAGTCAAACAGTGTTTGTGTATTCAAACCTGTTTGTCCAAGTTAGGTAGTTAGCTTAAGCGAGTCATGTAATCGATCTTTCCTGGTATTTAAGCTGTTTAATCCTGGTACTTTTGCAGTGGAAAGCATTTCAGTGCATACCTCCTTCCAGTTGCCCGAAGAAATAGTGAATCTGTTTTGCCTTTCTTTCTCTGAATAAATTTGGTACCAAAATGAACTTCTGAAGTGTTAGGACCCTGTTGAGGAAGATACTATTTGATTTATAAATGATATGGCAAGTATTAATAAAAATATGAATAACTTCTTATTAATAAGCAACATGGCCAACAAACATAAACAGGTAAAGCTAAAATAACCCCCCCCTTTTCCATAACTACATCTTCAACTCAAACCATAAACCCAATTATGCCAGTACTTACATTACCTTCACTCTAACAACATTTCTCCCCCATTATATCCCACTTTTTTTCTCACTTCCCTCATAACCCCCCTCTTCCCATCCTACCAACCTTTCAAACCCCCCTATTTTCTATATATATATAAACTAAATCTTAAAACTTTTTAACATTATACCCCTCTAAATTCCCCCCATAACAACTTAACCTACCAAAAAATAAAAACTATAAATCACATCATCACATCCAAAACAATCCAACCAAATTAAAACCACACAAACAACCCCCATACCACACCCAAACTACACATTAACTACCCCTCCTATTAACATATACATATACACTTCAACTTCCCACAACCTTCCAATTCATTTCTAATCTTCTCTTCCCCCTTCCCCCATCTTCCCCCCCCCCCCAACCCACTCCCTCACTTACCCATCCATTAACCCTCCTTCCAACTCCCCACCCCCCACCATCCATTAATCTCATCTCCCCTTACCCCCACTAATACACCACCTCCCCCCCCTACAAAAGAATGCCCACCCCTCGCCCCCCCCCCACCGACGACTTCCCCCGCACTCCCTACGGCCAACCCCCCTACAGCCCAGCGCCCCCCCCCCTAAACCCCCCAACCCCCCCCTCCACCCCGCCCAAGCCCCACCCCCCAGCCAACCCCACCCCCATTCGCTCACCCCCCCCCTATAAAAAGGGGTTCTGCCAGGCTGCAGCCATAAAAGGCAGAAACACAGGCCTGGGCAGGGAGGAGCAGTGACCAGTACACCTGATCTTACCCTAGAAGGGAAGTTGCTTACCAGACACGCATGGTCCTGTCCCCTTTGTTCCTTTTCCCATGTTACCCTGACTTTCTGCAGGAAGGAGTGGGGAGAAGGGGGCACCATGTCTAGACACATTGGGGTCTGTCTGGGTTTTGTGCTGGGCCTGTTTGGCCCTAACACAACAGAGCCATACTAAGTACTGTCTTGCCTGAGAGGGGTTGTGCAAGCTTTGACTGCTTTCTGAAATCAGATCATCAGAAACATTAAAAATGAAAATATTAGTGTGGAAGGAAAGATAAACTGTACTTTTACATCTTTACTGGAATCCAAACATCACAATGAACTGTAATTTTCTGCTTCTGTCTCCATGAATCACAGTTATCAAAGGTGACAGTAGCACACAAACAAATCTCACAACATACCCAAATAGCACATTTATTGTCAATTGCAAAAAGTACACATTGCCGTTTGAAGAACTCAACATCTTCATCAATGACATTGATCTGGGAACAGCGTGTCTGCTCAGCAAGTTTGCTGATGTCACCAAGTTGGGAGGCTTGACTGATACAGCTGAAGGCTGTGCAGCCATCCAGCGTGACTTAGACTGGAGAGCTGGGCAAAGAGGAACCTAATGAGGTTCAACAAGGACAAGTGCAGAGTCCTGCGACTGGGGAAGAGTAATAAACTGCACCAGTCCAGGCTGGGAGGTAATCTGCTGGAGAGCAGCCCTGTGTAGAGGGACCTGGGAGTCCTTGTGGATAACAAGTTATCCATGGGACAGCAGTGTGCCCTTGTGGCCAAGAAGGCCAATGGGATCCTGGGGTGTATGAAGAATAGTGTGTCCAGCAGATCGAGGGAGATTCTCCTCCCCCTCTACTCTGCGCTGGTGAGACATCATCTTGAGTGCTGTGTTCAGGTTTGGGCTCCCCAGTTTAGGAGGGACAGGGATCTGCTGGAGGGGGTCCAGCAGAGGGCTATGGGGATGATTAGGGGACTGGAGCATGTGTGTTATGAAGAGAGGCTGAGGGACCTGGGGCTTTTTAGTCTGGAAGAGAGAAGACTGAGAGGGGATTTAATAAATGTTTATAAATATCTGAGGACTGGGTGTCAGGAGGGAGGGGACAGGCTCTGCTCACTTGCTTCCTGTGACAGGACAAGGAGCAATGGATGTAAGGTGCAGCACAGGAGGTTTCACCTCAACACAAGGGGTAACTTCTTTACTGTAAGGGTCACAGACCACTGGAACAGGCTCCCCAGAGAGGTTGTGGAGTCTCCTTCTCTGGAGACTTTCAAGGCCTGTCTGGAAGCGTTCCTCTGTGGCCTGACCTAGATTGTATGGTCCTGTTCTGGCGGGGGGGTTGAACTCGATGATTTCCTTGGGTCCCTTTCAATTCCTAACATCCTGTGATCTGTGATCCTGTGAACTCAAGTTAGTTTCATTCCATATGTCCAAACAAAAAATGAGTAGTCTTCTCTAGCCACTGTTTAGCATAATTTAGTAGTTTTGGGGATAATGTGTTAGGACCCCTCAGCACAAATTCTGTAGTAGTGTTTGCAAGGATATAAATGACATTTTCAATGATGTGAGTATCTCAAGCTCTTCTGAATGTCACACCAAATTTTTATGGGACAAAGGACAAATGATTGCTTACAACTTGCACTCCTATCCCAGTTTTCAAATGAATAATGAGAAAAGCCCGTTGATGTTCATGCAACATTGACTGCTGCTATACCTGTACTGAAGAGTTTGCAAGGTGGTAGATTATGGTGGCTTCCAAATGCCTTGTTGTCATGCAGTTATGCTGTGGTTTAGTCTGCTTGCCTATCTAGCACTATCACATTTCAGTATGTCTTTGTAGCTTTTGCTTTTAGCAGAACTCACTGGAGACATAGGTTATTTCAGTGTCTTGTTCCCTGTCTGAACATTGGTTCTCAACCTCGTAGTCTACAAAAACACTAGTAAATTAAACATGGGTGGGACTGTTCTCTGATGCTGAGCCAAACTGCCATAGACAACTCTCATACACAGTTTCAGGCTTCAAAATGGGACAATCACATCCACATTCTCTGCAGGGAATGTTTCCCAGCTTGGGATAGCTGATCCAGATCTCTGCAGTGCTAAGGCTGAACAATTCCATAGTACCAATGATAAAGTTCCAGTGCCTATGATACATGCTAGACTTCTTTCAGATGTTGTCTAAGCTGTGCAGCGTCTTTAAATGCCAAGCTTTGTTCAACAGCAATAGGTAATGGGATCGAATTCAACTGATAGGCAGAGGGGCCTGGAGGAAGATAAGTTCTTTGGAAAGGCCATGAAAATTAACAACACTGTTCTGCAAGGGATCCATTTTCTCTAGTGATAAATATCACTAGCTCAAAGACAGAAAAAGGTCACTTAGCAAAAATACTAGGATTATTTTTTTTAACATACAAACAGCAATTAGCAATCAAAAATTTATGGTCTAGAGCAACCATTCGATTTAATAAGTGTAAAATACGTGATGGTTTTGTGAGATACAGTGTTAGAAGAAACCTTATTAAAAAGTAAAAATATCAAAGCTGAAATGCACATAGGCAATTATAGTCAAACTTTCATATCACTAGTAAGATTCAGAGGTCTCTTGAACTATCCACTAATATTATCAGCCATTTTAAAAATTAATCTAGCAATAATGTTGTGGCATAATCAAAGAGGCAAGCTGTGACACTTTCCAAGCAAACTTACCTATAGAATTGCAGTTTCCTCTTAACTAACAAAGGGGGAGCTATACACAGGTAATTTCTCCTTCAGCCCTTTGTGCGCAAGTATGCTTTCTAGAACAATTCCTCACCTTAATTATTATGCCTTCTGCAGCAGGATAGAATTTTCTGACCAGATACCTTGTTGCCAAATTACATACACTTACATTGTGAAAACATTTTCTGTGTCTGTACATGTATTTCATCAGCCACATTCCCATTTGTCAAAGTGGAGTGAACATTTTAATTGCCTAATCAGCTTTCTGGGTCCCCCACACAGGCATAAAACCACCAGAGTGACTTGCATAGTTACAAGATGGTGCATAAGCAATTATTAGAGGTAGATTTCCCAACTTTTATATTTTGGTGGGCAACAAGCCTTTTGGATTTAGTGAGGTTATAATCATGGTTATTTACTAGCAGAAGCTGATATTTTTCTCCCCTCTATTTTTACATTTGAGGATAAAGTACAATTTATGTTTCTGGGCATCATCTTGTGGAAGTTCTAAATCACTTTGTGAGGCTTTCAACCTGGCTGATGTCATTTATCCATCAGCACTCAGTCCATTTAATCCAGGCCTCTCAGCTGTACAGACCTAGCTCCTGTTGTGAGTGATCGGCCTGCTTGAGTGCTCCCAGCTTCTCCTGTCACATCACATTTGCATAAAAGAGGACGGATAACCAAATTTGAGCACACAAATGAAAATGCTAAGCGCTGAACCTGTCACAGTTGTTGTTCAACTAATTGTGAAAAATTTGATTTGCTGGCTTTTCACTGTTTATCATGTGGACCCCCTTCTCAAATTTGCCTTGGCTTCTGCTTCTGTACATGTAGCTTTTAAACTCTCTACACAAGCAGCCCACCCTGGGGATTACTTACCTCTCCTACCAGCTTTTAATGTTGGCTCATCTACTTGACTAAATTAGGCCACCATGGCAAACAAACACATAATTAAAAACCTGGGAAAGACAACTGCAGTTGCACTTCTTAAATTGATTTTGCAGTCTATTACTGCTATATGCCTTTGCATTTTGCCATTTTATCTTGTCCTCCTGTAAACCCTGAAAATCTCTTTGCTTTTGATTATAAATATGAGGACCATGTATTATTTCAAAATTAAGACTAAGATTTTCTTCTCAAGAGGGAATAGTAAGTGGAAACATTCTTATTTTGGGGAAATTTGGGGCAGCCTTATTACAGCTGTATTCATCTGAGATTAACTCATTCTTGAACTGGCATTGAAAGCTCAGTCTGTCCAATTTGTTATTTTTCAAAATTGTAAGTTTTGGCTTAGCTTTCCTAAATGGACATAAAACTGCTGTTATCCTTCTGTTTCAGATCACCTTCTCTTATGTCTATAATTTACACTTCACTTTTTATAACGCATGCAAAAGGTTATCAATTAAAACAGTTGAATGTCATGTTGCCTTTTTGTGAGGGGAGACGCAGCCAAATCATTATCTATGCAAAAATGAAAAAAAAAAAAACCAAACCAAAACTACATCCAAATCATCCACCCCTTTCGTATCGGTTATACTCTGAATATCCATAGCTATCATCATTTAAGAAGGTGGATGATAACGTGGACATAGTGGATACAAATCTCTGCAAATCGTTGGAAGCTTCTGAAAACCTGCTTTAAAAAAGCTTGTATTCAGACATATACAAACAATTGATATTTTTCTATCTGTTTTGATTTTTTTTAAATGAAGAAAATAATTTTGTCAGCAGATACGACTGAAATAATGTTAAAAAATAAAGTTGAAAACATTTTACTTTAAATTCTTTTTAATTTCTTTTTATTTGGTTAGTGAAGGGACAAAAGTCCCTGAAGTGGTCTTCATGTCAAGTGAAGTTCACTGACAACAGTGGTGATAATATGGCATAATCCCTTTCATAAACTCTTCAAGATGTATCTTAATATCTTGATATTTTAATCTGTTTCTTTGGTTAGGCTGTACCTTAAAAAAAAAAAAGGCTTTTCTTTTTTCTCTTTTCTCCCCCAATTATTAAGAATTATGTGATTTGTAGTCTAAACTGACTTGCATCCAGGTTAACTATGGTTAGCTGTCCTTTGTTTTAAATAGCTTTTGTCCATTCATGGTGTTTACTTCCTTGATATGTTCATGAATAGCTGTTTTGTTGTCACAGCCTTCATTTCACTAAGCTAAACGGGCCAAACTGTTAAAGGGCTTTGACAAAATCTAATGTATTTAGCTGCAGCAATTTAAGATATTAACACTCACAACTCAGTGCCTTGGAGATCGTTGTCCTTTAATTCTCTATTAAAATTTGCTCTTTTCCTGATTTTTATGACTGAATTCCACTGTTGTTGGAATTGCATGTAGAGAAATAACTCATACTGTACTCGGTACTCACTACATTTTGCTTGTTTGTGATCATTAGAATGCTATCAGATTTTTATCTTTCACATCCTTCCTTCACATGATACTACTTTATCTTCTTCCTCATTAACAGCTTTCCAAAGCTGACCTTTCCTGCCCTCTTTCTCAAGTTTGCCTATAATTACGCTAAATACACAAATCGTATATGCAAAAGAAAGTAATGGGAAAGAGAGGTACAGATATGTTTGGAAGAGACTATCTACTACCCATGTCAGACCCACAGCATCAAACTGGGGAGCAACAGAAATTCAAGAAATGAGTTATCTAACAAAAAAAAAAAAAAAAAAAAAAAAAAAAAAAAAAAAAATCTGTATTTGACAAATGGTAACTACATTGCCAGCAGGTTTGATTCTGAAAGTCAGTGAAATAGTCTCTTGTTCCAGACTTAAATGATGGCTTGTGGATTTCCAGAATGTGTTACATCTTTTAGTAACATCTGAATAACCTTTGGTAAGATGTTCCATAGCAAATGTAATATTCCCCCCTAACTTCTTCCGCTTGCAAAATACATCCAGATAGCTGAAATATCCTAACATGTCTTTGTAATTGAAATAATCGTATTCCTGTCTACTCAGGAAAAAGGTGCCATTTTCAAAACCCATTTTCTTCATATAAAGAGAATAAAAAAATCTTAATTGTTCTGCTCTTCAGCAGTGGGGTTAGTATCTATTGATAAAACTATTATCTCTTTTTATCATGCAAAGATTTGATATGGAAATCTCAGAGATATTTTAAAGCTGGCAGAACCGAATTAAATATTTATGCTTGTGCACCACTTTGGCCTCAGGAAGGGCTATGCTTATGGACAAGATTGTCTGCTTTTTATCAAGAAAACAAGACAAATTCCTTGTATTGTTTCTAATGTAACTTATTGGAACATGGAAATTTTATTGTTAAATCTTGGAATTTTTTTAATTCATAAAAGAACCCTACCACCAGTCCTCATCTCTTATTTTACCTGATTTACCTCTCTCTAAACTGGTTACTGGTGTATCGTTAGACTTATTCTGAAGCAGTGCAAGTAAAAGAGAATAGAAGAACTACAACAGTGAGAAACCGAAATACCACCTCTCAGGATAAGTTTTGCCACCAAAATACTTCTGACAGCAGTATTTTCCAAAGGATTACTATATTCTAAACTTTCTTAATTAAGTTTATCTATCCCCTAGGTAAATGTAAGCATGCAGTTCTCCAAACTGGCTTCTTGATTTGAGTGCCTGATCTATAATTTCAGAAAATACACTGCAAAATTTCTTCAGGTCCTATATAATTCTATGTAGTTATCCATAAAATGTTTTGCCTGACAAGTCAGAGAAACACAACAGACTGGGGGCAAGAAACACGTTTAAAATTTTGAACAAGTACTAATGGAAAATGTTATGCTATATTCCCTTGGCTGTAATAAAATGTACACTTTCCATTTATCCTTCAACTAGATAACTATTGATGTTTGATTAAAAACAATCTCCCCAGCTTCTGTAAGTACCCTCATGTAATTCATGGGGACTTTCTCATTTTCCCAGGTCTACTTGGGTAAATAAAGGTTTCTTTTCAGCTCAGTGTCTTAGGTTGAATGTTAGAATAAACAAACTTCCATTAACTTGCTTTTTGTTTTGCTTTAGATTGCAAGTAACTTCATCAGCATGTGAGAGAGACAACCGCTCCATCATTTCCTATATATTTTATTATAGAAAGCTGACCCCCTTCTTCCCATGAGCTTAGGTCTTGGCTATAGATAAATGCAAAAAAAGGCACGTACAGAAGGGATTAGCGGGTTGCACATACACATCTCAGTGGTTTGTGAGTATATATATAGAGACAGACATATATGTTAAATTGCCTGTTCTTTTTGTATATAAAAGTTATTTACCGTATGGGTAAAATGTGTGTTGACCTACTGCATTACAGTATAAGCATGAACAAGGTTACTTTTTCCCCCTTTCTGCTAAATAATAAGGCAACTCATGCTGAGGGTGCACTTAAACTATGCCTATAAGTCTTGGAAATTCATAGATCGTAAGGCCAAATGGGACTATTATGATCATCTTGCCTGACCTCCTCTATAGCACAAACCATAGGGTTTCGACAACATAACAGTATTTGTAATTTCATATGCATTAGTGTGCTATTTATAGGATATACATTGTATTGAAATGGCAGAATATTCATTGCTCTGAAATTCTGCTAGATAATTTTATTACTGTAGTAGCATCTACAGGACTCTCATTTGGTACATATTAGTAGTAAAAAAATTTGAACAGAATTTCAAGTAATTTGCTAAAAACTGCCTACCTCTAATAAGCAGATTGCTTAGGGTAACAGCTCTAAAATATGTAATATAAAAGTATAGTTGATACAAAAGCATCCAAGTAATTTATTAATTACCAAGTACTGTAGAATTTAGAAAAGAAGGACGGTGACTAGCTGGTCCATTGCACTAACAATATTTTAGCAAGAACAGAGAAAACTAAACGAAGGTTTCTGTAGCTTTCACAAGGATTACTCACATCCTGTGCTGTAAAGCTCTTTTCCTTTGGACTGATAGCAAGAACTGCAGTTCTTGCTTTTCATTCTCATGGAACCTTTGCTATAGATGACTGCAGCAAATGAAAACTGATTTTTAAATGATGACTAGGGTGGAATTAGACATCTGTACTGTTACATATGCAAAGCAAACTGAACTTCATCCCTAGTCTTGCTCTGTAAAAGTATCTCCCTTTCTTTATATGAGGAAGTATTTTTTAAATTAACATTTCCCTTTTTAAAATTATTTAAAAAAAAAAAGTACAAAATTGTTAGTCTTCATTTTTTTCCTTTTCTACCTATCTGAAAGCCAGAAAATGTTCTCTGCCTTTTCTGCAGGAGTCACTAGTGAAACACACAGCATTAAACAGTCCTAAAGTCTCAATCAAACCAAACCACCATCACTGCTCAAATCTTGGAAACAGATAATATGCTTGATTTTTAAAGATAAGAATCCAGATATCGCTCATGCTTGTATTTGCTGCTGGGAAGGGAGCAATAAAAGAGCAATTAGCATTTCTACAGATCATTGGTTAAAATGATTTAACCTGCCTTTTAGCAAAGTAATAAAGATCCTTGAGGTAATTACATCATTTTGTTAAACACTAAGAATGATGAGATAAAACAGCATGGATATCATTGGTCAAAGATGTTTATCTGTGTATATTAAAAGCTTTTAAACGTGATCATATAGAATAGCCTATGCCATTCAGATCAGTCCCTTTTCCTCCTCATCTTCTCTACAATTATATAAATTTAAATACATAAATTTATAAAAACAGCTGTGACTTGAAAAAAAAAAAGGCAGACAGAAAACTAAATATATTAACAGAAACTTTCAGGAATTAGTTACCAGTAAAATAACTTGATTTTGTAAAATCTGAAATGCTTTGTTCAGTCTCCCTGCTGACAAACTTGTGAAAAGTGAAGGAGGAGGGTTGTGTCTTGAGGTTTGCATTTTGATCCATTCACTAGTAAATTCTCTGAGAGCATAGATAATTACAACATTTAGCTAAAAAAGGTTAGTTTAGCAGCAATTTTAAAAGATATTTCAATGGAGGGAAAGAGAGTTGGGATGAAGAGACCAATTAACCAATTTTTCTTGGCCTTTCTCTCATGCACAGACATGTTCCGTACAAACCTCTGTTTTGATGTATTATTTTAATTAATCCCAGTCTTTTGATTTCTGCAAAAAGAAGGTTAGCAAATGTAACAATACTCGAGAGTTTCTTTATCGTAAAAGACACATAATTTCAAGCATTTAATAAGGTAGATTTATTCTGGGTAGTTTAGTTTGCACATTCACTCAAACAGCCCTCCCCAAAGACAACATTAAAAATGTGATTAGTTAGCTGCCATCAATAACACAAAATAAGAAAACACTCTCTGAAGGGACAGCTTTGTGGAGGGCACTGCACAGTGTGTAGTAAAAATATATGGCCTAATAAGTTTACATTTGCAGGCTCATTTGTTAAAACTCTTGAATTTCTAATTTGTGTCGGAAAGATGAATGGATGGGGCCTCAGTAAAGTGTGAGATTAATACTGATGGATGGGGATTCAGATTTTTGCTAGCCTCTTACTTCTGTACAACCCAGTAGGCAGTTTATGGGGAAAACCAAATGTAAATACAAAAAGAGGACATTATTTACCTTGGTCAAGGCCAATTACCAGTTATATTGTTCTTTTCAACTTTATTGTTTGGATGTAAATTATCCTTATCTAATTATTGTTTAATGCTTTTTGGTAATCAAGCCCTTACAAAGTGTAATTAGATGCTAAAAAGGAGAGGCACCCAATGGTCACTTTGAAGTACTGCAAATCATCAAATGGTAGAAATGGAGGCCGCTGGAGCCTTTAGGAATGCAAGGTAAAGGAATAATAATAAAATATATAATTAAACCCCCCCACACAACAAACTCATACCTGAATCAAAATACTCACATAAAATGAAAATGAACTGAGGATAATACAAATAATAAAATAAGTTGGAACTGCACATGCTATACACAGCTCATTTCAACAGCTTTCCTTTCACATACAGTCGAAGGCAATGCTACCACTGTGCTATAGACGTGTCAGAGGCATTTCTTACCTGTCTGACAGAAGGTACTTCTGAACATGGAAGAATTTTCCCAACACAAAGGAAGAAATTCTTAGGTTCTAATAAAGTAAGTTGCCAGATGTCTTTAAAAACTAAATTACAAATATAGACATCCCAAAATAACGTTGATACCTCAGCAATGTTTTAGCCATTGCTGAACACAGCACAGATTCAAGGCTTTCTGTGTCTCTCTGTTAAGTGAACATCCATGTCCATGCTTCACTCTTGCACACAAGGTTTTCAGCTCCTGAACCTGGAATTTAGGAATAACCTGCCTCTCTGCCTGTTCGGCACTGCGGACTTAAAAGGTCAGGATGAGTCTCCTTCCTCCAACTCTTTTCTAAATGCTATGCTGTAACTGAACCTTAAATTGCTGTACATGATACAGAAACTACATCTAGTAGTTCTACAGCTAGTATTAATATAGAGGTGGGGGGTATAGGTTGGTTCACACCACTCCACTACTTTTGGAAACTTTGAATCTGTTCAAATGGATACTTTTGTCCCATATACTTTTGTTATAACAAGAAAACTGACAGCTGTTGTTATTATACAATTTTAGCTCTAGTTTGTGTAGAACCCATGTGTTAATATAAGTGTATATTTAAATGCATGCTTATTTGAAAAGGTCACAGATCATGGCACTAATATCAGAGTAGCCCTTTTATGGTGAATAAAGCTATTACATTGTTTTTAACAACCTGCCCCTCTACATTCCGGCTAGATAAAGGATCCATTTGTATTACAGAAGCTCCCGGCTTGAAATTTGAATTTCATCACTGAAAGCAATTACTGTAGTAGTGCAGTCTCTGCACATAATTCCTCATTTAGTAATTTAATTAAAAACAAGTAGTACCATGAGCACCAGAACTAATGAAGCTTAGTTTCCAATAGAACTGTGTTACATGGTTGATTGACTTTAAACTGAGCTACGAGCAATCTTTAGTCCAAGTCCCTTCTCCATTTCCATCATTTCAGAAAATATCTAACTTGTAGTTCAAAAACATTAAAGATTTCGCACCTCCATTGCTCCTGACATGATTTAGAGTTGCAAGAAGGAAGAAAGTTTTGTTGGGACAGTCACTGCAAGAAAAGGCATCTTGAGCACTCAACGATCTGAGCACTCAAAAAAACCTGACTATCACTGCTTTAACTTGATTGCTTGCTTATGATGAGGGAACAGTAGTTGTAGGTCAACTACTAAATATGGGACATGGCTGAGAAAGAATAATGAAACAGTTCCAAGGAAATTCACAGACCAAAACATAGTATCATACTTCAGATTTTGTAAAGGCAAATGACAAATCTACTCCATTGCTTCTTTTTAAATTCCCCTAATAAGTTCTGTGTTGTCATTCCGAGTTTTCTGATATTGAAAAGAACAGGTAGGATACAAAATCATCCAACAGGCTGAGGACAAGGGAAATTTAAGTGTTCAAGCAGGCTCGAGTCTGAGTCTGCCAATTGCTGACATCTACTACATGCTGTGCCCATTTCCTCATTTAAAAATGATACACCCACCAGCATGTCCTCATATGAAAAAAGTTAAGTCTTATTTCTTCTGTTGAAGAGTCAATGCCTCTAATTCCAGAGTTTGGAGGATTTATAAAAAATGATGATATTCCTGCACACTGGAAAACAGACAAACTTTTTATTTAAATATTTAAATGTGTTGCAGGCTAGTTCTTTCAAAATTAATCCCTGCTTAAGCAAAATGAAAGCAAAAATAATCTGTGTATGTACATGCAAGCACACTTTCTTGCCATTTACCTAGGCATGAAATTTATTAAAGCCAGTAGCTAATACCACCTTAAAGACAGTATTACACCTCTATGGATTTAATTCAACAGTGTGAAATTGTCTCAGCACTTAGAACAGGAACATTATTGGTTCATTTATTTGGAGTTATTAGATAGGGAATTTAAATGTGTATGTAAAGATGTGGACAGAAGCTGGGCTACTTAAAGTTATAATTGATGTAGTTATTTTTAAAATACTAATTCATGACCTTTTAAAAAATGATTAATGATTGATGCTTTGCTTTAGCATGAAAAAATCTCTGTAAGAACAAGTGCAGGAAAAAATTTTAACAATAACCAAACACAATCACTGTAGGCCCTTCAACTTGAAGTTTCTTCTGCAGAACAGCTGAGGTGGAACATGAACAATAAAGAATAGAGGTGTAATAGGAAAGTTATTTTAGACACTCTTGTGATTTTATAGAAAATATATGTTATTTTATAACACTGGTGTTGCTGTTCTGACAGAGAAAAAGTACCTCAAAGCTTGTTCCATGCTGTGGTTGCAGTTGGGTTTCTGCATGGCACTTGCGTGTATACCAGGTCACATTGTGATGCAGGATCAGTTTGGAGCCAGCAATGAGTAGATTGGAAACTGAACAGTTGCACTTCATGGAAACTGTTGAAAGCGAGGACGTAACAACTAAGACAGACGAGACATACATTTGGCATGGGGCTGTATGGGCTGAGCTTGCAAGAAAGACTGCATCCATTAAATATGACAAAGGGAGAAGTTTTTGAGAGTTAAGTTATGAAGTATACAGAACACAGTTTTTCAGTGTCATGTTTCAACCATTCTGAAGCACACATACCTGTCACACAGGCAGTGGCCACGTGTTCAAGCCAGAGACATCATGCCGTACCTTAAACACTGTGGTGTAGCAACTGGTACAGTGTGTTTAGTTCCAGAGTCTCCACTCATAAAGAGTATTGGGGGGGGAGAGGCAGGGGGGGAGTGCAGGAACAAAAAAAACCCCAAACAAATAAAAAAACCCAAACAAACAATCAAGCAACCCACCCCCCACAAAAACCCAGAACAAAAAAACCCAACCCAACCCAAACCCCACCACAACAGAGGTATTTCAACATGCATCTGCTTGTTTTATGTAACAGATCTCACTGAAAAACAGCTATCCAATCCTTGATGGAGAAATCACTGGTATCAGGGGTTGCCAGAACAAAACAATGTGAATATTTACTACTGGGGGAAAGTACAAAGTCTCTAAAAAGAGCGGAAAAGACAGCAGCTCAAAATTGAGTACAAAATAGTTATCAATTTAAGCCTTGGATTTAGAAAGATAATTGTTGGTGCTTTTTTTTTTTTTGTTGTTTGATTTAAACCTAGTGCTAATGAATCTTTGATTTAAACCCAGTGCTAATGAATCTTTTATTTTAGACACTTGATTTAGTGGTTGCTAATTACAGAGTTTTATTTGGAGATGCCTCCAAAAATATTTCACTTTACATTCTCTTGAGACAATTGCTCCTGGTAAACTTTTATTGATGATCGCACATTGGGAGCAAAACTACACATCCACTAAGTCTGTTGTTTTATAATGTAATTGCAACTCTTGAAAAGATAATTAAAATGACATTCACATTGATACCCAGGTTCGTAAAGGCGTACATTCAGGTCCATACGCACTCAAGAAAGGATGTGAGCATATCTTTAACATTATACATGGATTTAAACCTCTATTGATTTCACCAAGATTTAAACAGATTCTTGAGTTCTTTGCTAGTAAAAGTCTAAATGTAAGATTTCTCTCTAGCATTAACAACATCACAAGTGTTCAATTTGCTAACCATGTTTAATAACAAGATTTAGTGATGGCAGATACACATTCTCAGATCTGACAAGGCAGAATTCTGTATCACTCATTCTGAATACATTATTCTAGTCTTGCTTGCATGGGTTTTAGAAACTGTTTCTTAAAATGAATTCCCTACCTGTTCTCTGTGTGACTGCTCAAAAATGTAGCTCTTCAGATTAGTTTGAAAGAAACAAGTTGTATTTTGTATGATATAATTTTAAAATTCCCTAACCTATCTGTAATAGCAAGCTGTTTAAATGAAATACCAGAGATAAAAAGGATCTGGCTTTCCATGAAATAAAATAGTTGACATTGTTATGAATTATTTCTACACCACTTTACTCAATGAAACCACAGTGCACCAAGACATTCAACTGTGGAAAATAATTTCCACCCCACTCTTACAATTTAGATGAAGTTGTGTATATATAATATTCACCACACACCAGGCTGAAGTGGTTTTAATCCCAACCAGCAACTGAGCATCACACAGCTGCTCATTCACTCCCTCATGGCAGGATAGGGGAGAGAATCAGAAGGGTTAAAGTGATATAAAGGCAGATTAATAGGCAATGCAACAGCCACATGCCCAAGTAAAGCAAAACAAGCAATTCATTAAACACTTCCCATCAGCAGGTAGGTGTTCAGCCCTCTCAGGATAGCAGGGCTCCGTCACATGTAACAGTAACTTGTGAAGGCAAATGCCATTACTGTGAACATCTCCCCCACCTTGCCTCTTCTTCCCCCAACTTTCATTTTTTAACATGACTTCATATGCTATGGAATATCTCTTTAGACAGCTGGGGTCAGCTGTCCATCTGTGTCCCCTCCCAACTCCTTTTCTTGTCCCCTCCCTCCTCCTTTCCAGCCTACTTGCTGGTGGGGTGATATGCGAAGCACAGAAGTCTTTGACTGTGTAAGCATTGCTCATCAATAGCTAAAACATCCCTGAATTATCAACACTGTTTCCAGCACAGGTTCAAAACATAGCCCCATACTACTTACTATGAAGAAAATTAACTCTGTCTTAGCCAAAACCAGCACATAGGCCATGTCAAGTGTGAGTTTATCACTTTTGACCAAGTCAGCAGGAAAGTATTTTAAAAAATAATCAAATTATTCACAAATAAAACCAGTCTTTTCCTTCTTTTCTTGGCACTCACAATTTGCAGTGACAGAGTGAAACATTTTCACAGCCTTCTCCAGGTGTACTACACTCTTCCACTTTTATACTCCAGTATAATTTTACTTCTGTTTTCTCCCATGCACTGCTCAGGACTCACTTAGGACAAACCTGCTCAACTAATTAATACTGTACAGCAAGAGCCTCTGCAATAAAAGCAGTAGCAACCAGGGTCATTCAAGAAATTCCTTTCAAGAAATTGCAAAGCCAGCAGAAACTCACATAATGCCATTGCAATGCAAAAGAAGTAAATAGTATCTACAGAGACCATAAAATGGGCTGCATATACCCAAAGTTTGTTAGTGTCCTAGCTGCCTCTGTACACAGAATGGGTGACCATGTGTGCTCTTTTGATAGAGACCCCTAACTGCAAAAGATCAGCTCTTTTGTGAAACCTGAGTATGACTTGAAGAGATATGCATTAGGCTCTTGCTTTGAAACTATCACCATACATGACTTCAGAGTTGTGTCAGAAATGTGATGAAGGACTGTAGGTTCATGAGCTTCAGTAACAACAGAGGTGGGTACAATGACCCTGGCTTTCCTTCATGCCTGAATGGCACATTAGCTGAAAAGGCAAGTATCCTTCTCAAAAATTAAACTGATTAAGTGGCAGAATCACAGTATCACAGTATATCAGAGGCTGGAAGGAATCTCAAGAGATATCAGGTCCAACCTCCTTGCCCCAGCAGGATCACTTAGGGTAGTCTGCACAGGAATGCATCCAGGTGGGTTTTGAGAGTCTCCAGAGAAGGAGACTCCACAACCCCCCTGGGGAGCCTGTTCCAGTGCTCTGTCACCCTCACTGTAAAGAAATTTCTCCTCATGTTGAGGTGAAATCTTTTATGTTCTAGTTTGAATACATTGTTCCTTGTCTTATCACTGTGAACCACTGAAAAGAGCCTGGTCCCCTCCACTTGACACGCACCCCTCAGATATTTATAGACATTGATCAGATCCCCTCTCAGTCTTCTCTTCTCAAGACTAAACAGCCCCAGGGATCTCAGTCTCTCTTCATACAGGAGATGCTCAACTCCCCTAATCATCCTTGTGGCTCTCTGTTGGATTCTCTCCAGCAGGTCTCTGTCTCTCTTGAACTGGGGAGCCCAAAACTGGACACAGTATTCCAGGTGTGATCTCACCAGGGCAGAGTAGAGAGGTAAGAGAACCTCCCTAGGCCTGCTGGACACACCTTTCTTGATACATCCCAGGATCCCATTGTGTCTCTTGGCCACAAGAGCACATTGTTGTTCCATGGAGAACTCACTGTCCACCAGCACTCCAAGGTCTTTCTCTGTGGAGCTGCTTTCCAGCAGGGCAGCCTCTAACCTGCACTGGTGCCTGTTGTTATTTCTCCCCAGAAGCAGGACCCTGTGCTGTTCCTTATTAAACTTCATGAGATTTGCCTGCACCCAGCTCTCCAGCCTGTCCAGGTCATGTTTGATGGCTGCACAGCCTGTCGGGGTGTCAGCCAACCCCCTCAGTTTTGTATCATCAGAGAACTTGCTGAGGGTGCACTCAATGCCCTTGTCCAGGTCGTTGATAAAGATATTGAACAAAACTGGACCCAGTACTGATCCCTGGGGGACACCACTTGGAGGCTGGCTGGTTACATTGGTCTTCATGAATTTTATGTAGAATAGGTATCAGTTCTCTAATGAATCCATGTGCAATTGCTTTCAACTCTTCTCCAAGAGAATGACATTCCTGTGCATGTTCATCCACATTTGCAGCTCAGATGGATCACTTCATTTGACATTTCAAAGACTAAAAATGATCTAAAAAACAAAACAAACACAAAAAAAACCCCACTGCAATAATTTTGAAGGTTGATCAGCCTTCTAATGTGTTGTCACTTGACTGTTGTTTTGTAAATTAGGCAGTGATTTGATTCTTTATCAAATTTTTAGTGGTGTTTAACATCACCCAACTCATGAAGAAGTCAGCATCAGTAGCCTGAAATGTAATGAAGCTTTTATCTACTTGAGAAACAATGACAAGTCCTTTAAAAAATTTGGAATGACTTAAGTACTCATGAAAGATTCTGATAGCATTAGCTAACACAGATGCCATACCAGTGTGCCTTCTGAGCTTCTCTGCAAATCTCTGACGAGTCCCCTCTCTCTGTCTCAGCAGTTTCAGAAAGGGGCAGCTACTTGAGTACTGAGCCTTGTGAAAAAGGGGGAATTAAAACCAAAAAGGTGATACTGATACCCAGCTCTTTTGGAGTTTCCAGTAATGAGAAGAGCACTCCCAGCACAATGAACAGGGAACTATTTTTGTGGTTTCATTATAGGGGAAATCCCTAAGTCCCACTTTTGAAGACAGAGCATGGTTCTATTAGTGCCACTCAACAATTGTTGCCAGTAGTGAGGGGTTTTTTTTGTTGTTTTGTCTGTTTTGGTTTTGTTGGTTTTGGTTTTGTTGGTTTGTTTGGGTTTTCTTCTTGTTTTGTTTTCTCTCTTTTTTCTGCTTTGTTGGTTTGTTTGTTAGGGTTTTTTGTTTGTGTTTTGGTTTGGTTGTTGTTTGATTTTCTCCCTTTCAGGTTTTACACCGTGTAAGAGAATTTAAAAAGGAATTTTTTGATTTGGAGAGGTTCCAGATTCTACTACAAAAAGCATATGAGGCATCACCCAGTAGATGTATTTGAAAAAAAAAAAAAAAAAAAAGTCTAGAAGTGGAATCCAGATGTCTTCACTAAAAGTGATAAGACACTGTATCACTTCTGCAAAAGACCTTCATTCACAGAGATACTGAATGCATGTAATGGAAACATATCAGTGCATTTAGGACATGATACTAAAAACCCCCCAAAAATCCCAAAACTAAACCCAAACCAAACCAAAAACCAAAACCACCACCACAACAACAAAAAAAACCCCAACCCAATCCCCCCCAAAAACTCCCAACCAAATGAAACCCAAACCAAAAAATCCCAGCAAAAACCAAACCAAAACCAAACCAAACAACAAACAAAACAAAGCCAAACAAACAAAAAGCAGGTTCTGTCCTCTTCCACCTGTGTGAACTCAGAGCAACTCTGTCGACATCCATCAGGGATGAGGAAGTAACTCCAGGCAGGTCAGTAACTCCAGGAGTATTGGTCTTTGGTCTGGAGTGACAGTGCCATACCTGATTCAAGTCCAGCACAAGGAATGATGTGGCTATTTTGAGCATGCAGTGCAGGGGCAATACTTTGCTTCTTGTCTGCACAGTTCTTAAAAGTACCAGCAAATAGTTTCAAATGTACTTTCTCTTTAAAATGGTGGAATAATTACCTGTGGGTAGTGAATATTAGGAAGTATATGAGCAGCAAATAATTTACTACTGGCATTATCTAATAATTATCTCTAGATGAAATTGCAAGACTGCAGTGTTTTTAGAGCTCATTTGTGACCCATAAAATATGGGTTAAAGCCTCACATCCCACCACTTGCTTTTGCAGTTATTGCTGCAAGTGGTGGGAAAGTACAAAGCAATCACTAGGAGTACAGATCTTTAAACTACTATTGTTTCTAAAAGTAATCAAGGACCTAAAAGAATTTGCCTAAAACCTTGATACCCATTTCATTTTGTTCACTAGCAAGACAACATAAATGTAACTTGCAGTAGTAGCAGAAATCTCCTTCCAAATCGATTTGCTTCTAAGTGATACCATTTTTCTATCATAACAAGAGCTAAAACAAGGTCAAGGCTTACATTTAGAAAAAAAAATTAAGAAATCAAAGTAGGGGCCAAAAGAGGGTAAGACTGCCTACTACAAGCATATCAGGATGACTTCTGGAGGAAAAAAGAACTAAGCTTCAGCCATGTCATAAAATAAGTTTCACTCACAACAAATGTACATAAGATATGACAACAGTTTCTTCTGTTGATTACAGCAGCAAGACAGCTTTCCTACATGAAAAAAAAAAAATGGGGGTAAACCCCCAAAGGAACAGTTTTGAGGTTCCTTTTTGTGGTTCAAATTCATGACAGAGACAATGTGTGCTACTCAGTCACTCCTGGTAACACTGAACTGGATTGAAATATCAGGAAGACCTTAAAAGTCCTACATTTTCATAACACAAATAAAACCTACAGTAAGGGAATATTACTGGTTTTTGCATGACTAAACCAAAATGAGTAATTTAATCTCTTGCTAGGGATAAAAACAGATAGGAAGCCTTACATCAGTTGCAGTGTCTCCTACAAGGAACACTCAAATGGGGAATGCAGCTTGAAAATTAAGGTATGACCAAGATAAAATTTAGGAGCTCAGTTCTTCTGTCCTATTTCTACAAGATGGTCTGCAGGTAAAGCATGAGAGGGAGTTCTCCAACAAGGAAGGCTTTGTAAAAATTTTTGTAAAAATACAAGCAAAAGGCTTTAAGAGGCACGTTGACTTCAAGAAGTCTGATGACTGGAAACAAAAGATTATCAAACTATTTGTGTAAAATCCAAACTAAATCCAGTCAAAACCAAACTCCCATCATCTCTGGCACACTTAATAGAGTGAAAATAAACGAGGTGATTTATGGCAGATGTCCACTCCTTCAGGGAAGCCAAGTGCAGCTTCTCTTGCCGTACTGCCTTCCCATCACTAAGTGGCAGTATGTTAAAGTCTATACACAGACAGCATCTCTACGAAGGCCTTGCAAAGCCCGTTCATCTATTCCATGACCTAAAATGGCTGCATGCCAACATCAGATCCTTCCCCAACTTCACAGAAAACTACTGACCTATTGGTTTAAGGAAAAGTTTGCTATGTCTCTACCTTCTGATATAAAAAGTCAGTAGAAGAAACCCCTTATTCAGCATAGCAACTCTGCAAATGGATTTGTGTGTCTTCCCTCTAAGTCCTTTCCTACAACTCAGTATAAGTTTAAATAAGAAGACCTATATTTTATACTAGTATCCAGATCAGTCCCTTGGTTTCAATGTTCCTACAACAGCTTGGTATCTCACAAGAAATACTGGAAGAGAAGTTAACAGAAAGCACTGATAGAGTAGAAGCATTGAAATTACTTCTGAGAAGCAGCTATAAAAACATGGTGACATTGCTGGAATTACATGTTATGATAAGATCCCATATTACTCAGGTATGATGAGCCAGGTGATTCAACAGGAGCCTACCTAATTTGTGTAGCAGTTGCTTATGCAGAAGAGTCTTGTGCCTACCTGTGTTAGGAATTGTCTCATCTAGACTTCCACAAGAATATGTTTTTAGGGCTCAATCACCATTTTGTGGTAAAGTGTAAAGGAATATTTACAAGCAGTGTCACACTAGGATTTTTTTTCAGAAATACACCTGACCAAATTACTTAATGAAGGAGCCCAGTTGTGACTGAAAGATCCTTGAATTCTCTGCAGTTTCTCCACCTCCTTTCTTGAAACCTCGTTGACTTGAGCCATACATCAAAGGAAGAAGGCATTTTTGTTATATAGTTAAGTTTGGCAGAGTAACACCTGTCTGCTGCACTGGAACCAGAAACATCAGATACATTATCTTCAATGGGGAATTTTGCCAGGCAGTGAGTAAGAGGGAAGCAGAAAGAAGAAGAAAGGAAGGGATATCTGATAGCTGCATCTGAGCTATGGAAGTGATATCTGATAGTTGTGTCAGCTATTGATGAAGCATACGCAAAGATCTCAGGCATCATCTGCGGTATCACACATGCTTTACAAAGGGCTAGGGGCAATGGTTTTAAACTAAAGCAGGGTAGATTTATATTAGACATCAAGAAGAAGTTCTTTGCTCTGAGGGTGGAAAGATACTGGAACAGTTTGCCCAGGGTAGTTGTGGACACCTTGTCCCTGGAAGCATTTAAGACCAGGTTGGATGAGGCTTTGAGCAACCTGGTGAGATGTGCCCCTGCCCATGGCAGAGGGATTGGAACTAGATGATCTTTAAGGCCTCTTCCAACTTGAGCCACTCTATATGGAGGCAGGCTTGCCCAAAACATTCACATCACAATAGACACTGTCTCTGGTGTCATCAATTAAGAGTCCATTACTCTTAAAAACAAAAAGTGATATTATCTAATCAAGCTACACAGAAAGTGAAATGAGGCCACAGTTCCCTTGCCTCTGACACTGTTGTGGTATCTAGTGAAATGAAAACACAAGGTCACTGGCCATTCACCATGAATGATCCTTGACTGCTGGTCGTCAGAAATTGTGGTATCTCATGCTTTAAAATTCTTGTCAGTGGTAATTTGCTAGTAGTTTTTAAGTTTTCCCATCCATAACTTTGGTAGGATAGGAAAAACTTCCAATTAAGCTTTCTGAATAAAATATGAACATTTAAAAGCAATACTACTCAAGCACTGTTGAAACCTGAAACAGCACAAACAAGGGAAAACTGCTGCTCTCCATTGCAATCTGGCTGAACATGCTTGCATGGGGGAGAGAGAGCGAAGGATGGAGCCTGAGATGGATAACAGGGACTTAATATTTACTCTCACTCTCATTTTCTGCAATGCCTTACCATGTCTTACCCCATCTGATCTGGCTCTTACGGGAGAAATTACTTATGGGATCAGTCTAACAGTCTCAACAACTCACACATCTATCGGGAACAAATTCTCATAGATGCTGTTTTTCTCCACTCACTTGGGGGGGGAAGGTAAGGACGGGAAATGGAGAAGATCCTTTTATGCCAGTAATTCTGTCTTGTCCATCTGTTTAAGAAGGGACAGGGAGGCTGTAGCATGATCTTGTATGAAATCTCTATGGCAGGAAAGCATTGCAATCCCCCAAACTTCAGCTGCTACATTGCGGCAGAGGAGAGAGGAAAAACTGTCTAGACTTGCATCCATAGTTGAGGTTCTTCCAGTCTTTTTTGGGGGGGAGAAGGGTTTGAGGTGTACACTTTTCAGATTTACAAGTAGTCTTTCCACTGGACTTTTGGAATGGGCTGGGAACCACAAAGTTGGCAATACCGACTTTTGCAAATACTTGCAAGAAAAGCCTGAAATATTAGATCTAATTAATTTCCAAAATTCTTGATTTATTAGAATCTTACTGATACAGATTCAATTCTTCAAACAGCTCAAACTCTCAACCTTTCGGATCAACAAAAGGCAAATATGGTTATTTTTTTCCTCCTGAAATGCTATAAATTATTTAGTATGACAGGCATATAAAACTCACATGATAGTGGTCTGTGATTATCTATGTGTGCACATATTGTCACATGTCTACGCATATCTGCCATGTGTTATCCAATTTCAGTATGTTACCCAATTTTATCTGAATTTGATAAGGTGCTACATTTTCACAAGTGTTGTAGAAGTAGGTAGGGGTTCCTATTTGTGCATCAGAGGAGAGAAGAGCTGCAATACAAGCACTGACACTACGGACATTTTGTATGGCAGGTGAGTCTGAAAATGTAAATTCATAACAAATAAAGTATCATCTATTCTGCTGATGAAAAAAATCTTACAGGTTTCAGAAATGCCATAAACCCAAGGGGTTAGTTCTTTGAGAAATGAGTCTCAGGTATAAGGTCTCCTGAAATATTATCTTTCCTGGACATAGCTATGTTTCCTGCCCTGAACACTCTGTTTCTTGCTTTTAGCTTCCTTTTTGAACCAATGAGAAGTCCTTTAACACAGGAAAAAAATCCTGCCATCAGCAATACTGGAGGGCTCACTTCTACGTTCCTCTAAGACCCTGTCTTTTACTCCAGTTTGACTCCCAGATGAACTTCTCCCACATGAATAGGCAGAAAGAATTCTGCATCCAAGAACAATAGGTGCTGGCAGAGGACTTCCACTTTGTAGGTATTCTCCTCCTACTTAAATTTCCCTAAACCAATCCATGGCATTGGTTTAAATATGTTTCCTGGATATAAATGTTTTCATGCTCTGTCTGCATGAACAGCACGACTGAAATGTTGACTACGTTTCCCCATGGCCACACCACAGCAGAGAGCAGCTGATGCTTCACACCAGGGAATTCTTGGACACAGAAAGAAGTCTTGTAGTACTAAACCAAGTAGTTTATCTGGCAGTTGAGCAATAGCCTCTGACCAGAGGTCTCTGGCTAAAAGGTTTCAGTACAGTGAACTGAAAGAGAAATTGCCTTCCCTTGTATTTCTGACATTTCTTCTAGTCCCTTTACTTCACATGCTGTCCTTTCCTTCTAAGAGCTGGCCTTTTCTCTTCCTGCTCACCCCTGTACTTAAGTCTCCCTCTCTCTCACCAACAAAGGATGTACTGTCACTTGGCAAACTGCTCACTGTCAAAGCTGTTCATGTGATTTAAGGAGGTCCAATTTCAAGCTCCATGAGGTCAGCACAGATTCTTTCTGTGTTCTTCAGATACCGAGCTGGCTCACTCTTCTACATGAAGCTGGCAGAGAGATGTTCCCTCCCTCTCCTCTTCGTTTTATGTGCACATTAAAAGTATCCATGACCAAATCAAAAATTGTGCAGCTGTTTCAGTAGCTGCAAAACTGCTTAGAACGGAGAGCCCAGAGTATAGAGAAAGAGACCTTTGTGAATTGAACACTCTCTGAACTAACTTGTTTGTGAAAACTCATGTATAATTAAAGCCTCTCTTGTTAGTGAATGGAGCTATACTTAAATACACACAATGTATATCTTTATTTCCAGCTTGAATCTTTTTCAGGATGTTTTCCAGCAATGTGGATTATGTGGCTTCAGCAACTGCAGTGCATCATCATCATCATTCAAACAGTGGAGCTCCCTGCTACATTATGAGCATCTTTCCCCTAACATACTTTTTGATGGACTACAGTATAGCCAATCTAGACCTGAACTGCATAATAAATGGATGCTATGATTCCTCTAATGGCAAGGTCCTTTCCCCAGCTGCAAATGGAGATGTAATTCAGATGCACACTATCTCACCCTTTGCATGCTGAGAGACAAAATAAACAGCAACATTAATTTGTCTTTTTCCATTTCCCTTACCAAAAAGCCAACTTCCAAAGAAAATGTTTACCAAAATATTTCCCTGAACAATCTGAATAATATTTTAATGGACCACTTACTTAGTTAGTATCTAATTAAATTTTGCAACATGAAGAGCATATTCAAATCACTGTGGTATTGTGAATAAGGTTTCAATAAAATATACAGGGTGAAAGAAATCTGCAAAATAACCACCATTAAAATAATGAGTAAAAATTCAGCAGCTATAATAAAATCCACCAGAGAACAAATAAACTGCAAACAACTGTATTACCAAACAATATTAGTCAGGCTTCATCTTGTTCCCTCATGCATCCCTGCACAGACAGGAAAAAAAGAGAAATACTCAGAGGAGAACATTTTGAAGGAAGTAAGGGCCAAACACACATACACAGAGGGATGTAGTAAACACTAGCAGCTGCATAGCTTAAGGTACCAAATAGTATAAAATCTCTTAATTAAAAAATGAATTAATTGTTGTGAGTATATTTCTCTTGACAGAGCACATTTATGCTGATGCAGAACGCAATTGTTAGTAAGTCTGAAAAATCAGCTCTCTGACAGTTATCCCAGTAATATAAGAGAATAATGTTAAGGACAAAGAAGCAAGCAATCAGTCTTCCTCTTTCACTTGAACTTGGGCTTGTCATACTCCACCTGGATCCTATAAATATTTTCCTAAAGGTGGCTTGGTTTCTGCTCTGCTCCATAACCCAGTTCAGCAATACACATTCATAATGCTGAGCTTGAGCTGCTCCACAGAGATCAATACTCTCGTGCCTAAGAGCTTTGCTGTAAAAGGGACCGGACGGCTGTAAGGCCATCACCCTGTCACTCCAACCAGAGTGATTTCCCTGCTGTGCAATATAACTCTGTAAATGTAATCTCTGCAGTATACCAAATGAATATCTCTATTGGAACATTCACCTAGGGCTTATTTGTGATGTGTGTGAATGTTATTTATTAGAAAATTTAAACATTATTGCAGCCAATTAGAAAAGCATTTTTATTACTTGCAGCCTTTGTTGCTGCTGGTGCCCCATCTCCTGCCCACTGATACCACTGTTACATACTGGCTCACTTGAAAGGCACAGTGAGCAAGTGTGCCCAGCTCTGCAAAGGTTTCTGTAATCTGAGCTACAGACACATTGGTAGCCCAATATCAGCTGTATTGCTTGTGCTTAAAATCAAGCAGGCACGAACATGGAGTATTTGTGGGATCCAAATTTTTGCAGATGTGTAAGTTCAAAGATCAACCAGCCAAAAAGAGGGGTTCACTCCTCTGAGCTTTTGTTCCAATAAAAGGACATATTTTTGGAAGAGTAGCCTCCTATCCTCCATATTCCTAGTTTTTGGGATGCTTTCTGGTTCGCTTCCCACAGAACCCCATAACCCCATTGCGGTTGGACGGAACCTCTGGAGATCATCAAGACCAATCTCCTTGTTAGTGCAGAAATATCTCCCCATGTGTATTGCTTTGCTGCAGGTAAAGCAGTGCTTCCTGAAGAATTCCCCTTACTTTGCTGTTTGTCTTAAGTTTTCTTAAATGTCTGCTCCTTGAAGAGATAGGGGAGGCTATCAATTTGAAAAGCCCCAATTGTAACATTCTGTAACTGCAGATCAATCCTACAATTTAAATGTACAGAAGATACTTTATTTTGCATACTTGACTTTACAAATATATATACATATATTTAATTTACATGGTGGGTTTCTTAGAAATCTCTTCAAAATCAAGTAATTTGTATGAACACTTGACCTAAGGAAGATGCTCATACCATCTTCAAGCATATTTATAATTTCGTCTGGAAGAATATTTTGACAGTACAGAGTAGACTGATTTAATTCCAGCTACCAGCGCACAAAATTAAATGTAATTATGGGGTGAACAGAGGTATATTAGACTCCCAGGTTTTACCTACAGAACATTGAAAACAATCTGCTTAACAAAGACTCTTGACTTTGCCTGAAACCTCAGTATGAGTGTCTTACTCCCACAGCTGTAGACACTTCCTTTCCTGGTAAGGTCAACAGAGGGAATCGGAGTTAATCTGAATTAATACAACTTTTAGGTATTTTGCATGGGAGTTTTTTTGTTGGTTTTGTGTGTGCATATTTGTTTTTAAGAGTTATTAAATTTTAATTTAGCTGAGAGTTTTTCAGCTGAATTTCCTGGTTTCATTTTCCATGAAATGTAACAAAACCGTGGTACTATACTATACAAATCAGTATAGTATTTGTTGTAATACATCCACATATCTCTCCCCAGCACTGTTGAGCAAGGGCTGAGGCAATGATATAAACCTTTGTATATTACTTCTTATTAATTTTTTTCCAGAGATGTAGGTGTCATTCTTAAATGTTCAGCTGACCAGTCACTTTAAGGTAAACAGGGATGAAAAAAGGAGAGGAGAGATGCTGAACTTTGGTAGGATATATTGGCAGAAAAGATTTTCCTCCTTTACTTAGAAACCTGACATTTAGGACACGCCAGGATATAGGAACCCTAGCTTCAACTCACTCTTCTGTGTGATATTTGACTTTCAGTCTGCTGTTACTGTGGGGACTATCTTGACTGTGCAATGGTACTGGGTTCTTAGTTTCTCTTAAGATGCTCTTTCCTTTTATAAGACTATTAAATATTAATGTGAGAAGGGGCTGCCCCAATGAATAGGTTACCATGAAAAAGGACAAAAACTCTACAAAGCTGCCTTTTCATGTTCTTGTTTTTCTCCTAAGCTCCTACAATCAAGTTAGTTTGATGTATTTGATACAAAATTGAGTTCTTGAGGTGATCTCATCAATGTTTATAAATATGTAAAGGGTGAGTGCCAAGAGGATGGAGCCAGGCTCTTCTCCGTGGTGCCCAATGACAGGACAAGGGGCAGTGGGTGGAAGTTGAGGCATAGGAAGTTTCATGTAAATATGAGGAAAAATTTTTTTCACTGTGAGGGTGACAGAGCACTGGAACAAGCTGCCTAGGGAGGTTGTGGAGGCTCCCTCTCTGGAGATATTCAAAACTCGCCTGGATGCCTTCCTGTGCAATCTAGTGTGGTTGATCCTGCTCTGGCAGGGGCGGTTGGACTAGATGTTCTTTTGAGGTCCCTTCTAGCCCCTGAAATTCTGTGATTCTGTGGTTTTGTTTAATGGAAAAAACCTTCAGAACACTCGGTTTAATTTAAGCTTTTGTTCCTGGCATCTCAAAGAACCAACTCAAATAACCAACTCAAAGAGCCAACTCAAGACTAGAGAGGATATGAAAACAGAAATGAAGGGCAGCAGCATAAAAGAAACAACCATGAACAGAACTCCTGCTCAGACTTATGTCTGCATGTTTGGTATTTCCTAATTAAAAAGTACAGTTTCTATCATCTGTGCCACTCACAGTAAGGAAAAGGTTATGCTGCTTTTGTCTTAATGGGAACTGACACAAGAAGGGTTTGCTGTTGCCATCACAAGAGCAAGGCATGATTTGATGTGCTCTACAAACAACTTCAGCTGAATATTCTTCTCAAGAAAACTCTGTTCCTGGGTGAAGCAGGCTGGAATATATCCTTATGTCAACATGGCTGTCCCACTTTTGCTCTAGCTCTCAGAAAAAAACATTTACTCTGTAAGCCAAATTCTAAGTAAAATATTATCTGCTAAAAATCAAACTGGTGGAAGGACTTCTAGGCAACAATGAAAGAACTGTGACTGTGTTTTAAACAATACTGTAACAAACATTTTTCATGTCTACAGTAAAACACCAGGAAGTGACTTTAAAAAAACATGTCTATGTTATTTTCATGTGAAAATAATGTAAAATTCAGGACTTTGAGCTTTTCTTTTCTTAAGAGCATTTTCTCTGTTAGGTATGTTAGTATGAGGCAACACCCATGTTTGCCAACAAATGGCAGTTATTTAAAAATAAGTAAAAAAATACCATTAAGCACTTTTGCAGTGCCTGCATTTGCCTGGTTTTGCCACCATTGTGTTAGATTGTATATATACATGTACAGAATTAAACCAAAACTGCTGTGTTAGTAATCCTTTCTGGTTCATTTCTTTCATTGTTTTCTGTTCCACCCCTCTAATGTTTTATGCATTCAACTGGAGAATTTTCCTCTTGGACATATCACCTATCTTGAATGGACATTAATCTTCACAAAATTCCTCTGCCTCACCCCATCCCCCCCGCAAAATAACAACCAACAACAACGATAACAAAATCAAGAAAACCCAACCAACCAACCAACCTGCCAAACAAACAAACAAAAAGGCTGCAAAGACTTAGTGGTAAGTACACTACTGACTGTGGAGCCCTAGTCTGACATGAAGCCTGAAATTGTCCAAAGCAGATAAAAGGCGCCAATGAAAGTTCATAGTCAAAACTGTTCTTGCCATACAGATACCATTAAAGTAGAAAATTTTCTCTAATTAGCTATTGAACTGTGATGGTTTGAAACTGTCTTTTTAATTTTTCCTTGCAAAGTTCAGAACAGAGAAAGTGAAAGAATGTAAATAAGTCACTATTGGGTGTAAGAAAGCAAAATAGCGATTGTTCTAAACACTTCCATTGGATAGATAGAAATGTTTAAGAACTATTACCCAAAACAAAGTAGGCACTCTGCACATTCTGCGTTCGGCAGTGGGGGCAGTTGCTGGGCTGTCTGGCTGCTGTTTCTTCTTCTCTTCTGGCTGAAGATAACACACTGACCTTGGCAGCTAAGTTAACAACTTTCTGCTTAACTAACTCTGCTTCTCTGTCCAGGGGGGTCTGGGGGGAAGCTCCTGGGAGAGGGAGGCCCCTTTGGGAGGGTCCCCTTGGGGGGAAGCAAAGGGAGATCGATTGTGCTTTTTCTGTTGATTGTATATATTTGTGAATGTTGTGAATTTTGTATATTTGTACATATTCATTGCATTTCATTGTAGATTTTAGACTCTGCTTGTAAATACAGCTTTTCATTTGCTTCCAGACTGAGCTAGCCTGGTTATTGTTGGTGGGGGGGGAATTTCAGCTCACACCGACACACTTTTTATTTTTGGCGCTCCAACTCGGGGCTCGATTGCTTGTGATTTATTTCTGCTCAGATTAGGAAGCAAAATGAAGCTGTTTTGGATTTTGAGTAATTTTATTTCCTCTGTTATCAGTGTGATTGTTTACAGATGGGCTGTTTCCTGCATGATAGACAAGATTGTGAGATATGTGGCATATAAGTCGTTTCTTTGGGTTAAGAACAAGTTACTGAATGTTGGTGAATTCTGTTATGGTCTTATTGGGCTAAGAAGCTATGGTAACTCAACTATGGATCTGCTAGCAGACACATATGAGTTTGTTACTCCTCTTACAACTACAGAGGGTCTTTGGAACCAGTGGTACCCTAGATATCTTGTACTAGCCTTAATCTTAAATTTGTTGCTTCTTGGAATAATCATATGGCTACTGATAGCACTGTGTCAAGAAAGACATAAGGCTACTTGCTCTTCCAACTCTGCTGTGAATGTGAAAACCAAGCCAGTAAATTTGGTGGCCACTGTAACCAGAAAGCGTAAAGAGCAGGAGATGCAGATGCTGCAGGAGATGGTGCAGATGGAGATGAGGGTCCTTCTACTCAGGGTCCCTCTGTTAAGAAAGATCCTTCTGATGAGGAAGAGAGGGTTAGCCTTAAAACTCTGGTAGACCTCTTGAGACCCCACATGGATGATGGAGATGTAGGTCAGGATGTAGACCCTGGTAGATTAGCAACTGCTGGTAGTGCCTCTGAACTCAAAGAAATTCAACGGAGGATTAAAATAGGATTATGGGGACAGCGACCTCAGGATGATGATGATGATGATGATGATGAGGATGACATACAGTCAGCTAATGCACCCAGACAGGAAATTAGACATGTGAGGAAGGATTACATCAGAGGAGATAATGAGCCAGTCCTGTCTTGGCTAGCCAGGTGTTTTGATATGGGAGCCCCAGCATTGGTGGTAGGCGACAAGTCGGCCTCTCAGTTGGGGATGCTCTCAAAGGATACAGGCATAGACAGGCACCTAGGCAAGTGCATTGGTAAAGTTTCTCTGTGGGCACGCCTCCTACTGGCAGTCTCGCTGAGGTACCCCAGCAGAGATGATTTACCATGGAACCCTAAGCCTTGGACCACAATAGCTGAGGGAATCAAGCGTCTGAGAGAGTTTGCTGTGAGAGAAGTAATGTATGGAGATCATAAGACTCTGAATCCTGATGAAATTCCTGTTGGAACAGGCCTTGCCAAAAAGCTCATTAAGCTTGCTCCTCCTAATTATGCTACTATTCTGGCAAGCAGGATTGTGGCAAGAAATTATGGTGGAGCACCTCCTACTGTTGGCCATTTCACTGACCAAATGAGGCAGTTGGAGGATAGTCTTGCACGTACTTCTTTGGTTTCAGCCATTGAAACTCTGTCTGGAGAAGATGAAGAATTGCATGAAAGAGCTGAAGGAGGAACTTAAAACCTCCATATCCAACTTGATGAAGGGGGATGATTCTAATTCCTCTTCCTCCAGATGGATACAAGTTTCAGCTGTTAGGAACAGACGTGCTCCAAGAAGGCCATTCCAGAATAGGTCAAACCAAAACAGACAGCAGAGGCAATCACGTGGCAGTATCTGGATAACTCTGCGTGATCAGTTTGGTGAGAACATGAACAGATGGGATGGTCAACCAACTTCTGATCTTTTCAAGAGGTTACGGGAGCTGCAGAGGGGCAGATCCCGAGGTAGCAATACCAGGAGGGTAGCTGTCGCTTCCTCAGTTTCCCAGAACAACTCTGATAGCTCCAACAGTGATCCTAATTCTGGTGCTGGACATTGTGCCGGCTGTACATGTGGAGGTAATCCCCACCATTAGGGGTGCCCTGCCTTCCGCCAGGGGGAGGTAAGGGATAATGGAGATAACAGAATCTATTGGGATGTGTACATCCAGTGGCCTGGCACTTCAAAATTTCAGAAGTACAGGGCCTTGGTTGACACAGGAGCTCAGTGCACCATAATACCATCAAATTATCAAGGGGGAGAATCTATAACTATTCAGGGAGTCACTGGTGGATCTCAAGAGTTGTTTAAGATAGAGGTTGATATAAGTTTAACTGGGAAGCAGTGGAAGAAACATACTATTGTAACAGGTCCTAATGCACCTTGTATTTTGGGAATTGACTTTCTGAGAGAAGGGCGTTTTAAAGACCCTAAGGGTTACAAATGGGCTTTTGGAATAGCAACTGTAGAAATTGATGGAGGAAAATTGAAGTTGTCCATTAGACCTGAGCTTTCAGATGAATCTGCAGTTGTGGGACAACATGAGATAGAGGATGTAAAGCTGCCGGTTGCTTCTCAAACTGTGCATCACAGACAATACAGAACCAACCGTGACTCTTTGGTGCCCATTCAAAACTTGATTCGTCAGTTGGAGAGTCAGAAGGTCATCAGCAAAACTCATTCACCTTTCAACAGTCCAATCTGGCCTGTGCGAAAGCAGAATGGAGAGTGGCGTCTGACAGTTGATTTCCGTGCCTTGAATGAAGTAACTCCACCCATGAGTGCAGCTGTACCAGACATGATGGAACTCCAATATGAGCTGGAATCCAAGCAGGCCAAATGGTATGCTACCATAGACATTGCTAATGCTTTCTTCTCTATTCCCATAGCAGAGGAATGCAGGCCTCAGTTTGCTTTCACCTGGAGAGGCATTCAGTACACATTCAATCGTTTGCCCCAGGGGTGGATTCACAGTTCAACCATCTGCCATGCAGTGATCCATGATGCTTTGGAGAAAGGTGGAGCTCCAGAACACATTCAGTTCATCGATGACATCATCGTCTGGGGTGAGACTGCTGAAGAAGTCTTCGAGAAAGGTAACAAAATCATTGACATTCTCTTGCAAGCTGGTTTCGCTATCAAGCGAGACAAGGTGAAAGGACCTGCCAGAGAAATCCAGTTTCTGGGAGTGCGGTGGCAAGATGGTCGCCGTCACATCCCAATGGATGTGATAAACAGAGTCTCCACCATGGCAAATCCCATCAACAAGAAAGAAACTCTGCGTTTCTTAGGCATAGTGGGATTTTGGAGACTGCACATTCCTGGATACAGTCAGATTGTGAAACCTCTCTATGATGTGACTCGAAAGAGAAACAGTTTCCAATGGGGTCCTGAGCAACAAGCAGCCTTTGACCAGATCAAGCGAGAGGTAGTCCAAGCGATGGGTCTGGGACCTGTCCGAACTGGTCCAGACATTAAGAACATTCTGTACACGGCCGCGAGTGACAATGGTCCAACCTGGTGCTTATGGCAAAGAGCTCCAGGGGAGACACGAGGACGTCCTCTTGGTTTCTGGGGTCGTGGCTACAGAGGCTCAGAGGCAAACTACACTCCAACAGAGAAAGAGATTTTAGCTGCTTATGAAGGAGTGAAAGCTGCTTCTGAAGTGATTGGAACTGAGTCACAACTTCTTCTAGCTCCTAGATTGCCAGTTCTGAATTGGATGTTCAAAGGCAAAGGTTCTTCACCACATCATGCAACAGATGCTACCTGGTCTAAGTGGATGGCTCTGATAACACAGAGAGCTCGAATGGGAAATCTCGAAAGGCCTGGTTTGGTGGAGGTGATCACAAACTGGCCAGAAGGCACAAGCTGTGCTAAACCTCCAGAGGAGAGAGTAACTCGTGCTGAGGAAGCTCCTCCTTACAGTGATCTGTCTGATGATGAAAAGAGATATGCTTTGTTCACAGACGGTTCCTGTCGTCTTGTTGGGAACAAGCGGAGATGGAAATCTGCAGTGTGGAGCCCAACGCGCAGAGTTGCAGAAGCGAGAGATGGAGAAGGAGAATCCAGTCAATTTGCAGAGGTAAAAGCTGTCCAGCTAGCTCTTAACATAGCTGAACGTGAGAGATGGCCAAAGCTTTATCTCTACACCGACTCGTGGATGGTAGCCAATGCCTTGTGGGGTTGGCTGAAAGACTGGAAGAAGAATGGCTGGCAGAGGAAAGGAAAGCCAATCTGGGCTGCAGATCTGTGGCAAGACATTGCTGCTCGCATTGAGAGAATCCCAGTGAAAGTGAGACACATCGATGCTCACATTCCTAAGAGCAAAGCTACTGAGGAACAACAACACAACCATCAGGCAGATCTAGCTGCAAGAGTTTCCCAGGTGGACACAAACTCTGATCCTGATCCTGATCTTGACTGGAAACACCGAGGTGAGCTGTTCTTAGCTCGGTGGGCCCATGACTCGTCAGGACATCAAGGCAGAGATGCAACCTACCGATGGGCTCGTGACAGATCCATTGACATTTCCATGGATGCTATCACACAAGTCATCCATGACTGTGACATTTGTGCTGCTATTAAGCAGGCAAAGCGGATCAAGCCCTTGTGGTACGGTGACCGATGGTCCAAGTACAAGTATGGTGAAGCCTGGCAGATTGACTACATCACTCTACCTCGTTCTCCATCTGGTAAGCAGTATGTGCTGACTATGGTAGAGGCAAGCACTGGATGGCTGGAAACTTATCCAGTTCCTCATGCAACTGCACGTAACACCATTCTTGGCCTGGAGAGACAAATCCTGTGGAGACACGGAACTCCAGAGAGGATTGAGTCAGACAATGGAACTCATTTCAAGAACAATCTTGTAAAAAACTGGGCCAAAGAGCACGGCATCGAGTGGATATTCCACATTCCCTACTATGCACCAGCTGCAGGGAAGATCGAACGCTACAACGGTTTGCTGAAAACCACTCTCAAAGCCATGGGGGGTGGATCTTTGAAAAACTGGGAGAAACATTTAGCACAAGCAACCTGGTTGGTGAATAGTAGAGGTTCAGTGAATCGAGCTGGACCTGCCCAATCAGATTTGTTGCGAAAGGAAGAAGGTGATAGAGTTCCTGTTATCAGAGAAAAGAATCTGTTAGGCAAAACTGTTTGGGTATTTTCTCCTTCAGGAGAGGCCAAACCTGTCCGAGGGGTGGTTTCTGCTGAAGGTCCTGGTCACACCTATTGGGTGATGCAAGAAAATGGTGAAATTCAGTGTATTCCACAAAGAAATCTAACTTTGGCTGAGAGAGGTTAAATTCAGAGTGTTGCGCAGATACAGCATCGCGCCCAAGAGGAGAGTTCATGAGATCTACGGTGCACGAACCCTGAGAGCCCTGAGTCACCTGAGAGTCCCTGTTCCTTCCTTCGCTCCATCTGCGAGGAAACAAGCTGTTTGCTGTTTTTCCTGTGATTTGACTCTTTTGAATCATCTACATCTGAAATAGCCGGAATGGACTATGGTCTTTATTCACCTATTGTTGTAGATATTATTTTAGATTAGATAAATGATAGTAGCAGCCAATGGAATTGTTTAGAAGGGGTGGACTGTGATGGTTTGAAACTGTCTTTTTAATTTTTCCTTGCAAAGTTCAGAACAGAGAAAGTGAAAGAATGTAAATAAGTCACTATTGGGTGTAAGAAAGCAAAATAACGATTGTTCTAAACACTTCCATTGGATAGATAGAAATGTTTAAGAACTATTACCCAAAACAAAGTAGGCACTCTGCACATTCTGCGTTCGGCAGTGGGGGCAGTTGCTGGGCTGTCTGGCTGCTGTTTCTTCTTCTCTTCTGGCTGAAGATAACACACTGACCTTGGCAGCTAAGTCAACAACTTTCTGCTTAACTAACTCTGCTTCTCTGTCCAGGGGGGTCTGGGGGGGAAGCTCCTGGGAGAGGGAGGCCCCTTTGGGAGGGTCCCCTTGGGGGGAAGCAAAGGGAGATCGATTGTGCTTTTTCTGTTGATTGTATATATTTGTGAATGTTGTGAATTTTGTATATTTGTACATATTCATTGCATTTCATTGTAGATTTTAGACTCTGCTTGTAAATACAGCTTTTCATTTGCTTCCAGACTGAGCTAGCCTGGTTATTGTTGGTAGGGGGGGAATTTCAGCTCACACCGACACATTAACATAAAAGCTGTTGAGAGGAGGACATCAGATACTCCAAATTGGTTTCAAAGTTCTTATTATAACCTCACAAACTCACCAAGATTATATATCACCTTTTGGAATTTCTGAGTGGACATGTGTCGACATTTACCCTGTATTTGGAGCTAATATATAGGATTTACTCTATCACCCAAGACCTCCACCCCAGCAGAGAAGAGGAATCAGGAAAAGGAAAGAAGACCTGCAGGTTGAAATAAAACCAGATTTCATGGAATAGCAAAACGGATACCAATCTTACTACGAAGAATGTAAAGCTATACTTAGACCAGCAAAGGTGCACTAGTCACAACGTACATGAACACAATGCTCAAGAGTGGGAAGAGGAGCCCAAGCAGCTCTAGCAAACTTCCTCCTTTATACAGAATGTGAAGTGCGTGATATGGGATATATCTATGAGCCAACTCAACTCAGAACTGCTGAGGGCCAGCAAACCATGTCTGGCCTGTAGTTCTGTGCCAGCAAAACCAGGACCACACATTTTGTTTAGGAGTAAAAAAGGGAAAGAAAAAGAAAACAAAACAATATGGAGAAGAAACTGCTTTGGTGAAGACTGTACTGAGCCTGCATCACTACACCTGGGATGCTGAGAGTAACTGACCATAAACAGAAAGTAAAAATGAGGGAGGTGTTTCTAGGGAAGAAAAAATTGGGTGGCACAGTACAAGCAGTGAGACAGGGTTGGCAAACGTGTGCAATTTGATGAAAGCAGGAAGGAAAAGCAAGAATGAGAAAAGTAGAGCAGAAATAGCAAAGTAACATTAAAAAAGAAATAAGGCAGAAAAAGCAGCATGATTTGGGGATTGCAACAAGAGGGAAAGTCCTGGACATGTAACGATAGAAGTTGGAATGTGTGTGAAGAGAGAAAGGCACTTTGAGGGTGCTGATGTCTCTGCATTGCACCTGCAGAAGACCAACGCTCTCTGAGACACCAGACTGGGAAGGAGTAGTGCAGCAATTTCTCTGGAACAACTTTTTTATGCAACTATGACACACTCACCTCCAGTGTCATTCTTCTTCTAGTCAGGCAGAGGTGAGAAAGTAGGATCATTATGAGAAGCAAGGATGCACTGGACAAAGTCTGAAGTTCCTGATGGAAGACTGGATATCCATGTCACTGGACTTTGATAGCCTCTTTAAATGGGTGAGAATTGGTTCAATTAATTCTGTTTATTGGACATCTTTGAAAGGGAGAGAAAATAAAGGTTTTAGATCTTTTCATATTTAAATATACTATCCTTAAGTGCAATCTTTTCACATTCTAGGCAACGTTCTGGTCAATACCTTTAATGACACAGCAGCTTCTTCCTCAACCATTCTATCCACAATAGCTGCACAATTCCATACAGTAGAAGAAATTCTGTATTCCTCCAACACTGAAACCATCAAGAAAGATTTGGTTGGTTGGGTTTTCCCTTCTCTAGCTCAGGTTTCAAAAGCTTAAATTTTTTTCGCCTTTACTTAAAGACATTTTGGCTATTGGTGAAGTTTTCCAAGTTACATAAAATGTAATTTGCAATGTAAGTTGCCATAAAACATGAACAGCAGACAAACTAAAAAGTCAAAACAATTTTTACTCAATACAGGCTTTTTTAGGTCATGTATAAGGACTGCTTACTTAGAAAGATGTTTCACTGGGAGGATGAAAAATGTGGTGAATGTGTATGACTTCTTGCAGATATTTCCATGCCAGGAAAGAGACAGAAACTCAGTTTAGATGTGCTCTTTACTTCCACTTAACAAATATATTGTAATTACTATGACTTAAAATCCTAGTGAAGACAAGAAAAATAACTTGCTATTTTCACAGAGTATTAATTAAATATTTATGAGTATGCATAGTTTATCTCAGTCTTCTGAAAGACCAGAGAAGCTGAGATCTTCTCCAAAATGTTATGAAATACAAAATAAAAATATGTTTTGTTTTTTTTCTAAAGTTGAATGAGTTGTGCTAACCCATCATGGATTTGTACAGCTTCACACAGAAAAAAAGATCACTAATAATTTCCTTCTCCACTTGGAGCACTTTCTCTCCTAATCACAGAACAGAACTAGTACCACTTAGTAAGCAGATCTGTATTAAGATCAGTGGCTGGGAATGCTTACTCTGTGTTTTTGAAAATCTACTGATTTCCATGCACAATAAACCATATTTCAAGTTGTATATGCCCACCTGATATATTTTTGCAGCTCAGATGCTATATAGATGCTTTTCAGTATTTAATTTAAAATATTATGACTCTATTTATGGGAAGATCTTAATTATAGAAAGACTTTCTTCAGTGCTACAGTTTGAGTAGTGCATCATTGTTCATTTAAAGAAGGAACACCAAAATGCAGAACTGCTTAAAAAAAAAATTGAACCCCTTATAAAGTGGTAATTTCCTGTTTGAAAAAAGTAAAATCCTCTCAATTTACAAAGAAATGTGTTGAGTCAGAATAAAGTTCTCCAAAAGATTTAAAATTTTAATCCAGAATATTTTTGCTCTAAATTTATTTTAACATTAAATACCTCTTCTAATTATCAGCCATTGCACTAAATCACCTAATTATTGCCTACTGGGTAAGAGCTAATACTTGTTCCTTCCCAGCCACCCCAGTGGTTAAAGATAACTTTACCACTGTTCTGTGTCAGTGATGACAGTATTGGAAAGTTATTTTCCAACACAGCATTTTCAAGATCAACCCTCATAATTGCCTGACTATGGGGCTAGCCTCACCTTTTTTTTGTTTTTAATTTTATAACAAGACAACTTGCACAGAGTCTTGTTTGCTCTTTTTAATATGCCCACATAGGAAAGAGATATTTGGTAGTTTAGTAAGTCCAAGTTATCATTGGTTTAATTAACATTCACAGTTCTGTTATAGTGCTCTACTATCATCTTTAAGAATGACAACTGAGACTTTAGTGAAGGAGGAGGTACCTATAGTCTGAGACGTGTTTCTACAGGTCATGCTACATGTAGTGAGCCATGGCTTCTCTACTCCTGCTTCTGCTGCTGTCAAGACTAAGGCTAACATAAATAGCTACTGCTTATTCATGTTACAATCACACCTTCTTTTATTGTACCAGGAGAAACCTAAAGGCTTTAGCTTAAATTACTTCTGCAGTTCATAGGAACAAAAGCAATTAGCTCACGTTTCAAGGTGAACTACCTGCCAAGCAAAAAAAAAAAAAAAAAAAAAAAAACCCACCAAAAAAGCCAACATCATATCATTAGTAATAATAGTATGAAATAAGAAAGTAATAAGGTGAAGGACATTTAAGCGAGGCTAGAACAGGCAGTATAAATTTCTTTTAAAAAACTACAAATATCTGTTCTCCTTCATGAAACAGGCTGGGGGATGATGAAATTGAAAGCAGCTAGAGGATGAGAAAGTGGATATGAGCAGACAGTGTGCACTTGCAGCCCAGGCGGCCAGTCACATCTTAGGCTGAATTAAAAGAAGTGTGACCAGCAGATTGAGTGAGGTGATTCTGCCACTTTGCTCTGGTGAGACCTCACCTGGACTACTGTGTCTAGGTCTGGAGCCCTCAATATAGGAAGGACATGGACCTGATGGAGTGGGTCAAGAGGAAGGCCATGAAAATGACCAGGGGGTTGGAGTGCCTCTGCTACAAGGACAGGCTGAGGGAGCTGGGGTTGTTCATCCTGGAAAAGAGGAGGCTCCAGGGAAACCTAACAGCAGCCTTCCAATACTTGAAGGGGGCCTACAGGAAGGATGGAGAGAGACTGTTTACAAAGGCCTGTGGTGATAGGACGAGGAGCAATGGTTTTAAACTAGAAAAGAATAGATTTAGATTGGATGTTAGGAACAAGTTCTTCACCATGAGGGTAATGGAACACTAGAATAAATTGCCCAGGCAGGTAGTTGAGGCCCCATCCTTGGAGATATTCAAGGTCAGGCTTGGCAAGGCTCTGAGCAACCTGATTTAGTGGAGGGTGTCCCTACTCATTGTGTGAGGGGGGTGCACTAACTGCCCTTTAGAGGTCCCTTCCAACCCAAACTGTTTCACGTTTCTCTGATTCTATGAATTGGATAAGCTAGGACCCGCTGTGTCTGTCACAACCCTAAAACTTGTGAAGTGCTACTAATATACTCCAAACCAAATAAATGTTTGCAAAAAATTAAGGTAGTCAAAGCTATTGAGACAAAAATAACAGCTTCAAGTCAAGAATGTGTTTGATTTTTCACAGAAACTGATCCCTTTTCAGACAGTGAGAAACTAATAAGCAAGATTACAACACTTACGGTGTGCACACTTTGAGAAAAGAAAGACTTTTAAAGAATTTTCATGATTTATTAGTTACTTTGTAAACACTGCAAAGAAAATCTATCTAGTGAGACATTTTGGAAGTTTTATCAATCTTTGCTAAAAACAATTGCATTTTTTTAGAATAACATACATTCCTCACATATTCTATAATTAGATTGATTCCGTTAGTTAAATTCAATTTTGTACATTAATTTGGGAAATTGAAATGAAAATGAAACAATGTACTGTGTCCATCTCTGGGGACCCCAACCCAAGAAGGACATCAGCCTGCTGGGGTGGGTCCAGAGGAGGGCCACAGAGATGATCAGAGGGCTGAGCACCTCTCCTATGAAGAAAGCTGACAGATTTTGGACTGTTCAGCCTGGTGAAGAGAAGGCTCTGGGAAGACCTTATAACTACATTTTAATATCTGAAGGGAACCTACAGGAAGGCTGAGGAAGGACTGTTTAGAAGATCTGTAGCAATAGGATGAGAGGCAATGATTTTAAACTTGAGCAGCCCAGATTTAGCTTGGACATAAGGCGGAATTTCTTTACAATGAGAGTGGCAAAATACTTAAACAGGCTGCCCAGGGTTGTGGTTGAGGCCCTGTCTCTGAAGATATTCAAGATTAGACTTGATGTGGCTGTGGACAGCCTGATCTTGTTGGAGGTGTCCCTGCTGACTGCAGGGGGGTTGGACAAGTTGACCTTCAAGGGTTTCTTCCAACCTGATGCAATCTGTGAATCTGTAATGTTTATATGTCATTATCTAATACTGTGAAAAGTGCATCAGTGGTCAAGCCATCATTTCTAGTGGTCAAACAGTTCACAGAATCACAGAATCAATAAGGTTAGAAAAAACCTCAAGGATCATCAAGTCCAACCTGTCACCCAAGACCTCATGACCACTAAACCATGTCACCAAGTGCCACGTCCAATCCCCTCTTGAACACCTCCAGGGATGGTGACTCCACCACCTCCCTGAGCAGCCCATTCCAACGTCTAACAACTCTCTCTGTGAAGAACTTTCTTCTCACCTCGAGCCTAAACTTCCCCTGGCACAGCCTGAGACTGTGTCCTCTTGTTCAGGTGCTGGTTGCCTGGGAGAAGAGACCAACCCCCTCCTGGCTACAACCTCCCTTCAGGTAGTTGTAGAGAGCAATGAGGTCAGCCCTGAGCCTCCTCTTCTCCAGGCTGAACAATCCCAGCTCCTTCAGCCTCTCTTCGTAGGGTTTGTGCTCAAGGCCTCTCCCCAGCCTCATTGCCCTTCACTGGACACGTTCAAGTATCTCAATATCCTTCTTAAACTGAAGGGCCCAGAACTGGACACAGTACTCAAGGTGTGGTCTAACCAGTGCTGAGCACAGGGGCAGAATGACTTCCCTGTTGCTGCTGGCCACACTATTCCTGATGCAGGCCAGGATGCCATTGGCTCTCTTGGCCACCTGGGCACACTGCTGGCTCATGTTCAGGCAGCTGTCAAACAGTACCCCCAGGTCCCTTTCTGCCTGGCTGCTCTCCAGCCACTCTGACCCCAGCCTGTAGCTCTGCATGGGGTTGTTGTGGCCAAAGTGCAGCACCCGGCACTTGGGCTTGTTGAATGTCATCGTGTTGGACTCTGTCCATCTGTCCAGCCTGTCAAGGTCTCTCTGCAGAGCCCTCCTACCCTCCAACAGATCAACACCTGCCCCCAACTTGGTGTCATCTGCAAACTTACTGATGATGGACTCAATCCCCTCATCCAGATCATCGATAAAGATATTGAACAGGATGGGGCCCAGCACTGATCCCTGGGGGTCACCACTAGTGACAGGCTGCCAGCTGGCAGTGGCACCATTCACCACCACTCTCTGGGCATGGCCCTACAGCCAGTTCCTAATCCAGCACAGAGTGCTCCTGTCCAAGCCACAGGCTGACAGCTTGTGCAGGAGTTTGCCATGGGGGATGGTGTCAAAGGCCTTGCTGAAGTCCAGGTACATTACATCCACAGCCTGCCCCACATCCACCAGGTGGGTCAGTTGTTCCTTTATGAGCTGCACCAGATATTTCTTGGGATGGTTTAAAATTTCTGTTCCGCAGTGTTGGAGGTGGTAACTGGAAGAAGAATGGTGGGCCTCTGCCTTGCCTCTCTGTTATTCCCAATGTCATGGCAACAGACACCACCAGCTCTCTCCCTCCAGCTTCTGTGAGTGCTCTGCTCACCTTATGTTTATCTGTGCTATGTAATTTTCCACTCTTTTATGCTTCCAATACTTACATCCCCAATGTAAAGACACCAGTGAGGTGAGAGAAAGGTCCATCCTTACAGTCAAAAGTCTATACAGTCCCTCAGCAGAAGCCCTAGCTCTAAACCATCAATAGTGTGTTCAGATGTGAAAGGAGGAACTTGTTCAGCCTTTTGTTCATTAATCTCAATCAAGTCCATAACAATCTTTTCTTCTCTCAGAAACAGAGTGACTATGGGGCTATCCTGAAGTCCCTTTGATTGATGTGGAAACTCCCAGAACATCTTTCAACATCTGATTGAAATCCACTAACTGGCAGGTAAGTTTGGGTTCGATGGTTGGACCATAAGATGGATAAAGAACTGGCTTGGTGGCCACACCCAAAGAGTGGCTGTCAATGGCTCCATGTCCCAGTGGAGGATAGTGACAAGCGGAGTCCCTCAGGGTTCAGTCCTGGGACCAGTCTTGTTCAACATTCAGTGCACCCTCAGCAAGTTTGCTGATGACACCAAGCTGTGTGGTGCAGCAGACATGCTGGAGGGAAGGGATGCCATCCAGAGGGACCTTGACAGGCTGGAGAGGTGGGCACAAGCCAACCTCATGAGGTTCAACAAGACCAAGTGCAAGGTCCTGCATCTGGGTCAAGGCAATCCCAAGCACAAATACAGGCTGGGCAGCGACTGGCTGGAAAGCAGCCCTGAGGAGAGGGACTTGGGGGTGCTGGTGGATGAGAAGCTCAACATGAGCTGTCAATGTGCACTTGCAGCCCAGAAAGCCAACCAGATCCTGGGCTGCATCAAGAGAAGTGTGGCCAGCAGGGAAGTCAAAGGAGGTGATTCTCCTCCTCTATTCCGCTCTGGTGAGACCCCACCTGGAGTACTGCATCCAGTTCTGGAGCCCCTATTACAAGAGGGATATGGACATGCTGGAACGTGTCCAGAGAAGGGCCACCAGGATGATCAGAGGGCTGGAGCACCTCTTCTATGAGGAGAGACTGAGAGAGTTGGGGCTGTTCAGTCTGGAGAAGAGAAGGCTCCAAGGAGACCTTCTTGTGGCCTTCCAGTATCTGAAGGGGGCCTACAAGAAATCTGGGGAGGGACTTTTTAGGATATCAGGTAGTGACAGGACTAGGGGGAATGGAATGAATAAAGCTGGAAGTGGGGAGATTCAGGCTGGGCATAAGGAAGAAGTTCTTCCCCATGAGAGTGGTGAGAGCCTGGAATGGGTTGTCCAGGGAGGTGGTTGAGGCCCCATCCCCTGAGGTGTTTAAGGCCAGGCTGGATGAGGCTCTGGCCAGCCTGCTGTAGTGCGAGGTGTCCCTGCCCATGGCAGGGGGGTTGGAACTGGATGATCCTTGTGGTCCCTTCCAACCCTGACTGATTCTATGATTCAAAGTTGGTAAACCAAAGGAAACTCACCATTTATTTATTTCCTAAGGGAAGCTTTTCTTTTACATTTTACTGTCTGGAGGGAGAGGGTCCCTGTTGCAGTAGTGAGTCTTGCAGGCTTGTACCCTAGCAAGGGGACTCTGTGTGTCACCCTCCTGTTACTGCTGCAGCCAGGCATGCACTGATATTTTCAAGTTACAGCAGTCAGCAGTGAACCACTAACAAGAAAACTTACATCTCCATTCACCTGGTGTTTGCAGCAGGACGAAACACCGAGACATTGCAGTGAAGAAAAGACAAGGGAAAGGGCAAGGGCAAGGGCAAAGGCAAGGGAAGGGGCAAGGGCAAGGGAAAGAGAAAGGGAAGGGACAAGGACAAGGGCAAGGGCATGGGCAAGGGCAAGGGCAAGGGAAAGTGAAAGGGAAAGGGAAAGTGAAAGGGAAAGGGAAAGGGAAAGGGAAAGGGAAAGGGAAAGGGAAAGGGAAAAAGAAAGGGAATGGGAAAGGGAAAGGGAAAGGGAAAGGGAAAGGGAAAGGGAAAGGGAAAGGGAAAGGGAAAAGGAAAACAGGGGAGAAGCAGGAAAGCAAACATGAGAAGTGAAATTGTGACTAAGGAGCAGATTGACTCCTCCAGTGTGTGTACCAAAACTTCTGATATATTTGCTGGGCTTCTGAGAGTAACAGAATGGTGTACTGTTCCTAATGCGAACACGGTTCCAAGGCTGTTCATTTTCATATTTAGTCATATCACAGCAAAGCTAAGGGGCTGTCAATCACACTCAGTACATCTGACTGGGAGAGCACTCCCTTCACAGCTGCATCTGGCAGAATACACTCCTTATTTATTATAGTTTTAGTAAGGCATGCTATCTTGTTCATGTGTGAGAAACTGTAATGCATCTTTCACATTTAAAGTGCCCTCTGAAGCTTTCTGCCTCAAAACCTCCTGCGTACTTTCACTGTTGCCACTAAATTTTTTATATTGTCTTGAGCATCTCTGAAAGAATTGCAAATTCCAGATAGAACATGATTAATTTAGCACTGTCGTCTCCTACAATATAGCGTACAGCCGTCCATCCTTCTTCAGTGCGGCTACGTCTTATCTCGGCTCTTAGTGAAAAACTAAATTAAGGCAAAGGCTGAAGTCACTCATGTGTGCTACTTTTAAAATTAATTTTTGCTGACAGCATCACAGAGTCAAAAGCATGTAGTTGCATTATGAAAGCCAGGACAGAGATTAAAATATATGTGTATTTTTGTTATTCCAGGAAAGGGAGTCTTTTGCTCCTTCTGCATTAGTCATTTTCTCAAAGGACTTTACATTCTTCCTTATTTGGGGAGTAAAAGTTGAAACATCAGTCTCCTTTCCATTTGCTAAGGATTTCTACTTCTTATTGTGTTTAACTCCTCATAGCTGCTATCTTCTTTATAAGATGTGAGTGAAATTTTATGATGGGCAATTTGGGTGAGGGAGATAAAGGACAATTTGGAGACATTTTTTTTGCAGTGTGTCTCATTTTAACAAATTTCATTTGATAGGAATTCTTCTCAGTTTCTAAAAGCATAAAATGGCTCTGTTCTGTGCACTTAAAACAATTCTTCACTCTAAAATTTACTTTTATTTGAATTTTAAAACTTGTAATGTGTTCAGAATTGAAACAATTTTTTTAACAGAATATTACATTTTTGAAACTTTTTGACTATCCAGGACACAAAACTTTTCTTTCTTGTAGCTTTACGTACAGCAAGTTTAAAAAATTTACTTTTATTTTAACTTTAAAACTTGTAAAATGTTCTGAATTGAAATAATTATTTTTATTAATACAATTTTACAATTTTTCAACTTTTTGACTATCCAGGAACACAAAACTTTTCTCTCAGCTTGACCTACAGCAAGTTTAAAAAAAAATTGCTTTTATTTTGACTTTAAAACTTGTAAAATGTTCAGAATTGAAAGAATTACTTTTATTAATAGAATTTTACAGTTTTTCAACTTTTTGACCATCCAGGAACACAAAACTTTTCTTTCAGATTGACCTACAGAAAATTTTTCATTGTAGTTTTAAAAACTTTGCAGACTCCGCATCTGTATTTGTTCAAATTTATTTTCCTTCTCTCTCCCCGTTCATATCAGGACCCACTTGGCACCTCGGTGATGCAGAGGTGAAACTGAAATAAGAACAGTGAGAAAATTACTGTTTTCTATGCTGGAGCTGATTCACCAAACCTACATATCACCGTTCAAGCTGGTGTGAGCGAAGCAGAGGCAGGATCCACCACTTCTTGCATACTCTTCTCTGAAGCAGGGTGAACTATGCTCATTGTTTTCCAGATTGCCAGAGAGGTTTAGTTGATGCTTCCGAATCAGATCAAAGACAAAGAGAACAGGGACAAGCTCAGCAGCAGCCTTGCTCATCCGGCATTCTCTTTTAACGCAGCTAATGTTAGGCAATAGTCTGACTTTTCTCACAGTGACCATAGTTATGACAAGCCTTTGCTACGACTCTGAAGCATGTCTCTTCCAGGATGCTGCAGTGAAAGTAGACCCTTTGAAAACATGTTTGAAAGCAAAGAGTGATGTGGCATCAAACTGAGCTCCTCACAAGATGTATATCAAAGCGAGCAGTTAGAACAGCGAGAAGACAGTGTTGTGATGGCTTAACATAACTGCATGGACTCCCGGTGCTGTAAATGCACTTGTCAAGGGACATTAAAAATTATATCCATGGGTAGCCCAGTATACACAACTCTATGTGTGACTGTTGCAGGAAAGGACTTTTAGTCCTTTTAGTCCTAAGTAAGTAGTCAGAATAATTTTGATGAATCATTCTGTAACTGTAACTGTAAGAGATTAAATCTTGCCTCTCTTTATGTGAATCAACAAAGAGAAAAATCACCTTTGCTCCCAGACAACGCCACTGGATAACGACTCTCTGGAATATGCACGGACAAGATTGTCTCCACCCATCAGCTACCCCCGAAAGGGAGGATGGTGAAAAGGACAATGGATTAGCCCCTGATGTGTATTGTGTATTGGGCAGGTAAAAGGCGAAGGAGGAGGCGGAGGCCTCCCCCTCCGCTGGACCCCTGTAAGCATGCAAGGAATACACAGGAAGATTCCCTGGGGACAACACCTGGACATATACATAAAAAAACAGACTAAAAAAATGTATAAAAGACCTGAGCGATGCCTGCTCAGAAGAAGAAAATACAAGGAGAGAAACGGACAGACGCAGAAGAAAAAGACATCACCATGTAGCCTGGAGGCAGCAGACCAGGGGGAACTCTCTCTCCGAGTCCTAAGTTCTGCCTGTTGCAATTTATGTAGCTGAAGGGGCTGCTCAGACAAGGACTTGGACTTTGGGATCTCTCCCTCCCCTCCTCCAGAGATAACAACACAAGCCAACAGGGATGCATCTTCTCCAAGCCAAAGAGGCAGCAGCCTTCCTCGGACCCAAACCATCTTGGGGGGTGGGGAGCATGATAATATAATTCCTTTCCTCTTCTCTCTCTCTCTCTATTTTTTCCTTTCTCTCTCTCCCTTCTTCTGTTCCGTCCACTTTATTCTGGTAATAAATAGCCTTGCTGTTGATATTTTTGCCATGTTTGTGCCTCTAATTTCATAACATGGGAATATTCAAAAAGAACCGAGTCTCCTTCCGCCTCTGGACCGAGACAGTAGCATTCTATACAAGGTATAGGAAAATAGTTATACCCAAGGATTTATAATGATCACAAAATAAACCTGATATATCAACAGGAGCAAAGCTTCCAAGATGCATGAGTACCTCCTTCTAGTCTTGGCATCCTTGAGAAGATCTCCACTATAAACCATTCTTGTGTACTGTATTTCAAGGAAGATGCAGGCTAAAGTAAGAACTCCAGTGAGTTACAAGAATGATGAGAGGTTTAGAAAGATTTTCACTTTTATAATTGGGACTGTTTAGTTTAAAGAACAGTAGTTCAAGTGGGGACATGGCACATAAATTTTATTCCCATACATTTCAAAGAGGAAAATAGATTCACCTTTTTTTCATGTTAATGTGACCAGGAAAAGAAGAAATGCACTGAAGTTATCCATGTTGGATTATATATATACAGATTCATGCTTAGTATTTCTCATTACAGAGAATGTTAGAGAAAAAGTGATCAAGAGTGCTGTGAACAGAGCTGATCCAGTATTCCAACAGTACAACGGACAAGATGAACTCTTTAGGGCCCTTTCCTATCAACTTCTTATTATCTTAGCACCAGTCCACATGATCTATGAAAATCATGAATTAGGGTTTAACAAATACCACTTTATACCTTTTCTAATAGGTGTATGAACAGGTCAGCAGTGACTGGAAAAAGTCTGCTGAAAGGAATTTATAATGTTATTCTGGATGGGATTCTTAGTTCTAAAATGCACATTAAATTTTCCCCTGCTTCTAATGGATAAAAAAAATTATCCATGGATAACGGATGGATAAAAAAAAATCTTCCCCAAAAAAGGAAAATTTTTGCCATGTATTCAAAGCATAAGACATTAGGTAGCACATGCAGATGAGCACAGATCAGTAACCGAAGACTCCTTCTTTTTTTTTTTAGGAAGCTTTGAACAAAGAATGCATGACTGAAAGCTCTGTTCTGGTAACGTGGGCTTCCGGTAGTTGGCCATCTCTGCACAGCTGCTTGGCTTCTGATGAAACAAAAGGAAAGAAACAACTCAAGCCAGAACTAGTAGAGTAAAACACTGCATTTTGTAGGTATGGGACAAGAGACGTGGAACTTCTTTTTAGCATCTGTGACAACTGCAATATATTGTGAATATACAGAAACTGAAACGTACGACAGAAGAGATTTTGAATGAAGCCTGAAATTTTGCTTATTATCCTTTGAGAATTCTCCGAAGGTCAGTTTCTTTTTGAGAGATAAGATCTCTGTGGAAGACTGAAAACACTGATTGTAGGGAAAGTTCACCAAAATAAATAGAACATCAGAGCTCTCATGGAAGTAATTCCATAAAAAGTGTGATTGGAAATTGCAGGGTTTTCTTGCAGATTGTTTTCTTCTATGAAAAATTATCCACTGAAATATATTGGATTGTTTTGTAATACTGTTATGATTTTGCCAAGACACCAACATGATTTAGGAGCCTAAGTCTCATCTTCAAATGCAGTGAAGCAACAATTGAAAAAATATGGTTTCAGCTTCTTATTAGCTCATCAGACCATAGTTTAGATCTACTTGAAAGGTTCAGAGGGGTGATCAAGTGATTTGCCTATGGAAAGAAATTTGGTATTGTAGTTAGGATTTAGATCTGTTTCAGTTCTTCATTTTACTTCCAAACTAACAATAAGACTTTAAGAAGTATGTAATGAAACTGAAGCCCACACTTAATTTTCACATGCCTGAGGGGTCATTTTTGGTGAGGATATAGTCATGTATAATTACATGGAATAACTGTTGCTGCAGTGATTAATTTCCATGTTGGATGTGTAACTACTGGGTAAAAAAAAATAAAAAGAAGATTTTTTTTAAAAACGAAATCATATCAAAATTAATGACATAAATGTGAATGATAGCTTTTTTGGTCTGCCAAATAAGTGGAAAAGAGATTAAAAGAAATAAAAACCCCTGTTATGTTTCTTCAGGCTACAAAAAGCAAATCTAAGAAATTTCCTCTCAGATGGACTTGAAAAGACCTTTGACTGAAAAGGTTTGGCTTTGAGAAAACAAATCGTTTAATCCTAAAGACACTGAAAAGAAAACTTCTCACTCAATTTATTTACTGACTGCCTCATTTTTCTAATTATTTGCATCAGAGCTATTTGACAAATTGACAAGGAGCTATGTTATGTATTGAAGTACATTTTTGCTGGTGTTTTGTAAAGCCAGAAATTAAGGAAACTTATTCTTAAATTTCTGGCTGTATATTTGTTAACACTAATGGGAACAGTTTTCATTACTTCACAAAAAAACCCTTCCATTCATCAGTTTCCTTGTGAAGACTGGCTTTAAATATAGCTCCCATGAAAGTCCCATAAAGAGTCTATGTCGTTTCATCATTTTAGTAAATTGCCCTCCAACCTCCTACTCCTACACATGCACGTGTGCACAGATTTCTCTGTACTGCATGTATTATAAATAAAGTAGCATTAAAGCAGTATTATGCAAAAGAAAAAAAAAGAAAAAGGAAATTCTGAGATTTATCTGTCTTATATTTGAGCTTTAAAAGGAATGAAATACACAAATGAGAGGAAACCACTACCACAAACACCTCAGTGTTAACTTCTAGGGTGCCAGCTAATTTTTAAATAGCTCCCTACAACCCCCTACCTGTGTTCCCATTAGTCTTTCTGGGTAAACCACTGCACAAGAGAAATAGCAGCAATTTGCCCATCAAGTTTGTGATTTCACAAACTCTAAAGAAAATATTATAAATGACAAATTGTCCAGAGTGAATTAAGAGTAGTATTTGCACATTTTTCTGCTTGGCTGAGCTCATGTTGTTTCTTTGGGAATAAGCTATCGGGTTTTAACATTTCCTTTGCCTTATTCCCCTAGCACAGCATCACTCGTCTTTTAAATTTTCTGCTGTTTTATCTCCGTGAGCAAGAGGTGTAAGTTAATTTTGCTCTTGGGATAGAGACGTGTAAGAAGCAAAATTTTGAAATATCTGATTAATGGCTGGAGGCAACCAAAGAATCCTCTTTGTCGTGAGATTTTTAAAAGACTGTTGCAGGCTGAGTGATGCTTTCAGGCTGTTGGAGTTTGCACCTGAAGCCTATTGTTTAAAATATCGGCACCAACTAAGTTGTTTGAAAGAGAAAGTCCTGCACCACTTTCTCACCCTTCCCTTGAAACAACGAAGAAATTCATCAGTGTCTGAGGAAAGACAAAATGTCATCTCTTGTCTTTTCCTTCATAGTGCTGTTACAATCTATTGTCCTGTAACTCAGTGAAAATTGTTTGACACCTCTAAAATTTCCAGACTCCTTTTGCTTATGCCTTATGACGATGCAGGCACAGCTTCCACAGTTTCAAGCTAAGATGTTTATTGTGAAAGGTGAAACCATTTTTTGCAAAAGCACTTATTGTGTTACAGAGCTAACTTATACATGTTTCTAATGCAGACCTGTCACACTCTAACTGGTTACCTTTATACTGACATGCACTCTCAAACAAGGCATACATTGGTTAATGCTAACAAACAAGTCCTGCCTGGTCTCTCTCAGTTCCTGATAAGGTGTATTTTTCTAACTCAAAGACTAAACATAGCCTTCTCAAAGACGTTCAAAGGGAGCTCTCCTCCTGCAATGCCTTCCGTTCTACTAATAATAGTTTGTTGGGGTTTTTTACGGCTCAGAGGAAAAGGCACACAAACACATGATTTGGAAGAGAGGTCATCTTGCCACTGCAGGGTGGCAGTGGGGATATATTGCTTAACTTTAATAATCCACAAGAAACAGGTCACTTGGGAAAGCAATGATGTCCTCATGTACCTTCGTGTGGTTTTTCCTCTGTGCCCAATTCACATGACTAGTGCCACAAGTTCCTTCTGTCCATACGTATTCCGTTTGCAATGGAGAATGCAAAAGTCCACAGTCTTTTGACCATATCTCCAGTTTAGCAAGCCTTTTCATGCACTAGCAAAAGTACTTGTAATTTTCAGGCCTAGGGTGGTTAGCAGAGATATTAAGACAAACTGCATTAGGTCTCAGTGTATTTCTACCACAGCAAAGTGTCAAGGGAGGAAATTTTGGGCTGAATTTCAATCACAGAGACTGTGACTGTCACGCAAGGCACCATCCCTGAGTCTTAGCAACTGGAAAATAGTACAACGAGATGATTTTGTTCAGCTCATATTTTAAAAATGAGCCTGTATGCAATAGCTTTCAACTTGCTGCTGGAGGAAATGCAGGAGCCCTGAGTGGATAGAAAGGAGAAACTAAAACCGCAGACTTTAGGCGCTGTGCCAAGAGAAGTTGCCCTTTCTTGACACGGGTCCATTATCACTGCAGCAAGTTCTGAAAGCCCTCATTTCATTCCAAGTATCAAAACATCAAGTATGGGTTGACTTTAAGGACTTGTTCAGTTTGTCCTGTGCTGCAGAAATAGTCCGTGCCTTTTCACCACCTGTGGGTGAGAATATCAGGATATTGGCTGATGGTCCTGGTGACAAGTCTGCGATAGACTAGCAGCCACATCAGCCCAGGTGACCTTCACTCCTAGGTCATGAAATACTCCACATTTTATGGCTTGGAAGTTTGCATCTTTGTAATAGGACCTATGTAATGACCATATCAAATACATCCTCTATAGAATCCATTAGGAAACAAAGTGCAAGTTCCTACATCTGGGTCAGGCCCATCCCAGACACAAACGCAGTTGGATGCAGAATGGGTTGAGAGTAGCTCTGAAGAAAGAGACTTGGCTGTGTTGATTGATGAGAAGCTAAACATGAGCCAGCAGTGTGTTCATGCAGCCCAGAAGGCAAATAATATTCTAGGCTGCATCAAAATGAGTGTGGCCGTCAGGTCAAAAGAGGTGATTCTTCCTCTTCACTCTGCTCTTGTGAGACCCCACCTCAAACACTGTATCCAGTTCTGGTGTCCCCATCATAAGAAGGACACAGAGCTGTTGGAGTGAGTTCAGAGAAGGGCCAGAAAGATGATCCAAGGGCTGGAACACTTCTGCTATGAGGATAGGCTGGGGGAGCTGGGGTTGTTCAGCATAGAGAAGACTCCAGGGAAGACCTTATAGCTGTTTTTCAATACCTGAAAGGATCTTACAGGCCAGAAAGGGACTTTGTGTAAGGGTGTCTAACAAAGGACTACAGGGAATTATTTTAAGCTGAGGGGCAGAAGGCTTAGACTGGATGTTAGGAAGAAGTTCTTCAGTACAAGGGTGTTGAGGCTCTGGAATAGGCTGCCCAGGGAGGCTGTGAATGCCTCCTCCCCAGGGGTGTTCAAAGTCAGGTTGGATGAGGCCTTGGGCAGTTGAGTCTAGTTGAGAGGTTTCCCTGTTCATGGCAGGAATGTTGGAGTATATATCTCTAAAGTCCCTTCTAATCTAAGACATTCTTTGAATTTATGGCCTTAAAGGTTTGTCCTTTAGTCTAATGACAATGCAAAAGAGGCATGAGACAAAAAGTTACACATAAGAATGATGGCAAAACAGAGCTTGCCACATATTCACCACAAAAGCCAGTCATGCCTTTCAACGGGATATGCAAGAAGTGTGGAAACCCGTATGTGATATTTAGGTTAATGGGGAGTATAGAATGGACATTCGGTGGTGCTCCTGTGAAGTTGTGGTGGTAGATAATAAAACCACACTGTATTAAACCTGACAATTTTTGCATGAACATATCTTGAAAAACTTTAAAGGAAGAAATCAAGAGAAAAGAAAACATATCTCTATCACTTAGAACTGACACTACAAGATACATTCTGTAAGAATGAATGGTTGCTGAAGCACAAAGATTGATTTTGCATAGTTATGTGTCTTTTTAAGGGAAGAAGAAACCTGTCTTTCTCTGATGGGTAAAGAAAGCCATTTCTGTAACTGCAGGTATGGAATGGTACCATCAGGTATCAAACTGCTTGTGGCACATTGTGGGATGCTACTGCAGTTAGAGTTAATATGTAGTTTTGTATTGATTAATACAAAGTTTGTGCAATTGAAAGTGCTAGAATAGTGACTAATGTGATAATATAAAGGAATTTTATTATTTGTTTAAAATGATCTGTGGCAAGATGATGGATTTATCCAGAGGAAAAAGAAAGTAGAAGTCTCTGTGAGCAGCCAGCTTTGCAGAATTCTCCTCTGAAAGGGTCTGGCAACCCAAAGTCATCTTTGTATCATCTCTTAATGGCTATGCAGCAAAAAGAAACACTTTACACCACCATTTAATCTCACCTTGCTAATATGGCCAATAGATTAAATGCTACTGGCTTTGATAAAACTGAAGCTGCATGTCCTCAAAATATTTTTGGCTTCTTTGATCTAAAGGAATAGTTTAGAAATTTGTTTCTCCCCAAAACTTCAAACAGAATGAAAACACAACAGCATTTTTTGTTTTAAAAATCCAATCACAAAAGGAAATAATTTATGAAATATTATATAGTAGACACTTGCTTTCAGCTTGAGACATTCAAGTCATCCTGTTTCAGAGGGCTGTAGGTTCTCAGAAGTGACAAGTTCAGAGATTCTACAACAGAGGTTTTGATAAGGTTTCTTAGTCTCTCCATAGGAAGAACTAGAAAGTACTGCCTGTTAGACTACTAGTACACGTAGAGTTTCCTCATTATTACAGGAAGGTCATTGCCTTCATTTCACTCCCCTAAACTGCATCTGCACATTAGTTACACAGTAATAGTGTCCTCCAAAAGAGTACCTATAGTCTGGTACAGTCAGTAAATCAGGTGATTTACGGCCTTCTAAATGAATATAATACTTCACTTTAGCACCAGAAGTAAGTTCATGTGTAGCTTTCATCTGCATTCTTACATGCACTAGATAGGGAACTTCAGGACCTCTGAAGTCTTGTTTCCCTGAGCAACTGAGGGAACAGGTCCTATCCTTTGCCTTCTGTAGTACGCATGCAACATTTCTGCAGCTGTCATTGCCACATGAAATAAAAGTCAGACCTTTAAATCTACCAAATGTCCTGTCACAGTCAACCCAAATGTCACCCGTGCTGACAACTTGCTGATTCTCCTTCTGATTTGAGGAGAGTCTTCCAATTAAGCCGTCTCTACAATTAAGCAGAAATTCCAGTCTAGCATTCTATCTAGTTTAAATTTCGTTCCCTTTCTTGCCTTTAAAAGGCAGTTAAAACGCTGCTCAAAGACCACTCAACCATCATGTGAGATTTCTGAGTCAGCTAATCATCATTCCTTATGCTGGGTGATTTGTGAAAGAACGTATGGATCAATCATCTAGCATGTCTTACTGAGACAGTAACATAACCTTGACTAGAGCCAACAGCTTCCCACCCCACTGCTGTCAATATTTAGCATCTTCACTGCTACTCTTCCATCACTTGTACTACTTAGCTGTATCACGCTTATAGAGCAACTATTTGCTTTATTGTTGTACTCTGTGAGGACAAACAGTTTTTATTTGTGCATAGCAAAAGTTTCCCAAACCATAGTAACCTTGAGAGAGAAAGTCAAGCTTGACCTTATGGCATCCACACCCTCACAGAAGACATGTCCTCAACAGTCAACAGTGAGAAAACCTTCAAATTGAGTTATATTTAGAAAAATACCTAACTCAAACTCACATTTAGTAGTAAATTTGATTATTTCTGTTTCAGAAATCCTAATAGGTTAAGTCATTATTTTTATTCCTTAAAACAAAATGTAAACATTAATTACCTGATTATACTTGCAAAGAAAAGGTTGATGAAGTCAGCCATTAAGGAAACAAAAAGAATCTTTTTTGGTTGGTAAAAAGAATCCTTCATGATCTGTACATTTACATGTGTTACAGTGTCGTTTGCCTACTTGTAATACTCAGAGTGCCAGCAAAATTGCATTGACCATTTCTCTTGCTATATCTTAGATTAAATGGAGGACAAAGTAGTTTTCTTTGCTACTGTTGCAGTACTAGGGAGTGCTTTGTTGTGACTTCAGCCCAGAAAGCCAATAGTTTTATCAGCACATCAGGGGAGGTGGTTTTCCACTTCTATTTTGCTTTGGTGAGAGCTCACCCAGATTACTGTGTTCAGCTCTGGGGCCACCAGAGTAAGAAAGATATGGACTTGTTAGAGTGGGTCCAGAGAAGGACCACAAAGGTGATCAGAGGGCTGGTGCACCTCTTATATGAGGGCAGGCTGAGAGAATTTGGGTTCTTCATCCTAGAGAAGTGAAGGCTTGTAGCCTTTCAGTACTTAAAAGTTTACAGGAAAGATGAGGAGAGACCCTTTATAGGAAGTGAGTGACAGGAAAAGGGTTTAAACTGGAAGAGGACAGATTAGATATGGGTAAGAAATTCTTTGTTTTGATGGCAGTGAGGGAATGGGACATGCTGGATGGGGCTTTGAGCAACCTGATCTAGTGGAAGGTGCCCCTGCCTGTAGCATCAGGCTTTGAACTAGATGGTCTTTAAGGTTCCTTCCAACATAAGTCGCTCTTTGATTCTATGATGATTCCTGCAGAGGAGGTGCTAATCATCTTCAATTCCTTTCCAATGAACTTCCTAAAGTTCAAACTCTCTCTAGCACATTTCTAGACCAGATCTAGATCTCTGGGGAAGTTTGAAAAACTCTGTATGCCACAGGAAATTTTTTGTTAATTTTCATCCACATAAATCAATTGATATCAGGAAGTACAGGTATGAGGAAGATCAAAATATTCATGGGGCAATGATTTTGGACTGGTGACAAAAAAAAAATCCTCTGTTTACAATACTCAGAGATGGAAGCAAAAGAGAGGTAAGTAAATTATGATTTTAAAAGTAAAAGGCTGCCAAAATACTTTAGAACGCTATTATATGACAGCAGTTAGCAGCTTAGCAAATATATTAGGTATACCATGATTTTTACTTCAGAGTTATTCTCCACAGACCTTTTGCCTGTTTATCTTTGAATTCTTAAAGTTTTTCTTTTACATTTTTTCCCCCAATGGTTTGCTATCTGTAAAGTATGCCACTGCTTTAACATACCAGATCCCATTGCAACAACCAAGGCAGAATTATTTCAGAACATGTTATTTCTATATCCTAGAAATATTTTGATGATCAAGCATCTTTCAGAATACTGTTTTGCAAGGGAAGAGAATCACAACACCTTAGGCCAGATGACCAGTGACTTTAGAAGATAATCTTTGGAAAGTCCTCCCAGAATTTAATTTCAGGTCAGAAATCAAACCAACAAATAAAATATGCATGAGTCTTAAAACTCATTGTTCTAGGGAATCTTGGCATTGCAGCCATTGCTAGTTCTGGCTCAGCAGAATTGATCTCAAACTAAATGTTTAATTTTCTTTTATTGGCATTACTCTTTCACTGACAATAGGCATTTGATTTCATTTGTCTTTTCCCTTGTTTAGGTTGATGAATACCTGTCACAAGTAACTCCCTAGGTCCTTTGTTTATATGTCTTCTCTTGATTAAATGTAACATTTCCCTATATTTGCTTGGAAAGTAGACGTCAGTAGCAAAACAGAGAATTTTGTTCTAGTATCTTTGTCCCTGTTTGAAAACCAGAACTGGATGTCTTCATAAAGGATGTGCTATGACTCACAAGAGCCACAGACTCCACATAGGGCTTCATGCGTAAAGGATTTAAACCTGTGTTTTCTGTGAAATCATATCACATAATAAGAGTAGCCTCTTTCAGTTTTAAAAGTGTAGAGTGTTGTGTACTGTGGCAAAGGAAAGCCTTTCAGTCTTCACTCTGAAGCTGGTTTTGTCCCATTTTCACCAAAACAACTCCAGCGGTGCACTCTGCATCAGCCGGTGGATCCACTTTGCTGGATCTCTCCATGCCTTTCTCTGTTTAGCTGTCTGTCCATTCTGTCCATCACTCAATCAGAAATGAAAGTGACAAGAGAAAGGCATTGCCAAGCATGTAACATGTGGCTTTTATTTAATGCAAAATCACAAGAAAACATTTCTTTAAAACTACAAATATCTACACCTGGTTTGAATCTCAACACACAGTGAGGAAGAGTTCGGTAGATAAAAGAGCATTTGCCTGGGTGGTTATTTAACTTTGCAGGCTCATTAATCAAGCAGGACAAACCTCATTCAACAAACAGGTGTTTAATTGAATAGGCTTTTTCATCCATCCAATTTATGTTAAAATACCCTGTGCTAATTAGTTCACAGTTACTCCCAAGTTGATTTGCAATCAATTCATGTTCTTCACAAGCAGTGCTGATCTTTTCTGGTGGGAAGTGCACAATAAATAAAGAAACCATACTATTTTGAATGGGCCTAAGTTATTGTTGCTGTAAATATTGATCACATAATGCAAAATATTAATCACATAATGACTAAAGAGAGCAAGAACAAGAGGCACAAAGGACACTACTTCATTTGCAGAGAGAGGAATGCCCTGCTGCATTGGTCCCTTACTGGAACCATGCAGAGTTTGTAGCAGGGGTAAGGAAATGAACTTGAACAGTCTGTGAGAAGAAAGGGAATCAAAAGTGTTTTTGAGGTCAGTGGTAAACAATATCACAGTCTTCAATACATAAGTCATGAGTCAGCTTTGAAAAAACAGGCATCATCATGGAAGATCCTGGAAAGCCTGAAATTTATCAATAAAAGGACAAGCAGAAAAAGCCTGGCATGTATATAAAGGGCATAGAAAGTGAATCGCTTACAGACAATATTGGAGGTGAGAGTCTTCACAGATTTCCTGACACATTCCCCAACCCCATCTTTCAAACTTCAGTTTTCTCTCTCATATCTCAGAATTTTTAAAGGAAAATCAATCAGCTATTGGGAGAAAGGCCAGCTGCTACTGTGTTCTGGTTTTGATCTCACTGAAAATTATTTCCTGATGAACACTGTATGAAGCTCTCAATACTTTCTTTCAAATTGGTTTTGAGCACAAGCATGTGGGAAGCAGCTAACAAGTTGGAGAGAATCCAATGGAGATCCATGAGGATGATTAGGGGACTTGAGCATCTCCCCTATGAAGAGAAACTGAGATCCCTGGGGCTCTTTAGTCTGGAGGAGAGAAGACTGAGAGGGGATCTCATAAATGTGTATAAATATATGAGGGGTGGGTGTCAAGTGGAGGGGGGCAGGCTCTTTTCAGTGGTTCACAGTGATAAGATAAGGAACAATGTGTTCAAACTTGAACACAGAAGATTTCACCTGAACATGAGGAGAAACTTCTTTACATTGAGGGTGACAGAGCACTGGAACAGGCTGCCCAAGGAGGTTGTGGAGTCTCCTTCTCTGGAGACTTTCAAAACCCACCTGGATGCGTTCCTGTGCGGACTATCCTAGGTGATCCTGCTTTGGCAGGGGGGTTGGATCTGATGATCTCTTGAGGTCCTTTCCAACCTCTGGTATACTGTGATACTGTGAAGTTTCATGGTGATGACCTGATTATAGAATTTATACAAATATTGTGGGTTTTTACCTTGATTCCTTTTGGAATCAGCCTGTGATTTAAATGGGGTAAAAAAAAGATGGAGAAGGAGAATTAATCAGTTTTCTAATAGCAGGAAAGACACCAGAATTCCAGATACATAACAACTACCTTTAGAGGTGAGCCAGTATAACAACTACCTACTGAAAAGCAAAGGAATTTGAAAGCTTTGAATGGTGAGGGGGGAGATGCTAGAACACCACAACTAGTGTTTTTTAACTTTTTGTTTGATTTGCATTCAATAACTGCTTCCAATATAGCACAAGCAATCACTTTGAGATGTTTGCTGCCTTAGATGGTACGTGTGATGGTTTTAAGGCTATACCTTTATTTTCTTCTCACAAAGTTTGAGCAGAAAAGTGAAAGAATGTAAATAAATCACTATTGGGTGTAAGAAAGCAAAATAATGATTATTCTAAACACTTCCATTGGAGAGAGAGAAATGTTTAAGAGTCAGTACTCAAAACAAGGTAGGGGCAGTCTCTCTTAGTCTGCCTGCTCTGCATTTCTTCTTCTGGCTGGAGATAACACACACACCTGCATACTGACCTTGACAAGCTAAGTTTAACAAAACCTCTCAGCTTCTTGGCTTTCTTCCTACTGCCAGGGTGTCTGGGGAAGGAGAGGGGAAGAAGCACAGCCCCTTTGGGGCCAGAGGGCCTTGTGTTTTTCTGTTGATTGTATCTATTTGTAAATGTTGGGAATAGTGTATATTTGTGCATATTCATTGCATTTCATCATAGATTGTAGTTTTGCCTGTAAACACAGCTTCATTTGATTCCAGACTGAATTACCCTGGCTATTGTCAGTGTGGGAGGGGAATTTCAACTCTGCAGTGTAACAGTATGTTGGGTGAGCAGAGAAGGGAAACGAGGAGGGCATGTTCTGAATGTCAGTTTCACCTTAAGCTGTTTGGGACCCTGATCTTCGAGAATTAACATACATGATGAGGACTTCTGAACTGTAAAATGGAATATAAAACTGAGATACATTGTTTTATGATACCAAAGTTCTCAGCTTAACACAGGCTTTTGGAGCTGCTTTTGCAGCTCTGTAAACAAGAAATTATCTATGAGAAGAGACAAGGATACAAGGTTTCGTTTCAAAGCAGTGGATGGCAGAAGAATCGGAGGCATCCTACTTCTTTCTTCTTCTGTGTAAATAAATATATTTTTAAATGCTGAACCTGATATGAAGTTTATTTCAATAATTAATGTAAGTGGTATGCACTTGGAGTCTAGGAATTCCCATCACTTCTGTCCAGTGTCCATAGAGAGATCTTGGAACAGAAGAATCCTGTGCCCTTCAAACTGTCACAGATTTTTTTCTTTCATACAGAATGTATTCATTTGTTCTATCAGCATATTTGTGGAGATGCTAGAAAAATGTATAATGTAAAAACAACAAGAAAAAAGTATAAAAGCAACCTTTTCTATTTTGAAACCTAAGAATCCCCTCAAGTCTTGGCTGATGCTTTTTCCTTCTTACCCTGCTGCTCTTTGATCTGTGTCTTCCTAAGTGGATAAATATATTTTAAATTATTGCTATCCCCAGGGGAACCAAACTGGTGTTAGCTAGCAAGGAGACGCTTTTAGGAAATGTCACTAATGTAGGTGGCGAAATGGCAAGAAACTGTTGAGGACTGGAAGAGCTCAGCTAGATCTGAGCAAAACTTAGGGCTGGAATAAATGAGTCCAACATTTCAGTGTCTTCTCTGGGATACTTAGCCACTGAAGCTCTCTGAAATTTCCTGACGGTGCCTTCTTCTTAGGAATCAAAGAGCAGGAACTTCCAGAAGGGTGTTTTAATCCTATATGCAAGTTCTGGTTTTAAGTATTTAGGCTAAATTTCTCTCAAAGCTTAAAATTGTATAGCCAGCGCACTTTGACTGTGACTGTAGTTTTTATTTAATACCACTTGAGGTCAGGTAATTTTTATTTCTTTAATAAATCAGAAATTGCTCAACTGTTGTAAAAACTTAAAAAGCTCTTAAATGTATTGTGATTCATATTCACTGTAATCTATAGAAATGTACAGACTTGGAGCTGTGTTTTCTGTGGCCTCTCAATGTCTGTAAAATAGCAACAAATTATAATAATTCTAGTTTGTTGACTAGTCATGTCAGTTGGGCTACTTATGCCTAATTAGTGCCAAAGGTTGAGTATAAAAGAAGCTGAGTAATTTCTCAGCTTGGATGCACATGGACATGCTGAGGGACCTATCCACGATGCTTCAAATTATTAAAAGTGTATTTCTGGTTTCTTTAGAGTAAAACCTTTAGAACCAAAAGCCTAGGTAGTGTACACGGTTAAAAAGACAAAGCTAATGTTTCTCAAAACCAGTTTAGGGACTGCAAGTTCAGGAGCCTACTCCTCTGCAGAAAAGAACCACAGAAAGACCTAAAGTATTTCTATAAATGAAATCAGTGAATCAGGAGACTGTGTCTGGAACAGCCTGTGGGAAACTCTCAGGCATAGGCAGATACAAGGATGGTCTGAACACATCTCATAGAGACACCTTCACTTGCTGGGGTGCAGAAAGCTGAGGGCAGATGACTTTCAGGACAGAGAGAGGAAGTTCCTTCCTGCACACAAAATATATTAGCTTATGAGGCTTCCCAGGAATTAGCTTTGTGTCTCCTGCTTCAATAACTGATTATAGAAGTGACCAACTCAATGGTTCTTGAAGAAGTCACTTGTTCATCAGGCTAGAGTGTCTTATGGTTTTGGTCTCTTCTTCTACCTTTGTAAATCCTCCAAGCCTTTCTAGATGTCAGTCAGAATCAAGGGGAACAATAAAGCTGCATCCATATAGGGTGGAATTTTTCTTGTACAGCTGTCATATGTAATCTGACGAGTGAGGTACATTCCCAATATGAAGAAACAAAGTTTAAAAATCAATCAATCTGAGAAAAACCTCTGGGTAGAAAGAAAGTGGACAATACAATTTATTATACATTCTGAAATCAACAAAGTGCTGTTTCAGTAATTTAGACAGAATCTGATTACACTGAATGACTCAAACCCTGTAAGGTGAAGTTCACCTGTCCCTAAGTGCAGATGTTACCAAGCAGGCATCACAAACTTTGATCAGGTGCCTAGGAAATGTCATGGGCTGTGATGTGAGCTCTGACTGATTTTTAGATGTACTCAGACTCCTGATGTATGTGGGACAAGCCAATCAAATGTTTTCTAAGACTTACAGGATATGATTCATTTAACCTAATTTTAAATATCTAAAACACAGATGACAACATCTGAGCCAGACACCTTTGGCCTCTCTATAGATAATGGAAAGAGATGCCAAAACACGCAAGTCTTTCCTCTTCTGGTTACACTGAATAAATCTCCTCCTCTGAGTCTCCTTCTCTGGAGATATTCAAACCCCACCTGGCCCCAGTCCTGTGCAACCTACACTAAATGAACCTGGAGGACTCCAGAGGTCGCTTCCAACTCCTACCATTCTGTGATTCTGTGATGCTGCAAACTGACTTTTAGATGTTATCCCTGTGCCTCTGAAATGCAGCTGAATTTCTGAAAGGGATGCAAAAAAAATTTATTTGAGGGTCATTGTTTCCCACAGCTCTATTGAAACACAAATCATGACATCTCTTCCTTTGTGGTATGCCCTATACTCCTTACAATGGGAGAAAAGGAAAAAAAACCCCACAACCAAACAAGGGATAGAAAATGGAGTTTGTGGGGGAATTGTTTTTACTTTCTTCCCCACATTTTGGATTTTTTTCAAACAAGCTCATTGAATTTTAGCATAAGAAAGAAATAAATGCCAAGTTTGAAATACATCAAAGCTGAAAGTGGGTTTTTACACTGAATTCAGTGGATGGTTTTGGTCAATCACAAATTATGTCTACTGTCCCAAGGGTCTGTCTCATAGAAGTTTGCAATGTAGCTCCTCTTTGATTCTTTCTAAAATTTCTAATAAACTAATACCTTTAATTTTTCATAGGAAACAAAAGCTTCTGGTAAAAATACCCCTGATGATTCATACAAACCTATTATGAATTGCTCTTAAACTACCTTATTGCTCTCTACAACTACCTGAAAGGAGGTTGTAGACAGCTGGGGGTTGGTCTCTTTTCCTGGGCAACCAGCACCAGAACAAGAGGACACAGTCTCAAGCTGTGCCAGGGGAAGTTTAGGCTCGAGGTGAGGAGAAAGTTCTTCACAGAAAGAGAAACTGGCCTTTGGTATGTGATGTCCAGGGAGGTGGTGGAGTCACCATCCTTGAACGTGTTCAAAAAAAGATTGGATGTGGCACTTGGAGCCATGGTTTAGTTATCATGAGGTGTTAGGTATTAGGTAATAGTTTGGACTTGATGATCTCTGAGGTCTTTTCCAACTTGCTTGATTCTGTGATTCTGTGATTCTGCAATTGCAACATTGGCTGCAATTTGATACTATTTTGGAAATTAATGGTTTTGATCAAACCCATTCCATGAGTAGAACAATACTGACACTTCAGGAGGAAAAAAAAAAGGTTATTTAAAAATTATTATTGTTGACTAATTAATAAATAATCTCCTGCTTTTTTTTGTTTGGATTTGTCAGACAGACTTAGTGAACTTTTCTGATACCCTCTTGAATCACTACCTTTGTGGTCTGACAAAGGACTCCATGTCTATGAACAATCTGTGATGATAAGGCAATGAATTTTCCCTCGTTCTGCAATGCATTAGCAGCACAAATCCTCCTAAAACCACACAAGAATGTATTGCCAATTTGTTTAGGAAGTATTGTAAATTAAGCATTTAAACTTTATTACAAAGTGGTGGCTTTTAGTTATGATATACACTTGTAATATGAATTACAGAGGTTATCTCTAACATGTTTCATTAGCAGTTTGAAGTCGAAAGAGGAAATGAAAATATTTCGGTGTTATCAAAAATGTATCTGCAAAAACTTAAAAGGTACAAAGTGAAGTTCTCAAAATTCTGATGCAGGTAAAGCCATTTTTATTGATATAATCCCCAAATTTGTTTTTATAGTTAATAAATAATCTCTTTTTATAGTTAATAAATAGTCTCTTGATGTGTAGGATTTATTATAGACTTTTTTTTTTCTTTTTTAATTCTCACAGAAACTGAGACACTAAGCTTTTATTTCCTTTTTCTTTAATAAAAACTTGAAAATTTTCCCAACAACATGTAAAAAGTCTTCAAACCTTCTTAAATATAAAGTAAGTTTTAAATATAAATATAAATATAAATGCTCATTTTTCATTTGGTTCTGCCATAAATACTAGTAAAAGTAGCAAGAGTTTTAAACCCCCTTATTTTCCCTGTAGGAAGAGATCACATAGGTCAAGGCCAAAAGTGTGCAGAACTGTCCATTTGATACATAAAATGCTTTATGATAAAGACAGCTATGCAACCATTCTGGAGAATGGTTATATCTTTTCTGTGGGTACCTTGTTTGCGCATAAAAATGAGTGCTTTGTCTCTCTTGTAAAGTTTATTTTGGCTGTCTGAAGGGCTTTCTAGTGCTCTACCAAGTACTTCATTGGTTTTCTCAAAAATGGATGTGGCTGGTGGTGATTCATCTTGCACAGAATATTTAATTGGCATTTTCAAGTGATGAGATCAATCTAGAATGATGTGGTTTGGATTATTTGCTTAAAACAGTATTTCACTTATTGACAGTGTGTGGTGTTTGTCATTATTTTGATGTGTAGTGGCAGAATGCTCCAAATAAAGATAGCTGAACCTTGTTGCAGAAAATAGGAAAAAAAAACCCTATATTCTGCTTGAAACCATGAGATGATTTTCAGTGAGTTTGTGCAGTGGACTCCTGGACTTAATTAAACAGCATGAGGAATTCATAAGCTCACAAAGGTCCCCTCACAAAGCCTTTGCCCAAAATATGTAGTCTTAAACATCTTTAATGAAATCCTCAGAGCAACAAGTAACTCCCACTCCCTACAAGTGGATTATTACAGTCTTCACAGTCTTGTGGAAGTTTTAATTGAAGGGCACTACTTAAAGGGACGGTGTGGGATGACTCTAAGGTAAGATTGATCAGTACAGGCAGAATTTTATTACAAGTGTCAATTAGATTGAAAAGTGTTATAAAAAAGATCATTTGCATAGCTTTAGGGGACAAGGAGACACATTATTCTGAAATCTCCTTTGCTGATTGTTTAGTGATTCTCTCAGGGTAACAGAGAGGAAATATTCCCTCCTGCAAGAGGAGACAGTAGCCACTTTCTGACTGGCTTTGATTTAAAGCTCGTTAATGAGATATGTGCAGCTAATTAAGAGCAGAGAGAATTTAGCTATATACCACAGTGCAGAACAGCATTTATCAGAGAGGATTGGACTATTGCCCTGTGGAAGTTCAATGCTGTGTTACCAGGAACAATTCAGTTCTAATGCTGCAGAGAAAGACAATATAGCAAATAGCTAAAGCTGGTTGAAGATACCTCTTTTTTTTTCCTTTTTAGCTAGAAAAATAATGATGCATTGAAAATGTATTCCTTTAATGAAGAGCCTAATTTTTGTTAATTCAACATAGTAAGGACAAGATCTTCTTAATTTTCACTTTCTTTTTCCTCTGGAGGGAAGGGATAAATTAGCAGACAGAAAGCGTTTGGCTATTGCTACTATGACTTTTTTGGTGTTTGAGGTAGAGTGTGGGACTATCTACAGAAATATTTTGGTTGGGCACAAGAACACCCTTCTGAAAAAAATCTTTCTTCAGCCTCCCACTTCCCTTATTTCTGTTTCCATCACAGAAATGGAAATATGATCACTGAAATGAGAATGCATGAGTTAGATTTCTTTTCAGACTGAAACACATCTGAAAGAGAATGTTCACGAAAGAAACTTCTTTTCAGACTGAAATATGTCTAAAAGAGGTACTCCAAGCATACACTTAGTCTGTTTCTGTTGCTAATGAGCATTCAGGCCCTGGACCAGTCTACAGATAATCCAAAATAAAAAGCTTTAATAATAATATTAGGGTCTCAGCACTGTTTCACTCTAGCTATCTCTTCTTTTTGGGTTGCACTGCTTGCAATTATGTGTCTTTCTTAACAGCATTTCCACTCCTGTGTGACTCCATAACCACACAGCCAGTAATGAAATTTGACTTGCTGTATGGCATTGGAGACACACTTATGCTGACCTCACATATTAGACCCAGGTCTTACAGAAAATCTGCTCAGTGTGCCAGGGTGAAGGCCAAGTGAGGTATGCCACAGTACCTAAAAGGATATTACGTGTCTGTTTTCAGGCAGCACAATCCTGCTCACAGTCATTTTGTCATGTGAGCTGAAACTCCAAAGCTACAAAAAAACCAATCAACCAACCAAGCAAACAAAAAACCCCAAACAACAAAGCAAATAAAATCCAAACCCCAAACAAAATGAAACCAAACGAAACCAAACGAAACCAAAACCCCCAAAACAAACCAAACCCAAGCCAAACAAACCCCCCAAACCACACACACACACACACACACATACACACAAACCAAAGAACAAAAGGCAACAAACCAAACAGCTGAGAAAAATTAGAAATACTTGATTTTGATGCATTATAGATAGCAGAGGGTCATAGTCATAATGTGTGCCATTGCTACAAGCAGGACTCTCTTCTGCCATTTCTAGCTAGCAAACCTATAGGTGTTAAAGCAGTTCTTGGTATTCATTGCTCAGTGCATCACTTTGCACTTTGTACAATTAATTTTTAAACCATTTTCTTTACTGCAGTCTCCAGAGTCATTTACCTGTTTCTTTAAAATGCTGCAACTTTCCTTTGGATGGATGTGTGATGCAACTTCACATCACTGGCAAATGTCATTTCAACACAGCTGTGTTGCTTGCCTGAATAAACCATCAAAATGCTAAATAAGTTTGGTTGTAGATGTTTAGGAAAGCTTATTAAGAACCTCCTTCCAGTCCAGTAAAACTCATTGTAATATAATCCCTTGAGTTGGCTTTGTTTTATCAAATATATATATATGATATAATATTGATAATTTGATATTATATTAAATGTATATATTTGATAAACATATATATTTTAATATATATGATAAATATTGATATCAAATATATTTATATTTTTTGTTGTTGTTTTTGTCACTGTGAAAACTTACTCTTTCATCAAATTTCCACATAGTAATGGACATAGTACAAAAATCAGTAGCTACTCATCAATGTTTTTCCCTCTTATGATGCAGGAATTTATTTTGCTCTTCTCTCAGGCATGACAACTCCTGTAATTTTGCGGGTTTATGAAAAATATTGTTTTGACGGCATACTTTATTTAGGTAGCTTGTTGGCTCAGCATGACTTGCTAGTGGTCAAATTGAACATGCAGTTCTGGGAAACTATAATTTAGTTATGAATATTCACTTGCTGTTGGTTTTGATCATTGAGGAGAATGTAGCATAGAGATTAGTATTCGGCTTTGTGGATGTGGAAATGTGTGCCTGTCTGCGTGGAAATTGCCTCAGAATCAGAGAATCATGAAATCATAAAAATGTGGGTTGGAAAATCTACCTCCTGCTTGAACAAAGAATATGATCAGTGCTGGATTAGGTCATACATGGCTCTGTCTAGTTTTTGGTGGCTACAATTTCTTGAGTGTTTTAACGTTCAAGGAAAGCAAAAACAAATGGGTCACAAGTAAGGGTGACGTGAAATTCAGATTTGCATTTGAATAAATATTCGCAGATCTCTTTCATATTGTTCCCTCAGGCCATGAAAAGTACAGGCACAGATCACTGAGAACTCTCTAGACTGACTGATTGATATGGTTTGTATTTGCCATGTAAATGTATAATGTTTAATACCGTATCTATACAAATACAATGCTGATTGACAAACTTGCCCAGAAAGAGTCATCTCCTAGGAGGAGAAAGTCATTAACATTTAAAAAAGCAAAATCCTAAAGGAAGGCTGTTCAGACACTGCAAAGGAAGGAGGTACTTTGAAATATGTGAAGGTATGAGCAGTCAATATTAAGGATTCTTTTGTTTTTATTGGAACAAAATTCAAGGATTATTTTTTTTTCCCAAGAAGAGAAACACTTGATATGCAAACTAGAAGAACTCAAAAAGGATTGAGGAATAGTTAATTTTATGATATATATTTGAAACATAAACCCAGAATTGCAAATTGCATACTTAAATTTAAATAAAATGAGAAAATGTGCAACATGTTAAAGAAGCCTTTAGCATTTGAGCTCCACAGAGGATGGTAAAGAAGGACACTAGCTCTGAATACAGCCTACTTGCTCACAAATTTCCAGAGAACAATCCTCTAAGTCAAAAAAACCCTGCTGTTCAAGGGAAAAAAACACCATTTAGTAGGTAAGTTTTGTTTTTTTTTTTTTCCACACTTAGGCAGCTTATAGCACATGAGGAAGATAACAGTTAAGATACCATTTATTCTAGTGCCCTGTCTTGAAGAATGAGAAAGTAGTTTCCATTTTGATGAGCTGTTGTAAAGAGGATGTTAGTTCACACGGCATCACAGAGAGAATTGCTGATGGCATGAGCAAGAAGTATAATGAGTTTTGTTTTTATCAACAAGGTTTGCTGCATCTTCCAGCTTTCTTTTCAGGCCCTGTGCAACCTCTTGTCAGAAAGGGTCCCTGCACCCTTCATGTCCTTAATCTACTTCACCTCTCTTGATCCTATAACCATTCTTTCTCTATGGCTTTTTTTATTCTGCGTGGCTTTTTGATTCCCTTTGCCTTTTCACCGTTTCTCTTTACACTCATTGCTTCCTCTCCTGACTGTTAAAACGGAAGACATCCAGGTGCCACAGATTTTAGAACACTGATTTGTGACCATCTCTCTGTGTTCTGTCTGTGCAAAAAATGAAGTCCAGGCTGACTGTTTTGATCAACTGAGTAGAGTGCTTTCATCTGCCACAAAATACAGAAGAACAATGATCAAGAACACACAAAAAGCTGCATTTGATTTTATTTGCTGGGTGATCACAGAATTCTCCTATCATTTATTGCAGGACTTGTAGTTAGCCTTTAAAATTGCAAGTTTTGAAGGGTACAGAAGTTTGTTCCTTACTTCACTGCAGCATATCTGAAATGTAGCATGAAAGCTGGTGGGGCTGGCTTGCAACGTATTAAACTGAATTGTTTGCTATTAACACTGTGAATGGAGAACTCTCTGTGTGATTCCTGAGCCATGGGATGACTCACTGCAACTTGCTCTGTTGGAAAGGGACTTGATGCAAGATCCAGTTTCTTTCCAGAAGTAGGAGGTGGTGCTGTCAGCGTCCTACACTACCTCTCTGCAGGCTGACCAGTGACAAGTAGAGCAAAGAATAAAAAGGTAATGTAGGGCATATTTGAAGGCAAGCTGTCATCCTTCAAATTCAGCTGAAGCTGACCAAAAGATGTTTTGAAATGTACCAACCTGATGTACTAGAAATGTGATTTCTAGAAGGCAACAACCACCTTTCTTTCTCTCTAGGCCTATAGGACTAGAATTTTTTCCTCATTTCCAGTGTTATCAAAGTGATGACTTACATTTAACGCTGATCATTCTGCCCCTCAGTGTTGCCTGAGAATCAATGTGTTTCCTGAATTCACACTCTTATCAGGATGCCCCTGAAGGTGCAATTCTGTTCCATGATTTCTCTAGTAGCAAGGAGTTTCCATGGCCAATCTATTTGCCACTTTTAAATTTTGCAGTTTCCTCTGTTTGAGCAACCTGATCTAGGTACAGATGTTGCTGCTTGTTGCAGGGGGCTTAGACTAGATGACCTTTAAAAATCCATTGCAACCCAAACCATTCTATGATATGCTGATTCTATTTGCTCTACTCCACACCTGTCACCTTATTGTCTATGCAGCAGTACTTGTCCAACTATTTGTGCAGTCATGACATAAAATCATTCATTTTAGTGATCCCGTGTTTTACAAGCCTTCTAATAACAAGGAAGAATGTGCCAAAGATGATTTGTCAACAATGGTGACTTTCAATATTATTTGATACTTAAAATATTCTAGGCCTAACACACCAAAAGTAGGTCTTGCCAGCTGCCTGCTGGTTCCAGGTTCTCCTGGATACTTTCTCCTCTATTCCTGCCTTATCTTTCTGCCTTCCCCTCTTATCTGTCCATCTCCCCCAAATCTTTTTATCTGCTTTCAACCTACATACTCTCTCTCCTTCTTCATGGATTTCATTATAGGTCCTCCACTTTCTAGGGGAAACTCTAGGAACTGTTTGTGCCTTGATCTTCACTTTGACCAACGATGTGAAGCTAGCACAGGGGGGAAAGCAAGTAAAGTGTCTTCTTGCGGGCAAAGCTGAAATTGCAAAGGAGATGGTCCTTGACAGCTGCCAGCACTCCTCATATCTTTCATACGGCACACTTTTTTATAGTGACTGTGGTGGGCTGAAATTTCCCTCCCACATTAATCACACCAAACTAGCTCAGTTCACAAGCAAATGAAGCTGTATTTACAAGCAAAAACTACTGTCTACAATGGAATGAAATGAATATATACAAAATATACAGATTTACAATATTTACAGATATGTACAATTAACAAAAACAGCACAAAACCCTCCTGGCCAAAGCCAGGAAAGCTGTCCTTCTGCCTCCCTCTTCCCTTCCTTCTCCAGACACCCCTGGCAAAAGGAAGCAGAGAGGTTGTTAGAACTTAGCTTTCAAGGTCAATAGCTGGTGTGTTATCTCCAAGCAAAGCCAGAAGAGAAGAACAGAAACACCCTGCCAGAATGCTGCAGAGAGAACTATGAACTTTTTTTGAGAACTGAATCTTAAAAGTTTCTATCTCTTCAATGGAGTCGTTTAGAATAATCATTATTTTTCTTTTTTACACCCAATAGTGATTTATTTACATTCTTATTACTTTCTGCTCAAGATCTGTGAAAAATTTCAAAGGCATAGCCCTAAAACCATCACAAGTGACATTTATTGTTACGTGTAGAGCAATTTGTAAGTATGCAAATTGGTAAAATAACCCATTGGTTTCAGAAAGCCAGAGCTCTTCAGAGGTCTGTTGAGAGGAACATGAAGTATCTCCCCAGCCCATTTTGAGTACGGCTCACAGTCCACTGGAGGCAGCTGGAATCTTTCAACAAGTCTAGGATCAGTTTTGGCAGATTACAAACTTTTGTTTCTCTTGGTTTATCATCTCTGTTTGTAAATACAATAACAGGTGCTGTAGATGAGTCTTTCGGTGTTTGATTTCTCCTTGTGAACATAGGTATTTTGAATCTGTGAGTGAAAAACATTAATCCCATAGCAGATCATATTGTTGTGATACACACTTATAGAATCATAGAATTATTTTGGTTGAAAAAGACTTCTAAGATCACAGAGTCCAAACTTGACCTAATACTACACTGGCATCATGTCTACATGAATTTTGGACACCTCTGGCAATGGTGACTTCCCTGTTACAATGCCTGACCACCCTTTCAGTAGAGATTTTTCCTAATATCCAGTGTAAACCTCCTCTGGTAAAACTTGAGGCAGAAGAGACTAACCCCTACATCACTACAACCTCCTTTCAGTGAATTATAGAGAGCAACAAGGTCTCCCCTCAGGCTACTCTTCACCAGCTTCACTGCCATTCTCTGGACATGCTCCAGCACCTCTATGTCCTTCTTGTAGTGAGGAGCCCAAAACTGAAGACAGTACTCAAGGTGCAACGTCACTGGTACCAAGTACGCGGACACAATCACTTTCCTCTTCCTTCTGGCCACACTGTTTTTGATACAGGCCTGGATGCTGTGGTCTTCTTGGACACCTGAGCACCTGTTCTGGCTCATGTTCAGATGGCTGTCAACCAGCACCCTGAGGTTCTTTTCTGACAGGCAGCTCCCCAGCCACCCTTCCCCAAGCCTGTAGCTTTGCATGGGGCTGGCGTGCACCAGGAGCAGGACCCACTACCTGGCCTTGTCGAACATCATGCAAATGATCTCAGCTCATCAATTCAGCCTGTTCAGATCTATCTGCAGAGTCTTCCTACCTTCAAGCAGATGAATAGACCCACTCAGTTTGGAGTCATAGAATCATAGAATCAGTCAGGGTTGGAAGGGACCACAAGGATCATCCAGTTCCAACCCCCCTGCCATGGGCAGGGACACCTCACACTACATCAGGCTGGCCAGAGCCTCATCCAGCCTGGCTGCAAACACCTCCGGGGATGGGGCCTCAACCACCTCCCTGGACAACCCATTCCAGGCTCTCACCACTCTCATGGGGAAGAACTTCTTCCCCACGTCCAGTCTGAATCTCCCCACTTCCTGCTTTATTCCATTCCCCCTAGTCCTATCACTACCTGATATCCTAAAAAGTCCCTCCCCAGCTTTCTTGTAGGCCCCCTTCAGATACTGGAAGGCCACAAGAAGGTCTCCTTGGAGCCTTCTCCTCTCCAGACTCAACAGCCCCAACTCTCTCAGTCTCTCCTCATAGGAGAGGTGCTCCAGCCCTCTGATCATCCTAGTGGCCCTTCTCTGGACACGTTCCAGCATGTCCATATCCCTCTTGTAATAGGGGCTCCAGAACTGGATGCAGTACTCCAGGTGGGGTCTCACCAGAGCTGAGTAGAGGGGGAGAATCACCTCCCTTGACCTGCTGGCCACACTTCTCTTGATGCAGCCCAGGATCTGGTTGACAGCAGTCAGTCGCCTGGTCTAGATCATTCATAAAGATACTAAAGAACACTGGCCCAAATACCAGCCACCAACTGGATTCCACTCCATTCACCACCACTCTTCGGGCTCAGCCATCCAGCCAGTTTAGAACCCAGTGAAATATCCACCCATTCAATCCATGAACAGCAAGTTTCTCCAGGAGCATGCTGTGGGAGACAGTGTCAAATGCTTTACTAAAACTCAAGTAAACAACATCCATTAACCTTCCCTTCACCCACTAAGCAGATCAAATTGTCATAGAAGGAGCTCAGGCAGGACTTGCCCTTCATGAACCCATGCCGACTGAGCCTGATCACCCGGTGCTCTGCATAATGGCGCTCAGGTTGATGTGCTCCATGGCCTTCCCTGGCACTGAGGCCACACTGACACATCTGTAGTTCCCCAGGTCCTTCTTCTGGCCCTTCATGTAGACAGGCATCACTTTTGCCAGTCTCCAGTCAACTGTGACCACTCCCATTAGCCGGGGCTACTGAATGGTAAGTGGCTTGGTGAGCACTTCTGCCAGCTGCCTCAGTACTCTTGGGTGTGTGCCAGCCAGCCCCATAGATTTGTAGATGTCTAAGTGGTGCAGCAGGTCATGCATTATGGGGGCTTCATTCTGCTTCCCATCTCTGTCTGCCAGATCAGGTGGATAGGTATCTAATGAAGAACTGGTCTTACTACTAAAGACTGAGACAAAGAAGGTATTGAGTGTCTCAGCCCCTTCCTCATCCTTGACTACCATGTTTCCCCTCTGAATTTAACAATGAACAGAGATTATCTTTGGTCCTCCTTTTGCTACTAGTATATTTGTAGAAGAATTTCCTGTTCTCTTTAACAGAGGAAGTCAAATTAATTTCCAGTTGGCCTTTGTCCCTTCTGATTTTCTCCCTGTGTTGTAACCTCATTACAGGTCTGTAGTCCTTCTAGTGGCCTGCCCCTTCTTCCAAAGACCATAGACTCTCCTTTTCTCCCTGAACAGAAACCAAACCTCTCTACTTAGCCAGAATGGCCTTCTTCCCCACTGACTCATCTTTTGCCACATAGGGATGGCTTGTTCCTTGCCTTTAAATTTACTTCTCAGTGTCCAGACTTTCTCGATTCCTTGGCCATTCAGGAAAAAAAAAATATTTGAGGTCTTTAGTCATAGGCCTAAAAGGGAGAAGGAGAGAGGGTAAAGCAGAACTCTTTTTCAGGAATATAATATTCAGAGTGAAAGACATCAAGTAGTCCTGGTGCAATATTTTTTGATTAAGGCATCAATTGTTTGAGAGTGTTTAGGAGAATGAACACATTTAATTTCTATGAAATAAGGAAGCACCACTGCTTTTCAGTAGTATTTGATAGCAACTTGAAACGTGGACATAAATAAAATTTAAAGGCCATCACACTGTTGACAATTATTTTCTTTCCGGTTTAGGTCAGTTCCAAGGTACTCCTCATGAGTCACTTCAGCTTTCAAGATATCTTTTCCTGATACTGCAGATCAAGAATGGCCATTCTTCTTCCTATCTAGAAATACAACTTGTATTAGTAAAGTTGAAGATGGTCAGGAAGAGTGATACTGAGCAGCTCTAGATTTATCTACAAACTGAGAAATCCATTAAACAGAGTATCTGCTAATTTCTCAAAGAATTGTCTTCCCTCTTATCAAAGGCTTAGCAAATGCAATCCAGTATTAAGAAAAAGAGATGGGAAGGGTAGATATGTGGTATACTATTTTATGGCTAGGTTAATTAACTTTTGCTTTCCACATCCTAGCAGATGCAGTCTCAAAGAGTCTGAGGATCTAACTTGAAGTCAGCAGTTTTCAATATGGGTAGAAGCTGCACTCAATCTATATCCTAAGAACATGGTGAAAAAGGGGAACTCTATCAGTGTGTTGCTGCATTTCAAATTTACAACATTTATTTCTTGATTTATATAAGAGGAGATGAGACAAGTGTCAGAGACTTTGGGAGGGGAAACTAATCAGAAATACTTTTACAGACTGTAGGACTCAAAAAAAAGCCAGCAACTTTATGAATTGAAAATATTTTTGAAGGTAGGAGGGATTTGCATTCATGCTGACAGCTTCTGTATCAAGTGTAGCCCAGTGGGAATTGAAACCGCTGAGATATTAAACCTTGAAAAGAGGGATTTATAATGGAAAGGCTGACAGAACTTTAATTATAGCCAGTAGCACTTTAAGCATACTTAAATGTACTATGTTTTTATAAGGACATTATAAAAACCAGAGGAATAGAGGTCACAGATTAGATTGTGCTGGAGTAACCACTGGAACATCTAAGCCTTTAGGCCACTTTTTTGCTCATGTTGGCTGACTGAGAGATAAAAAGTCAAATATCTCAGAATCTAGGTAATATTAGACAACAAGATTTCATGTTTTAAAAATTATTTCACTAACAATATTCAAATACATGGGGGGGGGTTTTGATGTTGTTTTTTTTTCTTGTGAATGTATAATGGTAGTGTTTTGCCTTATACAAATACATAAAAAAGCCAAAATAAGGATAAAGAATCCTTTCCTTATTCAGACAGTTTTATGCCCAGCCCATCTAGTACATATACACCTAAAAGAAATACAAAATGTCACTAAGAGTCTGATACATTTTTACTTTGTGATTTGTTAATTTTCATAGCTCACACATTTTGAAGCTCTCTCTGTATAATACTGTTAAATAGTATAATATACTAACAAATAGCCTGCATATAAACATCTGGTTTTTAAAGCAAAAGTTTACACTAGAGAAAGGAGTAGGATTAACATCACTGTTAAATGAACTTTGTGTATAGAGCAGTACTGTAGCAAATATCTCAGTCATAGCAGGGAGTTTAGGACATAAGACCTAAAATCAGAAAGCAGAAAATTCGTCTCCTGAAGAAGTCATGGTAACCAAAAATATCTCATTAGAAAGGAGTCATTTAAATATCAAATGGACTGAATATCCTTATGGTCACAAGGGTACTGAAGGACTATAGAAATTAGTTTGGAGGAATCAGTATGTATCAACAAATCTAAGTTGTTTTACAAGGTGTTTTACAAACACGCCTTCATACTATGTATCAAAAGGTTAAAATAATATAATAAAGGAAATTACTTGTGTATAGGTTCAGTTTTTCCACTTTCAGCAAAGTATACCAGAGAACAGCTGTCCTCTGCACTCATGCAGCTTTTGAGTGATTGGTTTATGTGATGCTACTGTGAGACAGAAGAATATGTTCTGGTGAGAATATGTTTTGTTTCAGTGAGACTTAGACCATCTGGAGAGTTGGGCAGGGAGAAATTAAGTGAAATTTAACAAAAGCAAGTGTAGAGTCTTGCACCTGGGAAAGAACAACTCCAGGTATCAGTGACCTCATGAATGTTTATAAATATGTAAAGGGTGAGTATGAAGAGGATGGAGCCAGGCTCTTTTTGATGGTGCCCAATGACAGGACGAGGGGCAATAGGTGGAAGTTGAGACATAGGAAGTTCCATGTAAACATGAGGAAAAGTTTGTGAAAAGCATGTCAGAGACAGTCCTCTGTAATCCAAAGACCTTAGGCTATGGCATGCAAAAATCACATGTATGCCACTGCTTTGACAAATGCAGACTGATGATCTCTTGTGATCCAGATAAACAATTTATCATGTTATTAATAGTGATTGATACCTACTGGTGAGTTATATCTAATATCAGTAATATTAGCTAGCCTGCAAGTGCTTAGCTACCTTATGGTCTCAAGCTCTACCTTTGTACCTTTCCAACCAAAGTAATATCTGAACCACTGTTCTTAAGATTAGTATTTATTTCAGGAGAAAATATATTTTCACATAAAAATCGGTACTTATAAATTAAAAATATTCTGTGCTAAGCAGTTTTAATGTCTCACCCTCAAAAGGCAGGAATGTTAATCAAGAAGACCAAGGTACTCATCATTACAGTTTGTACTTAGATTGTACCTATTATTACTTCCAACTATTTAGAGATACCAACTGGATAATATAAAAAGCATAGAAATGGAGTCAGGAAATGAGGGATCTAATCAACAATGTATCAAGGACCAGTTCTTATTTCTTTATTCATTTGTTTATCCATTATTATTACCTTGGGATGGTTAAAAGACACACATTTATCAACTCTCCTTATTGGCAGTCAAATTTTAGGTCTTTATAGTTTGCTCACTCTTAGAAGTGTAGAGAACAGAAAACAGATTTTCTCTGCTTTTGACTGCAATAACATTTCTAGTATTGCCTAATCTCTCTGTTTCTTGTGAACATAGTGAGTCAGGCTGACTGTCTCTAGACCATGCCATGAAAAAAATGCACACACAGTTTACTGCACTTTGGCAAAAAGTGTGAGCTGAACCATGAGGGAGTTTGTTTCAAGGCTGGGGGAAATGCAAGCATGCTGGCAATTTGTGAAAGACTTGCAAAATGGAAGAGGGGGAATACAGTCATGGACCAGCTCCACTGTGGACTATCTCCAGGAGATCGAGACAGACAGGAACGTATCACACATGCAAAACTTCAAAGAGAAATGTAGATGTGTGATTTCAGGTATAACTGAAGGAATCACAGCATTTAATCTTCACATTCCAAAATGTGAGTTTGGATCTGTCATTTAGGATAGTAGCCAGTAATTCCATGTGTAGAAGTTCTGAAATTCCATGTGTAGAATTTCTGAAATTTGCTCCATATTCTTACTGCAGCTACAGCCAGTTCATTTTCTCCAACCAAACATCCTTTGGAAACAGCACTACATTGAAAATAAATTTTAAAAATCCCTGTCTTTTTCCTTCCTACAATATTCATTGATTTACTTTGTGTATATCAAATAACATTTTAGGGTACACTGTTGTAGATACAGGAAAAGCAGTAAGCATAATGTATAGGCCATGCAGAGTGATTTATTGAACTGGCTGTTTGGTGAAAAACTAAGCAAAGGGCTGATCTGATTTATGGTTCTAATTTTGTTTGGTCACAGTATTAATTGCCTTTTTGTAGTATGAAAAGATTACTATGAACGATAAACTTCAAAGAATCATTACCTCTGGCATTTGTAAGTGTGCTCAAATTGAGTACTTAATTACAAAATCTCAAATGTGTTATTTTCTGTAACTTTTAACTTATTAGGGAAGAGAGATTTTGAATATCTCCCTCATAGAAAATGAGCACAATATTCTAAGGCAGGAAACAAAAATGCAAACCCAACTTGTCTTTAAAAACTAATGAAAATTATTTGTTATGCAGTTTTCAGCCTTGTAGAATGTGACGATACTAGAATACAAACAAATGCACAGTCTGCTTATAACTGATAAAACCCACTGAAAGCTCACTGAAATAAATGAATTAACTTAGATTTCTTTGAATTTCATTTAAATATTAAGATTTTTCTGGTTAAAATACATTTATAAGACCAGTAATCTGAGAGAGGGACTGAGAGAAAAACTACACTGCTATTAAAATCATAGATATTGGAATTCAATTACATGAATGGTTTGAAACTGTAATTGATTTTACAGTTCAATGTGTGCTCCTTTTATATTTAAAAGACATTTGGTACATCTATGGTTGTATGTGTAACTCACACTAAGCAGGATTAAACCTGCTATACAAAGCTTCCTGCAGCAAGTAGTTCCTAAGAAAACTTCTCTAAGTAGTTAATTATTGCAGGATAAATGTCAACTTGCCATCCCATTCTGAGGGACTGCTTAAAATTTGGACTGTTACAAGAAAGCACCATCTGACTGTCAAAATGGAGAAGGTCATTTCAGGGTTGGGAGCTCAGGTTTGTAACTCAAAAGTCATAGCTGAATCTGCAACATCAGTATCACACAGATATCACAAACCCACATATTACAAAGAGTTGCACGGTAAAGACAAGGTCTAATGGCTACAAGTTGCTACTGGGAAGATTCAGACTGCATGCCAGGAAAAAAAAAATCACCATTTGAACTATTAGACATTGGAATAAACTCCCAGGGGTGGTGATGGATTCCCCTACATTAGATAGTTTCAAGGGCCAGCTTGACAGGGTGCTGAGCCATCTCATTTACATTATATTCTTACCCTGAAAGTTTGGACTAGATGATCCTTGAGGTCCCTTCCATCCTGGTATTCTATGAATCTATGAAACATATTGTAACACATTAGTTTTCTTTGGTGTCTCTAATTGTTTGCCCTTGGCATGCCAGTGAACATAAATCCTGCTACTCTGAACACCACTCTAGGCAACATGCCTAAAGACACACAGATGCACAAGGGTTCATGGCTATCTGCATAAACTTAACTTTTACAATTGGAAGGGAAAAAGACCTCTTGGTGTCTCTCTGTGCACACACACACATATACACTTCTGAATATAACTTGATATACACATGCATGTTTATACACATACACTTTGAAATATACTTTACTTTTGAGTTTGTTTATGCTGTGGCACATTGGAAAAGGGAAAACTGAGATATTTTCAAAGTAACTCAGGTATAACCATTTTATCAGCGTGTTTTTTTCCCGAGAGTATCAAGCGATATGTTGATCGCGGACCTGCTGGTCTCAACACGGAGAGCAGAAATACATCTGAGAGACCAGGAGGTGACCACTGCCACAGGGTGGGAAAATGGCCCAGAGCTGCAGAGCTGGTGGCTATTTATTGAGTCATACATGAATGTTACAGTTCCACTTTCCTACAGCCTGCCTCGTTAAGCCCACTGATTTACCTTTATTTTAACAGGTGCCCTTCTCTCCAATTGCCTTCCCATACATTTCTAAGATGCAACACTTTGTTATTTTTCACTCCCATCCTTTTCTCACCCAGTTTGGGGGTCAACATCTCTTATCACCTCCAGGGCAACACAGGCATGAAGACCATCTAAACATTCCATTATTATTCCCTTTTTGGGTTCCCACAATCAGCAGCGGAAAAAAATGGCAAGGTGTTTGTCAGAGAAGCTTTCTGTCAGGTCTGAAATACACTTCAGTGCTATGTACACCTGGTTCCTTATTAGCATGTCTTCTCTATAGGATTCACCTTCCTTTTCTTTCAGACGTGTTTGTGGTGGGTTAACCTTGGCTAACAGCCAAAATCCCACCTGGGTGCTCATTCGTTGCACCTCCTCTGTGGGACAGTGGAGAACACAAGATGAGAAACCTTGTGGGTTGCATTGAAAAATAGAAGATCACTTCCCAATTACTGTTGTGGGCAAAACAGACTGTTTGGGATAACTAAGTTGTTGAAAAATAAAATGTTCAAGCAGAGGGAAACAAAAGAGACAAAAATTAAACCAACACCTTTTCTCCTTTCTTTTCCAATCTCAAATTCATTCTTTCACTCTTGAGTCCTCTACCCACTTTGTGTAGCAGATGACTGGGGAATCTAGGAAGGTTGTAGTCAGTATGTAGCAGCTTCTCACCGACAATCCTTCCATTCAACACTTTTCCTCTGCTCCAGTTGAACTTTCCACAGGCTGCAATTACTTCCTTATAAACCTTTCCTTTCCTCATGCCTCTAACCATTGTAGATACAACGGTTGTAGAACTCAGCAGCTTCAGGCTTCCCGGAAAAGTTCTTCTAGCTTATAGCAAATTGCAACAATATCCACCAAAGATTATTTTTTTTGTCACCAGGAAGTTTTAAATGGGAACCGAGGCAAGTCCAATAGCTTAAAGCAATGAAAGTAACCTCTCCCTGTCTTACATACCTCAAGGTGTGGAGGGGAGTCATTATTTCCCCTGTTAGGTTTCTAATGCAAACTAATTGACAGTGAAACAAACAAAAAACCAAAAAGGTAATTGATTATAATCTGCTTGATCTGGTTATGATTTTATCAACACATATAGCTGGGAAGAGCCATATTTCAACAGAGGTGCATTGATAAATGGTTGAGAGGGGAAAGTTTTCTAATATTTCTAATATTTATGGCAATAAAAAATTATGTATTTTCACACATAAAAGCAAAAAGTTAGTGAAAGTGTTCAAAAAAATCCACATGATGAATTGTATACAACTAAAATTGTTTTAACACTAAACCTTTAATATTGTGTAATGGTTTAAAGCAAAACCAATGGGTTGACCTGTCTGCCTCCCCCAGCACAGAAGTGAAGGAGAAACAACAGGAAAAAAAAAAGACTGAGATAAGAGTTTACTGGGCAAATCAGATAATCATAATACAAAGGTGCAATTACTTTATGTGTGGGGGGGTTGTGTGCTTTTATTTGTTTTTTTGTTTGTGGGGTTTTTTTTGGTGGTGGGTTTTTGTTTGTTTGTTTTTATTTGTTTGTTTGTTTTTTTAGAAAAAGCACAGCAGAAAGCATCAGCAAGCAAAAGCAAGTGACCTAAAAACCCAAGCCAGGGAGCTACACCTCCTGTTTTGCTACCATCTCAGTGGAAGGGAGGCAGCACTCAAAATCCCAGAACCCAATAGCATCAGGAACAGGAAGCTTCCCATGCTCCAGTCTGAACTTCAAGCCCCATACTACATTGTTCAAGGCAGCACTTTCATTTTGAAGCTGTCATGAGGCAGGATGTTTTGAACAACAGCAGCAGATTGAAACTCAGCCTATGACGTACTGCAACACTGGTTGCCTTTTTGGTTTTTCTGCTTAGTCTAGAAAGCATTGACTGGTGTAAACATGTAAGTGGAATGTATCAGGAGTGATGCAAGGACTTAATGGTCTATTTGCAAAGGGATTAAAAGTATTTTCAGTGGTGTGTAGCTCGACTGATCTTTCAGGATTTCACATTTCTCACTGTCATTTTCTATATTATTTTATTTACTGTGATATTAAATAACACAACAAATAGTAAGAATCATATGGAAAATCATCATATAGGCTTTTGTCATGTTATGGGGTTTCATTTTTGTGATTGTCTCAGATAGTGAAGGATGTCCCTGCTCACTGCATGGGGATTGGACTAGATGACCTTTGCAGGTGCCTTCCAACCCAAACTATTCTATGATTCTAAGATCTCTCAAGTACTCACAACCTTGAATGAAAATACAGACTGAAATGGAAAGGCACTTCTTTGCAAAAAAACAAAAAGTAGATTTCTTCACTGCATATCAGGATATTTGGAGTCCTTATCACATGGCAAACTCAAGTATGTAGTGGTATAAGTCATCTTCTTGAAGATGTTTTTGAGGATATTCTGTTAGGAATACAAAAATATTAAATATTCCTGAATCAAAATTTGAGCTAGCTCTATATGTGGAGCTGAAATCAGTGGGAGAGTAATGCTGGTAAGAGGAAGATGTGCAAGAGATGAAAAGATGCATACACCATAAAATAGTAAGGAGCAAACATGAGTCAGAGAGATAGCCAGACCAGTTAGAACTAATTCTTCTTAAATCTCAAATAAAATATGCAACCAAGAAAAGTTCAGCGTCCTACTTTTGTGGAAGAAAAGTTGAATGCAAAGTGTTGCTTTTGGTCTAGTTGGATACAGGCTGGTGCCAGAACACACAGGCACTTTGTCTGCTCAGAAGCCTTCAGCAGTTGTGCTTTTCGCTTTGGTTCACTTGAGTTCTTTTGTCATTCAGGTGCACTGCCTTATTGAACTAAATCCCCATGTATTTGGAAGTCACTGAAAAGAGGCTACATTTGTAGGCAGTCTAACTGTGCTTGTTATTGTTTGTGACTTGAAGTGGGTTTGTAAGATGGTGGAATAAAATATTAATGAAAATGCATTGGAAATGTGTTAAAGCAACCATTTCTGAAATATCTAAAAAGAGAGCTTTTTTTTTTTTTTTCAGAGAAGGAAGCACTTTAGTTTTGGTTTTTAAATATATTTATATACATATAAATATAAGTAAATACACACACAAACAAATGCATATCCTTCTAAACAGTGATACTCTTTAATGTATCCATAGAAATCTGGCTGCAGTCACAGAACTTTGTAATATGCTATCTCATTTTATTTACTGGACAGATTAATTTTCTGATCTGCAAATAATTTAATAAAGATCATGATATGCAGGAGGAATGTACTATACCAAACACACTGGATTTTTGTAAATCTCTTTAATATTGGCAAGATCTAACAAAGATGCATGCTCCTATTACAGGATTTACACAATGCTAAGTATTTTTAGATTGATTTCAGCAGAAGTATTCAGAGACAACTCTTACAAGAGTCTCAAGGGGACTTAGTTTGGCATTAATTTTATACAAATGAAAAAATACAACAAACGTAATATAATTTGAACATTTAATCTGTTTACATTTTAACCATTATGAAATGGTAGACCTTGCTTTTGCAGTGTAATAAATTCTTTGCAGAAATTCTTCCCCTCATGTAAATCTCAGACTTTTCTTAAAATTGATTCTGCTTTATCAGTTTTGACTCTCTCTCAAAACAAATGGTGGAAAGAGGAGTAACACGAAGGAACTGATCAAACGATTGCACACATTCTTGCAATTAGTTTTTCTGTTACTTGCAAATGTGAGTATTAAACTAGAATCATACACATCAAAGCCACTTAGAGCTCAGGTCTATCTAGCCTTTTTATTTCAGCTCAGATTTGTCCCCTGTGAGATAAAATACACATTAAGACAAAGATAAGCCAGCTCATACAAACCCTAGCAGGAAAAGCTGTTTTGTTTTGTGAGGCTTTTGGTTTTGAATGAAGTTAGAAACCATCTAGTAAATTTCTCCCATTATGTCTTTTATTTTATTTTCACAGTGTAAGCTTCATTTACTAGAAAATACATCAGATAGTTGTTTTGGGGAGCAGGCAATGAAGCCAAGAATTTGTATTCTGAGCTTAGATCAGAACTCAGATGTGTTCCCTAATTTACCTTTTACCTATATTATTAAATGCCCTAACCAAGGCTATGTAATGCACATGTGTGCTCTCAGCACACTTCTGGGAAGAGAAGACCAAGGGTAAAGCCACAATTGTTAACTTTTTCTGTACCATAACTTAATCAGTGTGAAGTCATGGACTCTTTTTTTAAGAAATGGAACAAAGAACAGTTTTCAGTTCTCCTCTGGGACAGCTTTTGAAATGTTTGGAACAGATGAATTAGCACTCAAGAGCTGAGATAAAATTACCAGATGAGATGAAGCCTGCCTGCTCAGAGCTCTGAGCTGAGCCTTTTCTGTAAGTCCATGTGGTCAGTGTATAAGGAACATCGACGTATCTCACCCTCTTTGACTTTTTGGTATCTGTGCTTAGATTTGGCTATAATACTTCTATAAGTAAACCTTACATATTAGAGCATGAGCTTATATTCTCTGCATAGAAATTTATAGTGATAAGGATTTCTCTCAAGAATATAGTTCATAGAGCTATGCTTCTAATATTTCATTCCTACCTGTTCATCCTGTGTGGTGTAGGAAATTGGAATGCTGTTTGATTCCCATATAAGCTGAAAGTGTAGCAGATGCTCTTAAACCTTAAAACCATGCATGGTTTCTGTTTAATTATTATCACCACTTATGACCACGAATCTGAAGGGTCTTACCAGTGTGTGCCCTGAAAAATCACTGCTTCTAATTCTAAACCAGATACAACATGGTAAGAGATAAAAAACTGAGAAGATGGTTGTCTTCATGTATGCCTGAAGGCAATTTGATTTTTCAAGTGATGCTTTAGATAACACTGAACACATAAAAATACTCATGTGTTTTAAAGCTGTTGCTAGAAATCATAAACAATTTCTGATGTTCAAATTTCATGGTGGAAAAAAATTCAACCAAACTTCTTGTGTTTGTCCTCAGGTCATGGTAAAATGTTGTAAGAGGCTCACAAAATTAAAAATGACAAAGAATAAGCAACTGAGTTTTTGCTTCTGTGTTTCCAGAAATTAAAAATGGTTTCTTTTCACCAGCTTAATTTTTAGCCTCCATTTGTTCACTTAAATGTCTCTCTGACATATAGTGCTTCATAGCTTTATAGATGTGGCTGCATATTTTCTGAGAGGCTTAAGGAATCTGCAGCTGCAATTTTTATGGTAAACTGAAATAAAGCATAAGTTTTGGGTCACTAATGAAACTGCATACAATTTACTAAGACATAAAGGCACCAGGAAATGCAAAGTTGTCTGGACACAATGACTCTGTACCAGGGTTAATTAAAAGAGTAGTAAGATCAAGAACAAGATTTGAAAAGAAATCAAAGGGAAAACATGAAAATTCAAATGAAAAAATAGAGTATAAATTACCAGCCATAAGAGATAAAAGGGCTTAGAACTGTTCTTTAACCAGCAAACGCTTTATAGAGCAGAATCAGCTCTCATGCAAACATTTTCTCTAGGGAGAAGATATTTTTCCTTAAAGCAAAAGGTAGACTGCTCTATGTAATAGTTATCTCTCATCATACTGTTGGATTCCAATGTGTAACAGGAATATAGAAAGCTGCACACTAACCATTGAGTAAGACCCTAGTCATAAACATGCTTTTCAGGTAAGAAAATCAAACAAATGTTCTGTGAGACAAAATGATTGTACAATTTTGCATTGCATTTTGTAACAGAATAATTGGAAGAGCCAGCACTATGAAGTCTTTGATTGTGTTTTTTTCACACAGAATCATACTGAATGGCAGGGGTTGAAAGGGACTTCTGAAGATCATGTAGTCAAATTCCTTGATAGAGCAGGATCTCCTAGGGTAAATCATCATAGAATGGTTTGGCTTGGAAGGGACCTTAAAGATCATCTAGTTCCAACCCCCACCCAGGAACATGTCCAGGCAGGTTTTGAATACCTCCAGAGAGAGAGACTCCACAACCTCTCTGGACAGCCCGTTCCAGTGCTCTGCCACCCTCATAGTCAAGAACTTTTCTCCTTCTGTTTTCATGGAACATCCTGTGTTCCAGTTTTCATTCATTATCCCTTGTCCTGTAACTGGATACCAGCAAGAAGAGTCTGGCTTCATCCTCCTGTTTTCCTCAAATATTTTGCAACTCCTTTCCAGCTGGCAGCTAGTCACTAGTGGTGTGCCCCAGGGATCAGTGTTGGGCCCAATCCTGTTTAATATATTTACTGATGATCTGGATGAGGAGATAGAGTCCACCATTAGTGAGTTTGCAGACAACACCAAGTTGGGAGCAGATGTTGATCTGTTTGAGGGTAGAAAGGCTCTGCAGAGGGAGCTTGATAGGCCCAACAGATGGGGAGAGTCCAACTTGATAGCATTTATCAAGTCCAAGTGCCAGGTTCTGTTCTTTGGCCAAAACAACCCCATGCAGCGCTACAGGCTGGGGACAGAGTGGCTGGAGAGCAGCCAGGCAGAAAGGGACCTGGGGGTACTGGTTGACAGCTGGCTGAACATGAGCCAGCAGTGTGCCCAGGTGGCCAAGAGAGCCAATGGCATCCTGGCCTGCATCAGAAATAGTGTGGCCAGCAGGAGCAGGGAGGTCATTCTGCCCCTGTGCTCAGCACTGGTTAGACCACACCTTGAGTACTGTGTCCAGTTCTGGGCTCCTCAATTTAAGAAGGATATTGAGATACTTGAACATGTCCAGAGAAGGGCAACGAGGCTGGGGAGAGGTCTGGAGCACAAGCCCTATGAGGAGAGGTTGAGGGAGCTGGGGTTGTTTAGCCTGGAGAAGAGGAGGCTCAGGGGAGACATTATTGCTGTCTACAACTACCTCAAAGGAGGTTGTAGACAGGTGGGGGTTGGTCTCTTCTCTCAGGCAACAATGACAGAACTAGAGGACAGTCTCAAGCTGCAGCAGAGGAAGTTTAGGCTCGAGGTAAGGAGAAAGTTCTTCAATGAAAGAGTAGTTGGCCATTGGAATGGGCTGCCCAGGGAGGTGGTAGAGCCACTGTCCCTGGAGGTGTTCAAAAAAGAGATTGGATGTGGCATTTGGAGCCATGGTTTAGTTGTCATGAAGTGTTAGGTAATAGTTTGGGCTTGATGATCTCTGAGGTCTTTTCCAACCTGCTTGATTCTGTGATATGCTTAGGATCAGACCAACAATGAGAGTTACAGTATCTTGGATATCATCGTGTTCTCCTGCACATCCTTGATATTTTACCTAAGCTCTCCATTTCCTGTTCCTTTGAACTGACAGAGCTTCCTCAGAGAAAGCAGCAGCAAAAAGGATGATTCAGGCACTCTTTTGTGTGTGTGTCTTTAGTATTCTTACTGCACCATTGTTACAGTTTTGAGAGTATGTGTCTTAACGTGACCATAACACCTCTGCCTTCCCATGGTGCATGGGCTGCATTCATTCTTTGACTTGTATAAATAAGCTGTGAGGTACTCAGGGCAAAACATCCCAGAACAGATTTTAGATTACCCTTCTCTTCCCCTTCCCTCTTCCCACACAGGAGAAAAATAGGCAGGGGAAAGAAAAGAGGTAGACAAAACAACTTACACAGTCTTGGAAGATAAAAAGGTAATTTTAACAAGAAATAACAGATATTAAGGAAGAAGGAATATACAGAGAAAATAAGAGAGGATATATACACAACCCAGTCATGGACAGACATATATTTCCCCCCAGACGGTGATGGACTTTTCTGGAGCTAGGTCCCAATATGTTGAGATTAGGTCAAACCACATGGTAGTAGCTCTTTCAGGCCAAGACAGGTGCCAAGGCAAAAGCAGCCAGAACAAGAGACCCAGACTGGAATTGCTGCCCCTTAAATAGAGGCAGGAAAGGGGAGGGGGATAAACCCAATCTGGTACCTCCCACCTGTGGTTTGGTGACCCCCTCTGGGGTCAGGTGACTCCCATCTGCCCACCAGCTGAGCCTTAACCCACCACACTTGTATAAATAAGCAGTGAGGTGCTGCACCTTTAGCTCACTGAGCTGTGCTTACTGTTGAGTAAGTGTACGAACACACAAAGTTACCATGACATAGCTGGTGCATTGACAAGCTTTTGCATCTTATTGTTACTCCTTGGTTTATTATGTGCATACATGTGTACTGGAGCCATTTCTGACATTGGGGTGTTTTTTTTTTCTTTCTTTTTTTTTTGTTTTGTTTTCCTTTTTTTAAATTGACTAACCAGCCAAAGATTCAGGGTTTGCTCGTGTAAAGAGGTGACCAATCTTAAAGTCATGGGATTTTTTTTATGCAATTCTTTTCATTCAATTTTCTATGTGGAAAGGAAGAGCAAACCACAGTTTGTAAGTTTATATTTATTTTGGTTAACAGTATCCAAAAAGCCTTCACTGTAGGCTTTTTCTCCTAGGGTTTTCCCACATTCTCTCTGGACCCATGCTCTCTTTCAGCTTGCTTCTTCCAATCTCTGAACCAGCTCCTTGGTGTCAACATGTGAATCCCAGCACAATTTTACACATCAAGAGACTGAATTCCTGATCAGGCCTGATGAAATGGAGTGTGGGCAGATGAGAGAGAGAGGGAGGTAATCAGTGATGTGAATCCACCTCTGTCTGGTAAGATAGGTTTTCATGACCCCAAAATATAAGAGTGAGAGCAGACCACCAGCTCTTTCAGCTCCAGTGCTTGACTAAAATGCTGTGCAGATGTTTCCCTGACCTAGGGGCTGGCATACCCTCTGCTGTGGGGACGCTGCAGCCACGTTCTATGTTAGCCATGAACTAGTGAGGCACCACTCATCTACTTTGGATTCCAGGTGTATAAGTCTGTGGGTTTAGTGAGGGTAGACAGAATTTCCTTCACTCACTGGTGGTTTGAAAAACCACTGTGCAGGCCTGAGGAGAATAGGCATTTTGCATTTAAAAAACAGGGAAGGAATTATGAGTTTTAGCATACTTCTGACTATTCTGTTTAAAATGAGTTAATTAAACTCCAGAGATGAGTAAGATCTATTGAAATGTTTGGAACACTGACCTTTTCCTTTGACTGTCACCTTATTTAAATAATTCCAGGTTTAATTAACTGACTTTGAATGAACTGATAAAGGGTTACTGCCACTTACAGTTTCTCCTCTTTGAAATGCACCAGTTCTGTGCAATTGCTATAGCCTCCTATGTTCACTCTAATTATTAAAGTGAACAGTCTTAAAGGTTGGATTTTAAGTGTCCAATAAATACAACCAGAAACATTTAATAGGATATAGACACATATATACCTGCAAATATATGATCATCCATAACACCTATCTAGATCAGTCATTCTTGTAAAGTTAATTTTGGGGTTTTTTTTTGGTTTGTTTGGGTTTGGTTTTGTTGTTGAAGCTGTCTATAAATACACGGAAAAGGTGTCACCATTGGCATTTTTTACCAGGAATTATAATAGCACTTCACAAACATTTAGAAGTCTCAGCTTCACAGGCCAGGTGAAAATCCTAGCTAGTGATCCTGTATGCTAAGAAGTACCTTTAAAATATCTGAAACAAGAATTTGGTTTTGCTGATCAAGATAATTCATAGGCTGAGGTTATAAATTTATCAGAAACCTGTGCTTTTCTTTGTGAACTTCCTATTCTAGTACACTCATGGTAGACTTTTGATGGAAAACTGAGGAATAATTAAAAAATGAGAAATTCATTACTCTACGGAGAGGTGAAGGAATGGCTTTCCAAAACACATGAATGATGCAGCCTTGGGATTTTGTACTCTGATGCTGTCATGGTTCTGCTGGCAAAACTCCTCCGTGATAGTAGCAACAGTGAAACTGCTCTTCTTCTGGTTTAAAATAACCCACTTTCTTAGTGAGAGACTGCAAAATGCTGTTAATCTGGCATAAATAATATTCACAAGCCAACTGTTCACAGGTAGATCCTAGTATTGTGCACTGCCAAATTGCTCATAAAGCAGATTTGGCCTAAGGTACCAAACTAAGTAATACATCATTGAGTCATCTGTTGCTGAAATCTGCAGCAGAGACTCTGTGTAATGACTTAGTCTGAATTTCTAAGGTCAATCACTATCTTCATTCTGTGGATCATAGACAGGACATTGCAGAAGATGTATCCAGAGCCAACACCCAGTAAGGGTCCAAACCACATAGCTGCTGCTAAAGATGGATGGTCAGTTTGGAGTAAAAATTCTGTGGCCTTGTGTGAAAACGTATGGCACACACCTCTTCCCATACTTATGGCAGACATATTTTTAAGGTGCCCGTCAGCTCAGAGAGGCTGAATTTTGCATATGCAAGAAATGTGCAGTAAAGCCATCTGAATGCATCAGATCTATTACATTTTCTGTTTTCGCTGAGTATACTGCTTGTGTGGTGATGTGAACTGGACTCTTTTGACACACCTTCAGTAAACAGTGCTCTGGAGATATTTCTGTGCTTTACCTGCACTTCTATAAAAGAAAGAACTTATCTCTGGCCCTAGAGCCAAATGGCATGACCTGGATATCACTCACATTAAGAACTAGATGTCAGAGGTGAATGTCACTCACACTTCTAACAGCCTCCAGAGCAGACTGGCCATATCCGTGTTCTATAGCCATGTATTTCCCCTTGGCTCCACAGAATACCTCTTGGGCATAAACCAGACTTTTTGTTTATGTATTGATTTATTTTCAGTACAGAGCACTGGAGTTACTGTGAAGGCTGTTTTGCAGCCTACAGACAAAAGGAAAGAGAGGAGCACCAAACTGAGGGTCAGTGGGATACACTTTCAAAGTGCAAAGCCTGCTAAGATACTGTGATGGGAAAATAAAGGGAATTGAACAGATCTAGCCTTGTCCCAGTTGCCTTTGCGGCTGATCTCTAGAGTAAACTATTCCCCCAGTTTGTGGCTGGAAGAAAAGTAGTTTGAGTAGTTGAAAGCTTATCTGGGAGGCTGGTGACAATCAAACAGTGTGGGCACTAGAGCAGAGCATCCCTGTCCCTCTGTTCCTGGATCCTCATCTAGTCAGCTGTACTAGTAAAGCTTCTCAGCACTAATGTTAAGATTTTCAAAATCATTTAAACAGTCCTCTGTACTTTCTTTCATTCTTTTGCACTCTGTGAAAATGTGTATATGATACTGTCTGTGTACATGTATGTAACCGTGTTGAATACTAAAAATAATACCATACATGTGCACACTATTATGTATGTATGTGTTGATGTATATGCAAGCAAATGTGTGTAATTTGCTAGATTACTTTGAACTGTCAAATAAAGGTGCTTGTGTTTATTATTCATGACTCTGAAAGGCAAAGAAATAGCCTAAGGAAGAGCAAAGAGAAATGCAGAGCTTACAGAAAACACATCTCAATTTTATAGATGGGGATTTCAAAACATACTACTTGCTTTATAGTATATCCATATCATGAACCATCAATTACAATAGTCAGGAAAGTGATACTGCAGCTTAATGACATAGCACATTATTATCTGACCTAAAGAGCTGTGAGACATAACCTCCATCAAACCTGCTCTTATTACCACTTTGTACTTTCTGATCATGCGAAATGGATTCTCCGTCTCCTTGTATAACTTGCAGGGATTATTTTGTAATTTGGTGGTGTCATTTGCTCTACCTCATCATTTGCCTGATGAAAGAAAACAGAAAACGAACTTCATTAAACAGTAAATAAAATTCAGGACGAAGAAAAAATATCTTGCATGGATGCTGGTAATTAGTTTCCCATTGCAAATAAATGTTTTGAAGGAATAGCCTAATGGTTAGTTTTTGGGTTGTATTTTTTTTCCCCTTTCTCTCTAATATTTTTCTGGGTGTGGATACTGATAGAGTTTGAGCTTATAACAACTTCTACCTTTAGCCAGTGTGGCAAATAATAATACTATGATTTATTCTTTGCTGCAATGTTTAGCACCTTTGGTTGCAATACATCCAGAAAACGTGTTTATATATAAGTATGGATCATGACAGGGGTTTGTCACACTTGGAATGGGATTTAGTTGCCTAAATATAGGAGTTCAGTTACTTACTTCTGAGTGCAGGGTATCTTTCTTGACCTCAGCATGCTAGTATGGTAAGTCTTACGTCATATCTGACAGCCTAAGTTCCCATTTTGAGCAGTTGAAATATCAGTCTGATATTTATAGGTTCCTAATCACTCTTCATGAGTATTTTATACATTCTTATAATTAGAAAAAATGTCCCTAATGCAATATTATGTACAAAACTCCAACCAACTTGGGAAAAAAGGACAGTGAGATCAAGAGAGTATTCTGGACAGTGAGATCAACTCCCTCACAAGTCTGAATTTAGAGTTCCCCTGGCTACAGATGCATTACAAAGTCCACCTGAGCTGTCCAGAATCAGAGGAGATCAGCTACATTAGCTGATAGTCAAACAGCACAGATTAATTGTGAAACAGGCATCAAAAGAAAGGTAATACTGTTGTTAATTCTGACATGAAGATACATTCACAACTGGCTGGTGTTATTTCTTTTTCAGGTAGATCTTCACTGAAGGTTTAGGAATGAGGATACTAATCATCCCTATGTCCTTGGCTCTGGGGTCAAATCTCTTCTGTGAAGAGGCACTTTCTGTGCCTCCTCCTTCTGCCTCAAGGGAAGTAAGACATTTCTGCATTTTCAGCTTTATTTTATGAATATCTCCCTCTTGCTATGAACCAGTGTTCAAAGGCACAGCAGCAGGCAAAAGGCTGCAGGAGAGTATGGTATGTGGAGCTGTCTCAATGCTGTTAGAGCTGTATGAAACTTTGCTTCTTGGGTTTGACAGGAAACAAAAAGAGGAATTTAAAATGTTGGTTTGGGTTTGTATTGTATCAACTTTATACATACTCTATTTTTATTGGCCAGAGGAACCTCCTTGCTGCAGTAGTTTTCTGCAAACTGAAGTAGTTTTTAAGGAAGATCTTTGCTCTCAGCTGCCACTTGGATGGAAACAGTACTGCCAGCAGGAGAGGAGATTCCCTGAGGAATCCTGATGACCTGGCCTCATTAACCAAGTTGTAAAATACTGTGATGGGGGGATCAGAATCTCTCCTGCAGACGTTGTGTTCTGGTGGTTAATTAGTCATTCACTGATGGGCACACAATCTTCTGTGCAGGCATCCCAAGAATTAGGCTGACAGGTTCACTCTTATTCTATTGGATCTTTCAGTCAAACTGTTGGAAAATAGGATAAATGCATCCTCTCTCTGCAAACCTTTTGGTTTTGAGTTTTGAGTCAGCATTTTAAAAGGATGTGAATTTTACATGCTCAGCCAGCACATAGGTAACAGGTTCCTTAGATTATAAAAATAAGTCATTTTAAGTTTCATAGAAGTACATCAGTGCATTATTATTATTATTACTACTATTATTATTATTACTATTATTGCAACTATACTCCATTCAGGAGTAAGTACTTGAAGAGTAATATAAAACCAAATGGTTTCCAGTGAACTTTAATGCTACATAATCTTTCCTGATTTTGACCTTGTTCTAATTCCTTACTGAGGACTATCACTTGCTGATGTGCTCCTGTTGGCAGCTTGCTTATGTAAATCATAATTTCTACAGAAGCCTCTAAATAATGTGATGCAGTTTTCTTATCCCTGATCTTCAGTGCAAACTCCTTTCTTATATTGTCATCAAGTTGAGCAGTGAGACAAGCAAGTTCTTTTTTTGCCTTCTAGGCAACCTGCACTCCACTTTTGCAGGAACTTAGGTGATCTGTTTGGATTCTGTCAGGAAGAGGTATTCTTTCACAGTCATTTAGCATCAGCAGGCACTGGGTTACACAGCAGCAATCTGCTTGTGTGTGTTAGGCAGTACACAGAACTAGTGAAACTAGATGACTCTGTGGGGCTCGATAGATCAATTGCCATTTTCATTTGGGACAGCACTTGAAATCCTAATGAGAATAACAACACTTGTAATTAGAAGTCTACAAAATCTTCTAAAATAATCACTTAAATTTAAAATGTAAATGTGACTATAATTAATTAGTCTATTTAGAATAAAGCTTTCTAATTAACAAATGTAAATTGGGACTTTTCTGTAGATTTTGTAAGGACAAAAGTGTTTCTCATGGGAGCTGAAAGGAGATGCATTTTTCCCTGTGAATGCATATTGAAGCCTTGTGGCTCACACCTCTGTACAAGCCTGTGGCAGTAAGAGAGTCAGAGTCAGAGATTTTCTTTAGACCTGCAATACAAAATCCTACTTATTAAATTAGGAATGTTTTAAACTAAGGGTTATGGGTTTTGAAGCTGAAAACCTGATAACCCTAAAACTGAATTCACCAGTAAAGGCACAACCAAGATTGTGAATTTGAACTGTGATCAGAAAGGATGACTGGTTATCACCTCTCTAATTAAGCCACTGAATGATCATAAAAGGGAAAAAAAATCCTCAGGAAATTTAATTTTTTGAAATCTAATTTCATTGCACATCAGGATCACAAAAAACTAAGAAACCCAAAGTGATTTTGGTACTCAGTGCATACAAGAACCCTGACATTCTACTTGGAGTTTAATTTGTATTTATATTTCTTTTTCTATTGAATTATATCTAAATACTTTCTTGACATTTCAGAAATACTGATCAGTGATTGCCCTGTTTCATTCCAACACAGACAGGGGAATTGTCCTCAGACTGCAAAAGTATATGCTACAAGGCTGAGAAGCAAGGCAAATGTTATGTAGCTCCATACTGTCATGGATTTAGGTACTTTCAGACTGCACTAGATGTCTGCATATGAAGTATGCAATGAAGTAGTTAATGCTCATCTTCATGAACAGCTTTCCAGACTGACTGTGGCTTGGTCCCAACTGACCACAATAAGAGCTTAGATACCAAACTCTCGTTGAATGAATGTCTTGTAGATACCTAAATGTGTCTAAATGCAGATATGAAGATCTGCAGCTGTGTCCCAGTGTCTCTGACTGTCCATGAAATAATGTCAACCTGAAGAAGATATAAAGCCCCAAATCTCTGAACTGAAATACATCTGAAACATTTTCCTCTTGCAGGTTTTAGCTGCAACTGTTCATGCTGCAGCTGTTCATGCTGAAATGACTTAGGAAGAGGGGAAGAGGGAAAGAGGGAAGGAGAGAGGGGGAAAGAAAGGGAAGAAGGAAAGGGAGTGAGAGGTAGAAAAATGCCAACAAAAATATACAAACTAATATGATGATTATGCACTGCCTATGATGATAAAACTCTTTTGGTGGAGTTGCCACGTGTTCTTTAATAAGTAATTTTCTCTGGTCCTTTGAGCTAAGCAGCCAACAGTTACTGTCTAGAATCAAATTATAACAGTTCTATAGAGATAATGGTACCAATAATCCCATTGTTCTTACCCTTAGTTCTGGCACATCTGTCCACTAATTAACACATGTCTTTAAAAGTAGTATCACCATGATGATACCAGTATGGTATAATAAAGAGAGAAGAAAAAAAGGTAAATGACAGTATTTAAGTGTGAGTACAGGTCTCATTTTAGCTCTCTGAAGGAGATGAAGTGTTCTTCTTTTTCTTGTGCAATAGCAGCATACCACTGTACTTCTGATATCATGTTGTCTGATAGTACAAGATTTTGTCTAGAAACTGAATACTATTGCAGATGTTTTATGCTAAATCTATAAAAATAAGTAAGTCACAATGTAGAAAATATGACTCATTTTAATACAGTTTAATTGGAATATCAGCAGTGTAAGAAATTTAGTTGCTTGTGCATATTGGAAATATGATTGCAGTACGTCTGCAAGCCTCAAAAATTCCCGTGTGAAAAGCAAAGATTAATTGTACAGTATTTACACCTTTTCATTGATAACTAACACCATAAAACTGTACAAATTGCAATCTGTTTCTTTTTCCCACAATCCTTTTGCCTTTTAAGGGATGTTCCTCAATTAGTTGAACTGTGCTTCCTCTTGCTTGCTAAGCACTTTTGGTCAAACAAGGAATGGCAGAGGTCCACAATTAGATCAAAAGATCAATCCTAATGTACCATTTTCTCCTCACCCTCCTGCTTTAATAAAGTGGCTGCAGTTCTCCAGGGGACAACTCAAAATCCGAGTACTGATATTTCTAAATTAGCTGACTCCGTGACCTTGCTAGTAATTGCGTTAGTTTATCAATGTTCAACACAATTTATTACTCTCCAATATGTACCAAAGCGTTTATCTCTCAACACTAACAATATTAAAAATCTAAACTATCTGTTGAGAAACAAAGGACTATTCAATAAGAAAAGTGCATAATAAAGTGGAAAACACTGCACTGGCGGGTAGGAGGATTAATCTAGTAAGTAGTCATAAGTGAAATAAGGGAAGAGTGTTTAAGTTATATTACATTTAGGGCACTTTTTAAATCTCCAATAATAATATTTGATAAATATAATTTGAATAAAACCTTTCTTTTTCTTTCTTTTTTTTTTTTTTGTCTTCTTTCTTTTATTATTATCCAATAATACTGGATAAAGATAATTTGAATAAAACCTTTCTTTTTCTTTCTTTTTTTCATCTTCTTTCTTTTAAAACCAGGAATGAGCGACAGCTTTTATGTATCACTGAACATATTACCCAGGCTCCAGCGAGAAAAATGAAGACTGATAAAACCTTATCTAAGCATTTAAAAGTCATTTGGACACATTGATCAAAACTCACTCTGAAATTAAACATATTAAATTTAGATGGAGGGGAAAAGGCATTAAGTTGATGGAACCCAATTTTTGTATGAAGCAAACAAATGGCATCATTTCACCAACCTTCTCATCTTGATCACATTGCCATGTATTATTTAAAATATGCACTTGATTTGGGTAGTTAATAAGCTATCTGTAAACTTGGAGTAAATTTGATTGTGGGCAGTGCTCTTCTAGTTTCCTATCGAAGGATTATTGATTTGTTTTTACTTCTGTGAGATGTGAGTTTGTGGCGTGATGCCACCAGCCATGAATCAGCGTAACTATCTCCGCTCCTGGTGAGGTAAGAACGATAAGAAGCAGCAATGCACAGTGTATATGTGATCTTTTAAATGATCACATTTACTTATTGATGTCAGCAGCTCAGCAATTCTGTTCCCCAGTACCAGGCATACAGAATTCTGCTCTCATGGACATTGGGTATTCTCTCCTGTGTGGGTTTCAACTGAGCCCCCAAACCAAATGGAGACAAATAGCTAGAATGTGCCCTACTTCACCTTTAAAACAGTGGAAACAGCAAATCTGGTTTTCTGATTTTTGCTGTTGAGAAACACTGAATAAATCCTGAAAACCTGCAAACTCCTGCATTTCTCTTGAAATCAGTCACCTTCATTTACTTTGAAAAGTCCAGAACTATGATTTTTTAGGTTCTTAGGGGCTATGCTTCCATTAGAAGAGATGCAGAACAATAGGAGCAGACCTACAGGAAAAAGTTTTGCAGGTGACCATCTCCAGTGATGCCCACATTGCCCCATTTTGTGGTGGATGGTGACCTTGGGCTAGCTTCATTCTCATCCAAAGGGTTGCCCACCTCAGTTGCTGACAGATGGTAGGTAGTTCCAGAAGAACAACTTGGGGTTCAATGCCATTGAAAAGGGTGCAGTTCTCTGAGGCCACACTACGTAATCTTTCTAAAGCAAAAAGGTGGGGGGGGGGATTTACAACCTTGTGAAACACAATGCCTGAAGAATCTTTTAAAAGTAGTATTTTATCCATTTAGTTTTTACCAGATTGAAGATCAGATCCTTAGAATAAGAGTAATTGTTCTCCATATTCACATGATTGTGTACTTTTCTTTTTCTGCAGGAAACTGCAAGGAGAAAAGAGTTTTGCAAGCAGGAGTGGTAGACGTACATCCCAGTTTTGAGTTTCGCTATGAACTCATATAAATCTGAATCCACTTCTAAACCATTTAGAAGAAAAATAAATATATTAGTTATAGTGGCATAGGACTAATCTGTAAGGTGAAATTAACATCACCTAACTTTAGGTTTCTAAGATGGACAGCATGAGGCAAACCCCAGAGGTGCTCATTTTCCTTCACAAACTGGAACAGAATCCTATATAATTGGCATAGATGTCAATAAATAGATTTTAAGTAGTGAGACAAATCCTATACTACAGGGAAGGGGAAGAACTTTCATGACAGGCATAGTTTTTCCTCCCTCCAGCATGTTGCCTCAGACATCTTTGTGCACATCTGTTTAAACAGACTTTCTTGTTTCTTCATACTGTATTAACATTAAATTTATTTTGAAGAATTCACACAATTCTAAGCTGCTTCAATACATTGTTTTACATGTGTGCTAGGAAAAATCCTTGTTTTTGCTCAGTATGTATCTAATTTCTGTTGGTGAAAATCATGTTAGTCCAAAACTCCATCAGCGCAGTACACAGTCATAGAATCATAGAATCATAGAATTGTTAGGGTTGGAAGGGACCTCAAGGATCATCTAGTCCCAACACCCCTGCCATGGGCAGGGACACCTCATACTGGATCAGGTTGCTCAGAGCCACATCCAACCTGGCCTTAAAAACCTCCAGGGATGGGGCTTCTACCACATCCCTGGGCAACCTGTACCAGTGTCTCACCACCCTCATGGTGTAAAACTTCTTCCTAACATCCAATCTGAACTTACCCACTTCTAGTTTTGCTCCATTCCCCCTAGTCCTGTCACTATCTGACATCCCCAGATGCTGGAAGATACTGGAAGGCCACAAGAAGGTCTCCTTGGAGACTGAACAGCCCCAACTCTTTCAGTCTGTCCTCATAGGAGAGGTGCTCCAGACCTCTGATCATCCTTGTGGCCCTTCTCTGGACACATTCCAGCACCTCTAAATCCTTCTTGTAACAGGGGCTCCAGAACTGGATGCAGTACTCCAGGTGGGGTTTCACCAGAGTGGAGAATCATCTCTCTCGACCTGCTGGCTATGCTTCTCTTGATGCAGCCCAGGATGTGATTTGCTTTCTGGGCTGCAGTCTTCTTCATAGAATCATAGACTCAGTCAGGGTTGGAAGGGACCACAAGGATCATCTAGTTCCAACCCCCCTGCCATGGGCAGGGACACCTTACACTACATCAGGCTGGCCAGAGCCTCATCCAGCCTGGCTGCAAACACCTCCAGGGATGGGGCCCCAACCACCTCCCTGGACAACCCATTCCAGGCTCTCACCACTCTCATGCTGAAGAACTTCTTCCTCACGTCCAGCCTGAATCTCCCCACTTCCAGCTTTATTCCATTCCCCCTAGTCCTGTCACTACCTGATATCCTAAAAAGTCCCTCTCCATGCATCATCTTATTACAGTATCACGGTATCACAGTATATTGGAGGTTGGAAGGGACCTCAAGCGATCATCAGGTCCAACCCCCCTGCCAGAGCAAGGTTATTCTGGTGCATCGTCTTACTTTGACTTCAGATTGGGTTTTTTTCTCAGTTCTTTTTGGAGTCTCTTGGAAACATTACGTTACTGTAAGTGGATATAATAGGACATGGCACATTTGAGACACATGACCCATTCGAGAAACTCACTGAATGCAAATGGGTTGTGGGTTGTTTTGCCTTTTTTTTTTTTTTTTTTGGATAAAAGCCTCATGTTCTGCTATTTCAGTTTGTTTTGGATAAAAGCCTCATGCTCTGCTATTTCAGTCTGTTATTCACTCACATTGCCGTATTTACAGATACAGCAGCAGGACTCTGGTGTGCTAACTCCTGCACTAACAGAACAAAAGTAGGTATTTTGTTACGTGTACTTCTGGTAAAGAATAACATGCAGAATTCATTAGACCAAACTTTAGGCAATCAGATGAAGAGCCTGAGTTTCTAATCACCCCAATGTCCTTAAATAATTCCTTTAAAAGATGGATGAAACATCATCTCTGGAGAGCAGCTATGACCTGACCTACCCCTTTCTAGTAATGATGGGAATACATACACTGGCTTTGTGCAAGCATTAGAGAAAATTCCTGAATAACTCTTTAGAAAGCCAGTTCCTTTGTTCCTAAGGTGTATGGCTGAGGTGTCAGATGAGGTGGTATTTGAAAATAGATATTTGACAGTTTAAGCTCTTTTGGGTTGATTTGTTTGGGAAAGTCAAGGTGCTTTATGACTTGCACAGTGTTTTCATCCTTCTATGTCCTTTAAAAGCTGGAATACTTTGATGAATACTTTCAAGATTATACAATCACTTCATGCATATGGTTGGGCTTGATGATGGGGAAATGGCAAGAAAGTATTGAAGAACCAAAGTAGTTGTTGACTGGCATATGCTACTTAGGGAATTTCTGAAAACTCTAACACTTAAGAGCAAGCTGGACTAATGATTGTCGGTAATGGATTGGACAATTCGTCCAGTCTTTCTTTCAGGTCATGGCTATTGGTCTATAAATGCATTGACTCACCATGTTGAAATTAATTTTAGCTGTTGCTATCTGTTAGTGAAATTAAATAAATTTCAGCCTGGGTAATCTACAGCTTGGCTTGGAAAGATAACATTGTATTTTTGAAAGAGATTGGGGAAAAAAAGTAAAGTTAGTAACTTTGGTTATTCTGCTTATGCAGAAAGTGAAGCAGGGACCATAGGTATATTTATATTACTGTACTTTCCCCCAAAGGTCAGATAACACAGACTGATTTGTGTTGCACTGCTGAGAGCCAGCTGCCCCTGGAGCTAAGATGAACCACACTGTTTTTCTCTGGATCTTCTTCAGACTTGTGTGATGTCCATGGGATTCCCACTTAGAGAGAGAACTTGTTTCTGTGTAGTGGTGGTGGGTTTGGGAGGCGGGAGGTGTTCAGTTAAAAGTTTCAGAAAAAAAGTGTGAAACTACATGTCCTGGAACTGTCGAAGGGTATGAGACCATGTGGAATGTCTAGGATTGAAAAATATTTGTGGCAGCTTTAGGCTGTGCCTAGGAAATTTTCCACAGATCCTGAACAGGAAGTGATAGAATATAAATAAATTACCATTGGATGTAAAAAGGAAAATAATTATAAGGGCTAGATAATCCCATTGGTCTAATAACTAACATAGAGTTAATTATGTACACTAACTTTCTCTCTTTTTGCTTCCTTCGCTCTAGCAGATACTTGCTACTGCTTCTGCTGGCTTTGCTGACCTTGAATGTGTTCTTGCTGTGGTTAAGTACTAACAGCAACTCTCTGCTCTTCTTTCTCTTGTCCTGTGTACAGGGGGAAAGGAGGCAGGGAGGGGGAAGCTATTAGTAGCCCCCTGTTTTTTTCCAAGGGGGTTCTTGTGTTGTTTATAAATTGCAAATATATATAAATATTGTATATTTTTTAATATATTCATTGCATTTGATATTTTAGATTGTAGTTTTGCTTGTAAATGCAGCTTCATTTGCTTTCACCTGAGCTGATCTGGCAATCTTATGTTGGGGGGTAATTTCAACCCACCACAATATTCCAGGGTAATGCCGGAGGACTGTGTGGAAGAAAGTAAAGCCTTGTGCATCCTGACCCTTGCAGGCTTTTGCTGAGGTCAGCTGTCCACCATAGAATCAACCAGGTTGTAAGAGACCTCCAAGATCATCCAATCCAACCTATCACCCAGCCCTATCCAATCAACTAGACCATGGCACTAAGTGCCTCATCCAGTCTCCTCTTGAATGTCTCCAGTGATGGCAACTCCACCACCTCCCCAGGCAGCCCATTCCAATGGGCAATCACCCTCTCTGTGAAGAACTTCCTCCTAATATCCAGCCTATACCTCTCCTGGCACAACTTGAGACCACCTATGGATTTTCTCACGGAGAGAACTAGTTGGAAGAGCTCACAACAAACCCAGGGAATAAGTTAAATTAAGCAGTGTGGCCAGAGATCCACTGACCAAGATCACTTCATGGTCCTCTGTTATTTGTCAGTAGATGCATACCCAGACAGTATTTTAAGGCTCCTGACAGTCCATGCTCCTAATCTCTTATACCTCTACTGGTAGTTCTTTGATTGGAAAAAGCAAACAAACAAACAAACCAAAATGAAACAAACCAAATAAAAACCCAACCACAAACAAATAAACCACAAAAAACCCAAACTAAACCAACCAAACAGAAGTCCACATCCATTACAACAAAACCCAAACCTCAACTCTACAATAGTTCTAGAAAATTGTACTTTGCGTTGATTTGGTAATTACGAATATTGCTTCACCTTGAAACAAAAATTCTAGAAGGAAAACCTAAGATTACTCCTGAAGGCAAACAGTACTCTATAGCTACTTCTCCACTCCTCTGCTCTGCTCTGATCCATGCAGAGCAACAGATCTCTTTGAAGGCAATACAAACAAGGAACTCAGACACACTTGCGTCCCTCCATCTTCTCCCCTCTACTTTGTGTGTCTGGAAAAGGTCTGGTTATCCCTAGCAGGCATGGAAGAAAACTGATTATATTGTTTGTGTCCCCAGTCAACAATTCAGTCATAGTTCATTATATTTTGGGGTGTTATGTATTGTGAATCTCTTTTTAATCACAAATGCTAGTCTTTTGTTTCCCTCTGGGTTTTGTCTACAAGAATCACAAAGATTTTTCCTCATTATCTTCCACTCATGTCAGATCTACTGGATGTGACTCACTGAGACCTAAATATATGTCAGATTTCACAGGTGGAATTGCTGACAATGTGTAGTGGAAGCATGACTCTGCTCCTGTGGAAGTCAATAGCAGTTTCACAGTTGATTTCACTTGAAAGAGAGTTCAAGCCAAAGTTCAGTGCTGTTGGAAACCATAGCCTACATATTTAAATTCCTCCACTCTTTCTCCATGAACTTGATTTTTATAGCAATATCTCTTCTTCCTTTGGGAAAACACTATCTGCTATCTCCATGCAACATTATAACAAAACCAGTTTAAAAAATAATGATGTCTGTGTCCTTTTATCATTGCTTCAATTTATAAATGATTTCTCCTATCTCTCAAAGTCTGTACTGTCTCATAATGTTATGCCTTGGCATTGGATTATTTTGTTACTTCCCTGAGTATATAAAAATATGTGTTAATATAATCAAATTCCTGCTTTAGAGTGCCTTCTACTGAGTTATTTGGAAATCAAGCCAATATATGATCAAAGTGAACCAGATATGTAAGAAAAATTATTGACACACTAAACTACTTGCATTGCAATTTTCATTCATATGGCTTGTGGCATTGCACTAAAAGCAAAAAGATATGCAGCATTTATTTTCTTCTGATGTAAATAAAAGCACAATAATGCCACATTAGTGGCATTAGTGACTAAATTAATACTGTCTGAAAGTAGAGTTACTTTTTGTGTTATCTGATACATAGCTAAACATAATTCAGGTAAATTCACCTTTCTTCCATCCCAAAGAAAACATAAGGTTTGTTTAAGTTTGTTTTAAATTTGTTTTACTGGTCTCCTGAGAATCAGGAAGAACAGCCTGAATACAGCTTAAGCCAAACTGCCTGGGAAATCATACCAGCAAGTGCTCTGTGCTGCTGTCTGTTGGCCACATTGTAGAATGAAACTGAAATAGCTCAGTACATGCACAAGGTGAGCTCTCAAACTTCTCTCTTCAACTCCCCTGGCAGCTCATGCCCCATAGTTAAGCTGTTAACTTTCAGGTAACGTTTTTGGTGTGGAAGTTTATAGATGTTGCTATTTACCTGAAAAATAGTTGGATTAATTATATAGTTGGTACTTATCACATTTTAAGTGAGTATCTTACCACAGTTGAAAGTGTCTGAAGTCTGGGTGGTGAAACTAAGAGAGAAGGGCCAGAGGGTCTTTGAAAGGTTGGAAGGTGATGTTCTCACTTCAGACTGAATGCATCTGCAGGACTCAACCTTCTGCACTGTACTGACATCTGGCACCTTAGTGACACAGGACACACATTTTTCAGTGAATTGGAAGAGTCAAACTTCCCTTTTATTCAGCTCAAAGTCATCATGACAGATGGAAGAATTCAGCTTGAACAGACAGACAGCATTGCTTTACCCCAAGTGGGAACAGAGATTCAGGTCTAATACATAGAATCAATGCAGTCTTTGGAATGATCCAGATTAAGAAAAATGGTAAAGGATATGGTAGATTTTCTTATTAAATGGAATTAGGCAACATTCCCCCTCCTTGAAATTTGATTAGTGGGCTCTAGGGCTTCACTATGTTCCAAGGCTAAGCCCCTAGAGATACATGTGTCTTTAAAAGGAAGATAAAAAGACCTGAGGTGCCAATGATGCTGGCTAAAGATTAATTTATCTAGTCAGTTCCATCTTGATGTCCAGTTCATTCATTATTTTCCAGATACCTCTTTTAAGTGCAGCCTTCATGCAGGAGATGCAAATTTTTATTTCTATAAATTTCATAGCTGGTTCAAACAGTCAACTACATAACCTGTTATCTACTCTCTAGTCCATTGCACTTTTATAGATATATCTGTATGAAGAAATTCAAGGTAGAACAATTTGAAGAGGAGAAATGGTGAGAAAAGTTGAGAGAAAATATCTAAAATTATACCATATTGGTGAATAAAGTTCTCCCTTTGAGAGAGGATTAAAATTACTGTTTCTAATCAGGGGAAGAATATGGACTTAACTATCCCTGAACAACAGCATTGGCTGGTATCATTTCACCTTGATTTTCTTACAAAAATGACCTATTGTGTGTCTCAGCCAAATTGAGAGCTCAAGATTATAAATAAGGAATAGAAATAGATTTCTCTCTTCACCTTAGAATGAAGCATGAATTTTTCAGGGCTGATGCATCCTTCTCTTCAGTATTTCTTCCTGATTATTTTAGCCTTCTCACTTTTTCATGCAACAGTCTTCTTCATATTTCCATGTATGCTTCTTGTATTTGGAACAGAGTGGTCCAAATCATTAGTGCAATAATGTCAACAAGTGTAAACGTTGATAGGTGCCTATAGGTGCCTACATTATTATTATTATTATTTTTCAGAAAGGGAGTGGGATTGCAGAAACTTTTTGCAACAAAAATGCTGTCTACAGAAACCTCAGGTATTCTAATAGGAATCCTTGTTCAGAAGAACAAAACCTTTCCCATCACTGTGGTGCCCAAACATTTCGTAAACACTCACTAAACAAGAGGTTTAAATATATATATAAAACTCACATAGGGACTGAAAACTGCATAGGGACTGAAAACTCACAGCTAGTAGTATGATATACTTTAGGCCTATCAAAGAGCAAGATGCAAAGCCTTCAGCATAATAAAATAATAAATTCCAGTACTTTTGCATCTCTGACTGATCACTTAAAATCAGGGAAAATTTGGACCTAAAGTTTTATGTGTCATCAGTTTTCTGTCTCTGAAGTGGGAGCATGACTGAGGTCTTTTTCTTCTAAGAACATTGTGAGATAGTATTTAATGACTGATCACTGCAGTGATGATGAAGCTGATGAAAATTACAGTTGTGTCTTTAGAAAAGTGTTTCAAACACTAAAAGCAAATTTTTAAATGCAGTTTCACCCTGTTTATACTTTCAGCAAAGTTTGATATCCTTAACATGCATCAACTGATTGCACTGTGCTGCTGGAGGGTGTTAGGAGTAGTTGCTGTGCTCCACTCAAGAGGTGGCAATTTGACACCATAGAGTAACTTCAGAGAAGTGCTGTAGATTGTAATTATGTGTCATTTGCTTTGGTGTTTTGACACCACCAGGTGAGAGATGTTGGTGATGTGCACGACAGTTGTCGTTAGATATAACTGAGCTGAATGTTTGATGAAGTATGGAGTGTTAGTTGAAGAAAAGATAAAGCAAACTAAGCATGAAGAGTAAGGCTATTTAAAACTGTCTTGATGTAAATGAGCAGAGGCTTTGTTATTAGATTAGCGTATGGAGAACTGTTCAATCTCCAAACAGTTTGCAATGAAAGCATTTTATGCTATGCTACTGTAGGATGATAATTTTTATCCTATGGTTTTATTGCTGAAGCTGTGATATTATGTGTGCGTATATGTACCCACGCAGGCAAACCTTGTGTAATGAGAATAATGGAAACCACAATAAATATGTTTTTAACATCATGCAGCTGACAAAAAAAAAAAAAAGGAGAACTGTATCTAGGTCTACAAAAATAGATTAATTTTGAAACAGTCATTATTGTTATTATTATTGTTATTATTTTTATTTCTCAGCCTTAGTAGACTTCATTCTTTCAGATAAAAACATGCATATCAGCTTTGCAGTTTGATTGCCTTATGGGCATAAAGCTTTGCATATTTACTGCCCATGAATCATACAAATATGTGAAATCCAGTGAAGATTCAATTTTTCCTGCTAGATGCACCTCTAGCCGTTTAATTAAAATATGTATTATTAATAAAACTAGATTTAAGTCATATTTTTTACAGATATGACTGAAACATTAAGGGCAAATTGTTTCATACTTTCATAGTAATTTGCCTTTAACGTTTTGTCCCTTAATCAAGGTAATCCTAGGATAAGGTTTGTAGTGCTCGTGAGTTCATGGTATTTAAGTTACTGAAAACAGATTTAAGAGTGTTCCAAGACAATCACATTTACTTATGAAGTCAGCTCCAAATTTTTGCTCTAGAGGGAACCCTGTGGAACAGCAAAATGCAATAAAAGGCACCTGTTTAGAAAACTGTACTTGGTTACACATCATGGTTTATTATTTCCATCTTCACAAAATATGTGTCAGGGTTGTTGTTTTATTCCAACCATTGTGAAGCCTTTAGCTGTCACAGCTGCCCTGTTCACCTAACTTGTCTTCTATTTTGTGGTAAATTTACCTGTCTCTCTTATAACATATTGCACATAGCAATACTAAGAGCAGTGGTGTAACTCATTTACAGGTACCTATTGGTTAGGGATCCGTAATGCTCTCTGCTTCATCTTATCTTGCCTGCCATCTAATTCTTCATACATGTGGCTCTTCGTATCTAATGGAGCTTTTGGCTACAACAAGCTTATTAATTACTTTTAAGAAAGATTTTAATTTTTAATTTTAAGTCCTGAGTTATATTATGAGCCTAATGGAAGTGTGAACAGTGGGAATGTGAGAGGATATCTTCTCTGAGAAGGGTGTAAAATGTAATTAAAGCATAATATTCAATTGTGATAAAAAAATTCAGATATGAAAGTCTTAAGTATATTTGCCACTCAGAGAGGAAGAAGTGATTAAATGACTAAGGGGAAGAATATATTATATTCATTCAACACTTTTTTTTTTTTTATGGCCTGTGAAGGATCACTGTATTTCTATGCACAAGTCTGTTGGAAGGCATAGTTTATTATTCCATTACATACTTGTTAAATCAGTACACACCATTGTTTCCTTGAGATTAGAGTTCCACATAGCAGTTTGACAGTTGAGAAAAACACAGAGAGATCTGTGAGAGGTCTCCAGAGCAGAAATCACAACTTTGTCATGTGACTGACCTCCAGAAAACTCATGAAAACAGAAGAGAAGATTCCAATTTTATCTGAACTCAGCACCAAATTGTAATACTGTCAAGGCAAAAAAGTAAATGTTTGCAGGAAAAATACAACCATACTCTTGGAAATTTAATACTATGATGCAAATTAATCATAATCAGAAGAGATATTATAATGATACACCTGTTATAGAACTGCCTGTGTACATTGTTATCTTAACATTACCAATATACATTTTTCATATTTTGTCAAAAAAACCCCAACCTGACATGCTTGCTCACCTGAATTGTTTATAACAACATATAGACATTCTGTTATATAAATGTCTTATGCCAATTAAATACCATACTCACTACATAAATACAATACATATTTTCTAAAATCAGAAGACATTTGCTTTATCATATTTGTACCAGTCTGTTATGTGTTTCTCTGTTTGAGTGATTAAGTTGATCTCTCATGAGTGCTAAAGGATGGCGAAAATTAAACTTGCATGCCTAACATCTTTTGGGAAATTTTAAAACAAATCTTTTATGAACATTAATTTTAGAAATTTATTCTCCTATAGTTTTGCAAAAAGCAAAACTCCCATTTCATTTTTACTTCTTATTGCAAAAAAAACCCCAAAAAACAAAAAACCCCCTAAACCCCCCAAAGAAACCAACAATAAAACAAACCCGTGATTAAAAATACTTGTTTAGAGTACTGAAATGATATATTCCTCATTCATCAATCACTCCTAAAAAATCCACAGTACTGTTTTAGTAGTAGTACAGAAATTAAAAGTTCGATCAACTCACAAATAATTGTGTTATGTTTGACAGTATTGGTTAAACAAGCAAACAAGTTATGATTCATTTTATGCATTGTTTTGCAATGAATTTTCATCCAAGTCTACTTGTACCTGATTTATCATTGTTTGAATTAATGTAGAAACTTCAGACCTTTGGTGAAAAGCAGTAAAAATGGTATTTTCCTGCAAAATGCAAACTGAAAATGCAAAGGAGCAAGAGAGGAATATATGACATCAAAACCAGGCATTGAAATTGCACCTGTCAGACAATGATTTTCCTTTTATATTGATTTCAGCATTGGTTTAGAAAAGGTATAATATTTTAGGTGTCTCTATAGTTCCCATTTTCCATTGCCAAATATGCCTAAAAGTTTTGTCTCTTATATAAAGATTTGTCCCTAGCAGCAGAATTGAAAATACAACCCTATTTTACTGAATATGACATGATTATTAAGTCTGATTACTTCTTGTAACTTCTTGCACTGACTTTGTCCGTTGATTTCCTTCCAGATTTTGGAAATTCTTTCACCTCAGCACTGCTATTTTATAATAGGTCTTATTGATTTGGTTGTGATTTTTGCGCAAGCATAATATGTGAAAGATCAGATGCTACTTGTCTGTATAATTTGTTATTCTCTTATCTGCACCTTTAGGCAGAAGAAATGAACTCAAAATCTTCAACCAAATAACAAGTAATAGGACAAGGGGAGTTCAATCAAGTAACAAGTGATAAGACAAGAGGAAATGGCCTAAAGCTGCACTAAAGGAAGTTAGATTGGATATTAGGACAATTTTTTTTTACAGAAAGGGTTATGAGGCATTACAATGGCTTGCCCAGGGCAGTGGTGGAGTCCCCATCCCTGGAGATATTTCAGAGTCTGTAGACATAGTGCTTATGGATATGGTTTAGTTGAGAACTTGTCAATGTCAGGCTAATATTTGGACTTGATGATCTTAAAAACCTTTTCTGATGGAGGAAATTCTGTGGTTCTGTGAAAATGTCCAATCATCTGATTAAAGCCATGCACACAATATATTTCACATTTAATATGACTGTCAGGTCAGGAAATCTGTTTAATTCTTCCTGTTTTCTCCATTAATATTATTCTATCACTTCTGTAAGGAAAAATCGTATTTGGTGTTTAATTTTTATTTCTAGATTATTTAACCTCACTACACTGGAAATTTTTATTAAGAGCTAGAATAACTGAAAATGCTAAATGACACTGATATGCATGGTAACTAATGACTACTCCTTCTCCAACTGTTATTTATTTTTTAATAGATGAAATAGAATGTGAATGACAGACAGGCAGGCAGACAGCAAGTACAATTTGGCAAAAGAGCTTGAACAGTATTCGTCTAACTAACCACAGATATCTGTAACAGAATAGTCCTTCTTAGTGCCGATGGAAAGAATGAAGAAAAAAAATAAAAGCATTTTCAGATTCATTTCATCCTAAAGTGGACATCTATCTTAGGTCAGATGAGCAATGCCCTAGAATAACTTATTTAGACACTTCTTTGTAGACAACTACTAGCAGACATGCATAGCCACATGGAAATGATACCATCCCTTCTGATAGGGGATGGTAGCATCTTTATTTCATTAAATGTTTTTATGTATTTTCTTTTATTCTGAAAAGGGGAAAATCAGTCAGTTTCTCTCACCATAGTCATTCACCTCTGGAAAAGCAAGAAAGAGCAGCTACAGATAAAAATCTTTGCTGAGACTGAGAAAAGGCCACTCTTTTATGAAGAAAAGTGGATATCCTCTGTGTTTTGGCTTTGCTGTCACAGTCCCTGCAGTTCATTTCTTTTAAAAGCATATTGTTTAGAGGACAGGCTCTGCCAATAAACTGGCTGGCCAGAGGGATTATAGTGGAGGTGACAGGAGTTTAGTGGTATTGGTTATTCACATTTAGAAAGCAGAAGGCATTTGCCTGTTGCTAGAGGTGTCTGCTGTTTTTACTGATCACACAGTGATATCAGCAATGAGTGCACAAATCAATACACACAATATTCCTCATTCTACAACAAATTTTATTGCACTGCTAGTATTTTTGACCCCTCAGTGTGAACTTACTGCTTTTGGTGGGCACATTGGGGTAAACTTATTTGTGAAGTCCTGCACTGATTCACTGCAGGAACAACATCCTGCTCTAATAGAACATAGTTTGGGTAAAATCAAAGTATCTTGGCTCCAAACATCCCCACATAAAAGAAAACTGTTCCATCCATAGTGGAATTAACAAGCTTGTTTTCCATTGGGTTGCTCTTTGTGTACTGCATACTTTTCTGCTACAATAATATTTTGTCTGGATGACACTCTCATCATAATATTTTATCTGTCCCTCATACCATGACAGCTCTAACATACCCTCAGTTGCTCACTGTGCCCAGCCCCCCTCATGAAAGCACTCTGAACCACTGCTGCAGAGCAGATCTTTGTCTGAAACACACATTCATGCTTGTTCAAGGACAAAAACCCAAGGTACATGTGACTTTGCCTGTTCCTCTGTGGGAGGATTCCTCTATTGTTTCTACCTCTCCCACTGTGTGAAAACTCAAATATTCTTTGCATGTTTATACATATTTGGACTTAAATTCAAGTGTCAGTGGCCAACTGAAGAACAAATTTTGGATGCATATACAGCAGAGAGTCCTGTGAAAATGTGTAGGGCAATGGGACAGAATTCTGGGGAATATCTGCCCGGTTGCCCTCTTTTCATTTTTTTCTTACCATTCTCTTTTGCAGAGCTTATTTGGCACCTCTATCTTCCCAGTCATTGACTCAAGAGGAACAGCTTCCCATGGGCTGACAGATCATTTTAAGATGCTGAATACAACAATTTTAGAACCAGTCACTAGGGCTCTACTTTTCTTTATTAAGTTTTTCGGATCATGGAAGCTCCAAGAAGTCAAGTATGTTCACTAATGGGATTTAGCTGGCCAAATGTAGGTATCTACCACAGTGATACCTACATATGAGATAGTGACTGTAGGTTTCCCATATGTAAAAATAAGTCAGTGTAATTCATTTTATTCAAATACTAGCATCAAACTGTAGAGCCATAGAATGGTTGGGATTTGAAGGGAACTCTGGAGATCATCTAGTAGAACTCCCTGCTGACACAGGTACACCTAGATCAGATCGCTCAGGAACATATCCAGGTGGATATTAAAATTTCCCAGATAAGGAGGCTCCATAGCCTCTCTGAGCAGCTTATTCCCATGCTCCAGCACCCTCACAGTAAAGAAGTTGTCAGACAAGTATACGTCTGATGTATAAAGACCTGAAAATATCTTTTTTTTTTTTTTTAATACTACTGACTCTGAATTGCCACTAAAGATCAGTTATAGTTAGTTGGCATGAATTCAATCCTCAGTGCCCCCAGTTCTTGGATAAGTAGCCTAAACCAAGCCTGAACTCAGGTCATGTATGAGTATCATTTGTCTTTGTAAAAGGTAACACTGGGGAACTCTTAGGAAGAAATCTCAATCAATTTCTCTGATTACTGTTAGCCAGCTACAATCTCTGACCTTGAAATCACTATTGAAAAGAAGAATCACAGAATTAAACAATAATTTAGGTTGGAAGGGAGCTCACAAGAACATCTAGTCCAAATCCTCTGCTCAAGCAGGGTCTCTTAGACCAGGACACCCAGGTGTGAGGTGTCCCTGCCCATGGCAGGGGGGTTGGAACTAGATGATCCTTGTGGTCCCTTCCAACTCTGACTGATTCTATGATTCTATGACTGTGTCCAGTCAGGTTATGATAATCTCTACAGATGAAGACTTCACAGCATCTCTGGAGAACCCGTGCCAGTGTTTGACCATCCTCATAGTAAAAAAAGTATTTTTCTTGTGTTCAGAAACAGTACCTGTTCCACAGTTCTGTCTCATAAATGAAAATAAGAAAACTGGTTCTACTTCATAGACATTGATATGAATATATACACACACATTTAAACATATTATATCTGAAATGTTGTCCTGGGTTCGGCTAGGATAGGCTTAATTTTCTTCACAAGAAGCTGTGAGGGCCATGCCCAGAGCACCCAGATACAGAGAACCAGCCAGTGGGGTATAAATATTGTGGCTGGTTTGTAAACCAGCAGGGGCTGGTGTGAGCAGCTGTGGCAGTTGTCTGGCAGCAGGTTTAGCACAGGTGGCAAAGTGTGGGCTCTATCGGGCAGGCACATCACATTTTATATTATTCATCTTACATATTCCTTTCTGCTGTTGCCTTTATTCCAGCTGTTCATTCATCCTTTGTATTAAACCCATGGGGTTTTGCAATCTTGCTTCCAATTTCTCCTTTTCTCCTTCCCATCTTACCAGGAAGGAAGCTGGGAGGGGAGGAAGGGAGGGGAGTGGAGGGAGGCAGTTGTGTGAGCAGCCACATGGGACTCAGCTGCAGCTGGGCCTGAAAACATGACAAATATATATGCATAAACTTACTTATAAAATCTACCTCTTTAGGATGTTATGAGTATCTTAGAAATCTGTGTCCTACTTTGAATCTCAAAGACAAGTACCTAGCCTAGCTTAAGTCAAACTCAGACCTTCCTACATTTCTCCGAACATAAAATGCACATAAAATATTTCCTATTGATAAATTGTATCCATTATGACTAGATATTTATGATTTAGGGCACCATGGTGAGTATTTGATAAAGGACCAGACAATGTGTCCAGAATACATGATATTGCAAATGAAGGTCACTAGAAGCTCTGCTTCAAATCTATGCAAGTTTTCTTGTATCAATGTACTGTAAGGAACCAGTCGTCTCTGACTGACACATAGTTCTCTGTATTTAACCAAATTACATTTCCTGTTTTGATCCTGATCCTTTTTTTGATGCCTTCTTTGGGGCTTGTGAGTCTCTGGTTGCAATACAGGTATTGTTTGACAGAGTCAGGTAAAAGATACATCACATCATAGAATCATAGAATCAACCTGGTTGGAAGAGACCTCCAAGATCATCTAGTCCAACCGAATGGATGAAATTCCCATTAATAGTAAGGAAGAAATTCTGCACTCTGAGGTTACGTAATTTCCATCCTCGGAGATACTCAGAACTTTTCTGAAAAAGAGGCACAAGTAACCTGTGATAACTTTAGGGTTAGCCTTGCTGTGAGAGAGGGGCTGGACCGGATGATTTGTAATGGTACCATAAACATAAATTATTCCATGAGTTTATATAGGCAAAGGAAGGAATTAAGGATAACATATACATCCATCCTCCCTTGCTTTCACCTTCTTCAAATTCAATTCATCCCCTTCCTTTATAAAGGCAGCTGTTTGCAATACAAGTGTGCAGGGAAAGGGCTTCATGAAGCAGGAGTGGTCCTGTCTAGGAGGTATTGTCAGATGTAGCAGAGCTTTTGCCCTTTAACAAGGTTGTAGGAGAGCAAACAAATAGGTCAGTCTCTTATGTTACTGCTGGCTTCCAGATTAAGCTTATGAAGACTGTGGTACCCTAGTGGCTCCCGGCCCTTTGCAAGCCTGATGGTTTAGAGCAAAAAATTCAGGTGTAAATTGTACTAGCTTGTCTAAAGTAACTTTGCTGTATGAAACCTCCAACCACCTGAGAAAGACTGTAGAAAGCAGTGGAGAATACAGACATAAATGTAGTTCATTATATTTCTGTTCCAATTAAAGGTGAAGGCTGGAGCCGCCACGGATGAGCAAATGGCCCAAACTGATGCTGGGTAAAAGCCTTGATGAGTTATTTGGGACAAAAAATATTTAAAAACAAGAGAAAGAAAAACACTCAACAAAGGAGGAATGACAGCTAAAGCATTTGAACTGCAGACTCTGTGCTAGCAGACCTCATAGAAGAACTGCAGAACTGTTCAATAACAGGTTTTTACAGGAGAAATAGAATCACAGAATTGTTAGGGTTGGAAAGGACCTCAAGGATCACCTAGTTCCAACCCCCCTGCCATGGGCAGAGACACCTCACACTACATCAGGTTGCTCCAAGCCACATCGAGCCTGGCCTTAAAAACCTCCAGGGATGGAGCTTCTACCACCTCCCTGTGCAACCTGTTCCAGTGTCAAATGATATGGTCAAAATGGTCAGAGAGAAATAGCTACTCTAAATGTCCTCATGTCTCTGCTGCAGCAGGCAGCATAGATTCTGTCAGCTGCAGAGCATGTACTATGCTAATGCATTGTTTTAGCACATCCTAAATTGTAATTAATTTGAGATTTAGAAGGAAAGAAAGAAATTCTAGTCTGGTATTTTTATTGTTTTTTAAGGGGAAATACAAACAAGCAACAGATAATCTGTTTATCGTTGGTCCAGTAGTTCAGGATTTGCTGCTGAAGAGAATGAGAAGGCATTGACAGAACTCCCCAAGGCAAAGAAACTTAACATTGTCTTTGAACTCATGTGGAGTTGAAGAAAAATGGATGTGCAAGCATCTAAGTGTGAGTGAAACAGTTTTATAACTCCAAAAAAAAAATTAAAAAATGGTAGTTGCAAGATTTTAGACATTGTCAGAGGCTGACAATGCATGGTTCATTAGTATGTGATTTTAACAGGTGGCTCAATAGTGCAAAGAGTCAAATGTGCCCCCTTGTTAAGGATTTGTCTATGCTCTCTGTGTCCTGAGCATCTTTCTGTCATGGTTTCCAGACTACCTGTTCTTCATGTGCCAGCAATTTACAATGTTTCCAGGGGTACAATGTACCAAAGATATGTCCATCTCGTTTCTATACTCCATTAATCTGCCAATAAATACAGCAGCCACATGTTAGTATTGCTGCACTCATCTCTGGACCAAACAGCTGCAGTCAGAAAAGCCTTTACTTTTCATTGTGTTTGGGTATGTCTGACATTTGTTGGTTTTTTTTTTTTTTTCTACTTTCCCCATTGTACCTAACTATTATTCAAAACTGAATTTACTTTGCAGTGTTTTTTTTTCTTTTTTTTTACTTCTATTTTTAAAGAATAACCATGGTAGAAATTCCTGTTCTGTTAGAAATATTGATATACAGAATTGATGCCTGTAAGGTCATCTACTCTCTTGAGGTCACCAAAGCATTCAAACCAACAGAGCAGAGGTTTGGTTCTGCCAGATCATAGAATCAGTCAGGGTTGGAAGGGACCACAAGGATCATCTAGTTCCAACCCCCCTGCCATGGGCAGGGACACCTCACACTACAGCAGGCTGGCCAGAGCCTCATCCAGCCTGGCTGCAAACACCTCCAGGGATGGGGCCTCAACCACCTCCCTGGACAACCCATTCCAGGCTCTCACCACTCTCATGGGGAAGAACTTCTTCCCCACGTCCAGTCTGAATCTCCCCACTTCCAGATTCATTCCATTCCCCCTAGTCCTATCACTACCTGATATCCTAAAAAGTCCCTCCCCAGCTTTCTTGTAGGCCTCCTTCAGATATTGAAAGGCCACAAGAAGGTCACCTTGGAGCCTTCTCTTCTCCAGACTGAACAGCCCCAACTCTCAGTCTGTCCTCATAGAAGAGGTGCTCCAGCCCTCTGATCATCCTGGTGACCCTTCTCTGGACACGTTCCAGCATGTCCATATCCCTCTTGTAATAGGGGCTCCAGAACTGGACGCAGTTCTCCAGGTGGGGTCTCACCAGAGCTGAGTAGAGGGGGAGAATCACCTCCCTTGACCTGCTGGCCACACTTCTCTTGATGCAGCCCAGGCTCTGGTTGGCTTTCTGGGCTGCAAGTGCACATTGACAGCTCATGTTGAGCTTCTCATCCACCAGCACCCCCAAGTCCCTCTCCTCAGGGCTGCTTTCCAGCCAGTCACTGCCCAGCCTGTATTTGTGCTTGGGATCTTGGAAATGACTCATTCCTAAAGCATTTTGTATTTATCACAGGAATGTTTAAAGTCTTCCTGCTTGAATAAGCCCTTATATGCAGTTATGTCACTGAACATAGTGTTGTTTTGCAGTCCAGACCAGGATTCACACTTTCAGGGAGATTAAATTTCATTTCCTCCCATAAGAACTCAGGGACAAATGAACACTGAACATATGGACACGTTAACATTTTGTTCTTATTTTGTTTTCCCCCATTAGGAGGTGTAAACACAGCTAAACATTAACAAAAAATCGAAGTCCTCTTCAAAGAAAAATGCTGAAAATTGAAAGCCTGTACTGCTGCAGTAGAGACACATCAAGTTAATGCCATTATTAGATACCTCACAGCAACAGCTGGAGCTATTAAAATAAATAAATAGAAAGTTGCTTCAAAAATAATATCTTAACTAGAAAATCATCATTTTGTTATCAGAGAATGGCAAATCCCACTAGCAAATGCCCAGCTTTATATTTCTTTAATAGTTGGAGGTACAGCAAAGCTTGAATTGGGTCAAACTGCTTTTAACCTGGCTGAAAAAAAAAATCTAAGGATGGGATTGTTCAATTCTATCAATTCTTCATTTCCTATTACCAGAAATCCTATTTGGAGGTTTCAATATATGAAAGGTAAAAAGATCACAAGGTAACACAGAAGCAGGTAAATATTGACAGATACAAAACACATACCAGTGTCCTACTGAGAGTTAAAACAACTGCCTGTGCTGCTCAGGGACCAAGTCAATCCTATGGATGAGAGCTGTCAGGGTAAAACTTTCACCATTTTCTCATTTTTTCTGTATAAATGTGTTCCTTCTATTAGATTTCTTTATCCCTTTTAGCCTTTCTAAATGACAATTAAGTCTGCCTACCCTATCAATAGCAGGTAATTTATTTGTTTCTACAGCTGAGGCTGACCTTCATTGATTTTATTGGAGTAATTTGCTGGAAATGATTTTTTAATGTTAGATTTATTACAGAGGCACTTCATTGTCCGATAAATGAAGTAAATCGCATTTTAAAAGCAGCAACATGAAAGAACCACTGAAATTTGAATGAGTTCTTTACAAGGGTATCAGCTCAAAAGGTCCCTTATGCATCTCTTGCATGGACCTGAGTTTGCAAATGAGAGATTTTATTCTGGGCTTGTGTATTCTAGCTACCCAAAAGCGTAAGCCTGAACTATAGAGAAACAGATGTGGATGCTGCAAGCAATGGTGCTGTAGGCCTTCCATGGCAAGGGGCTGTGTTCTCTCCACTTATACCAGCCTGTACTGCATGAACCATCATTCAGTTCATTGGGGCTGATACTAGGCACAAAGAAAGATGTTGAAAATGAGCCTTTTCACTTATTGATGTATTTCTCCTTTTATTGCCTGTCTCCCTCAGTTTTCAAACTTCTTCCTTGCTCTGTTTTAATTGTCTGCAGTTGGGGTAGGGAACTGTGACTTGCTCACCCTTTAGATCTGCTTTCTGTATCAGTTCAATTGCTCTGTGTAAAGGCACTGCAAGCTCTCCTGGAGGATGGCCAATTGCAAATTACTACCTCCACCTCTCAATGCAGCTCAAAGTGAGAATCTTAGCTGAATATGACAGAAAAATAAGTTTCCATTGTATTTAGATTAAAGCAACCGGGTTTGTTATGCAGTGTGCACTTCATCTTTCAGGCCTTTTTGTGCACAGAGGGTTGCCACTCTGCTGTTCCAAGTGAAGATCTTCTTCGGAGGCACTCCCTCTTCATACTGTCTTAGTGAAGGGCTCTGCCTCCAAGACACAATTGCAGCCCTGAGAGATAGACAGTGATGCTGAGCAGTATTGGCATATCCTGTGCTCCTGTGTAATACCTCCCTCTCACTGCATTGTGGAGCTAGCATATGATATTTGCTGCCGCTGTGTTGTTCACACCACTTGAATAAAACTGGTGTACACGTGCTTTTATTTGCCTTGTCTCTAAATTGCAAGCTCTTCAGCACATGGACTATCTACTACTCCATAGTATGATCACCATATGTTATAGTAGTGCACACCAAAAAAAACCTGAAAGGTGTCCTTTCACTTTCTAAGTGTGATCATTATTAATAACAAAAGCAATAATAACAATAACAATGATACATTAAGAAAAACTGCAATTATAATAACTTGCATGAAGAGGAAAGGTGTCTCTTTGCTACATTTACACATTTATTTTTGTTCAGTCAAGTTTACATTTTTCAGGACAGATGGCAAAATTCAGACTTGTAAAAGCTGCATTTAGACACCTCGGTAAAAATATTATGCCTGTTCAAGTCATCATTCTAGTTGTTAAGAAAACCCACTATTTAGATGCCATTTAGTCAGACAAGATCCTGATTGCTCCTATCACCAATATTTTTGCAGTGGCTAAAACAACCATTAATAGTTTAAACAGGTTTGGGGCAGGTGTCTCTGAGACCCTTATGTGATACTTCAAATGAGGGATTCCTCTGCATAAGCTGCTACACCTTCTTTGTTCACCTGCCTCCCAAGCCAATATAAGTCCTCTCAAACAGGAAACTGATGCCCAAGTGTTTTACAGAAAGAAACTGTATCTGAATGGGTTGCACCTGAGGGAAATGCTGGTGAGAGTGAGAGCTGGTGTTTCTCTGTGCTTCTACAAAGGATTGTATGAAAAATTAAATCTCAAGTTTCATTTGAGAATAAGGGATTCAATATTCTCTTGTTCTCTATCTGAGCAAGGATTGTGAAAGAGCATTCCAAATGAATGCATTAACCATTGGAGTTACAAACCTGTTACTAACCTTGGAAAGGAAAAACTGTTGGTGTCTGGGGTGTTTTGGTACTCTGGATGTATATATCTCTGATCTGTCAGTTGAAATGACTTGCCTCCATATGCTCCTTTACCCTTCTCTCCAGGTTAGACTGGATATCTTTCTGCTTATTTTTCTTCTGAGGATCCTTGATGTTAGTACCTACTGCCCACATTTTTCCCACCTGGTTGCCTGACCCATAAAAGAATTTATTTCAGCCAGCTTTGTGTGCCTGTCCACTGATGTATCTGGAGGAAACATGTGATCAGTACTTTTGAGAGTAAGGCGACTATAAAGCTGAACCTTACCTCAGTCTAACTTTTTGGCATCTAGATATGAATATTTTCTGATTTGGTGGCCATTCACAGGCATTTCATACAAAACCAAACCAAACCAAACCAAAACCAAACCAGATGAGATGCAGCTGTGCAGTAGGCAGTCCCTTCTGCTCTTTAAACAGCATTTGAAGAAACTTCTACAAAATAGATGCCGGTGGTCTCACTTTGTTTCATAGGGTATTTTTTTTTAAGTTCACATCAACATGTGAGGCAAAACCTTGAAAAGATTTTATTACACATCTAGAGTGCTTTCCTTTTAAATTTCCTAGCTTGTTTCCTGTCTCTGTTTCTGCCATCATTATTGATATAAGGAATCCATCAACATATTTTTACGGATGATTAAGAAAGGCTGACCTTTCCTCTGCAGGTACAAATAGGTAGTTCTTCAGAGGCTGTAAATGAATGACAAGATAATTCTATCCATTTAATATTGAAGTGATGTTGATAGTATCATTCTTCTCATGTTTGAAACAGGAAAGCATAGAGACCTTTCTCCCTCACTCAGTTCTGCTTTATGTGATGGATTTTGTCTCTGACTAATCGCTGTCACATTAACCTGCACTATTTCATCCTTCAGAGCTGTCAAGATAATGACGATAATCGAAGTGGCTCATTGTAGGTAAAGGAAATTATATGAGCAAAGTAATATCATAAAACAGTGTTTAAATATTTTAATTTCATTTGTCAGGGCTGCCCCAACACTTCATTACACATATAACCATCTCTCATCAGTGGAATTAGTGCATTATTCATTACTGTTAATTATTTTCACATAATGGCTGCCCTGATATATTTAACCTCCACATTATATCTCAGATAATGGGCCTGTAAAATTGAATTGTGTGAAGAGCGGAGTTCTAAAGCTCATTTGCAGAACATCAAAGAACAAAGAAGAGGAAAAGAATTCTAAATGGGACATTTCACCCAGCTGGGGCCAAACATTTGTTTCTGTCTGATTTGCATACAGAAAATAGGTGGTTCAGAAGTGGTTTTAACATTGTACATGCTGTCTGCCCCTATTACATAGCCAATTAGAATTTGCTAATGTCCTGAGTGTTTGAGACAATTTACCAGCTTATCTATCCTCTGAATGGCAGTGAGCTGCAAAGTTAACAATGGAAGAAAGTAGACCTTTCTGAAGGATAGACCACAAAATCATATGCAATATTAAGGTGTCATCTACAGTTAATTCTTCTTTTGACAAACATCTGTACTGTGGAAATAAATGAACAAAAACTGCTGCTCAGGACTGAGAAGATCCAAGCCTGTGAAATTCTAGTAGTACTCTATGAATTACTTGATTTTACTTGGCCAGATTTTCTGATGCTCTCTGTCGTGTAAGATATGAAAATAGGTGAGGAGAAGAATGCAGCATCCTGAACAAGCTGTGTTCATCTGCACTGAGTGCAGCAAGCTGTCAGCAGATCTGATGGACTCAATGCCACACAGCATGTAAACAATGCCTGTTATCATCTGGCTATCTCCAGTGGTGCACTGCCGTGCTGGGGTGGATGTTTCTGCATTGCTGATTCGGAGGATGGGAATTCTGAGACTCCTTTTCTCTGCTTTGACAGGTGTTTGAATACACATCCCAATAAAATAAAGTCAGTACACAGGTATGAGACTTTGGCATAATTTAGTTTTTGAAGAACCAGCTGCATTATTAGAAAGAATTTCAGCTCTAAGTAGCAATTTAAAGTCCACTGTAGGTCCACACTAACAGCATGGATTTAACTGAATAGCCATGTTTTTGTTCCCATTTAGAAACTTATCTATTATTCACAGATTTCAATGGACCTGAAAAAGCGTTGAAACCAAACGCTTTGTGGAAAGAACATTTATCAACAGTTCAACATGTTACAGGGACTAAGGCCAGTTCAGCAAAAAACAGACTTTTCAAACAGATTATGCGAATTTTCTTCAAACTTTAGACTCAGAGTGTTTGTGAAGTTCTCTCTATGTTCCCACATATCTATACAAAACATTTTTTGCCTTCATAAAAAATTTCAAGAGAACACCTTTTCTGAAACTCATGTGTAAGATATACCTTTGTTTTATTTCATGCCTATAGTAAATTTTATAGATTTTTTTTAAAATTATTATTATTTTTATATAATGCTTCAGACTTCTGTCTCAGCTGTTACAGAATAACTTATGACTGATAGTGGGACTCTGATCTCATAGGTGATTTACCCAATCAGAAGTCAGAAAATGTTTAATGACTTACAACATAATTCACTCATAGTCATTAACATATTTTAGTCTTATTGGCTAAAAAGTCATATTTCACAACAATGATAGATGCCTTTTTGGCTAAGTGGCAGTAGGGTTTTGGCCATATCATTAAATATTTATGTAACATATACATAAATCTTCCTCCACTTGCCATCATTTGAGATTCATTTGGAAGAGACCCATTTATTTAATTTTGTAATGTTTTAAGTTTGATGCTTTAAGTTTAATGTTGAAGTTAAGACTTCAGCCTAATCCTCCAAACTCTAGATACAGAATAGTTAGAAAGTAAAGGATGTGGCTTAGAAAGAGAAGTCTTCACTCCTTAATCTGTTCAGTCACAGTTTTTATGGATTCATATACAATCATTTGTACTTCATAGAAGCTGTGTGACAACACCTGCTCATGGTCTCTGCTTTCTAAACCATTTTCATTTCATGGCATATTTTCAGAGTACCATGGAATGTGGATTAAAGAGAAACTAAAGGGACTGCTAAAAGAGGCAAATAATTTCTCTGTATCTAAATGCATTATAGGGACTTTGGTCAAAGACATGAGGGATATGCAGTCTTTTCAGACATTCCTTTGGGCACTCCCAAAAAGCAATAGACTGATAGAAGTGGTCTGTGCTTCTACTGGGCTCCTCAGTTCAAGGAGAACTGCTTGAAAGAGTCCAGTGCAGAGCCACAAAGATGATTAAGGGAGTGGAACAACAGGCTGAGGGAGGTGGGTCTCTTCAGCTTGGAGAAGAGGAAACTGAGCAGAATCACAGAATGTTGGAAGGGATCTCAAAAGATCATCTAGTCCAACCCTCCTGCCAGAGCAGGTTCACCTAGAGTAGGTCACACAGGAACATGCCCAGGTGGGGTTTGAACAACCTCTCTGGGCAGTCTGTTCCCATGCTCTGTCACCCTCAGAGTGAAAAAGTTTTTCCTGTGTTTACGTGGAATCTCCTATACTGCAGCTTTCACCTGTCGCTCCTTGTCCTGTCCTTGGACATCACTCAGAAGAGCCTGGCTCTGTCCTTCCAACACTCACCCTTCAGGTATTTATGACTGGGATGTAAAGGACACAGGATTTCAATTATTGCCTAGGGAATATGTACTTTCAGTTAATGGTGCTGAAGGATGTCTATCTGTTTTGAAATCTGTGAATTCAGGGTCAAAGATTACAAGGTCATATTAGTAATGAAGAACTCTATGAGTTTCAGCCCCATAACTACTAGAGTTTTTCCACGTTAGCAGTCCCAGGTGGGATTGTTGTCATAGTGTGAGCTAACACTATTTGAGAGCTATACTCCACCCAAGACATGCTGTTTGCAGATAAGATCCACAGTTTTACAATGAGCTATCATTCTGAATCTATTCAGATGTGCCAAATATTTTGCAATTATGAATCAGCTCATAGTTTCATCTTAGCCAGGGGTATATCTGAATCTGTCTTGCACCAGAGAATAGGAACTATTGCATAGACATCTATTATTCCTTCAAGATGTAATAGATAAGTTAATTCCTTTGAAAAGTTGCATTATACTGCAAAATTTTTCATAAAATATTTCTAGGAAGCAGATAACACTCTAATTTTCAAAGCAAAGACTAGAACTGCATTTGAGTGGTGGTGAAATATGTCACTTCCTATAGTGGGGATTATTTAATTAATTTCAAGTAAACACAACTTTTCTGAGATGGAGAACACTCGGAATTTTTGCATAAAATCCTAAATTCTCTTTCCATGCTATATATAAGTCTGTCCAATCCTTTTGTTATACAAAACAAAATATTTCTGCAAATTCTGTAATGGATTAGTAGGTCATGAAAAGACATGGATGGTATAGTTGAATGCACAGGTTTTATATGTGGCTATTTTATAAATCACAGAATTGTTTTGGTTGGAAAAGACCTCTAGGATCATTGAGTTCAACCATCAACCTAGCACCACCATGGCCATTAAACCATGTTCCAAAGTGCCATGTCCATATCTTTCTTGAACACGTCAAGGGATGGTGGTGACTCCACCACCTCCCTGGGTAACCTATTGCAACACCTGACCACTCTTTCCATAAATAATTTTTTCCTGATATCCAATTTAAACTTCCCCTGGCACATTTTCAGGCCGTTTCCTCTTGTTCTATCACTTAATAATAGAGAGAAGAGACCGACCCCCACCTCATTACAACCTCCTTCCAGGTAGTTGTACAGAGCAATGCAGTCTGTCCTCAGCTTCCTCTTCTCCAGTCTAAACAATGCCAGTTCCTTTAACCAGTCTTCATAAGACTTGTTCTCTAGACCACTCACCCTGTTGCCCTTCTCTGGACACAGCCCAGAAACTCAATGTCATTCTTGTAATGAGGGACCTAAACCCAAACACACTATTTGAGGCGTGACCTCACCAGTGCCGAGTACAGGGGCACAGTCAGTTCCCTACTTCTGCTGGCCACACTATTCCTGATACAGGCCAGGATGTTGGTGACCTTCGCCACCCAAGCACACTGCTGGCTCTACTTCAGATGGCTGTCAGCCAGCACACCCAGGTCTTTTTCTGCCAGCCACTCTGCCCCAGGCCTGTACTGTTGCATGTGGATTCTGTGACCCAAGTGCAGGACCCAGCACTTTGTTACACTTCATACAACTGGCTTCAGCCCATCCAGCCAGCCTGTCCAGATCTCTTTGCAAAACCTTCCTACCTTCAAGCAGATCAACACTCTCACCCAATTTACTGTAAATTTATTGAAGGTGCACTTAATTCCCTCTTTCAGATCATTGATAAAGGTATTAAAGAAAACTGCCCCCAATACTGCGCTCTGGGGTAAACCACCAGTGACCAACTGGATTTTACTCCATTCATCTCTACTCTTTGAGAATGGTCATCCAGCCGGTTCTTAACCCAGCAATTGTCCACCCATCCAAGGAATAAGCAGCCAGTTTCTCCAGGAGGATGCTGTGGGAGACAGTGTCAAAAGCTTCACTAAAGTCTAGGTAAATTCCATGCACAACCTTTCTCTCATCCACTAAGCAGGTCACCTTGTCATAGAAGGAGATCAGGTTTGTTGAGCAGGACCTCTCTTCCATGCTGACTGGAACTATTTGCCCTGCATATGCTGCATAGTAGCACTCAAGATGACCTGTTCCATCACCTTCCCTGGCACCGAGGTCAGATTGACAGATCTGTAGTTCCCCAGATCCTCTTTCTGCACCTTCATGTAGACAAGCATCACATTTGCCAGTCTCCAGCTGACTAGGACCTCCCCACTTCACCAGGATTGATGGTAAATGATGGAAAGTGGTTTGGTGAGCTCTCTTAGTACCCTCAGGTGTATTCCATCTGGACCTACAGACTTGTGGTTGTCTATGGGGTGCAGCAGGTCACTAACCATCTAGTCTTAAACTCTGCTCCCCATGGCTCTCTTCTAGTCCAGGGGGCTGTGTATCTAGCCAACAACTGGTCTTACTACTAAACACTGAGGTAAAGAAGGTGTTAAGTACTTCAGTCTTTTCTTCATCCTTGACTACTTTGCCCCCGCTGAGTCCAAAAAAAAAAAAAAAAAGGACAGAGATTCTCCTTATTCTTTCCTTTGTTGCTAATATATTTTAAAAGGATTTCCTATTCTCTTTAAGAGATGAAGCCAAAGTACTCTCCATTTGGACTTTGGCCCTTCTAATCTTCTCCCTGCATAGTCTCATGATCACCTTGTAGTCCTGAGTGGGCTGCCCCCTCTTCCAATGACCATAGACTCTTCTTTTCTCCCTAAGCAGCAGTCAAACCTCTCTATTTAGCCAGGCTGGCCTTCTTCCCCTCACACTCATCTTTCTGCACATGGTGCCAGCCTGTTCCTACACCTTTAAGAGTTCCCTCTTGTACAGTGTCCAGCCTTCCTGGACTCCTTAGCCCCTGAGGAGTGCCTCCCAAGGGACTATGGTACACGATTAATGAAACTATCCAGCACAATGGTCTCAACATAGGAAATGTTTGCATCACAGGTGTGTATCTCAAGGCTTTGTGGCCCAAAGGCAGCAGCACTCTACTGCTAGAAGACAAATCTTCCTTTTGCTTTGAGATGCCATCCAGTAAAATGCATAAGCAGCACTGAAAGATGACTCTCAAGTACAACCAAGGAAGTGAAAGACTGAGTCAGGCTCCCTCCAGATGTTTCTCTCTTCTACAGCCCTATTTGCACAAGAACTCAGCTTCCATGGGAAGGGTTCATGGCAGATGCTGCAAGTGGCGTCTTCTGTTCTTGAGCTGTTTGTCTCACCCAAGCCTTGCCCATCTGTGTTCTGCAGCTTTGGACCTTTTCTTAAGTGCTGTCATTGTGCGTCAGTCATGCGAAACAAGCAGTACACCGAGTGTGGTTCAGTTTGCTGAGCATTATGAGACAAATTAATTTCCAGGGGGAGACAGGAACTTGGATATATTCCAAACTGGAATGCAGTGCAGGCTGCATATATAATGAGTCAAAAAGATACAAAAATGGGTGTCTCTTGGACACTTTCCATAAGCACCTCTAGCAGTCTTGCAACACAACAGGAATGGAAGCACCTTGCTTAGATGTTCTAAATTCCCAGGCTGTGTGTGACCTACATTAGATGTTTGTATTAATCAGTATGCATCCTTTCACAAAACCAAGATTCATGAAATTGTTACAGACTGTTAATCATAAGGACAATTATTATCATCAGAATTATTCCTTTGAAGAAGGGGACAAGCTTCAAATATGAAGGTATTCTTCAAACTTTAAATTTCAGTAGAATGATGATCATGCTACTGAACTTTCAAAAGTGAGTTGAAAGAAATATCTAACTCATATTTCTTCTAAACAAAACCTTTCCAAAAATGAAAATTGTAGAAAATTGTTATCAGATGCCTTGAAAAGCATATAGAAAAAAGAAATCTTCAGCAGATTGCTCTGCTTTGAAACCTGAAAAAAACTCAGGAAGTTTAGATCCAGCAGTGAACTTGGTACCTCTACATGCCATCTGGAACTCAAAGGACCCATTAGAAACCCTTTCAAAATCATAATTTTAATTTTTTCTCCAAATAAATTATTTGAAATTCTATTCTCTTCCCATGTTTCTATTATTAATTTTGGTAAAAGGCAATTTGTCTCACCAAGGGATGTTAATCCAGGTTGTATAGCTCCAGATTGTTTTAAAGAGTGGGATTTTTATAATTCAAGATGAGGAGTATACCATTCACTCCTTAGGAACAAGTACATTCTTCCTGTTACATGCACATTCTATGAACTGTCCAGACAAAAGATGTCCTAAGGCTACCTCTTCAGACAGTGAGGTACTTGCTGACAGTTCTGGGCTTTAAGACAAATTAAAATAAGCCAATTTTTCAGTCTGTAGGTCTAATAAAGCTTCTGGCTTTCAGTTCTGTCAATGACTATGAATAAAATTCCCAGACAAAAGAGAGAGAAGACAGGGTGTTTGGTTTTCTGATGAGGGTGACATTAACGTGAAGACCAATTCTGCAATTCCTATTTCAGTTCTCACCAGTAAGAATTTCCTGTCATTAGAAAAGCAGGAACAAAAAGTTTTCAAGACCTACTTCTCTGTCATGACTGCTCAACTCCCTTTTCACTACTGCCCTGTGGTATGGGTGCTATCTGGAGTAGGATAGACTAAAATATATATAGGTCAGCCCTTCAGTCTCTCAGAGTTTGGTGAAATCAATGTGTAATTTTATTTATCATGTATGGATTTCATACATACCTTTTACAAACACTGCACTTGTTTTTTGTTTTATTTGTTTTTTGTTTGTTTGGTGCTTTCTTTGTTTGTTTGTTTTTTCAGAGCTTCAGAATAGGATTTCAAGGTAATGTTCTCCCAGTGGTGCATGTCCTCATGCTCTCAGCCACTCACGTATTAATTTCTGAACGTTTCATCATTTTAGAAGATGTAGGCTGGTAAGTGACCAAATCAAAGAATCCTGCAAGCAGCAGGAACAAAACTACGCTCAAAGTCTGGGAAATTAATTGAGAAAAAGATTATATCCTTCTTTTGGTGACAGAAGTGTTTACATTATTATTTTACATTACTGAAAACTTGCATATAGCTTGCAACAGATCTTAATCTGTATCTTCCTCCTAATTTTTTTCACGCTTTGAAAAGCATAGAAACTAAGTTTAAACTTTCTATAACAGATAGAATAGCAAACTACCTTGTAGGAAAAAGAGTCAAATTTTCAATGAGAACATAATGCAATCATTTAATGAAATATGTAGTAGAGTAGGTCAAAGATCAAGTATTAATTTAGAAGGCTAAGCTGGTGAATGCTTTGCTATAATATTTAAAAATATTAATGATAAAAACCCACACAACAAACAAAAAAACAGAAATGAGAAGGTGGTCATGAGTTATGAAAAAAAAAAAACAGCTGGAGAAGGCTGGAGAAAAAGTACATGAAACTGTACACCTAATTTTACTGGAAAATAATTAATCTATATTCACAAATCATTTTCAAATTGTTACCAAATTGCCAAACAGTAAGATTAATTTCTTTCTTTGGGTAGGTGCTTAAAATCCAGAGAGTTATCAAATATGTATGTGTGTCATGGCTGGTATGAACAAATTAACAAAAGTAGTCAATAAACTCCTGAAGTTACAGTTCAGATAGAATAGAATAACAAGGACTGCAAATATTTTGTTACATAGTTTTACACACACACACACACAAGGTACATTTCCAGAATTAATTTTCCATTTCGTGTATGAGATTGTGATGGTTTGAAACTGTCTTTTTAATTTTTCTTTGCAAAGTTTGAGCAGACAAAGCTAAAGAGTGTAAATAAGTCACTATTGGGTGTAAGAAAGCAAAATAATGATTGTTCTAAACACTTCCATTGGATAGAAATGTTTAAGAACTACTACTCAAAACAAAGTGGGGCAGTCTGCAGTCAGGGCAACTTGCTGGGCTGTCTGGCTGCTGTTTCTTCTTCTCTTCTGGCTGAAGATAACACACTGACCTTGGTGAGCTACGTTAACAATCCTCTGCTTTTAACTAACTGTTTTCTGCCAGGAGGGTCTGGGGGGGAGGCCCATTGGGAAAGATCCCCTTTGTGGGGGAAGCAAAGGGAGCTTGGTTGTGCTTTTCTGTTGATTGTATATATTTGCAAATGTTGTGAATTTTCTGTATTTGTACATATTCATTGCATTTCATCATAGATTGTAGATTTGCTTGTAAATACAGCTTTCATTTGCTTCCAGACTGAGCTAGCCTGGTTATTATCGGTGTAGGGGGAATTTCAGCTCACACTGACACAGAGATCCACGTGAGAAACCATGTGGCTTGTAAAGGACTTTAGTAAAGGACTTGACCTCTCTGTACAGACAATGCTGTCCAACACAGAGGTGAGGAATGGCCACCTGTCCTCTGACAGATGAGAGGTGTGTCTATAGTCTATATTATTATTTTAGGCTGGATTTCCATTGTACTTACGGAACAAATTTTCCAGTCATTCCTCCATAGCATACTTAGATTCACTGCAGAAAAATCTTGGAAAACATGAAGTGTGTTCTTCTTGGATGAAACAAAACCAAAATTTTGAAAGGGGTCTGAGGTAACACCTGAAACACGTAGTATGCATGTCAAGGTCTTGATGATGTGTCACCCTACAAACCTGTTCCTGTACTTCTTGCTAAACAGAGGGAGCAGGAGCCAGTTTGCTCTTTGGATCTATACCAGGAAAATATAGGCTTGCATACAGGCCAAATGGGAAGCCTCATGGAAAATGGAGTTAGGCAATTATGTTGGAAATACAGCAGATTTATTTAGGATGAACTATAGAAGACAAGAAGCTTCACCTTCCCTTTGTAACTAACTGAATCAGGGAATGTGTTTATGTTAACTTCAATCAGTGTTTCCTGGTCTTCACTAGCTACGGCTCTGTAATCTGTGCAGTTTTTTGATCTCTGCAAACTCTTTCCTGATAGCATCATTTCTGACCCTCTACCAGCTCATGCATCAAAGGGTAAAGGTCTCACCATTAGACAATTTTCATGCTCACTCATCCAGTTACAAGCTGGTGCATACTTCTAAATATCCATAAGAAAAATTGTTGCCTAATTTTATTTGCTACAGAGCTATTTTTCTGTAGTTTAAAACATTTGTGGTTGTAGTACAAAGACACAGACACATAGAATCTTTAAATTAGCCTCACAGACAGCAGATTAGATTAAAAAAAATCTGTAAAAATTGCTGGGGGAAATCAAACCAAGAGGATTTCTTAAAATACTTTTTCTTTCTTAGAAGTAAGTTAATTTTCTTGCCAGATAATCTGTATATTTTAGTGTTCAGTCATGTCCCTTGGTACAGAATTTTTATGAGGAGAAGAATATTCCCAACTGTACTGCTGAAGGAGATTCTGTTTTGGGAAAATACCCATAATCAAAAAAGCTTTATGTCTGCTAAAACTGAGGCTGTATTTATATACTTGATTTTGTCCTTAATGATCTCATTTAATAGGGTTAGGTTTTCAAGTCAGACAAGCAGTATTACAATATGTTGCTAACAGCTCCATACATTTATAGAGCTTCATATATGGTTTTTAAGCAAAGTGGTCCTGAATAATTCAAGCATTGCCATGAAGGTTAGTGCTGGCAAGATCAGTAAAAGCATCTCTCTTAAATAAATGGTCAGTGGAAACCAAATTTGTGGCAATTTCTGTTGATCTGAGAATAAAAGAAAAATGGATTGCAGTTGTTGAACAGATGTGTCTCTAACAAAAATATAAATTGCAGTGACAGTAAATTCCTCATTGGAGAATGGATGCAATCCACCAATATTCCCTCACTTCAGCCTGTATAGGCATGAATTCATGTAAAAATCATCCTAGGAATTTTGATGGAAGGGTATTGTTTTTAAGGAAAAAAATTATTATTAAAATCAATACTTTAGTTTCAGTTATGTAATCTCCCTTGTTTAATTGTCCCATAGGGATTTACAATAATAATTAATTTTCATTATACTTTTTTGACTTAACTTATGACTCTGTTGTAAGTCATAGCCTCTGCAGCTATACAGAGACAAGAGAAGTTGCCTTCTCCAAAGTCACACCTTTGGTGAGTAGCAGGAACAAAACTCTTGCTTGTCCATCATGTACTTTAAACAGTATTAAATAATGCTTCTTTTAATGTGGAATTATATAACATTGAGGTCTGTGATTTATCTAGGCATATTGTCTACAGTTAGACCCAAGTCTAGAAGTAAATGCTTAGAGAATTAGACATCCCTAAATTGATGCTTGAGTTAGCTCTATGGTCAAAGAAGTTACATGCTTTCTACACTCTCCTGACTGCACATATTATTTGCCTAAACTCACCTGTGCCGCAGTCACCACCTGTACAACAACGAGGTCACCTTTCAGACTCCATTTCTCCAAATGAAGAAAGCCCAAAATCCTTAGCTGCTTCTCACAGGACATTCCTTCCAGCCCTTTCATCAGCTTTGCTACTCACCTCTGGATACGCTCAAGGACCTTCCTACCATTTTTAAATTGTGGGACCCAGAACTGCACATGGTACTCAAGGTGAGACTGCATCAACACTGACTACGATAGGATAATCCCCTCTTTTGACTGGTTGGTTATGCCATGTTTGAGGAACCCCAGGTTATGGTTTGCCCCCCTGGCTGCCAGGGCACAGCGATGACTCCTATTGAGCCTGCTGTTGACCAGCATCCTCAAATTTGGTTTTGCAAGGCTGGTCTAAAATTTATACTATTTATACTATTACAATGTTCTATGTGTGGAATTTGGCATTTGTTCCTGTTAAATCTCATGCCATTGATGATTTTCCAATGTTCCAATCTATTCAGAACCCTCTGCAAGGCCTCGTGTTCTTTGAGAGAGACAACAGCATCTCCCAGTTTGGTATCATCAGCAGACTTGTTAATGGTGTATTTAACTCCTTCATCCAGATTGTTGATAAATATATTGAATAGAACTGGCCCAAAAACTGAACCATGGGAAGCACTGCTGGCTGACCAGTCACCAGCCAGATACAGTCCTATTCACTACAGCAAATAGAGCTCTGCCCTTCCGTCAGTTCTTCATCCGCACACTGTAAATCCAGGGACCACAAGGATCATCTAGTTCCAACCCCCCTGCCATGGGCAGGGACACCTCACACTACAGCAGGCTGGCCAGAGCCTCATCCAGCCTGGCTGCAAACACCTCCAGGGATGGGGCCTCAACCACCTCCCTGGACAACCCAGGTCCAGGGATCAGCTACATCCACTGCCTTCCTTGATCTACTAGGCAGGTGACCTTATCATAGAAGAATATTAAACAGAACTTTTCCTTTGTGAATGTTGACCTGTGCCTGCTGATTGCATTATTTTTTAAATGTCTTTCAACAGTATACAGTATAATCTATTTTTTTTTTTCAGAACTGAGTTTTTCAGGAACTCTAGATTAGGATAGCATTGGTGAGCTTCCAATCAGCAGGGACCTCCAAAGTGTCCTGAGATCTTTAATAGGTGATAGAGAGGGGTCCTGCCATAACATCTGCTACCTCCTTCAGATCTCTGTGATGAATCCCATCAGGCTTCATGGACTTGTAAACATTCAGCTGATACATCTGGTCCCTTAAAATTTCAGTGTCCACAAATGGAAAATCACTGTTCCCACACTCATGGTCACATGTGGCCATGATGAAACACAGGAAAGCTGACTGAGGATGAAAGAGGACCAAGTGTACAATCTAGGAATTGGTTTTAGACTGAGACCCTAACTAGGTGTATTGTGTAACCATTTTGTGGGTGGGCAGGCGTTGATGGCTCTCCAAGAGGATGATTGTGAAGAATGTGATTCTTCCAGATCAGAAATCCCTCTGCCTGCACCATGGCCATCCTCTTGCTATGAAAGGAATTTTGAACTTTATCTCAGACTTCAAGCTTCTCTTCACTTCTGGGAGGGACTGAGCTTGGGATAAAAAAAGTACAGAGCAATTCCTGTCTAGGTTTATCTGGCCTAAATATTCCAAGTAAATGTCAACATTGAAAAATGATGTTACGGTGATGAGGTTAGAATTTGAGCTTAGAATAATTTGAGCATTAACTTCCTAATGCTTGGAATCATTTGGAATTGGAGGCCTCCAGAATAAAGAGACGAGTTTGGACCAAATTCAGTGTTTTGGAAATAAAATGTGCAACAGTGATATGTGCCTTGCCTCAAGATAAAATGCTGGTGCTGAGCAGAAGGTATGGCTTCTCAAAGTCCCTGCCGTGCACACAGAGACCAGATAACCCAGAGACCCACAACCCTCTTAGAGTGGTTTCTCTGGAAGAAAACATTGAATGTAATGCAGCTAGAAAAGTCATTAAGTCTCCCCAGAAAATGAAATCCATGTATTTGTGAAGAAAGAGCAAATCTAACTTCTCCATCACAACTTTTAACTTTTATATGTGCTTGTGGTATATATATGATATATGTTTCTATAAAAGGTGTATCTATATATTTTTCATATATAAAAAAGTATATATGCATATGGTAAAAGTCATGAGGGAGAAATGGGATTTATTCTTTCTTCACAAATAGACAGAGATATAGGTATATGGTAAAATAAAATAATTCTTAAATGTACTCTGACTAGAAAGAAGAGGAACAGAGAGAAATAATTTATCTTCTGTATATGCTTTACAATATTGGGAGGTACTCAGATTGGAGTGATAAGAATCATAGAATCATAGAATCAGTCAGGGTTGGAAGGGACCACAAGGATCATCTAGTTCCAACCCCCCTGCCATGGGCAGGGACACCTCACACTACAGCAGGCTGGCCAGAGCCTCATCCAGCCTGGCTGCAAACACCTCCAGGGATGGGGCCTCAACCACCTCCCTGGACAACCCATTCCAGGCTCTCACCACTCTCATGGGGAAGAACTTCTTCCTCATGTCCAGCCTGAATCTCCCCACTTCCAGCTTTTTTCCATTCCCCCTAGTCCTATCACTACCTGATATCCTAAAAAGTCCCTCCCCAGCTTTCTTGTAGGCCCCCTTCAGATACTGGAAAGCCACAAGAAGGTCACCTTGGAGCCTTCTCTTCTCCAGACTGAACAGCTCCAACTCTTTCAGTCTGAAAGGCAATATCAGATGTGACATCAATAAATAAATTATAGTTTCTCATAAAATGATAGGGAATTTGGAAGCCATTGTTAAAGTAGTTTGGGAATCACTGAACTATTTTGGTGAACTGCTTTACGTTCATGCACTGGAGCCATCTGTCAGCTGAATGACAGCTCTGCTGGTAAACATAAACTATGCTGGTAGTGCAAATGGGTGTGCTAACAGGGAGAGTAAATGTCTTCAACAGAAAAGGATTGTAGTCCCTATCAATTCATATCACTCATGGCCCTACTAGCATTGCTCAGGAAAAACACCTATCACATTTTAATACTTACATGGCAGTATTCCTTATTTATGTAGTTGCTTGAAGTCATTTGGGTCGTTCTGGACAAAGTAATTGATGTCATGATTAAGTTGAGAATGTCTTCAAATTCACAACCTGCTGAAACTTTTACTCCTTGTTAAAAAAACAGGTACATGAGGTGTTTCTGAAAAACAAAGTATGGAGACAATCCATAATTTAAAATATCATATATGATATAAAATATATGTTTTGCAGTCTTATTCTATTCATTATTCTTTCTTACTTGCCTTCAGTAGCACCAATAATAATTCACTCTACCTAGTCACTCCTTGAATTCCAGTTTCTTGTGAATACTCATAATTATTAATAAAATATTTGTAACAAAATTAACTTGATAAAACATATTTGATCATTGCCATTGTTTTCAAAACAATCTGTAATTCTATAAGCATTTACCTCAAGTAATGAATCTTTAAAAATTTCTTGAAAAAAATTCTAATTTCATCAGTATTTAACAAAAAATATTAAGCTATTGTTTTGTCATAATTATTTACTCATACTGCTGTGTGATCAGTCACCGGTAACACACCTGTTTTCTCAGGTGAAAGATTATCAGTTTGCTAATAAACAAGAGCAAAGAGTGGCAAGTATAATTCCTCTAAAGAAAATGAATTTTTATCATAGAAGAAGGATGGAAATTTTACAGGTCTTTTGGGGTAATTTCAAATAATGATATTAATTTATCAGATCTTTCTTCACTGGTGCCAAAAGAGTCTGCCACAAACTGACATCTGATTTTTGTTTCTTTTTACTGTAATTTGGTAGATTTCCAGAGTTTAACTGATAGCGTTTGTTAGAAAAACCCTGTATTTGAAAACCAGATGTCCATTGTAACCATGTTCAAACTCTGTTTGATGAATTTCAGGAAAACGTAAAACAGTCCCAGAGCCAAATACTGCACAATTGTGACAAGGAGTTAGCTGCATGTCAGTGACTGTGACTGCCACTGAGTACCTGTTGAATTCCAGGGATCTATCTGAGCAACATCAAATGGTGAGGCAGTATTTACCTACCCAACATCAAACCCAGTATTTCCCAAGCAGCTTTACAATTTAATACCCTGCACAATGAGGTTCATATTCTCAAAAGAAAATGAGATATTCACATGCCTTGTCATGTGTCTAAATTCTGTGTGAGAAAACATGACTAGCAGTGACACTCAAACCTGATCCTAAAAGCACAGAAAATGAACATTTCATTCGTTGGAGTACTGCATCCAGTTCTGGAGCCCCTATTACAAGAGGGATATGGACATGCTGGAATGTGTCCAGAGAAGGGTCACCAGGATGATCAGAAGGCTGGAGCACTTCTCCTGTGACAACAGACTGAAAGAGTTGGGGCTGTTCAGTCTGGAGAAGAGAAGGCTCCAAGGTGACCTTCTTGTGGCCTTACAGTATCTGAAGGAGGCCCTACAAGAAAGCTGGGGAGGGACTTTTTAGGCTATCAGGTAGTGACAGGACTAGGGGGAATGGAATAAAGCTGGAAGTGGGGAGATTCAGACTGGACGTGAGGAAGAAGTTCTTCCCCATGAGAGTGGTGAGAGCCTGGAATGGGTTGTCCAGGGAGGTGGTTGAGGCCCCATCCCTGGAGGTGTTTGCAGCCAGGCTGGATGAGGCTCTGGCCAGCCTGCTGTAGTGTGAGGTGTCCCTGCCCATGGCAGGGGGGTTGGAACTAGATGATCCTTGTGGTCCCTTCCAACCCTGACTGATTCTATGATTCTATGATTCTCTTGTTGGATCTGTGCATCTGCCTCAGCCTGTGCAACATTTTCCTCTATTGGTCCCCTTCTTTCAGCCTCTTGTGAAGGCTTTTCTGGGAATCATAACACAAGAGCTTGCTTGCATGAAATGCAGAAATAGCCAGCTAAGTTTCTACCCCTCTGCACAAGCACAGGAGGAGGAATTTTTTTTACCCTTTCCTCTCATAGCTTCACCATTATGACAGTCTTGTGGGATGTGGGTTGATCTGTTGCAAAGGATGTGTTTTGTCAGAAACAGATGAAGATGCATGTTAGATGAGTAGTTAGGAAACTTGAGCAGAAGGTAGTACAGGTTCCCTCTCTGTGTGAAGGAGTGTTTGTATTATAAAAAGTGAAACAACTTAACAAGAAGATCAAGAGCTTTCAGCTTCAGAATAACTGTTGAGTACTGATGAAAGCATTCTACATGCAGGTAGGAGGCATGGATTACTGTCCCTCAGGCAGAGATGGGGAGAATTTGATGTAGTGATCTTAATGTTCCAATCACTCAGGAGCTGGTCCCAAAAGATATCAAAGCATTCAAAAATGTAAGCCAAAGATAATGCCTAGGAGAGGAGAAAAGATACCACCAAGGACTAAGACTTTCAGTTTTTCTGATAAAGAGCACTGAAATCATTACCTGCAGAGGAAGATGCTCATAGAGGATGTAAAATTTCAGTCTTCCTAAATTCACAATTATTCTGAAACATAATGCAGACCTCCTTTTAAAAATTTATCTCTTTTAAGAGATACACTAGATTTAAGGATGAGATTTGGACTCATCTTCATCTTTACCTTCAAGTCACTGACATTTTAATAGGTCTTAAATAGTCACTCTGAAGAAAAATTCTTTCTCATAAAATATATCCCAGTGGTCTGTTCTAGTTCACCTCCCCTTGCTTATTTTCCACAAAGTAGGGCTGTAAACTTGGTTAGCCTTACACCTTGTTTTTCCCAGGAACATGCTGCTTTACAGCAGGTATACCAAAACTAAAGAAGGGAACCATGGGAAACTCTAATTTGTTATTTATTTATAAGCTTGACATTACACATCATGCAAAATTTAAATCTTCAGCTTGTTCTTGCCCCAGTTATTTTAAGAACAGTCTCTTCAGAGCTTTAACAGCCCTTTGCCATAGATGGCACAAATGTGTGCACTTTCTTGCTGCTAAAATATGTTCACTTTTGGTTGTGGCCTTCATTTTATTTATCAGCTTGCTCTGATGGTGAGGAAGTCACCATCTCTAGATGTTTGAGTTTCAGAGTATGGCTATAGCATACATTGGTAGCCCAGGCCAAGATGAAGCGCCACAAGGTACAATATTGTTTCTAACTGGCCAGTCATCCTGCAATATTATATTACCAGGGCAGACCTAGCTCAGGAAATGGGAAATGTCAGCCCCAGAGGAAACAAAAAGTAAGGATGAGCTATTGGAAGAATATCTGACCCTGGTAGGAGTATGGTTTCTCATTTTGTAATTACAGGTATAAAAAAGTGCGAACTTAGCAAACTGCCATAATTTAGTTTCTACTAAACTGACCTTCCTTTCGGACTTTGCCAGAAGGCTTGATTCATTAAAGCTCATTGAGTTATTAGAGATACTTGGCTGAAAATTACTATAGGAGTGCAAAGTATTCATGGCAGGCTGAATCTTAACTTCAAAACTGAACCCTGGTATCTCAGAAGAGATTAAGCTGACTCAGATTTCAGTCCAGTTCCGCTGATTTGTAAGTGTGTATGTCATACTTCTGTATTGGAGAGACTAGAAATATCTTCCTGTTTATCTATGAGGATATTTTTGATGCCTAAATTAAAATCACAGTATTAACCAAGTTGAAAAAGACCTTCAAGATCATCAAGTCCAACCTATCACCCGACACCATTTAATCAACTATTTTCCCTTCTTGAAGTAAGTTTTGACTTCAGTATTTTACCATACACTGAGCAGAATGTCTTGTACTTTCTTTGACCATTAGACTCAAAGATTACTCTACAAGAATGATTTCTTTTAAGCTTTCATAAACACTTATTGAAGCATCTTGCTTGAAAATGTCCAACCCTTCTATTATATTACTGTGTGTGTGTCTCCATGCTCGTATTAAATCAAGTGTGTCATCTTGTGCTGCTGCCACCTTGGAGATGTAGGAGACAGTGTTCTGGAATTGTCAAGGGACAGGAGAATGTGGCCATTATATTTTATACAAGATGTTAAATGATTATTATTTGTAAATTAATGCATTTAAATTATACGTGCATGAGACACTCCAAGCCTTTCAAATATATCTAAGAAACTCATTTAAAAAAACTCTAACGGACAACTTCTTTTTTTCCTATTGGAGTCTATTTGGTTGAGTGGAAAAGAAAGAGTGGTATGTAAGTATTATAATATTCAAGATATAGTGTATTTCTGGGCAATTATAACATGCCTAGGAAGGTGTTGTAAGGCATAAGGCTGAAAGGCCAAATGACTTTACCCACTTGAGAAATGCAATAATTCCCTAGAAATGCACCTGCCTGGAGTATATTATTGCTGTTCTGAAATAGAATTCATGAATAGAAAGAAGGAAAATTGTGAGGAGTGGGACAGGCCTCTCCATGCATGTACTGGCTAATATTAAAGTGGGTATGACATCAGTCACAGCCAATCAGACATGCTCAGTAATGTCCAAAGTACTACAGACATTTCATAATTAAGTAATGAGACATGACAGGGCATGAATTGTGTTGTATTAATTCTCACCAAGTGTGTTGTTGTAAGGCAAGAGAACGAAGGTTGGGTGCCATCGGTCCAGCCAACTGTGAATTAATCCCTTCCCATTCTCACAATGGAAGCTCTTCTTGTGGTTTTATAAAATGTTAATTTTTAAAATATTTATATTGTTAATTAAGTGATGAGTTTCTAAGCCACGGTGGCAATCAGCGCAATTATTTCCATAATTCTGAGCAGCGAATTGTGCTGTCCGCTACTCCCCACTCAGATCCTCCACAGTCAGTCAAACCAGCTGTCTTCTATTGTCCGTTTGCTAATATATTCTAATATCCTGCCTCCTAATGCCTGCTCCCGTATCTGCATTCATTTGCATATAAGAAGCATCTAGATGTGCCAGTAATGGTTAGTGAAGTCCTTTGAGCATATAAAGTACTATGGAAGTGCTAAATATGGCTTTTGTTTATTATTCAAAGAAAACACTAGTGTAGTAGGTGGTATTGTGCATGTCCCTTGTCAGTCAGGACTTTGTTCCATTCACTGTGATTGGGAACAGTGTTTTTCAATACTAAAAATAAAGCTTTTGGGTTTTGTGCCTTTGCAAAATTAGGGCATCCATTTTTCTTTGTTAGTAAGTGACTCCCAGTCAGGCCCTGTTTACTTAAAACATCATTTTTCTATAGTATTCTATATGGTACACTACAGTGCTCTCTAATTTACTATAGATCATTTTCTTTGGTGATCTGAGACTGACTTGGGGACCTAGTGTGGACATTTTGCAGGATGTCACTATGACCTCCCAGATGTCCATGCCATGAACAGCCATGGCCAGTGATTACCGACAGAGAGAAAACCTGAGACCTCACTTCAGCAAACAAATTGCAGAGATGAGTGCCAAGATGTTTGTTTTGTATATCCATATGAAGGTAAAAATGCCTAGGTAAGGTAATGTCACTGGAACAGGCATGAAATTCCTGCACTGGTTAGCAGAAACAGATGACATACTTTTCTGACCTTAATGCCAGTTATTTAACTTCATGAGCAAATATATGAAAAATATTCTTTGATAAACATTAAGCAAATGTACCATTTCAAACTGTTACAGAATCACAGAATTAACCAGGTTGGAAAAGACCTTAAAGATCAAGTCCAACCTATCACCCAACACCATCTAATCAACTAAACCAAGGCATTGAGTGCCTCATCCAGTCTTATTTTAAACACTTCCAGGGACGGTGACTCCACCACCTCCCTGAGCAGCCCATTCCAATGGCCAATCACTCTTTCTGTGAAGAATTTCTTCCTAACATCCAGCCTAAACCTCCCCTGGCGCAGCTTGAGACTGTGTCCTCTTGTTCTGGTGCTGGTTGCCTGGGAGAAGAGACCAACCCCCACCTGGCTACAGCCTCCCTTCAGGCAGCTGTGGACAGCACTAAGGTCTCCCCTGAGCTTCCTCTTTTCCAGGCTAAACAACCCCAGCTCCCTCAGACGCTCCTCATAGTGCTTGTGCTTCAGACCCCTCCCCAGCTTTTTTGCCCTTCTCTGGACACATTTGAGCAACTCAACATCTTTCTTAAACTGAGGGGCCCAGAACTGTTAATAGTTATCACACTTCTACATGTCATTCATTCCTAAGCCCTTTGTACACTTGTCTCTAACAGTCAGTTATTTTTGTATAGAGCGGTTCTTCAACGGCATGTAGTGACTCAAATGTGATTGACACTGGAAACAACAAAAGGTATTGCCTGTGCTTGAAACTGCCAGTTACAAGTAGAAAAACTATGATTACCTGAATGGGAATTGTTATTCATTATTGACATCAGCATAGAATTTGAGCCAGGTCATTTATCTATGATGTTCCTGCAAAGAAGAAATACCATTCTTATTTTTGTATATTGGAAGGACACAGTTGCCCTTCAGTACTTGGATCCTAGCATATTTTCTTTTTCACCTAGACAGCTTATAACTCTCTTTCTAAAACCAAAATTTTATTCAAATTTTACAAGTGCCTCATTCTGAATGCTTTTCACAGCCGTCCTTAGAGCAAGGAACATAGCAATAGTCAGGGAGAGGCTCTGTAATGTCACATCAAAAATTATGCATTACAGTGTCTGTAAATGCATACACGAGTCCATACACGAGTCAAAAGAGATATATACAATTTTATTCAAATAAGATGCTATGGTACACTACATTTTTTAATTAGTTATTACCAGCTCAACACATTGCAGGACCTGGCTTTACCCAGTTACTTGGCAAGGGCATGAAGCAGGCAGTCAGGGATCAGGGCAATGTGGGAATTTTCAGTAAAAGAAAGTAAATGATTTCTTTTCAGTATTCAGACCTTATCAGCATCTGAATGATCCTTATTAGTTCCCATCTCTGCTATGATTTTTTTAGAATGGCCTTTGCAACTAAGATTTGGGCACACTGCCAATGTAGAGTCCCCATTTTTAAAAAGCATGAAAAAGAGGACCCTAGGAATTACCAATCTGTCAGCCTCGCTTCTGTGCCTGGGAAGATCACGGAACAGATCCTTCTAGAAGCTATACTGGAGCACATGAAGGACAGGGAGGTGATTTGAGACAGCCAGCATGATTTCATCAGGGGCAAGTCCTGCCTGACCAACCTAGTGGCTTTCTAGGATAGTGTAACTACATCACTGGACAAGGGAAGACAAACAGATGTTATTTATCCGCATTTTTGTAAAGCCTTTGACACAGTCCCCATGACATCCTTCTCTCTAAGCTGGAGAGAGATGTATTTCATGGGTGGACTGTCCAGTGGATAAGGAATTGTTTGGATGATCGCATACAGAGGGTAGTGGTCAATGGCTCAATGCCCAGATGGAGACAGGTGACAGATGGTGTCCCTCAAGGGTCTGTATTAGAACTAGTGTTGTTCAATATCTTTGTCAATGATATAGACAGCTGGATTAAGTGCACTCTCAGCAAGTCTGCAGATGATGCCAAGCTGAGTGGTGCAGTTGATAAGGCTGAAGGATGGGATGTCATCCAGAGGGACCTAGACAGGCTGGAGAGGTGGGTTGAGGAGAATCTCATGAGGTTCCATAAGGTAACGTAAAGGGTCCCACACCTAGGTTGGGGCAATCCTTGTTATCAGTACAGAGTTGGGGATGATGAAATTGAGAGCAGCCCTGCAGAAAAGGACTTGGTGGTACTAATGGACCAGAAGCTGGACACGAGCCATCAATGTGCACTTGCAGCCCAGAAGACAAATCACATCCTGGTCTGCATCAAAAGATGTGCAGCCAGGAGACTGAGAGAGGTGATTCTGCCATTCTACTCTGCTCTGGTGAGACCTCACCTGGAGTACTGTCTCCAGCTCTGAGGCCCCCAATACAAGGGAGACATGGACCAGCTGGAGTAGGTCCAGAGAGGGGCAACAAAAATTATCCTGAAGCACCTCTCCTATGAAGACAGGCTGAAAGAATTGGGGTTGTTCAGCCTACAGAAGAGGAGGGAGGATTATAACTATATTTTAATATCTGAAAGGGACCTACAGGAATGCTGGGGAAAGACTGTTTAGAAGGGCTTATAGCTGTAGGATAAGGGGCAGTAGTCTTAAACTGGAACAGATTAGATTTAGGTTGGACACAAGGAGGAAGTTCTTTACTATGAGGGTGGTGAAATCTTGGAACAGGTTGCCCAGGGATGTGGTTGAGGCCCTGTCCTTGGAGACATTCAAGATCAGATTGATGTGGCCCTGGGCAGCCTCATCTAATTGGAGGTGTCTCTACTGACTGCAGGGGAGTAGGACAAGATGACCTTTGAAGGTCCCTTCCAACCCCATGCAATCTATGAATCTGTGAATTCAAGTCCAAACCTTTTAACTTCCATGATTTATGCTACTGGGCAAAGAAGTTGGACTGGTGCCTTGGAATCTGAAACTGTGGACACATTTTAACTGTGAGTTATTTTATATGAGGCATAAAGGTTTTGTTTAGTAATGGATGTGGACAAAATTATTTAAACAAATTAACAGAATTAAGAAATTTGTAAATGTGCATGAGCTCATGAGAAGTTCCTCATTAATAGGTACCTACTATGTATACCTTGTTTTGATCTATTGCATCTCAAGTTTTTATACTTCCCTTACCTTGGTTTTCAACAAGTTTTCTGGCAAGGTGTAAATGACTGTTAGGAAAAAAAACAGTACTTGAGGGGGGTTTTGGTGGGTTTTTTTTTGTTTCATTTTTTTGTTTGTTTGTTTTTTTTGTTTTAATGGTAGATTTGCACTAAGCTAATTGGTTATCAAAGTGCCAAAACAAATATCTGATTTGGCTTACTATTAAGTGCTTGATAAATCATTTTATTTCTCCTCTCCTTGGAAGCACAGCCTTAATTTTTTTTTAATCTTTTGTGTGTGTGCGTTTTCAAATTTTTGTTTATCAAAACAAAAAGTAAATATTTTCCTCTCCTTAGTGATTCTTGCCTTCCAATCTTCACAGCTTGAGTCTGTTGCCCATATGTGGGAATTTAGTGCTGTTTGAAACACCCTTGGTTTCAGATTTGACTCCTAGAGAGTGATTCTAAAGCCTAAAAGTAGGTGTCTAATACCATTTAGATGCCTGAGGATAGCCTGCCTGGCAGCCAGCTGCTGCTTCAGAAGGGCTCTGGTCTCCCACAGATGTTGTGGTATCTCTTCCAGTCTTATGCAGATACTGTTAATAGCCCAGGATGTTTAAAACTGTGCTCAGAGACTATGCTTAGGCACCTGCACTGCTCCCCTTCATGTTCCCTGCTCCCAACAAGCATTCCTGGATCAAGCAGCATAGGTTTATGTTCATGTTTCTGTATTTTTAAATGCCCCATGTAAGGGCAATCCTTGACTGTTCAGGAGCATTTGACAGCCCATTGTCTTGCCACGAATATTTAGATCATTCTACCCATTGTGCAGTAATGTAGGAAGCCTCATATTCTCATTTCTTAAACAATCAAAACATACTTGCAGATTAATTTTAATGCACATATTTTTTTCTGTTTGAATACATTGTGATTAAAAGTTCATGACCTTGATTATATTATGCAATTTGAGAAATTGCCAACAATGTCCATGGTGATTAAATATTCCACTTTGTAATTATTTTGTAACTTTTGTTCTGCTCTTTGCTCACTCCAAAAATTATCATAAAATTTTGAAAGATGTCCTCACTACAGAATATGTCCATAAAATATTAAATATTCAATTTTCCTCTATCATGGCTTGAAAAATTCATAATTACATGATGATCCACATAATAACTCATTCTGAAAAGTCATATATGGCACTCCCCCTGTGACTGAGTTAATAATTTACTGCTGTGTGGGATTTTCACTCTGCACTGTTAGTCTTGGGAACATTTATTAAGCAAATGTTCATTTGCAAAGATCAGAATGTGAATGAGAGGGTAAGAATTTAATGAGGAGTGACAGACAGGTGAACTGATTCCATATAGTTCTTTACTACAGGAGGAAGCAGATAGCTTTATCTTTCATGGCCTCAATAGACACATGAAATGAAATATAGAAGACAAGGGGCAAAAGGGAAAAAAAAGGTACTTTCCTAGAAGGGCCAATGGAAGGATAAATCAGAGGAACTCATGAACACGATTCAGGCCAGTTGAAAAGTCTGCTCCTATTCTGTATCTTCAGACTTACATAGCAGAGATATTCAGACTTTTATTTTTTGAGATCTTTGTGCATTTCTTCAGCAGAGTGTTTTCAACGTTAAAGAAAAAAAGAATCAAGTCCAAAAGTATAGCATCAACTTATCTGACAGCAATATTTTCCTGAAGAAGCAAGACAATGCTTTAATTCTTGATTCAAAATGTCTGGTAGTGTGTGGTTACACTTTATAATTTTCAGATGTAAGAAACTCTTGCAAACAATATAATACAGGAACTAGTATTACAAATTAATCAACATTTTTTCCAGTAAATAACAAAAAGGTTTGCTTCACGTTAACCATATAATTTTCTTACATGATTTTTGAGTGTCAACTAATCAAATGCAAGTTGAATATCAATCATGGGTTTTTTGCTTTGCAAAAGCAATTGAAAGAAAAATGAAATATCACAGGAAGATTTTATAACTGATTCAGAGTTAAACTTTGCAAAAGAATTTACAATTGGTTATGTTAGTGTCATTTTCATGGATTTATATTTCCCTGGATGTAAAGGTTTCACAGAATCACAGAATATATCCCTTTGGAAGGGATCTCAAAGATCATCGACTCCAACCTTCAACCCAGTACTGAAGGATCAACACTAAACCCTGTCCCTTAGCTTGAACATCCCTGGCGACAGTGACTCCACCACTGTCCTGGGCAGGCCATTCCAAAGTTTGATAACCCTTTCAGTGAAGAAATATTTCCTAATATCCAGCCTAAATCTCCCCTGGTGCAGCTTGAAACCTTTTCCTTTCGTATTGTTGCTTGTCATCAAGGAGAAGAGGCTGTCCCTCTCTTCACTCCAACCTCCCTTCAGGTAGTTGTAGAGAGTGATGAGGTCTCCCCTCAGCCTCCTCCTCTCCAGACTGAAAAACCCTAGCTCCCTCAGATGCTCCTTGCAGGTCTTGTGCTCCAGGCCCTTCATGAGACTCATTGCCTTTCGCTGGGCGTGTTCCAGCACCTCAGTGTGGGCCCCAGAACTGAACACAGTATTTGAGGTGTGACCTTACTGGTGCCAAGTACAGGGGGATGATCACCTCCCTGTTCCTGCTGGCTACAGTGTTTCTAATAGAAGCCAGGATGCTATTGGCTTTCTTGGCCATCTGGACACACTGCTTACCCATATTCAGTCCACTGTCAACCCACACCCCCAGGTTCCTCTCCAGTTCACAGCTTTTCAACCACGCATCTCCAAGTCTGTAGCTTACCATGGGGTTGCTGTGACCCAAGTGCAGGACCTGGCACTTGGCCTTGTTGAACTTCATACAATTAGCCTTGGCCCAGTGGACTAACCTGTCCAGATCCCACTGTAAATCTTCCCTACCCTCCAGCAGATCAGCACAGCCACCCTGCTTGCTGTCATCTGCAAACTTACTGAGGATGCACTCAATGCCCTCATCCAGATCACTAATGAAGATATTAAAGGGGACAGGCCCCAGTACTGAACCCTGGGGGACACCACTAGTGACTGGGTTCCAGCCATATTTAACTCCATTCACCACCACTCTTTGGGCCCAGCCATCCAGCCAGTTTTTTTATCCAGTGCAGAGTGCACTTATCCAAGCCTCATGGAATGAGTTTCTGAAGGAGGATGCTGTGGGAACTGCAACTAAGGATGATTGAATTTGTTTTGGCACTTGATTTGACTAAAGCTTTCCATTTTCAAAGTTCAGCCCTGGAAATATTGCAAATGAGATGGAGATTTTGGCTAAAGTTTCTGATAGGGAATTCCACCTTCTGTCCTTTATTAGTGGATTATTACCTGACAAAATTAAAAATTCAGGCAGACATTGGAAAAATTTGGATTAGTCATTCAGTACAGTAATTTTCACCTATGCTTAAAAGTGGGGGGATGTTTAAAGAGAAATTAAGAAATACCTATTTCTCTCAACAGGGTAGGCAAGAAGTTGACAGTGAAAAGATCTGGTGTAGACTTCCATATTATTTATATCAACACAGAGTTGAATGAGTCCAGTCTCAGTGACCAGAAGATAGAAACTAGGAGAGTTTGGGCAGCAGGTCAAAGAGAGGGTTTGTGAAATGTACATCACTTCACTTTCAAGGGTATGTAATATGAGAAAGTAATGAAGATGACTGACTGAAGCAGCAATAAACACAGCTGGGAGAAAGAACATAAATAGTGGTGAAAACTGGCAGAGGGAAAGGTGACAATCTCATGGAAATTACTTATCTGCACCTTCTTAACTTCAGTTGTCTAGACATGGAACCCCTTGTTTTCAGGCTATTCCTAATTTTTTTAAGGATTGATTTGGGAGGATCTTATTTAACAATTTCATTTTTGACAGAGTTCTGTGGGCATGGATTGCTTTTAGCATAAATTTCTGGGATATATTCAAAGAGGGTGAACTGAAGTATCATAAAGGGACAATGAAGTGACATTGAGAACTGAAGAAAAAAAAAGCAAACTAAATTTAATCATACAGACTGAAGACATATGAAAAGAATTTCTTCTAGAGATTATTGGATAAGTATTACAGAGGTGGGAAAGACATATTCACTGATTGCAAGAAAAGAAATTCATTTGATCAAAGACAGATCTATGCCATTTCAGTCAACTGGGAGAAATAGGCAGTACATTTATGGCATAGTCCATTTCATCCTGAAATAGATATTTGGCAAGGTAGTGATTTCTTAGTGCCTGTTTCTCTAAATCGACCATAAAGGAACCCTAGACTGAGAACTTAGATATATCTGTGTGAGATGAGTTTCATCTCAGGGAACTATGAGCTGCAAAGCTGTTGTGGCCTTGGGAAAAAAAGCAATCCTTAGGTATGTCTGTTGTGGTATTCTTCCATAAAGGACAAGGAGTGACAATGCCTTTGTACGAAATGGAAGTAAAAATTTGTCTGCAATAGTCTGAACTGCTTTGATCATTTGTTTTCTGGAAAGAGTAAGTTCAGACTAAATGAGGTATAGCACAGAGTTACTATGATGGAAGAATGGAGTCTACTTTGTATATTAACTCTGGGTCTCATCAGAAATTTACAAACAATTTTAAAACTAAAATATAATATTAAAAAAAAATTACCATAATTTCAGCAAAGAAAAAGTAGATGAGAGAGGAGTTAAGCATGACAGCCCTGATTGCATTAGTCAAGTTTCTACCTGTACTCCTTTAAGTAAGGTCCCAATAAGAAGTGGACAGTGAGAATGCCAATTCCTTCACCTTACCCCCAGGTTCAGATTTCATTATAGCTGTTTCATATCTTAAGAACAGTGTGTCTTGCTTCCAGATCCATACTACTTCCCAACTAGAGAATTCTAGCCTCCGCTATGCTCAACTTCCTCCATTATGAGCCAGAGGTAATCCATATTTATCCCATCATCACCATTATGACAGAAAATAGCTTGTACAGAATTTTAGTCTTAAAACATCTCATAGAGATAGACAATAACAACACATTCATGAACAGACAAGCATATGGCTTCAAGAAAATAAGGGGTAGAAGTTGCAAAGAAAAAAGGATTGTTTGATGCCAGGGATACCTAGTAAAGTCCTCATCCAGCCTCGTTTCATCAGTATTTGTTTAAAAAGTAACTCTTACATATACATATTTTAGAGTGTCACTGAGCCAGACAAGGCTGTAGAAATCTGGGATTAAAGGAAAACACCAACATTTGTAAAATATAGTATAAGTTTCTGATAGCTTTGATGGGTAAACATTAAAAAAGAGTTGGTTGAATTTTATGTACCTTATGTGAAGGCTTTAAACTTGCTTGCTTGAGAAGGCTTCTCCAGACATTAACTCTTCTTCAGCAGGCTCATGTTTCTTCAGCTGTTTGTATCTATGAAGGAGGTTAAATTTAGCTTTTATGTTTTATGTATTTTGAAATAATTCGGATCATTTCCTTTAGATCTGTTTTCAATGCAGCTCTACTGAAAGGAGATTGCTTATTTTTCTGTGCACAACGTAAGTGCAGGAAAATTTGGTTTGATCCTGAAACTTTGACATGGGTACTTTGTGTGAAGTAGAGTAAGGACTCACTTTTTCTTTTGCAGACTGGGAGCACCAATAGCTACTAACTCCAATGTGAGTTCTAAGCCACAGCTTCTACTACAGGAACAATTTCATTCAGACTCACTAGGCACCCTGTCTTCTGAATTATTGAAATTTTGTCATCTGATAACTGTAGGAATTCAGTGTTTTGCCACAAGGCCTTGGGATTCAGCTCTAGTTTAAGATATCTGAGTTTATGCATCTATGTCAAGGTATCTGCCTGCAAGCTAATAACTCACATCATAGTCACTCACATCACTCAGAGCTTGACTCTGAGTCAAGCTTGACACAGAGCTTGACTCAGTCACCTGAACACAGATGTTTACAGACAGGGCAATTATAAGGCAGGTGTGTGGCAGACTTGTAACTTCCTGGATTAACAGCTGAAGGTCACAACCTGAATTATTTCACCTGACAACAGCATGTACTTATATGATGCCAGCAGAACAGAGGATTCTGCAGAATGGTTCAATCCACCCTAAAGCAGCAGTCTCTACTTTGTGAATTCTCTCTTCAGGCTTTATCAATTGCGTAGAATAAATCTCTGTGCTTAGCTCATCCACATTCACTCAGACACAAACTCCTAAATGCAGAGGTCTTAAATTCATCTGGAACCTTGGCCCTCTGACATAACTCATCTGCTTGAAAATAAGAGTCTAAATAAATACGTTTCAAATTGGACTCCACTGGAGGTACCCCAGGATATTCTATTTTGCTTCCAAGCTTTCTCCTGCCAAGTGCCAGGGTTTGCCATAAGTCGTGTATCAGGTTTACTACATCCATGCAGGGGATTCAAGATTTCATTCTTTAGGCTGTGAAAGTAGCAATAGGCTGTGCAAAGTAGCAATAGGTTTCTATATTTAGACAACTGAATCACGCCCTAATTGTTTCTTGCTGTGCATTTCAGAGGAATGGGGGACAAAAATCCTCAGAATGTCAGGTGCCATAAACAAAGAAAATGAGAATTGTAATATTTTAAATTATTTTCAAGATTCTATTTTTGTTTGTTTGTTTTGCTTTACTTCATTACCATGAAAACTAAATATTTGCAAGATCTGTCAACTTTGAATGTTTTATATATAGTGACTTAAATGGTACCTAGAGTCAAAGAACACGGTAGGCCTTGTGTTTTGTATGGTAAAGAACTTTTGCTTTAAATCGATGCTTTCAAAATGTTCTTTCATTATGCCATGCAGTACAAATAAGAGCAACTGGTCATCTCCCTAGTAGGGACAAACTGTGTTCAGCTGCTTTTATTCCACCCTATAAATGGCTTAGTACAAAGAGTTCCTGCCAGAACTTAACGCTTTGGGTTTTCTGCATGTTGTAGTAGATGGAGCCTTGGGACCAGAGTTCAAAAGTCACTATTCAGTTTTAAACTCCACTGAGGCCAAAAGGAAAAACTAAAATGTCATGATTAGCATTTGACAGGTCAAATCATTTGTTAAATGTAGGGGAAAACTATGATAAGTAGTAAAGATCAATTTGTTGGTTATACTGGGGTTTTGCAATGAGCATTTTGCAAAGGCATGTACAAACATAAATGTGGCAGAGGCTGATTGGAAGTGTTGATTGTATCTTTTGTAGATATAAGAGTATCTGGAACTTGGGCATAAGGATGAAATAAAAGTCAAGACTCATTAGAATAAAACACCCAACAAACTATTCTTAATAGGGCAGTAAGAGCAATAAACTATGTACTATATTTCAGCTTGAAATGTCCATAACCTAAACATCAATAAAACTTCTCCTATAAACTGTCCTTATGTTAGTAAAGCCACACTGAGTTTTCCAACATATTTGTCAAATTAGTCCTTGACAGCATTATGATTCCCATGATGCTGTTATCATAGCCATCATATAGATAAAGATATTCTGAAATATTTAATCAATGGATTTAGTTTACAAATGCATGTTAAAATTACATAATTCAGGGGAAAACAAATTTAATAAGAAGATCAGATGATTTCTTCAGAAATGCCCTCTGACCTCTGCTCTGTAGTTTGTTTCTATCACACTAGATAAGGAATCTATTATCAGTATGGGATACACCAGGCATTTAGAAAGTTTACTTGATAATTAGTATTAAAGCATGGAATAGCTTTTCCTTTCTTATATGCAAAACTTCCAAGAGGAATTTTAACAGTTATCATGAGACTATTTATACCAGCTAACTAAAGAACAAGTACCTAATTGGCCTATCTTTGTTGCTGGTTTAATCTAACAAGCTACAGGCCATACAATTTAAAATTGCAATCCGCTTTCAAGCTTATAACTCACCTTATTTAAAAACTGAATGGAATACAATCATCACTGAGGCCCTAAATTTCCCAGCAAAAAGCAGCTAAACAAAAGTGCTGGTAAATACAACAATAAAAGAAGAAAGTGGGTCAAAGATCATTTAGACCACAAGGACATGATTAATGAAGAAGCTCTTGAATATTTTCTATCACTTAATAAAAATATTTGCAACATGGTAAAAAAAGTCAGTTAGTTCTGGAGTATAGGAAAGAAATTCTTCAAATTAGATTGCACTACATGACTGTCTTTGACAAAATAAATCTTGCTTTCCTTTGATCTTCTGATAATGCCAACACATGACTTTTGAGGGGTCTGGCAAGAAACACAGAGTGGATCCTTGCTTGCCAAGATCAATGTGGTGGGTTGAAAATTCCCTCCCCCCCAACATTAACTTTACTAGACTAGCTCAGTTTGGAAGCAAACGGGAACTGTATTTACAAGACAAACTACAATCTACAACGGAATGCAGTGAATATGTACAACTATACAGTATTCGCAATATTTACAACTAATAAAGCTTAAGGATGTGATCACTTACTATCTTTTCAAAGAAGCTCAGCCTCCTTCTATGAGCAGTGCAATAGTGCTTCATTAATAAAGACCACTTTGGTGTTTATTTTTCCTTCTCCTTAAGCCACATGCATGGTTCTGAAGACAGAATTCAACATTTTATTGTGGGCTTTCTTATGTTTATCATCCACATGTGGTAGTATACTTCGGAAAGGTGTTAATTTTTATTTATAATTGTTCTCTGAATGGAGGGGTATTTTACCAAAGGAAATCTGATGAACATGTCCAGTAATCTGAGATGCTTAGGATCCACTGTTTTAAAAGATTTAGCTTTTTACTTTGGTGTGTTTTCTAACAACAGTGATACTTGATATATCTGTGAATAATCAGCTATTTTCCTCCCCTCCCCTCCCCTCTCCTCCCCTCCCCACCCCTCCCCTCCCCTCCCCTCCCCTCCCCTCCCCTCTCCTCCCCTCCCCTCTCCTCCCCTCCCCTCTCCTCTCCTCTCCTCCCCTCCCCTCCCCTCCCCTCCCCTCCCCTCCCCTCCCCTCCCCTCTCTCCCCTCTCTTCCCCTCTCCTCTCCTCCCCTCCCCTCCCCTCCCCTCTCCTCCCCTCCCTTCACCCTCCCCTCCCCTCCCTTCACCCTCCCCTCCCCTCCCTTCACCCTCCCTTCATCCTCCCCTCCCCTCTCCTTCTCCCCCTTCTACCTAGATTTTCATCAGTCACTGGTGTCTGGTTCTCATGGAATTTCTTATACCTGTCACTTTCCCTAGGCAGGTCCAGCTCTTCTGTGAGTGAAGGATATTCATCAGATGTTCTGTCCATTTAGTTGCACTGCTTTGTCCCCCATTAGTTGCACTTATTTTCCCTGATTTACCAGATTTTCTCTGCCTCCAGCTTTTGACCAACCTGCTTATCCACCTTCTTTTGTTTCAGCACTGGGGGAGTTCCTTCAAATGTTCTTTCTGTCTTGCTTCAATTCTTGTTTCAGTCACCATATCTCTTTTAAAAAAAATAATTTTGCAAAGCAACTCTTTACAACTCTTCCTTGCTTTGTTTAGTGTGGATTAGTAGAGCTTGCTGCACTAGTAGAAGGTTCTCAAGTAAACTGTTAACATCTTCACTGGAGGGGAAAAATTTTAAAGTGGTAAAAAATACTGGGCTCAGCCTGAATTAATTCACTGCTTACATTTTTAAAATAGACACTGGCAAACTTTACACTAACAAAGAATGTGCCTTTGCAAGAAATGTAAAGTCACCTTCCCATTTTAGGGGTAACAGCCTCTGATTAGTCATTGTTAGACCATAGCTCGGGGCTTAAAAGTTGGGAAAACTAAGTCTATGTAGAAAGGGAAAGGAACACATTAGATGAGTTAGAGGAATTGTATGAGATGTCAAGGATGACAAGATAGGAGGACCACATTAGCCTGTTTGAGAAAACCACTCCATCCACCTCCCTAGCTGTGAACTATCTCTATGGCCATGGGACTCCAATACAGGGACAACATGGAAAAAGAGAAATTGCAGCTTCAATGTAGCTTCTAGGGGGACTAGAATAAAGTGCTTCATACTGTGTTTGATATTTCTGGTGGTCTGTGTTGATGAACAGCTTCAAAGCAAACCACATGGAACAAGTGGGTCAACAGCCACGTAAACTCCTGCTATCCTACAATAATTGAGATCTTCAGGCAGGTCATGGTCCAGGAAAGGACAACTCTGCAGTGCTCTTTCATCTGCAGAAATCCCTTGAGTAAATCTAATTCACTCAAGCTTGGCACCGAGGCGAGAATCAGATCCCCATTGTACAATAAACACTGCTTTTAAATGATTCATGTTTTATTTCAAGGATTCTCTTTCTAGGAGTAATATTAACTTAGTCATACATTTATGACTAATAACATACAGAACTGAACAGATATCTTCTATGTAATAGCATAAAGCAGTTCTGGTGAGCTAGACACCAGTTGTAATGTACAGAAAAATCAATGCAAATGTGTTGATGTAATGGGTTGATTATGTACATTATAATGAAATATGTTGTTTTAAGAGGGTAGGAAAATAATTGATGTATATCATTGCAGAGATATATTTAGCATTTTTCTAAACACATTTATTATATTTTTTCAGAGAAAAAAAATTTATCAGGCAAGCTCAAATATATTATTTAGACAACATAAAGTAATTTGTCACACATTTAAGACCTGATTCAAGTTTTCATGCACTGCTAAGTTTTTATTTATTTTTTTTAATTCTGGAATTTTGCAAAATTAGTCCAAAAAGGGGGGATTTATGGTTAAGATGAGGTTTAAGTATCTGGTTTTGAAAAGATAGATATATCACCTGTTTTAAAAAAAAAAAAAAAAAAAAAAAAAAGGCAAGGTTCCTGACTTCTGTAGATTTGGCACTGCTTTCTACAATTCACAATTCCATAGAACACAGAACTCTTTCTAAGAAAACTACTCCCAGATCATGTTATTGGAGACTCCCTACCCCTTTTTCTTCTCACCAAGACCCCATCCTCATATTTCTGGAATGACTGAACTCCTCCAGAGAGCTGCCTCATTCACCCTAAACCCAATTGTAATTAATTTCTTGAGCTTCAAAGGAGGAAGTAGGTCTGTGAAAAAAGTAACAGTAGGAAATATTTGTAAACAAATTATTGATTATCCTAATCTCTTTACTTAATGAAATGTTAGTGTAGTTTCTCTCTATAATGACTCCCAGATAGACAAAATAAATTCAGTGTCAGCCAAGCTGATTAAGTAACTGAGGTCACAAAATGTTTACATAAATGGTGAAGATCAATATCCTATGTACAATGTAGAAGCAGTAAGGTTTGTACATTAGAAATATCTAAGAGACATATGAAATATGTATAAATTGTGTACTGATATGTACATAACATATCTTTACATAGATGCAGATGCATTTGTGCAGCTGCATATATTCATTCATATACATGCAAAGGTTTCAGCATTGTATGTAGAATATTGCCATTAAAAAAGCTGTGCCTCCTAAAGGAAAATATTTTGTAAGGTATGTAAACTGCAGACAAGGCTGTATTGAACTACTCAAAAATTATTTGGTTAAAGGGTAAATACACCTTGTACCTCATAATGAAAATCTTATAGGTAGGGGTGGAGATTAACACTGCAGGCTGTCTGAAGAATATTAATAAAATTCAATATATTTTCTAAAAGGTATAATTTATATTTTGTGGAAATGAGTCTCTTTTCTAATAAAATTCTTCTGTCCTTCATTCTGTTCATATAATTTTTCTATAAATCATCCTGTAGGAATTTTTTTCTAAATATTCATCTCAGAGAACCTATTTAAATAAGCCCTCTTAGCAAGATATTTCAGAATTAAAATTACACCATGAGCAATACTTTATCCAATATTTTTCCTTCTATAGAGTTTCTTTGTGACTAAAACAATAATTTGCAGAATTACATTATGATAAAACAGCTGATCTGAGGTTTGTAGTATACAAATACTATGTAAGAAGATCAACAAATTAACCATTTTAATTTAACCCATCTCTGAACCTGTGCAAAAGTATCTGATTTTCTCTCCACATCTACATATGTAAAAAAACAAAAACAAAAAACCACCAAAACCTAAGGGCATAGCACACAGCTTCACCACAACAAAAGAATAGGAAAGGAGAAAATTGCTGCCGGTTATACTTTATTTTCTTGGATTTGCAATAAACTAGAACATTATGCTCTTTGTATTCATGTGGAAATAAAGTCTGTGATGTCCCTAGAATTGTTGGGGAGGATTGATATTAAAAAAAAAAAAAAAGAAAAAGGAAAAAAAAGGATAAATTGTATTAGAGAAAAAGGCTAGAATGAAAACAAAAGAGAAAAACCTGGCACCATTCATTAGATGAGGAAAACTTATATCACAGTTCTGAGCCATATCTCATAGTGTCTTAATTCTTATGTTAGGTATTTGCCTGAAGCAGGAGAGGACTTGCACACAGATATAAGTGCTTTTCTGAATTAAGATTCACTGATGAACTGAATTATTTTCATTGAAAGACAGAAAACAGAAGAAAATGAAGGTTAAAATTTGAGAAGTGGGTCCATGATTTTGTTTTCTTCTTCTAAGTTCATACTTCCACAATCTATAGTGAAAATGCACAAAAGTTTTACTATATGTAATGGTCATGTTTATTGGAAGAAATGGCACTTTTCCTCACGTAAATCCTACTACAGGGCATATTTGTTCCTAGGACAAGTTTCTATGAAGCTAGGAAACTGAGTACTGTAAAGCTGTATGTACAATACTTCATGCCTACAAAAAAAAAAAAACAAAAACATTAAATCTTGCATGGAAATTCACTGATACATGATAAAAGGCAAGCAAATGTTTCACTACACAATTTGTTTAATTTCTCCTGAAGCTAGATATGTGTTCAATAATAATGTAATTACCAGGCAATTTACTATATTTATATAAAATTTATTACATATAATAACACATAGTAGTATGTAGTGTAATCAGCAAGATTAGGAAAGTGATCATGTCCTTGTACACTGGTGAGGCCACATTCAAGTACTGTGTTCAGTGTTGGGCTGTTCACTACTAAAAGGACATTGAGTTGCTGGAGCACATCTAGAGAAGGGCAACAAAGCTGGTGAAGGGTCTAGAGAACATGTCCTTCAAGGAGCAGCTGAGGGAACTGGAATTGTTTAGCCTGGAGAAGAAGAGGCTGAGGGGAAACCTCAGTGCTCTCTTACAACTATTTGAAAGGAGGTTGTAGTGAGATGAGAGTCACTCTCTTTTCTCTAATATAAGGCAATAGAATGAGAGGAAAAGGCTTGAGGTTGTGTCAGGGGAGGTTTAGATTGGATATTAGGAAAAATTTCTTTATGCAAAGAGTGGCCAGGCATTGGAATAAGTTACCAAGGGAGGTGGTGGAGTAACCGTCCCTGGAGGTTTTCAAGAAATGTGTGGATGTGACAATTTGGGACATGGTTTAATGGCCATGGTGGTGTTAAGTCAGTGGTTGGACTCAACAATCTTAGAGGTCTTTTCCAACCATAACAATTCTGTGATTCTGTGATAGTGGCATGTAATGGTACCCACACACGTATATCATACACACATATTATTTTTAGACGTTACACCAAATACAGACAACTTGCTACAGTTACTCCTACTCTCTGTGAGGCTAAATATTCATCTATGCCCATACTCAGTATCTGTATGAATGGCCAATAAAGAAACAAATGTGATATATCAGATGTAGATTAAGCTGCTTCTAATATAAGCTCCCACACTGGATACTTCTAGTCATAGAGTTGCTCCCACCTTGCTGGCCTGTAGGTGATGATAAAGAACAACACAGCATATTATGGGCCCTCCAGGATTCATCTGTTCAGAACTCTACAGATGAGCTAGTTGTTTGGGGATGACTGGAAAGAACAAAACTTGCTGAATACTAGTCATTTAACCTAAAGTAACAATTTTAAGTACAACAGATAATCCTTCCTGAGGACTGTGATAAAATGGTTATCTGCTGACCTTAGACAGCTCTGTACCGGGGCATGGGTAGGATGACCAAAGGAAGAGAAGAATAACAAATAATGCTGCAAGCTCATATTTGATAAGTGAAGAACACTTGGACACACAGAATTTATATCATCAGGTGTTTTCTACCATTACTGTAGAAAGCCCAAATATTTTTGATATCCAAGCACCTTCTGCGTAGTGTTGCATTCTAGGCAGTTACACAGTACTTGAAAACATCTCCTCCTGTCAGATCAGGATCTGTCCCTATTAACTCTATTAAACAGTTCTCTGGCTCATGCATTACAACGGATCACAAACAGATATGGCACACATTCTTTCTCTCCTCCTTTATTTTATTAACTTCTAATACTTAGTCTCATGTTTTCCAAAGAATTTACATCTTCACCTTTTTTCCTGAGTTTTAGTCATCCAATGGTACTTTTCCAAACCTTGTCTAAGGTGCTGTCCAGAGGGATCAAACCCTCAAACATGCCTTAGCCCAAGCAATGTGCTAAGCACCTGCAAATGTGCTAACCTGGACAGTTCCTGGGGTCCAGATGGCCAAGGTAAATGTATAGCACCTGTGATTAACCTTGTAAGCACCTGTGAATGTGCTAACCTGGACACTTCCTGGGGTCCAGATAAACATGTACCACATGTAATTAACTTTGTGATGCAGCTGTGGACTGTGTGTGTCCCTGGCCATGTTTGGATATGTCCCATCCCATAGGTCCAGATATCAGGGCATTAATTGTCTTGGGACAGTATTTAAACCAACCAAGAAGTCAGGCAACTTGCCTTATTCTCACCCAGACAGCAACAAGAGCCAAATGCTGCACGAGTAGCAGCTGAAGAACCTGCTCTAGCAGACCAACAACTTCACCCAGGCCTTGCACCTGGATTAAGGCAGAAAGGGGAAAAGCTCCAAGGGAACTGAATCCCAGAAAAGGCTACAGCCCAACAACTGGGTACAACAAGAGAGAAGCTCCTTAGCCTTCTCTGAGTCAAGGACTACTTGAATTATAGCCACAGCATCTGGGAAAATACCAGACAGAGGAGCAAGTCATGAGTACCCAGCCAATCTGCCATGGAATCCCATTTGTGGGAAACCCACGGATCACAGCACCTGTATTTCCAGTTTGAATTGCTGCATTGGAAATGTTAAATCTGTGCTTAAATCATTTAGCTGTCTTTATACGTGTAGGGTAAAACCCACAACCAAACAATTGAACCTGTGAATACTTATTTTGTAAATAAGTTACGGTGGTGTTTGAGGATACCACTTCCCAAGATATTAATTACAATATACATAAAATACACATTTTTATTACAGGTGCTGTAGTTCTGCTGCTGCCAGAAACATCCTGCCTACATGCAGTTGGTAGATTTGACCTAGGACATATGGGATGCTCACATGAGAACTAGGAAGTTTGGTAAGGCACATTGTGGCATCTTAGAAGGTACTGGATATTCTTATTTAAGCAGCTGAATCCAAAATACAGAGGTTCAAATTAGTTACCATCCCTATATTTGCCTGTCTCAGAGCCCAGGACTGTTGCTGGAGCTATTTGGCAAAATTAGCTTTTGTCTCTTCTTTTTAGTACCTCAACAAGGACTTGATCTGACAGAGCTCAGAAAGTTAAAACAATTAAATGCTTTAATTGTTTCAAGGTGACATATGCAAGAGATTTGGGATTGGCAGAGATAAATGCATCAACTGCAAGATGATTACAGGATTAAAAAATCCTTGGTAATATCCGACACAGTTAGAGGTGCAAACCTTTACTGTAGCACTAATATAATAGAAATGTTAACAAAGATGGTTACAGGATTAATAAATCTTGGGTAACACCTGACACAGTTGGAGATGCAAACCTTTGCAATAGCTCTAACTGTAATGCAGCAAAAGTTCCTCAATATATTGAAGGCACAATTCTCACCAAGAAAGATGTCCCCATCTTGAGTGGAGGAAAAGGAGTACAGCCCATCAGCCATCTTCACCTCTGTCTTCTTCCCTGGTCTCAGATGTTTCTGCAGCTGGTGGTGGTGCTTGTGCTGGTCCACTCTGCACCCCACCTTGCTGACCCTGGTACTAGTGTCAGAGGCACTCACACTCCCTGACACCAGAGGCAGTACACCAAGATGTCCCTCTCATGGGTTTTACACCTCAGTCCAGGCTGTCCCTGCCTTCTAGGTGATGCTTAGCATTATGTGGGAGGAGCATTAAGTAACATAGTCATATATGTTTAGCATGTACTTGATTCTCCTCATTAGCATATCGAGGGGTGTCCGCTTTAATATTAAAATTGCAGTTAATTAGGCAAATATCTCCTTTTGGGTACCCTGGCCCTCAAATGCTGCTTTGAAGTTGGATGTTAATGCTGTTTGAGCCTGACTTCATTACCTTTAGCCAAAACAGGCTAAGATAAGACAGCCTTATCTTCACAAGACCCCCTCCTTCAGCTCTTTGTCAGGCCAGCTTCGTGGATCTTCATTGAACGCAAACACCTGCTGATTGTGAATGACCTGGGTCTTGAATAATAGCAAATCAATTTGCCTTCTTATCCCACAGCCAGCTAGAGGGTTCAGCAACACCATCACATAGGAATCCATCTACGTTTTAGATGCCATAAAAACACACATTTAAACAGTGCTGACAGATATGACTTACACTTAAAGTAGATGTGTCCTTCTCTGGTTCAGAAGCTTAACGTGAGGTATAAAACATCAGGTCTCACAAATATCATGAAATATCAATGTATTGACAACTAAATTGAGCCCAGAGTCCCACCCCTAATTTAAAAATCAGGTGAATTCTGAATGGTTTAATGTAATTTCCTTCCAATGTGCTTTTCTCCTCAGCACATTGCCCTGGTAATTTTTTGCCATTAGAAACACTGATCTTACGCTTCCTTCTCTTTATAATTATAAAGAGAGGAAACCATGACCATTCAATCATTTTGAGTGAAGACCACAATGAGTAACACTGTTTTTGTGGGAAGCATGAAATACTTAATAATTACTTTGGACAGTATCTCATAATACCTATTATGCACTGTCTGGACAAATGAGTTGTACATACAGATATTTCACCCTGTTACTGATATTTTGTCAGTGTACAGAAGCAACCTATTGAAGGATTTTCTTTATATTTTCATTCTTCCATATCATGAGAAACAATTGTGACTTTGATATGACTAATTTGGAAGAAAATATTTCTTCTAACAAACATTTTAATATACCATTAAGATTTATAACTTTTAAGTGATTCAATAGTTTTGTGGGGCTTAAAAGTTGATGTATATTTCAGCTTTTTTGACTGGCTCTGAATTTTAGATTGGGTTTTTATTTTGTAGAGTATTTCTCCTAGCTACATAATTTCAGTTTAAATAAAAATAGGGTGTTAGCTTAAATTTATTATCTTACTCTTTAGGAACTAGTGGGGAAAAAATTAATCAGAATTTTGAAATTTCTATTAATGTCTCTGGTTTGCTACCCATAATGGATTAAAAAGTCCTGTGAAAAGAAGTTGGATACCTTCTTTTTCTTTCAGGCTCCTATTTACTTTGAGCAGTATTCACAATTATCACTCATGGAAGACCATTTTGTTTGCCACAAATATAATGCCCTTAATGATTTCCTTTCTGTGAGATGTCTTAATGAGGCAACCAGTGTATGACTGAACAGTGCAGGAGCTGATTAGCTTATATTCCAAAAGGCAGCTGTAAAAAGGTAGTATTAGTTTTAATTCCGTCTGTGGAAAACTGCCAAATCCTAACAGCATGTCTAATTTCCCGAAGCAAGTAAACCTTAACAACTCAGTCAATATTCCCTCTGTACAAGGCAGCAGAAACATTCCTGTTTTACACTTTCCATTAGAGATATACTATGGGTAAAAAAAAAAGCAAAATTATCTAAGAAAGTTGCTAAAGAAATAATTCAGTCCCCTGGCTTTTCAGCTGACTGGAAGACACTTTCAAACACCATGGTTCAGTTCTTTAAATTTCCTTTGTTGGGTTTGGCTCTGTTCAGAACATTAAAAAAGAACATAGAATCATAGAATAAATGCAGATGATTCACTGGGACATGTTGGGAGCACTAATATTTTGTAACTCCATTTAGTCAGTAATATGCAACCAATTCAACCTATTTAACTAATCCATATTACTATCATTTGTGTTTCAGCTTTGTAAGATGCCATTTGGTCTCAGTTCATCCTAGGTCTTATCTGTTCTTTGTGACAGACTTCCATCATCTCAGACTTAGCATTTAGTCTGCAGGAAGAGGTGCTGAAACACAGTCATGTATTACCACATCAGCTGTAGCTCAAGCAGGCTTGGCTCTCTCACAGATTGCATGCCATCTATATGTCAATAAGTAGGTGCAGTGACATTAATGCCCTAAGGGAACTAAAACAGTAACAGCAGACCAACTGAATTCACCCCTATGCTGAGTCTTTTTCTGTCCTTGGGAGGCTCTTTGGCATATGGGAAACTATTTAAATCTTTTTTTCCCCAAGGTGATTTGACTGTCCTTCAGTCAAGTAGCCTGACTTTATTCAACTTTTGATTTGGCACACTATATAATTATCCACTTTTTTTTGTTTGTTTGTCCATTGCTCTGAGCACAGTCTTGTCTTGGGATCATATCATATCCATCAATCCATATCTGATCTTTGTTCTGTGGTTTTTCCCTCATCTTTTGTTTACATTGTTTTGCATTTTGTTTGTTTCTCTGCAGAGATTTTGCCTTTAATTCCATTGCTGTTTCTTCTCTCTGGGAATATAGTTTACATATATTTCCACAGTCAATATTACAGGCTTTTGGAACAATCCTTTGTTGCATTATTTTTGTTCTGATTACTTCTGAAAGGAAGAACATTCTGGTGTCAGAAAATATGTAGGAAACCTAACTTCCTCATAGTTTTGAAAGGTACTTACAGGAAGAGAGCCCAAAACATTCTGAAAGTTTATTTTTTACAAACAATGTGCAGACACAATATTTTTCCTCTTATTTTAAGCAGTCTATTGCAAAACACCTTCTGCAGTTGAAAGAGCTCCGGAGATAGGAGTTTCTGCTCATCCTGCTCATTCTGCTCATCCTGAGCAGCAGCACCTCAGTTCAGTAGTCTGTGTGTAATCAGATGCCCAGGGGTGCTCACCTGGCCTCCAGGTGCCATTTCAAGAGGGCTTGTGTCTCCCTTAACTCCTGCTTAACTAACCTGGTGCAGGTGACTCAGGGCTGTAAAGAATTGAAGATATAATTGCTTCTAGTACTAACCTTGTGTCCTTTGTAACTTTAGGACGAGTCCCTGGAAGTACTTTGGAAGTACTCTGGAAGTACCAGTTCCTCTCTGCTTAGTATAAGGAGGCCTAAATAATTGCATTAGATTTCTCAAGCAGCAAAAAGTAGTAGGGTTTACATGAACTTTTAGCTTCTTGCCTACAAGAAGCATCAGACTTAAAAACAGTCCTAATTTTTAGAAGATGGATTAAAATTATTTTAGAGCATTTAAAAAACCACACATGACTCTTGGAAAGGATTAAAACATTTTTGTGGTTTGGTCTAAAATGAGATTTTAGCCACTGGAATTAGAGATACAGACTTTCTGAGCTGGTCCATTTCTAGATGTTCAATAGAGCTAAGTGATGCAGTACAGCTTACTGATGCCTCCAATGTTTTCCCCACAGCTCATGGTAGGATTGTTTTGTGTTTCAGTCTCTATTTTTCCCCCTCTTAGACACATCAATAGAGGAAACACAAAAGTGTCCTACCTCCTAGAGTTCCAGAAAAGCTTGATGTGCCCTGATCAACCACCTAAATGAAAATGTGATTTAAAAACTTGTGTTCCTATTTTTTCCTGCTGGGAGGCTGGGATTTTTAGAAAGATCTACAGCCAAATCAGTTATGGCTAAATGATAAGAGGTGTTACCTCTCCTACAAACCTATCCTCTCACTATTTCTGTAAGGTCACCACATCCCTGAGGGCTTCCCCTAAAACATATGTAGTACATATTAAGTCTCATTTTCTCTCTGAGAAAACCATCCAAAAGCATATGCTAGTTCTTTTCTGAGTAAAAGGAAGCACATTAACCTTTTGAAACAGAAATAGAAATTTGAATTAAATAGGAATATATTTATCCCTCTGATATTTGTGTAAGTAATATTCAACTTTTTACTAATTTTATAAGTACTGTTTTGCATGGTTTCTTTTATCTCAGTAGTGTCTCTTGTACATTGAGAGGCTTTCATTTTCCTCTGATTTTACTCCCTTTTAATGTTCACTTTGTTTTTTGACATGTTTGCTCTGATTTTCTTTCTCTTTTACCTTTCCTCTTTTTCTCTGCTTTATTAGCAAAATACAAAAAGCTCTAAGTGTAATTTTATCCTGATTTTATATTAAGCACGAAAAGTCTTAGGTTCATATCATGAAAGACAAAAACTGCACTTGCATAATCTCTATCAAGGAACATATTAGAATAGAATAAAAACAGTCTAGTGCTGTTTGCTGTCTACTTCATAGGCATATATTTAATTATGTTATGCTGCTCCTAAAATTCAAAAAGCTTAATCTTTTTCTGTCCTTAAATTAAACTCCCTGTGCTCTGCAATGACCAAAACAAATAATCTATGACCTACAAACAAGACATTTGCATTCCCTAAAGATTTACTTCATCTTCTCCTCTAGGTTATACATCTTTGAACCTCTCTTTTCTATAACGACCTTCTGGTGCTCATTAGCATGCTGATTACCATTAGCACAGCTATAATGTAGCAATTTTCTTGGTGTATGTTAGGGAGAAATGCACGTCTGAATGTAGTCAAGGGACAAAATTAACTGCATAAATCTACAACATGAACTGGATCTCATCCAACTTTACAGGAGTCTTCCTCCCTCTGCTGGGCATGACATCATCATCTTACTCCCCACTGATGGCTAAACATGTCTCCCCAGGGGCCACACTATTTAATTTACCTCTTCTCTAGATTTTACAGTTCCAGTGATACCTGACCACCTTATTGTGTTTTCTCTTCAGTTTGCCTTTATTTTTTCTTCTCTCCCCTAGTTAGTCTTTGAGTTATATTTATTAAACAAACATACAAATGCATGTCTATATGCATATATACCTATGTGTCACTACTTTAATATTTTATGAAATATTTTATGGGGAAAATGGAGTAGGATATTTTCTAATAAAGGATATATTTACAGAACTAAGATTTTGGTTGAGATATGCATGGTTTTATTTTAAATTAACTATTCTATATAATAGGTGATAAATACTGCCCTAAGTATGTCGCTTAATTTGAATCTGAGAGAGAAAAAAAATACTTTTACCAGTAAGAAAACTAGAACAGCTTTATAATAATGACACAAGCAAACATAAAATCTGGTCATTTTTGTCACAGGGTGGTGTGGTGGGCTGTGGTGGACTGCAAAGGGAAGATGATTCAGGCAATGAAACCTCTATAATTCAATCAAAGGCACAAGGTTTTTTTCTAATTACTCGAATAAATAACAGTAAACCTCCACAGTTCTCTGTATTTACATAGATCTTACTCTAATTCAATTATCTTAAACTAGCCTAATTTGGGATGAGAGGATTTTGTTCTGAGAAAGGAAAGATATAACTAAGAAACAAACTGGGTTTGGATATGAGAAGGAGATATTCAGAGAGGGAAAATGAGGCAGGAAAAGTAATAACTGGTAAATGAGGAGGTAACTAAGAAGAAAGAGAGGAAAAGAAAGTGAATTAAGATAAAAACCTCAGGGAATGCAAAACAGACAGGAAGGAGGAGAGAAGAAGAATGAATCTTACTGAAAGATACCTTGGTCCTAGCACCATTTTCATTCAGAGAACTTCTTGGGAGTCTCAGTCTGTCTTGTTGACCTACTGCTCAGGTTTCCTGAGGCAGGGAAGGAAAAGACTCTCATCCTGGCAGTGAGTAAAGGGCTTGGCTGGAGTAGGCATCCATCTCTGAGAAACGTACATTTTCCCAAGCCTCATAATTAAAGTGTAGCTAGTATGAATAGTGGGGAAGGAAGAAATCATCAAGGAAGCATGTTTGTAATGCACAGAAAAGTCCTGTTCCCTTCCCTACCTCTGCAGAGCACCTCTCTCCTCTCTGATTTCACACTATCAGGGGCTGCAATGTATCACAGAATCACAGAATGTTAGGGGCTGGAAGGGACCTTGAGAGATCATCTAGTGCAGCCCCCCTGCCAGAGCAGGATCACCTATAACAGAGCACACAGGAACGCATCCAGCCAGGTCTTGAATATCTCCAGAGAGGGAGACTCCACAATCCCCCTGGGCAGCCTGTTCCGGTATTGTCACCCTCACAGAAAAATATTTTTTTCTCATGTTTCCATGGAACTTTCTATGTCTCAACTTCCTCCCATTGCCCCTTGTCCTGTCATTGGGCACAACCGAGAAGAGCCTGGCTCCATCCTCTTGGCACTCATCCTTTACATATTTATAAATATTCATGAGGTCACCCCTCAGTCTCCTCTTCTCCAAGCTGAAGAGCCCCAGCTCCCTCAGTCTCTCCTCATAAGGAAGATGTTCCACTCCCTTAATCATTTCGTGGCTCTGCACTGGACTCTTTCAAGCAGTTCCCTGGCCTTCTTGAACTGAGGGGCCCAGCACTGGACACAATATTCCAGATGTGGCCTCACCAGGGCAGAGTAGAGAGGGAAGAGAACCTCTCTCCACCTACTGACCACACCCCTTCTAATACAGCCCAGGATGGCACTGGCCTTCTTGGCCACAAGAGAACATTGCTGGCTCATGGTCAACCTTCCATCCACTACAACCCCCAGGGCTTTTTCCCTTTCACTGATCTCCAACAGGTCAGTCCCCAACCTATACTGATACCTGGGCTTGCTCTTTCCCAGGTGCAAGACTCTACACTTGCCCTTGTTGAACTTCCTTCAATTTCTCCCTGCCCAGCACCCCAGCCTGTCCAAGTCCCACTGAATGGCAGCACAACCTTCTGCTGTGTCAGCCACTCCACCCAGCTTGGTGTCATCAGCAAACTTGCTGACAGTGCTCTCTGTGGCCTCATCCAGGTCGTTGATGAATACATTGAACAACGTTGGTCCCAGTATTGATCCCTGAGGGGCTCCCCTAGATACAGGCCTCCAACTAGACTCTGTCCCATTGACCACAACTCTCTGACTTCTTCCCTTCAACCAGTTCTCAACTCACCTCACTACCTGACCATCCAGACCACACTGCCTCAGCTTAGCTGCAAGAATGCTGTGGGAGATGGTGTTAAATGCCTTACTGAAATCAAGATAAACCACATCCACTGCTCTACCATCATCTATCCACCTGGTTATGTCCTTATAAAAGGCTATCAGGTTGGTCAAACAGGCCTTCCCCATGGTAAAGCCGTGTTGACTGCCCATGATTTCCCATGTTTTGTTGAGGAAAGAGAGGAGACAAGTGGAAGCCAAGGAGGAGAAACAAGGAATAACTTCAACAGCACAGTAGTGTTACCTCTATTACCTTGTGCTGTGTGTCTGTTGCATCACGACACTCTGTTGGTATTGATATAACTTCTCTGAGCAGGTACCATAATTCACACAAATTTAATGGACTCCTCAGGGCAGGATCAGTTATAAGTGCACCAATCCTGGCAGAGGTTTGTTCAACCTGTTCTTAAAAACTTCCATTGCTGGAGCTCTTACAGCCTCCCTAGGCAACTTAATCTACCACTTTACTGGTAGGAATGTTTCCCAGATGTCTCACTGGAATCTCATTAATTTAAGACCATTAGTCCTGACCTCTTCCTAAATATTCTACATAATTTAAAAATAATACTATATCTCCTAATTTTTCTCCCTATTTCACAATTCAGTTTTTCCAGTCAGTGTTGATACTCATCTATTCAGAGTATCAATTCAAGGGAAAAAATGGAGAGGAAAATAAAAATAAACAAATGACTAAACCAGACACCACGAAAATTTTGTGGGAAGGATTCTGTCCTATGAACTGTAGAAGCATAATTTGGACTATGTGCCAGAAAAGGTAAGGCAGAGAAGGGAGATACCTTTTAAAATGTTAAAAAGATATGCCAAATAAGAATTAGAAGAATAATGGATGAGCATGTTTTCCTCCAGGCAACCTCTGAGCTTCATTTGTAAGAGTTCCAGTTAGGAAATTTTTAATTCAGAGCAGGGGGAGGGAGAGATATAATCCCAAAATGGAGAATAATTAAAAAATTCAAATCCTTGATAATCCAAACATTTTTCAGAGCATTGTTCTTTGCCAAATTAGGTTGAAACTAACAACATAGTAATTGAAAACTAGCAATCTTAGTAATTGGTCAATGGATTTAAAAATTACCTGCAAATCAGAGATATAGAGCCATGGAACACAAATGGCCAGGCATCTGGTTTCCTTAAGAAGTCACCATCACTCTCCCCTGAACAAGAGGGACACAAAAGCCTGGTAATTCTGTGTCTGCCACTGTATTCACCTTTAATGGAAAGGAGCAGATTTGTTTGGGATGTGAATTCTCTCACCTACTTTTTGAGGCCTTCTTTGTGGTGACAAGAATCATCCTCTCCTTAGAAGCACTTAATTTCCAGGAACAGGCAAGGAAGGTCAAACAACAAACTCTGAAGTAGATGTCTGCAGCATAGTCAGCTATGCAAATTCTCTGTACACTGTGTATTTAGGCTGGCCTAGATTCCATTTTCTGCCTACACATAAGAAAAAGAAGAATCTTGTATTTAAGCCTTTGTTCAGTCCATTGTGGTGTTGGAGGAATTATCCTCATATTTTATGCCTGAGACAAAAATTCTTCTGTGTTAGTTTTTCTGCTCTTTAAGACATATTCACGTGAGAAAAGTATCAATGCAGTGACAACCATTTCTTTGGAAGTGAGATAACTTCCTATGTCACCTATTTAAGGTTTATATATTGTTGATCTTGTATTTATTAGCATTTTATTAATTCCATCTATTTTTAAAAATTATTTTCTGTATATGAAGAAAATCTCTATTAAGCTCTCTGCAATGGTCATAGAATCATTTAGGTTGGATAAGACCTTCAAGATTATGAAGTCCAGCCATTAACCCTACTCTACCAAGTCCAACATTAAACCATAACCCCAAGCACCACATCTACATGGCTTTTAAACACACCCAGGGATGGTGACTCAATCCATGAACAGTTTGTTCCAATGCCTAACAACACTTTCAGTGAAAAATTTTTTCTGATGTTCAGCCTAAACCTCCCCTGGTGCAGCTTGAGGCCATTCACACTTGTTCTATTATTAATTACTTGGGAGAAGAGACCAACATCCACCTTATGACCTCTTCTCTTCAGGTAGTTGAAGAGAGTAGTAAGGTCTTCCCTCAGCCTCATTTTCTTCAGAGTAAACAGCTCCAGTTCCCTCAGCTGCTCCTCATAAGACTTGTTCTCTAGGCCCTTCACCAGCTTAGTTAATCTTCTCTGGACCTGCTCCAGCACCTCAATGTCTTTCTCGTATTGAGGTGCCCAAATCTGAACACAATACTCAATGTGGGCTCTCACCAATGCAGAATACAAAGGGATGATTGTCTGATCATGCTTGCCACACTATCTTTAATAGAAGCCAGACAACCACTGGCGTTCTTCATCTGGGCACACTGCTGGCTCATATTCAGCTGCTTGTCAATCAGTATCCTCAAGTCCCTTTCTGTCAGACAACTTTCCAGATGTTCTTACCCAGGCCTGTAGTGATGCACAGGGCTGGTGTGACCCAAGTGCAGGACTGAGCTCTCTGCCTTATTAAGCCTCATACAACTGACATCAGCCCATCGATCCAGTCTGTCCAAGACCCTCTGTAGAGCCTCTCTACCCTCAAGCCTAACAATGCTTCCACCCAATATGGCATTTTCTGCAAACTGATCATCTCCTCATCAAGATCATTGATAAAGATGTTAAACAGAAGTGGTCTCAATAGTGAGCCCTGAGGAACACCACTTGTGTCTGGATGTCATCTGGATTTAAATCCACTCTTTGGGCCCAGCCATCCAGTGAGTGTTTTACCCTCAGAGTGTATGCTCATCCAAGGCACAAGCAGATAGTTTCTCCCTGAGAATGTAACGAAAAAAAGTGTTGAAGGCTTTATGGAGATCCAGACAGACAACATCCACAGCCTTTCCTTTATCCACTAGGCAGGCACAGAAGGAGATCAAGCTTACCAAGTAGGACCTGTCTTCCATAAACCATGCTGACTAGGCCTGATTTCCAGCTGTCCTGTATATGGTGCATAATGGCATTCAAGATGATCTGCTCCATGACTTTCCTTGGCACCAGGGTCAGACTGACAGGCCTGTAGTTCCCTGGATCCTCCTTTCAGCCTTTTTTGCAGATGAGTGTCATGTTGGTTTAGTTAATGAGGTGCTGGGTGATAGGTTGGACTTGATGATCTCTGAGGTTTTTTCCAACCTTGTTGATTCTATGATTCTATGATTCTACGACTATGATTTTCTACCCTCCAGTCCACTGGGACCTTCCCAGTTAGCCAAGGTGGCTGATAAATGATGGGAAGAGGCTTAGTGAGTATATTCACCAATTCCTTCAGTACTCGTGGGTGTAACCCATCCAGCCCCATAGACTTGTGCTTGTTTAAGTGATGTAGCAGCCCAGTGACCATTTTCTCTTGGATTTGTGAAGGTTTAATTCTGCCCCTCTCCCTGTTTTCCAGCTCAGGAGTCTGGGTGTCTAGGAAACAACTAGTTCTACTACTAAAGACTGAGGCAAAGAAAGTGTTAAGCATCACAGCCTTCTCCTCATCCTTTGTCACTATGTTTCCCCATGTATCCAATAAAGGATGGAGATTCTCCCTAGCCTTCTTTTGTGAATGTGTTTACAGAATCTCTCCCGTAACAGCAGTAGCCAAGTTGAATTCTAGTTGAGCTTTGGCTCTCCAAATTTCTCCCCTCATAGCCTCGGTGCATCTTTGTAGTTCTCCTGAGAGGCCTGCCCCTTCTTCCAAATGCCATAAACTCTCCTTTTGTGCCTGAATTCCAAAGCTCTCTATTTAGCCAGGCTGATCTTCTTCCCTGCTGGCTACCTCCAAACATGCTGTCCCTAGTTCTTACTAAACAAACAAAAAAAATAATTCTGACAAGCTAGCAAAATTAACTCTTTGTCTGTTCCTCTTTTTCTTAGTTAAATGTCGCTTCCAGGGGTTTGTTAGAATGGGAAGTTCACAGAATCACAGAATCACAATGGTTGGAAAAGACCTTTAAGATTATCAAGTCGAACCATTATCTAACTCTACCAAGACCACTACTACATAATATCATTGAGCACTGTATCAAGACACCTTTTAAATATATCTAGGGATTGTGATTCAGCCACTTCCCTGGGAAGCCTGTTCCAGTCTCTGATAATGCTTTCAGTACAGAAGTTTTTCCTAATATCTAACCTAAACCTCCCCCGGCATAACTTGATGCCATTTCCTCTTGTTCTACCAGTTGTGACTTGTGAGAAGAGACCAACACTCACCTCTCTGAAACCTCCTTTTAGGTAATTATAGAGAACAATAAGGACTTCCCTCAGCCTCCTTTTCTCCAGTATAAACAACCCCAGATCCCTGAGATGCTCCTCATATGATTTATTTTCAAGGCCCTTCACCAACTTTAATTGCTAAAAAAAAAAAAAAAAAAAAAAGAGAGTCACGAGGAAGGTGCAGTAATAAGAATTGGGGGACTTTCTGGTAAATTTTTGTTCGGAAACAAAACCAGAAAAAAAAAAAAAAAGACATTTTTGTCATATATTATTAACATGTGTCATACTTAAGAAGAAGTGTGAACAGCTTATTTTATCTGCCTGATGACTGACAGTAGCCAGCAGATAATAAATTCTCTCTTTGTTGCTAATAACATGGACAAAGAAAAACAATAACCAATATAGTAAGCAATACCAAAAATCAGAGATCAGTATAATACTAAGTCATTTAGAAATTAGAGTCCTTTAAGCATTTTTCCAAGCACAGAATGGGACAACAGGATGCTGCTGCTGTGGTGATGGATTTTACACCACAGAGTATCTAAAGCTCAGATAAGGTTACACCTATGGTAAGGGCTATACATAAGACTTGGTTCCCAAGGATTCTTCTTGTTATACTTGGTTGTGTAACACTGCTGTATATTAAGATGAAGATGAAAGGTCTACAGCAGCCTCATTTGCATCTTCACTTCCAAAGGATGGAAATTTAACACAAGGTTGGACCAGAACACAGCTCACAGAAAGGATTTGTAGATAGTCATGGAAACCAGGATGTAATGTAGCTTGCATCATGTCCTTCACTGTGAATTAATTTGTCCTTTGGCTGACATGATAGAACTGAAGGAAGGAAGAAGTCTTTGCTCTCCAAATCAATTTCTTAACATGGAGTTCTGGATGCTGTGATCCTGTCTATTCCCTGATTTTAGGTAGTTAGATCTAATAGTATGAAAAGTAACAGAAGTTCAGAGGCAATCTGAGCACAAGGATAAAAAGGAGGAAAATGCAGTTGTACTTTACTTTTACAATAGCAAAACCAAACACTAGTGCATATGTGGTAACAGGGAGAAAAAGGCACTGCTAATGGCAATCAGCTTGTCCTACTGGTCCAAGGAATCCTAATTATTATATTTGGAAAAAGCTGTACAATACTCTGAGGACCCAGCTATAGCAAGCTCAGCAAAAGTATCTGCTGAGCACATGCTGGCAGCTTTTCTGTCAGACACAGTGCTGAGTACAGCTGGGGATATACTGTTATCAACATCAGAAGGCAAATTCAGCAAAACACTTGGGTGCCTGGTTCCAGAAGTGGATGGAGATCCAGCAAAGCCTACAGAAACCACAGAAGTGTCTGAGACTTTCAGCATGCATGCAGTTTGGCTATAAAATTTATTTGGGGGTCTAAAGTTTATTGCCAGGACATGGCTGAGCATCCAGGTGTCATAAAGCCATAAAGTATCTCAGCCTTCCCAGTCCCATCTCCAGACCATCATCCCAGGTACTCATTCATTATAAAATAAAAGGATCCCTGAAGTGCTGCCTTCAGTGTTTTTGTTTCCTTAGCCTCACACAGACCTCAGCAAGCTAGAACTTCTGTGCCCTGGCGAATTGTCAGGGTAGAGTGGGATGTGTAAGTATTTCCTGAGAGAAACATCAGTGTCATGTGTTGATCTTGCACATATGCATCCTACAAGATATATTGTCTCTCTCATTTTTTTTCTGCTCAGCAGAAAAACAAACCTTAACCTTTTTTAATTATTATTCTGATGAAGACACATATATTTAAGACCTCATAATTTATTAACCATTTGTTTAAATTTCCTTCAAATCTGGTGGGAAATTCTACCTCAGATGCAAACCTCATATGGCACCATGAAGCAGCTATACATATACATATATATATATATATAATACATATATATTTAACTTACATTTGAAAATGAGGACAAAAATCAGACACGTACTCTAGAAATGAATTGCAATTTTAAATATGGATAAGCTACTGTTTCTCCATACTATTTTACTAGTATCAAAGGATTAGGTGTTTTCATGATGTATGAGCTTCAAAGTAGAGATTATATATATATATAACACAAGTAAAAAGAAGTTGATATGAACTGAATATAAGGGAAAAAAACAACAATGGAACTATTTGACAAGTAGAATTGAACATAACAGAAAGGAATTTTTGAAGGTAATCAAAGGAAATCCTTACAAAAGTAGTTGCATGGTGCTGTACAATGTGACTACTAACACAGAAAAGGCAGAAATATTCAATAAGAAAGTCTTTTTATAGATGCAGATACAGACTGGTCAGAGTATGGTGAAACACTTTGCAGTCCAATCCACAGCAAGAAATGTAGTAGGTTTCTAAAAGAGGAGCTCCTTGGACCATACATCCTGTCTTTTCAATAGCTCCTACACTGTTCTGAAGCTCAGTAATCATAGAGGAAAACCAAAACTAAATGGCTGAGATAAGAACAGACTTATTGTCCTGTGCAAAGTAACAGATTATATGGAACTTCATTAACAAGAATTAAAACACAATAATACAATCAATGCTAATCAATACAGGCTCCTGGAAATTTGGTCTTGATACTGTAATGTGATTAGAAGCTTAGTTACTAAAAGTAATTGTATGAGTATAACACACTAAAACTCCTGTGAGGTATTTGACTTGGTGACTCCTGACATTTTGATTATGAAGTTACAACAATGTATTACATAGCAATAATTAAATAGATTAAAAACAGGCTAACTAATAGCTCTCCAGAAGTAAGTGTAAGAGACTAATTGTTGTTGACTGGGTACATTTCTATCAAAGTTCCCATGGGTTTAGTTCTATTTAACATTTTTATCAATGACCTGGAATAAAATATAGAATCCCCACTAATAAAATTTTCTGACTGACATAAAGATGAAGGAAGCAGCCAATAATGAACAGGAAAGAGCATTGATACAGAGCAATATAAATCCTTTCTGGACTCAATCTTAATGTAAGAAAAGTATGTATTTGAGCACAAGCATGCAGAAAAAGCAGCCAAATTTGGATTATCACAATGGGGTTAATTAATGACTGGAGCACGGTTTGTGGCTTATGTTATGTGTAAGGAAAACAGTTCATATAACCCTGTTATAAAAGGGTAGGTACATCTGGGTAACTTGTCAGGCAGCATGCAATATGCAGGTCCTGAGCATCTTTGATCAGGCATCAGGAACCTTTGTTTTGTGCATAACCATCACTATCAGAACCCACTTCTGTCATGAGCAAGAAGCAGTAGTTGTCCGTCTCATATGATTACATATGTGCTGCTGAAATGAACATTCTCCTTAAACACATCACTTCTCTGATTTATCTGAGGTTAAAAAGGACAGAGGGAGAAGCTGATCCTCTCAGTTAACGTGCTTACTAGGTCAACATATGGGAGTTACTTTGATCTTGGCTCGTGGAAGATATCAGGAAAAAGAAGCCTCCTATTAAAATTTCATGTCTTATAATTAATGATCCCTTTCATAAAATTGCCTCTAATATCTTTGAAACTTAGACAGGCTGAGTCTACCTGGAGGGAGAATTTTCTTTGCAGAGATGCATGGAAGATCATAAATTGCCCTGTTTTAGTAATTTATTGGGTCTTCAAGGGGCTAAAACTTCCTTTTTCTAAAGAGCAGAATTCAAAAGAAATTTCCTGCTGTAATGAAATTAAATATGGAAAGATCTACAACAGAATCAAATATTTTATATACAATGTCTCCCAAAGAAACTTTGGATCTAAGGAAATGTGTTATAAATTTTGTTTAAGATTAAAAAAAAAACCAAAACCACACCCAAATATGCATAAATACAGTTTTCATTGTATCACCATATTATGGTTAAGTTCAAATCTGTGATATCAGCTGACTATCTAAGAATTATCCAGAGAGTTTATTTATGTATTCCAGAGAAGAAATTAAATTATATGTGCAGCACATACACACACAAAAACAAAAAGGAGTTTGGAAGCTAGGAAACTCCATGTGTCTGTAAGAAAGATGTTGCGTAATTCAGAACACCCACTGATGAGTAGGCAGGAAGCTGGTGCAAGATGCAGACACCCCAAGAAGCAGTGTCTAGACATTAGCCACCTGCAGCAGAGCCACCTGAATGTCCAAGATCAAGTTTCTGATGCTGTCAGTGAAGCAGGGATTTGGATACAGCACGCTGGATAAGTACTCAGGATCTTTCACCACAGGCTTTTTGTGACAACTGCCTATGTCCCTTTATGTGTAGACTATCTCAGAATAGTTCAAACCATCTATAAAATCAAGGTAGTAGTCTTTGAGAGAGATGTGCTTCATTTAAGTATGTTAGGTAGCTACATTTCTCAAACAATTATAATGTGACTTAAGCAATTGTGCTAATGACTTGACTTTGCTAAGCATAAACTTTGGGTAGAAATCAGATCTTGATTCCATGATCCCCCAGGCATTCAAAAAGTCTTAAATTTCTTTCTGCTAATACACCCTGTTACCAGCTCTCGCATTTAAAAAAGCTCCTCAGGAATCTCTAGTTTGGGGTTAATCTAGAGTGGAGCATTTATGACAAGATACAGACAAAAATTTTCTCTTCCAGTGTTTGTTTGGGGTTTTGTTGTTTTTTCTTTTTGTTTGCTTTTTTAAATTAGATTAAATTAATATTAACTGTAAGCCTATTTCAGCTGCATATGAAGCGTGCTTCCCCTTTCTGCTATTGACTCACTGCCAAATTACGCTGCTACTCGTTTTCCTTTCTGATTATTTAGAAGCCAGAGAACAAAATTCTTTTTTTCTTTATTTTCTTTCTATCTCTATACTACCTACTATTGTTATCAGATTCAAGGAGACTTTCCACTGTTAACCCTCAAAGGCAGTCAGAATTATTATTCCAGTTATTTTTTTTCATATTCCCGCAGAGCAAAGCCTTCTTAGAACTTTTTCTTGTGCTTCTAAACATACAATGACTTGTGAAGAATTTATTCAGCTTAGACAAGGCTGGGTGCATCCTAAAAATTACTGTTGTTATTTATACACTGTTTTGCATTGTGTAATTGAATTTTGTATTTGCAAAAGCCTTGGAGATTGAAATCTTTTGCTTATGTATTCACAAAACTAGTGTTGGAAGTGCAAGTTTGCCCAGTTAGCCTGAGTGGTGGGCCTCAGGAGAGACCTGCTGCAGGACTCAAAAGAGACTTCAGATCCAGAAAATTCCTCGGGTTTGTGAGATTAAATACAGAAATCACGACCAGAAACTCATACTAATGCTTTCCAGTTTTAAGCATCTAACTTAGAGACATAGCTCTTCTCATTAGTCCATACAGTTACAGGAGGGGAAGACAGGCAGCTGCAGGAGGTCACAGGCATAATCACTCTGCATGTCTCTGTTGACCAGATGCTGGGCATCTGAACATCTCACATGCTCAAGAACATACCTTCTGTCTTCTATGTTAGAGTGCACCAGAACACCCTTCTCAGTTGTTGTGAAGAGCAACCTTTGGATGTTATCAGGTCTCAGTTACTGATTAGATGAGCAGAAGTCACAGTAGCCCACGACTAGACCCCTGGGCAATCTGGTCCCCAGGGGTTTAAGCACCAAACTGACCTTTTCATTCAAATTGCAAGTTTCTCTGAGGTGTACCAAAGCTGGCAGCCGAAGTGGCAAACTAATCATTTGCACGTAGTGCATACTGCTGCAGGCATCGGGGTGATAAATTGTCCAATTTTACTAGGAAAGGTTGCTTGGATTAAAGAGACTCCAAATAAGGGTATGTACAGCTGTCTTTGTTATGGACTAAACAATAACAGGCATGGTTCTGACTCTTTTTTGTTTTTATTTTTAATTGTCAGAGTCTTTCTCAAAAAGGGAAACACCTTTGCAGAAAAGATATTTGAAACTGTAATTTGCATAAATATTTTAGATCATTTTTGAAGTAACATCTGTCATGGAAGGCTGTATTTCCATTTGTTTACAAAAATAGGAAATCATTATCATTTTGATGTCCCCTGAGAACTGAAAAATACATATATAAACACCAAGCAGATTAGCATGAAGAACAAGTGTGTGTCCTTGTACTCACAATGGTTGAGCTGCTCCCACTGAAGCTGGGAGACATAAGTTTATTCTTTTGCATTGACACCCATGATAATCTCACTTCCATATTTAAATTACTTAATGTTTTTATTTTCTTTCAAAGCAATAGTTGGAGCTGTACATTTCTTTCTAACTTACGACTGTGTCCCCTCACATTCAGGTGTTCAGAATATTTGTAGATAGTCTATTATTTATTTCCTGGGAATGTATTTATTCCACATGTCAAGATGGTTTTCACACATGGAAGATGTATAATGTATAGTTTAGCTTAGTTGCAATAAAACATTATTTGCACTGAACCCCAGATATGTATTACTGATCATTACAGGACATGATGGCATATGCAGTACCAAACTAAACAGTGCATCCTCTCATAAAAGTTGCAGACAAAGTAGACAAGCTACATTTCAGGTTTGCCTGAGATCTAGCTTGTTATTCAAAACAGGATGTAACACTAAATGAAATTTCTTTTACTTCTTTTATGGCCATGTAAATATTAGATATGTAGTCTAAACATTTTGTCTGCTTTAAAATTCATTTTGGATAAAGAGTTACCCATTGAGGAATATTTCTACCATTATTCCTCTCTTACCAAACTACTATCAGATGAATTCATTTCCAGAGAAGGTGGTATCACAAAGACAGTACCACAGAGATGGTATGAGGCCGATGTAAGCCTTCGTATGTTTTGGTTCCACAAAATCACTTAAGTTTCACTGAATGAAAACATTATGCAGATAGAGTCTTAGCCACACATTCATTGCATTTGAGCTCCAGGGATAAGTTTGTAGCATCAGTAAAGTTTTTATACCTCTCAGCTGCTGGTGCTGTTGTCACATCAGTGGGACCCTGGCAGGTAGCTTTGCTATGCTGGCACTGCAACCAAGTGCATACATGCCAGCCTCGTGGCTATACTTGTATCAATACCTTGGCTGATGCTGTTACAGTGATGGCTGCAGCAACACAGAGATCAGGACAACCTAAATGCTAATAATTTGCTCAAAGTGGATCTGGACTTCCTTCTGGCATTACTACATGACTCCTGGCACAAAAGCCAGATGTCCCAAAAGCAGTTCAGGGAGCTCCTATAGTACATGCAACCACAATTTTTGTTGTGGTATAGGCATGCTTGAGGTGTCATTTAAAAAGTCATAAATGGCAAATGTCCCTTGTGGTAATAAAGATTTAACTCCCTCTGAATCTGTAGGAGTTACTGCCATGCCAAGTGTTCATTGAGGACCAGATCTGGAAAAGGATTGCAATGTCATGATGCTCAGTGATACCATTCCTGCTTTTCCTGTGCCAGATTTCTGCACAATATTGACAAAAGCAAGTTATCCTCCCAAGTTTTTTCACAAATGCTCCGTGTCTAAGGTTAGAACTTACAACAGCAGCATATTGGTAAGTTAAGTGGGAAAAGGGGGAAAGAGTTCAATGCCTAAAATAGCTAAGGGGAAGTAGGAAAAGGAAAGAAATAGTTGAAACCCTATTCTTTCCCAGAGTTAGGCACCTATACCAAGAACTAATTGAGGAGACTTAGAACCATTGTCTTACTCCTCATTCTGAATTGCATAAGTCCTTTAGGGGAATAGTAGCTGGCTGTTTTTTCCCATCTAAGAGCAAACTGGAGGAACATTTAGATGGAGTGATGGTTGGGGCACTCAGCCCAGACAGGTTCTGTGACCTTTTCAACTCCTCACCAGCTCTTAGCTTCCACAGAAGGTGTTACTCAGTACAGTCAAGTGTGCAGGATTCAGAAAGATTTTGAATGAATGTCAATCTCAGCTCAGATGTGAGGCAGTATAAATCTGTCACCAGTGATAACCACATCAAAGTAAAATGAGGGGAGAAGATTAGGTTTCTTTAGGCTACCTGCATGTCTGCAGCTGTTTATATGATGATTCTTGATACATAATGCATAAATAGTCACTGGGCAACAGAGGCCCATTTTGTTTGTTCCCCTTCTAAAGTTGATACCTCACCAAGAGAGAGAAACAGAGAAGAAGCTCTCTGGGTCTCAGAGGAAAGGAAAAGCTACATAAATAATGCACAGGATCTGGACAAATTAGCCCTTTACTAAATGTTTTGTAACTATTTAGTGGAGTGCATGAATTTCAGTTCCTCTTGTAGCCATTGGTGAGAGACCTCTCTGAAAATCCCCAAGAGTGTGAACCATCTGGACTGGTCTTGCACTACTCAAATAAAGGAATCATGGAACCATTGCATTTTCCCATAAGTTTTTTTTATGGAATCTGCACCAGATTACATCCCTAGGATCTCACACCAATCATGTTCTTCCTGTTTACATCCTGAGCTGTTAATAACAAGAGGTTCCCCACTGAGAATAAGTAAGATACATCTCAGAGCTGAGATACAGAATTGAAGTTTAAACATCTTCCTCCATTGCTTAAACTAGTTCTGCAGCAGCATGAGCATGAGCACATGTTATGGAAACATCAAGCAAGGAGCCAAGATCAGTAAAAAGTCAGAAAACTGTGTACAGGAACATAGAGAATAACTGAAAATATTCATTGAACTATTTATATAATCCAGGCTCAGGCTTTTATCTGCAGTTCTAATCTTTATGGTTCTATTAAATGCTGCACATAACTGAAGTTGCTACCTTTTCAAGCAATGTCAAGAGGAGGTAGGAGGGATCTGATTGAGAGGTAAAATAAATTAAGCTGGAGAAAGGCATTGAGGTAATTTGTAAAGTTGAATGGGGTATGAAATGCTGGTGTTTCAAGGAAGAGAGTAGCTGTCCTGTAGGAAAGGAAAACAGTGCATGGAGAAAGGAGAGGAAAAGAGGGAGGGAGGAAGGGAGGAAGGAAGAAAGGGAAGAAGGGAGGAAGGGAGTAAGGGAGGAAGTGAGGAAGGGAGGAAGGATGGAAGGAAGGGAGGAAAGGAGGAAGGAAGGGAGGAAAGGAGGAAGGAAGGGAGGAAGGAAACAAGAAAGGGAGGAAGGGAGGAAGGGAGGAAGGATGAGCTAGCTGTTTATGGCTAAGGTGAATCATGCATTTGTACATGATAAGTATGACCTACAGCCTGGAGTGGTAGGCTGAGATGCTCTGTCTAGCAAAGTATGCACTTTCAGGATTTTTGGTCATGTGTCTCCAGACCAGTCTGGCTTTCAAGCTGAACGTTTACTTTGATCATGAGCAGAGAGAGGTTTTGCCTCGAGTTTCTTTTCACAACTGAATCCTCTTCACAACAAAATAGAACTGACACTGAAGTATCTTGCTTTAAACACTGAAATCTCATAAAACAAGGAAATCTATTTTGACATCGTAAACAACTTCAAGGCACAATGTCCTGTGAAGGAAAATTTTTCTGCGAGAAGGGTTCCAGGTAAGATAATCTTAAGCAACTAATATTAGTGCTTGTCCAGAAGGTACTTTCTTTTTACCTAAAACCCCTCAAACATTAAAATACGCATTTGTTTCAGATTTTTTTTCATAATGACAAGTTCTTAGAAACAAACAAACCAGATCTTGTCCCATATTTAAATATTTTGGAGAAAAGCCTGCATAGTTTTCAGTTCAGAAGTTTCAGTTTTTCTTGGCAAACTGGTGCAGAACACAAGAATGTGCTCTCACTCCTGTGTTAGTCTGCAACATAACTGAAACATAAAAAATGTAGCAACGTTACCAAGACAGAATTAGAGAGAACATCCAGTTGCAAGACACCTCAAAGATGATCCAGTCCAACCCCTGACCCAGCACTGAAGGGTCAACACTAAACCATGTCCCTAAGTGACAGGTCCACATGCTGCTTAAACACCTCCAGGGATGATGACTCCATCGCTGCCCTGTGCAGACCATTCCAATGGTTGATAACCCACTCTGTGAAGAAATATTTCCTAACATCCAGCCCAAATCTCCCCTGGTACAGCTTGAGACCATTTCTTCTGGTCCTGTTGCTTGCCATCAAGGAGAAGAGGCTGAGCCTCTCTTCACTCCAGCCTCCCTTCAGGTAGTTGTAGAGAGTGATGAGGTCTCCCCTCAGCCTCCTCCTCTCCAGACTGAACAACCCCCGCTCCCTCCGACACTTCTCATAAGCCATGTGCTCCAGGCTCTTCACCAGCCTCTTTGCCCACCTCTGAACATGCTTCATCACCTCAAAGTCCCTCTTGTAGTGAGTGGACTGGGCCCAGAACTGAACACAGTAATAGAGATGTGGCCTCACCAGTGCTGAGTACAGGGGGATGATCACCTTCCTGTTCCTGCTAGCCACCTTGTTTCTACTACAAGCCAGGATGCCATTGGCTTTCTTGACCACCTAAGAAATATTCAGTCAACTGTCAGCCAACACCCCAGGTCCTTCTCTAAGGTCACAGCTTTCCAACCACACATCCCCAAGTCTGTAGCTTACCATGGGGTTGTTGTGACTCAAGTGAAGACCTAGCACTTGGCCTTGTTGAACTTCATACAATTAGCCTTGGCCCATTGGTTTAACCTGTCCAGAACTTCATAAGTGGTTTAAATAAGCCTAATTCATACATGTTATCAAAAATTGTCCATCAACTAATTGGAATTTATCCCTAGAGTTAATTCCCCCAAAAAACAAACTCAGAACTCAGAAACAAAATGAAAGCTACATTTACAAAATGAAATCTAAAATCTAGATATATAAAATGCAATTAATATGTACAAAATATGTATACTTACAATTCAGAAAAACACAAATACAAGCATCCCCTTGTACAGAATCAGCCACTTGGATGATCCAGGGGGACTGTTGGCAACCTCCTCCCCTTTTTTCCCTTCCCATTACCTTACGGACACAATATTGAGCCAGCAGAAGATCAGGAAAGAGATAAGGGTGCAAGCCATGCAAGCCACAAAGAGAAGCAGTGAAAAGGAAAAAAAGGACAGTTTGGCAGCAAACTATATCCTAATGAGCAAGCCAATGGAATGACGTAGACAAATCAGTTGTTATTCTTCTGTATCCAGTGGTAATTTATTTACCTTTTACTCAGTGATGTCCAGAAAGACCCTATTTTTGTTTATGCCTAAGAAGACATTAGGCTAAAGTTACACCTCCAAACTATAACAAAAGTATATGACCCCTACATATAAATAAAGTTTGAAAGGACACATAATTCACAGACAGGAGACCTGAATAAAGTGTGTCTAAAGTTGGTCGATAGTTTCTCAGTCTATATAGTCTTTGTAGTATCAGTGCATCTTACCTATAGTTGGAGAAATACACATTTTTCTATATACATTAGAGAAATACACATGGTATTGACAATATGTAAGGAAATAATTGGATGACACAAGTTGTCTATAGTTAGAACTAGTCTTCCTCTAAATGTAAACAATAAAATACCATTTTAATGAAATTTGATACTGTAAATAGTAATGTAAATGTGGCCTTGGTGCTTTAAAATACAGACTGAGTTTGCTACATGCACTGTTTTATGAAAAAAAAAATATTTCAATACATTGGGACAAACTCTGGACACATTTACACTAAGGTAAATCAAGACTATGTTTGGGAAAAGGACATACTAACAGAAAATAAGATTTTACTTCATTTTACACAAATAAGTATTGCTCACTAGTGATTGCAAATGACAGAAGGAAAGAAAGCAACCTGATATAACCTGGAGTATAAAGTGTTAAACATTACATTCAATTAGAAAATATTAGGAAATTAGCACACAAGGGTGTGCTGATTTAGCATATACTGCAATACTGGACTAGTTACAGTTTCTTGTGTCCTGATATGTTTTCCTACAATAAGGGGTTGGCATGGCTTGTAGGAAAAACTTCTCTGCACATTGTATATAAACTGCACAACCTTTGCTGTATCAACTTTATGCTCCAATAAACAAGACAATAATGACAAATTATCAAAGCAGTCCTCAGATGTGACCCTCAATTGGAAGAGCAGCAATTTAATGAAGACAAAAGCTAGGTGAAAGCTGCTAATATCATTTACTGATAAACAGATTTTCTCAAGAGGCTCCTAGCTCAATCCCCTGAGGCCCCATAAACCTGCATAATTCCATTTAAAATATTGTGCAATTCACTAAATTAGTCTTTGAACATCCTTACTATCCAATTACGAAGCCCCAGCATGGACAGAATAATGAAATTTTTCAAACTGTGGAATGCATGTGGTCTTAACAAACTTATGACAAACACTGAAATTAGCTTTCAGTTTTGAAGCCAGTGTAGACTACAGCTAGTGCTTCAAGTCAGAGATAAAACAATAAAACACTACTGCAGTGGTTAGGCAGGATGGAAAAAAAAATAAATCTTTGACTTATACAGAATTCTCAACACAGCCTACCTTCAGGAAAAAAAAATATAAGAACTTGAATGATGTTTTTGCATTTGCAAGCTATTTGGCCTGCTTAAGTTCTAGTAAAAGCTTTACTGAATAAAGGGTACAAAATACCTCCTGGACAGTTTTATCTTCCAGGCAGGCAGAAAAAGGCGAGTTTCAGAAGTGAAATTTATTTCTGTTCAAGCATTGCAAGCTGTATTATTAAAACCATTTGTCATGGTTTGAATATTTCTGCCTGATTCACCATTAAATTGGCCTTCTAATTACCAACTTTGTCATGAAAAGCAGTTGGGCTGCTTCATTCACCAGAAAACTTAAATCCCTTAATAATTGCTTGGTTCAAATAGTAGGGGAAACATTGTTATGCTTAAAATTTAAAATGGATAGGATAGACACTGAAAAAAAAATCAAAACTGAAACAGAATCCATTAAGAATGGTTTCAGATGCTACACAGAGAACACTCAGAGTTTATATTTAATGAGAGATTTATTAATTTAGATGGTAAATATTTTACCATTTAAAATTTCCTTTATTGTGAATATACATACAAAACTGAAATGAATCCATGTAACTTAGGGCAGTGAATATTCACTTAGAGAAAAAAAAAACTTGTGGTCCTATTTCCTAATGTTATAGAGGCTCGGGAGAATGTACAGAAGTGATTGTGTAAGTCTATGTCAAATCTGCACGTCCATTTAGAATGATCATGATGTTGTAGCTGCACTTATAAATGGTTAAGCAGATGTTAAACTGAGTTCACTTATCAGATATATTTCTCGAACCATGATAGCAAGGTTGTGTCTGCAGTTGTGAATAACTCTCTTTGATGGCTGTGACACACAAGGCTTTTCCCCTTGCTGTTGTGTGCAGTGAGTTCTGAGCCCCACTGGAGTCACAGTTGTAATGCAGTGGGTTGAAAATTCCCCCACAACATTACCTTTGCCAGACCAGCTCAGCTGGAAGCCAGTGGAGGTGTATTTACAAGCAAAACTACAATCTACAATGAAATGCAATGAATATGTACAAATATACAGTATTTACAGTATTTACAGGTATTGACAATTAACAAACAACACAAGGACCCCCCTGGCCAAAGACCAGGGGAGCTGCAACAGCTTCTCCCTTCCCTGCCTCCCCTCCTACCGCCCTGTACAAAAGGGACAAGAGACAGAAGCAGAGAAGTTAATAGCAGTCAAAACAATAACGATGCATCCAAGGTCTGTAAAGCCAATTAGTATCTCCCAGAGAGAAGAAGCGAGAGAGAGAAAGAGATTGTTTTGGGAACTAAATCTTCTGGTAGATATCTCTCCAATTAGATTGTTTAGAATAATCATTATTTTCCTTTTCACACCCAACAGTGATTTATTTACATTTTGCTGCTTTCTGTTCAAGATCTGTGAAAAATTTTAAAGGCATAGCCTAAAACAACCGCAACAGTTTATATGCCAAATCATATTTAAAGCATTTTTTAAAGGTAAATATTGACTTTACAACATAGATTTCACTATATGATAAAAAAATTTCTTTCCTGCATGAGAAGAATTGCAAAGACATGAATCAGGCTGCTACATATATATATATATAATATATAGCCTATATATTTACATGCAGTCTACATCTAAATTTACTCATCTATACGTTTCTATTAAGATTTCAGTTATTACTAACCTATCTTAAAAAATTAGGAAGCTGAGATTTAATGCCCTTTCCTGTAAAACAAATGCTGATCATTGCTTTAATTTGCTGATTGCCAAGTCTGGAAATCTTTTTAGTGCAGACTTTCAATCAAGACTCGATATCATTCTACTCGCCTTAGACCCTTCTTGAGCTAGCATAAAAAGATTTTTCACACTAGGTTGCAGCAGTAATTCCATCAGTCCCAATGGCTCCCTTTCAATATTTGACAAAAGGTCAAGTGAAAAATCCTTCCAGTGTACACAAAGATGTAAAATGTTCTTAGTTTTGACTAAACCCAGGCTTGGATATCAGGTTGACCTTGTTTTCTAAGGAATGATGGCCCATTGTCTGCCTTGGCTAGCCCACCCTGCCTCTGGTGTGATGTTCTGGTTTGGCAGCCTCTTGCCTTCTAGGAGGCACCTCCTCCAGCGGTGATCTCTCTTTGGGCTATTCCCTTCTAACAATTTAGTTGCTGCTCCTCATCTTAGAGAATGAATTCTCATACAAAATGAGATGTTTCAGACCCAAGGGCATTGAGTAGGGATTTTCGGGTGTTGCTGCTGTGAATGAGAAGAGTGAGCTGCTCAGATTTCAAGTGGATATTGCTCTCCCCTCTTCTGTTATTGAGAAGGACAGACGTTGCACTGGATCTTTTTTCTCCCCACCGTCCCTCTTGATCTCTGGAGGGGGACAGTAGGATTCAGAATGTGTTCTTTCTTATGAAGAGGAGATTGAATAATTAGTCTAAATTGGATGAGTGCTAGAACTGACAGCGGTTTGGAAAGAAAAACTCACTCATTTTCAGGATTCTTGTGAATTGGTGGTATTTGTCCACCTAGCTGGGGATGTCCCTGCTCACTGCAGGGGGGTTATAGAATCATAGAATTGTTAGGGTTGGAAGGGACCTCAAGGATCATCTAGTTCCAACCCCCCTGCCATGGACAGGGACACCTCACTCTAGATCAGGTTGCTCAGAGCCACATCCAGCCTGGCCTTAAAAACCTCCAGGGATGGGGCTTCTACCACCTCCTGGGCAACCTGTTCCAGTGCCTCACCACCCTCATGGTGAAGAATTCCCTCCTAACATCCAATATAAATCTACCCATTTCTATTTTTGCTCCATTCCCCCTAGTCCTTATCACTACCTGACAGCCTAAAAAGTCCCTCCCCAGCTTTCTTGTAGGCCTCCTTCAGATACTGGAATAAGGTCTCCTTGGAGCCTTCTCTTCTCTAGACTGAACAGCCCCAACTCTCTCAATCTGTCTGCATAAGAGAGGTTCTCCAGCCCTCCGATCATCCTCATGGCCCTTCTCTGGACAAGTTCCAGCACCTCCAGATCCTTCTTGTAATAGGGGCTCCAGAACTGGACACAGTACTCCAGGTGGGGTCTCACCAGAGCTGAGTAGAGAGGGAGAATCACCTCCCTTGCCCTGCTGGCTATGCTTCTCTTGATGCAGCCCAGGATGTGATTGGCTTTCTGGGCTGCAAGTGTACACTGGTGGTTCATGTTGAGCTTCTCATGCACCAGCACCCCCAAGTCCTTTTCTTCAGGGCTGCTCTCCAGCCAGTCACTGTCCAGCTTATATCAGTGCTTGGGATTGCCCCAACCCAGATGTAGGACCTTGCACTTGGTCTCGTTGAACCTAATGAAGTTGTCTTGGGCCCACCTCTCCAGACTGTCAAGGTCCCTCTGGATGCCATCCCTTCCCTCCAGCATGTCTGCTGCACCACACAGCTTGGTGTCATCAGCAAACTTGCTGAGGGTGCATTCAATGCCACAGTCCATGTCGCCAACAAAGATGTTGAACAAGACTGGTCCCAGGACTGACCCCTGAGGGACTCCGCTTGTCACTGGCCTCCACTGGGACATGGACACATTGACAGCCATTCTTTGGGTGTGGCCATCAAGACAGTTTTTTATCCACTTAATGGTCCATCCATCAAACCCAGACTTTACCAGTTTGGAGACCAGGATGTTGTGTGAGACAGTGTGGAAGGCTTTGCTCGGGTCCAGGTAAATGATGTCAGTTGCTCAACCTTCATCTATTAATGTTGTGACCTTGTCATAAAAGGCACAAGGGGTTGAACAGGATGACCTTTTAGGTTCCTTTCCACCCTGACACATTCAGTAATTTTCTTAAAACAAACATACTTTAGCAGGAAGTATGCTGACTTGTATCCTTGAAAGGCAGGCTCACCTTTTAGGTTGCTCAGATTACCACTGTATCCCTCAGTGACCTCCCAGGTCAGGATGTGGAATAATCCACAGGCTAGTGTCCCACTGTGCAACAAGAAACCTTAAGTCCTTCTACAGGCTGTTTCAAGAGCCTATGGGATGAAGCATTTTGCTTTGACTACAGTGGTACATGGTCCTGAATGTGAGTATCTCAACTATAAAGTGGGAATCTAAATCTACCAATGACAAAAATGTTATGGATACCAATGGTTTCTGCAAAGTCCTTCTGTTCCAACCACAAAATGTACTTAACTGCAGGGTAGTTTCACAGAGGATGTTGTCAGTTACTGTTGTTCATAACCCAGGTGATCATGTGCAGGAAATTGGTACAGATTACAAGAAATTACAAATAAGTGAATGAGAAACTTGGAGCTATAGTATAAGAAAGAATGGATATAGGGAGCAAGGGTTTGGAAGGGAGTTTTATTGTGGCAGAAATATCGCACCAGCATCCTGGAGTAGATGTGTTTGAGGTCTGCACTATGGAGAAAGGAGGAAGAATAAGGGAAGAAAGCTATTTAAAACAAGAAAGAAAACAGACACAAAGATCTGTCTGGTAGGGATGCTGTCTTTGTACAATGTCAGAACAACAGTGTCCTGACTATCATCTACATAACAGCTCAATATAAATGATAAATTAAAGTTATAACTGATAAGAAGACAGTAGTGGAAGGAAGACATTCTTTGAAATAAAACATATTGCCATGATTGTAAAAGATTAACATTTTTCTTATTAAATGATGAGCTTGCTTTTTAATATCACCACTATAATAGACTATACTATGAATCTCTTTATCATACCTAAAGCACTGTTAATTCATCTTTCATGAATACATTAGAAGGGAGGATTTTCCCATAGGCAAACACATCATACATATTTGCAAATGTCTTACATAATGATGCAAACCCTATGCATAGAGAGTGTCTGTATTATGGCGAAAGGGAGAAACTGCACATGCACAAAAAAAGGACCTTCATTCAATTTCATTAAATACTTAAACCGACAAAATACAGTCCAATTTGCTGCATATAAATCTTGCAAGCAAGAAAAAGGCTGCTGTTTAAATTTATTCTTTAGTTTAAATTCAGCCATTCATAATATAGACTTGATGACTGTGGATAGAACAAATGATCTGTTAGCATGTCAATTTCATTTGTTCTTATAATAAAACACGGCTCATTTTACAGTTGTATCTACCAGCCCATTCCTAAATATCTTCTCTATTTGGGAAGCCATAAATGTTTATTTTGGGCAACCAACTATATGCATGCACCATAGTCTGCTTTAGAAAACTTTATTGATATAGTACAGTATGGAAATGAAATTGGAAATCACAGCTATGGACACAAAATAACTAGCAGTCATTTTAATTAGCTTGTTACTATCTAGTCCAACAATATTATCTTAATGTCAGACTTTGAATTCATGAAGAGTTACAAAACAGCCGTGTTGTCAAACATGAAAACAACCCATTTAGTGCCTGTTTTGCATCTACATGGGAAGTTTTCTTTTGTTATTCACCAGCTCCTAGGTCTTCTTACAGGCATTGTTTAATTTGTGCTCTGTTTTGCAAATGACATCGGTACAGATCTCCTGGGCCTGCTGATAAAAGTGTGGCTGTCTCCTTCCCTTGTGTCAGTCAACACTTTCGTCAGCCTTTACTAGTAGCCACTTAACAAACTGAGGAAAATGAATTTGTGGTTGTGAAGTGCTCACTAGTCCTAAGTCAACCATGCCACATTCAAGCTGAGCCTAAAATGTCATGGCACTCAGCAGTCCAAGGGGTTAACAAAACCTCATTATGGTAGGTTAATATATAGAAATGAGGTATATGATCACCAACAGAACCTAGAAAAGTTAGAACTATTTTCTTTGGTTGAAATACGTACAATTATTTAAAAATTAAGGAGTTCAACTCCAGTGTCTTTCTAAGAGGAAGTTACCAAATAATGCATCAGAGCCACATATCATGGCATAAAGCCTATGCTGATCCAACTCCCAGTGTTCTATCTACAGGACTTTATAAGCAGAATGTCAAATCAGCAGTTGTCTCTTGCAGAGAAAAATGTGTCCCGGCTTTTAGCATGTCACATTTCCCATGTTCCTGTAAGATACATGACAGACACCTGACATTCGCTTGAATAAGGAATGTTATTTTAAACAAAAATACACCTTGAACTCATATACACTTTTTTCCTACAAAATATTATTTCCTTTACTTTTCAAAATGTTTTAGTCTTTTTTGTCTCCTCAGTTGAAAATTACAATAATAATCACAATATGACATTTTATTTTCTGTGTTAGGCTTTTTTTTATTTTCCTGTGCAAATGTATCTTCTTAAAAAAGCCAGCCAAACAAAAAACGAAAAAAACCACAAGTGGAATCTTTTCAGTCAAAAAACATTTTTTTACTATGATTTTTAAAATCATGTTACTGCCTACTGACTCTCTTCTCAATAAAGCAAAAGGATTTCAGGGTGTTAATTTCATATATATATATATATATATATTTGTATATATATATACCCACTTGTGTTAATACTTATCTGTAGCTATCCACCCAGACTTCACTGTGCTTAAAGCTATTAATGCACCTAAATGTGTGAAAACTTATTTACGTGAAGCACATTTTACTTTTTTTTTTACTTACTGCAGAAGCAACGTTTGAATCAGGAGTAGGAATCAGAATGTCCTCCATTCTCAGGTGAGTGATTTAACTACTGAGCCCAATTAGTCATGACATCTTCTTCCTCTGTAGTGGGAGGACACCAGTAACGGAACTGGAGCACACCCTCCCCCCTTACCCTGAACAGATGGTTGCTCATTGATTAGGGAGTCCCTTGAGGAATGGGAACAGTAGGTTTGAACCTCTGCCAATGGAAGGAGAACTACATCCAAGTCTTCTTTAAAGTGAGTTTTACAGTCACTGAAAAGGAAAACTGCACTGTGAAAACTTTTTGTGAGAAAGACTGATTTTTGAAAAGGATAGAATGCAATTATCTGAATCTGCATAGATGATCTTAGGGTGTGAATTCAGGCTGATGTTGGCTCTTCATTGAGTAGGTCTCTGAGCTCCTGAGATATAAAACATATTCTTCTTCTACGCATTTCAGATTACTCATCCAGGGAAATGTGGCCCCTGGTAAAATGCCTCTGATCACACTGTCAATATAAATTCAGTCTAAAGTTGTTCAGGTACTCTGAGCTCAACACAGCTCTGGATTTCACTTCAAGCTTTAATACTTCTGCATTATACATTATCAAAATTATTTCTATATTATGGGAGAGCTCACCAGCAGTGAATTCAGTTGTGGAAGCACTCACTTTTTTTCTGTATATATTGTGTTGATATGGGCAGCCCCATACCAACACAATATGTACAGTTTTTAAGAGCCAAGACCTATACTTGAGTAGGGCAGTGAAAAAAGTATTTCTCTTCAGAGGTACATCTGGAGTAGACAGAGACGTAAATCTTAGTGATAGGATTGTGTATGTGTTCCTTGGGTAGGTAGAAGGAAAAGAAGGGATACTTCTCCCACACAGTGATGCAAGAAGATGGAATGAACTTCCCACTGTCAGGCGAATTCTAGCCTTTGTGATGGTGCAGTTCAGTGGCTGCGTTATGCACCTGATCTGTGCAGCAGCGAATGAGACTAGGGGCTGTGTATGTCACTTAAAAACTGTCACATAACAATACATGTGGAATCTTATCACTTTTCCAACCTCTCAATGACTCACACTACCACAGCATCACCACCTGCCATGAGACAACTCTTTGGTGAGTAGCAACCGGGCAGCCTTTACAGGAGAGATTCTGGGAAATGCTTAAAACAGGCAGTGCAGTATATACCTCTCCTAATGTGAAAGGAAGGACTGAGGAAGCACATAAATGAGACTGTGGACACAGTTGGGTTGTCTGTGGCACAACAGACACCTAGACAGATTTTGTCACTGGCTATACTAGTGAACATGGTGGAAGCAGCCTCAGATACTGAAGGTGTGTAACCAAGAAATCAAATTGAGCAAAATACTACTTATGGCTGTAGAGAGCTTGGTATGGACTTTTGAGGAAGGGTGCAGAGTGCAGAATGTGAAGTGAGAGGATGAAAAATAAGACCCTGCCAGTAGTGGTACATGCCCTGTCAGTAGTGGTATACATACCAATGAACTATGTGGGGGATAGCAGGTCCCTGACTTAACAAAAATCCTGCATTACAATCCCCTTCTGGAACACAGCCTTTATTCTAAGTGCTTCCCACTTCTTTTATCTTCTGAGTCATAAACTCCTCTGAGGCTAATGAGGAAGATAGCAGTACTATTTTCTCTGAATGCGGTATGTACCTACATTTTCTAGCTTGATATTATTCCACCTGACTACAGAGAATTACATGAAAGGAGCTGCTAGGGAAAAAACCAAGCTGGAAACAAAACAACAGAGATGAGCTATCTCCAGAGAACTGCCAAGTGACAGGGAGCTATTAAACGTGAGACAGTCACCAGGTTTTGTCCAGTCAGGTTAACAGGTGTATTTTCCCTGACCAAAGCCCCAGAGAAATAGAAAATTAAGTTGTTTAGAAGAGAACTAAATCCCTGGCAAAAGAAGGGTGGTTTGGGGCATATTCAGTTACAAGAAAATCTTGCAGGGAATGTTGTAGGAAAAGCATCAACTGCCTATATCACCCAGGCTAGGAGAGGGCTGTCCACTCTGGGAAGAAAAAAAAAAAAAAAGAAAAAAAAAGAACACAGAAATAAGCAAGATTCAGAAATAGGTCTTCTTCTGTTTTATCTTCTTTCTCCGAGTGGCATGTACTCTGCAATGAATAAATAATGCTCTGTTTTGAAAAGCAACCTTGCAGGTGCCAAATACAGCTGGATTTGCTGCTTTTTCACAGGTGAAAAACAGAGGGCTGTAGGGCAGTCTAGATACTGTGCAAGAATATCTAAAGAGGGGTTGTGAAACCTCTCACTAGAAGGATGCATTTCGGAGGGATGAGAAGGGCCTAATGTACAGCTCGCTTTAATAGCGATAGCTGTCGTTTGGACTGTTCTAAGTTGTACTCTTTTTTGCTTCTCTCAGATTCTGTTCTGAACCTGAGAGAAACAGATGCCACATATGCTGGGTGCAGTGAGCTTTTTCCATGCTTTTGTAACTGTGCAAATTGCCAGGAGGCATGAGAGTATCACAAGAGAAGTGGCAAAAATAACAGCTCAGTATCCCACCTGCTTTGTAAATAACTGAAGAACTTATCCTGGAGTCTTGCAGTGATACGGGGCCCTGGAAGATGAAAGATATTTTAATGAGAGTTCATTAGGGTTGTGAATGTTCATTGACCTGATATGCACTTTCAGTTCTAAATAACTATTGAAATCCACTGTGAATCAGTAATAACCAAAGGTGGCTGCTGACTTAGCATTATTTATAACCTAGAAGATACAAATATATCATAGGGACTATTTCTACACGTACATACTGGAAGCTTCAGCAATGAAACAGTGATTAAAGAAAGAGAATAGTAATATACAATTCTTTAAAATAGTCTCACTATGAAAAAAGCAAGATGTTTCATAAGGATGACATGCTGAAGCTTTCTAGGCTACAAAATCCATCACACTTGCTCTGGGACTACAGAATATTTATACCACTTTGATGCTCAGTCTGACAGGTCACATAAGCGCTGAATTCTCTCCTAAAATATATATATTTATAGACACATATAAAATGACTCTACACAAACACATACATACACACACATATATACAAACTAACCATATAGTTTTTCTTTCTCCATTTAACTTTTCTATTATTGAGCCATATTGACCAATACGTCTTCTAAGCATGTATTATACAAGTTACTCACAATTTATTCTGTGTTATTAATTCCCCTTGGCAAGTTGAAATTTTAAACAAAATGGCCAGAATATATGATCATGATAAATTGAAACAAATTAGACATATTACTCTATGTAGGAGGCAGTATTGACCTATTCTCAAATGCATTATTGGGCCAATTTTAAAGTAGAAGAATCACAGCAATTGATTAGCAGCTGTTAGAATGCATCTTACATCGATATGTAAGTGTATATTTGACAGTTTTCACTGTGCTGTTACAAGAATGCATCTGCAACCTAAATTCTGCTTCTCCTTCCTCCATCTATCTTTAGTAAGTTTGTTTGCCAACACCAAAGGGTGAAGGGGCAAATTCTCTGAATTCAATTATATCATCTGTGCTGCTGGTGTAAATCATATAGAAGGAAATGGGAGTATTCAGGAATGACACCGGTTAATGAAGAGACAAAGAATGCTCCCTTTCATAAGGAATTCTGCAGTATTGGGTAAGATTCCCTTGCGGTGATGTACTTTAGAAATACCTTCCAAAAGTCAAGCAAAAAAGCAGTAGAAAACTTGAGGGTTTTTTTCTCATTCCTTAGCTACATCTCTGCAATCTATACTATTTGTATGACTACTCATGTTAAAAAGAAACTCTGAAAATCTTCAAGTCACAAAGCTACTCAGAAAGGAACAAATAATAAAAATCAATGTTAGAGAGAGATTTTGTTTTCCCTGCATAAAAATTAAAATAATTTAAAATATTCTACATTAAAATGCAAGATAAAACAACAGTGGTTGTTCACCAATTTCTTTATACAATTGAATTAATGGCATTTTATAGGTGCTTACAGTCTCTAATAAACACACTATAATTTCGGTCTGATTTCTATCAGTTAAAGAGCAAAGGTTGATTTGCTCATAAAGACAATATGGAAGTAAATTCTTTGGTTAAAGATTCAAAGGCATCTCTGCTGGAGCGGCATGAATAAAGGCACAACATTTAAATACACTGGATTCGATTTGATTTCACAGCTTTTTGCATATTCGTTTTAAATATGCAGTAAAAAGGCATTTTTCACCCAGAATGAATTGCATTTGTCATTTGCTACAAAGCCCCTTCCAGAGAAATTGTTGATTTTTTTTTTAATTTTTTTTTTTCAGAGACTCCTGTACTTCTCCTTCCTTCTGTATTATTTCAATCAGCAATAGATATACATCTTTGTTAGCCTAATTTGGGGGCCTACAGAGCAGGAAGAAGGAAAGCACAAAGGAACACACTTGACATATTGGTCTATTTGCTACCTCTTTTAAACTCAATGCATACTAATGAAAGTGATCCAAACTATTCCTCTCCACTCCTCACTTAACAAGCATAATAATAAATGAATATTTAAACTAGCTGCAAATATATTAAGTGGAAACAAATAGGTTTCATTTGTAACAAGTGCACACAGGTTAATTAACAAGAAGGAGCTTTTGTGTTGAAACAAGGCTCCCTGATGCTGTACATGCAGGTGCCGTTAAGGGCCAATTGAGCTCTATAGGATAATTATGAAGTACCATTGTGCTCTACCGTTTGTTAACAAAGTGCTGCCTGCAATTTGCCTAAACCTATAAACCATCATCTGTGATCCTCAGCAGCAATTAAGTGACAAACATCTTCTCATCGGAGACTTGGGAAAACAAAAGAGACATGATAGCATTTAAGGAGCCAGATGGATATTTCAGAATGTCAACCCTGACAGCCTCCCTTCCAACAACAAAATATAAAACAGAAGTCTACTTGGTACCATGCTGAGGGGGAAAGGGTAGAAGTCACATCCAAATTATTAAGAGGAGGGCAGCGTTAATAATCATAGAAATGCTCATTTGAACAGTTCTTACGGGGAAAGCATTGGACTAGCAAACAAGCAAAAGATAAAAACCCTTTCCTCTCTCAAAACAGCTGTAGCTGCAGCTCTGTTCAGTATGGGTTCGTTGGGGTTTTTTTATAGGGTTTTGTTGTTGTTGTTGTTTTGTTTTGTCTTTTTTCCCTTTTAATTTTTCCTCCTAGTGTCTTATCTTTACAGAATATGTGTTTCATCCCGTGAATAAAAGTGTAAAAATTCTTTTTTCTAAGAAGAGGACAAACCAACAGACAGAATTTTCTCCAGGGCATAAGTTACTAATTAGTTCTGCAAAAATAGCCTATATTAGGAAAAATGATAGATCAGCACAGAGTCATTTTAAAACAAGAGATCTACTCCTACTGTAAAATAATTAATCTAGAAGTTTTGAGGATGTAATCTTTAAAACGCTTCTGTAAGCTCAGCAATAATTCCAGAAGCTATAAATTTTATAAAGGCTTAGTTGAATTAGTTCAATTAATTGCCTGGTTGGGAGACCCTCCAAAACTTGTGGAAGCTCATGTTTTCATAGATACGAATCTTCTGGGCATTTTGTTGCCTACATTAAATGATGTTGTCTTGCTGATCTGTGTAATTGGTAGAGCTAAAAGGCAATTCAGTAACATGAAAAAAAATATATAAATGTATGAGTTTCACAAGCTAGACTACATCTTTTCCCCCTTATTGCCGAAACAATAGCATTTACAAATGTTTTCAGTAACCATTTTGAAGCTACAGCTGAGTGTGTTTTAATACACCATCAGGTCAACAACTCTCTTGAAAGAAAAAATCAACCCTAGGCCAAACAGTCAGACAGGCCTAATTAAGTACTTCAGGAGTAGGAGAAGCACTTAGATAACTACAGCTGACTTGACCCTTTTCTTTGTACTTCATTGGTTTCCTATATACCTTTGCCACTTTCCTTTGGATTTATGTTTTTATGAATTATTTAAAACTGGCAACTTCAGATCTACAATTAGTTTTCAAGGAAATAGATGTGTGAAAATAACCACAACTTAAACAGCTTAAAAATGGCTCTGATCTTGACAGAATGCAAAATGCCAGGTTTTCAGGCCTGCAAAATTAATCACTTGGCAAAAGTGTTATTAATCCCTGCGTGCTTTCTGGCCTTTCCTTACAGTGCTCTGTCAAATGTCATGGATCACCTGGAAATCTAAAAATCATGATAGGAGCACTGTGGTTCTTTAATGGGGGAGGGGGGGGGGGGAAGAAAAAGGTGAGATCTTGCAGTTTTAAGAAAAAATGATGAGATAAACCAAAGATAATTAGTGTAGACATGTTTTACCTTTGTATAGCATTGCACTGTGTGAGCTCACTTACAGTAGAAAACTGATGATAAAATATTTTGTCATGCTAGGGATTTGCAATTTGTTTTTTAACTGTAGTGAATACAAGACTAATTGAAACTAGAGCAGCAGCCCCAAACACCCAAGAGTTGATTAGTCCTTTCCCTCCTGAAAATTTTCTCCTTTACTTTACAAGAAGTCCTACATGATGCTCAAAGATGCATCCCATAGCTTTTCTTCAGGCAGATTGATGACAGCCTGCTCCAGGCATTGTGAACATCACTTGGTAGCCTTTCTCTCAGGCCCAGTAACAGTGCACCACCTTTTAGCTCAGCGGGCACAGTAAGCTGCGTTTAGAGACACTTTGGCTTTAAGAATCACAGAATGGCAGCGGGTGGAAGGGACCGCTGGGAATCATCTAATCCAGCTAGCTAGCTAAAGCAGGTTCACTAGAGCAGCTTGCACAGGAACATGTCCAAGCAGATTTTGAATACCTCCAGAGAAAGAGACTCCACTATCCTCTGGGCAGTCTTTTCCCCACGCACAAGGCGAGATGTTCCAATGGAAACAACACTTGGAGTTGCAAGCACTGCTCTGCGAGGTATGCGGTGTCTGGGAGTGTGCAATTTGGGGACAGGAGAAACCAAATTAGTGTGAAAATTAGTTTCATCTCTTTCATGCCTATGTCTGCCTGAGCTTCTTCCACTTGCAGGCTGCCTATGTCAACTGTTGCTGTTGGAAAAGGTAGCCACTGCCAGAGCCTGCAGTTTTGGCTGCCCTCACAAAATCCTAGGAATAGTCTTCCATAGGCACTGCAGGAACTGCACAGGACAAGGACTCCACTCCTGTTTTTAAGACGTAGTTAGTGTCATTTTGCTATTAAAATACCAGTTCAAAGAATGTGAGATTAACTGAACACTGGTCTAATTATTCACCTAGTACTAAATGGCATCACTTGCACACTCTGGTGAGCGGAATTGACACTTTGTATCCCCGTGTTTATCTTTTAATTCATTGTATTTCATTCTGATCACAAATTCTTTAAAATGGACACTTTACAATTCATGGTACTGGTGAGTTTAAGGCAGCTACAGACCTCTCAAGCTTTTGTATGATCTCAGATAACTGGAAATAAAGCTTTTCAGGGTAAGTGTGCAGAGCCTGATCCTGTATTCAGTAGTATCCAGAACTATTCACTGTGAACTTCTGATTTTCATTGTGATTTTTCATCTTTGGCTAAGGACACACAAAAAATGCATAACACTAGGTTGCCATCATTCACATGTAATCGTCTGTTATTAAACCATTTACAACATATCTTCTCTACTGGATACAATGTTTTCCTGAGCAGGAAATTTTTTTGTGTGTGTACAAAATTTACACAATTATGGTAAAATTATAATGTATTTTCTGAAACAATGGCTGAAAAAGTCATTCATGTGACTACGCGATTCAGGGGGAACAATTTTTAAAGTCTAATGAAAGTGATAAATGTGTTATTTAAACATGTTTTCAATATTTAGTTTGCTACTCTGCTCAATTTATTAATTGCCAGTTATGTAAATTCCCTTCTGTACTTACAGGATTTTTTCCACTGAAAAGAAATATTAAAAATACCTATCATTATTGTTTTATTCTCCACTGGCTAGACCTTTTCAAATATTATATCCTGTTAATTTATAAACACATGGATTGTCACAGCCTATATAAAACAACTTGCAAACACTGTGAAAGAAAAATACTGCTTACAACTAGAGGCTTTTAACCTAATTAGCATAACTAAGCATAAAAAATAAATGATCAGAGACTATAACATGAAAAATAATTGAAAACAATGACTATTTTTCCGAACTGTACAAATCAGACCAACGGTTTGTCTTACATTATTAAGGTCCGAAGAAGAAGGATGGAAAATAAATGGGAAATAAGTACTGTAAAGATGCGTTTTGGGAACTTACATTGAAAGTATGCAATCCAAATTACCCAAGTGGATTTAAATATTTGAGTTTTATTTAGATCTCCTGCCTGTATTGGTTAGGAGGAGAGATAATAACAATCCATTCACACAGTCCTTACCCACAAGAGTAGAGGGCTGAAGGCAGCAGTTCCAGAAAGCCATGTGCAAGTCAATTAGTGGTAACGTGCACAGGTACAGTGTTTCCCTAGAGGGTCCTAACTTATCTCAAAAAGCAACAGTGATAGCAGAAAAGGTGATCAAAACTGACAGAGGAACTTTTTAAAACTGACTGGTTGATATAAGCATAAGAATAGGTAGAATTTGAGGAGCCTGGCAGGGTGGGAAAAGGGAGATCAAGAGAAAAGAAGATCCATAGGGCTTTCTGTTGTAGGTCTGATCTGGCTCCTATTTGAAAGGAGGCAGAAAGAATCTCTCCTGTCACATAACTCACCAGATGGAAATTGGAGGAAGAATTAGTTGTCCCTAAGAAATTTTTCAAATAATTCAGCCTTAGAATTCCTGTTTGGGAAGGAAACTTGTACCCCAGTCTACTGTGCATTTCAGTTACTTAGCAGAACACATTATTCAAACTGATGTGATTTTTTTTTTTTTAAGTAATTTGCCATGGAAAATAAAATGCATTTATTTCTAGGAAAAATGGCATCATCTGTTCTTTCCTGCTGGTTCTACCAAACAATACTTATTAACTGACTTAGATAATTGTAATGGAAAATTTGGCAGCTAAGACAGAATCTGGAATTTGAGAATTGTGTAGTTAGCAGTTGTCTGGAAATTAGTGGAGTAGGATTGCCATGTTATGCAGAGTCATAGCAAGTTCTTCCAGTTTAGTGAACTTGAATGTGAGAAACTAATGCTATGCAATCCTTCAGCTGAACAGACACACCCAAACTTAAGAACTTAATAGAAATCACAGGATCACAGGATACTAGGGGTTGGAAGGGACCTCCAGAGATCAACGAGTTCAACCCCCCTGCCACAGCAGGACCATAGAATCTAGCGCAGGTCACGCAGGAATACATCCAGACAGGTCTTGAAAGTCTCCAGAGAAGGAGGTCCCACATCCTTTCTGAGGAGCCTGTTCCAGTGCTCTGTGGCCCTCACAGCGAAGAATTTCCTCCTCATGTTGAGGTGGAACCTCCTGTGTTGTAGTTTCTATCCATTACCCTTTGTCCTATCACAGGGTGCAACTGAGAAGAGCCTGTCCCCTCCTTCTTGACACCCAGCCCTCAGATATGTATAAACATTTATTAAATCCTCTCTTAGCCTTCTCTTCTTCAGAGTAAACAGCCCCAGGGCTCTCAGCCTGTCCTCATAAGGCACACGCTCCAGTCCCTTAATCATTCTGGTAGCTCTCTGTTGGACTCTCTCTAGCAGATCACTGTCCTTCTTGAACTGGGGAGCCCAAAACTGGACACAATATTCCTGGTGAGGTCTCACCAGGGCAGAGTAGAGGGGAAGAGAACCTCCCTCGATCTGCTGGACACACTCCTCTTAATGCACCCCAGGATCCCATTGGCTTTCTTGGCCACAAGGGCACTTGTTGTCCATCAGGACTCCCAGGTCCTTCTCCGCGGGGCCGCTCTCTAGCAGATCACCTCCTAACCTGTACTGGTGCAGCTTATTGTTCTTTCCCAGAGGACTCTGCACTTATCCTTGTTGAACATCATTAGGTTCCTCTCTGCCCAACGATATAGCAGTGGAACTAAAAAAAAAAAAAAAAAAAAAAAAAAAGTAAAAATCATATTTCTTTCTCCCTCCTAAAAAGTACACCACCTCACATTGTGTTACCCACTATGTTGCAGCACAATAAGGCGTTTGGTTGGAAGCAGTCACTAAAGGACATTTATGACTAGGAAAAAGGAAGTAGCACAGCACTTGTAGCAAGCCTTTCCACGCCTACAAAGCAAGTTTTGAATAAACTGTTGATGAATGAATCGGTCTACACGTACAAGAAGCTGTCATCCGTGTGACGACCAGAAGGTGGCATAATTTCTACATTGATTGAGGCCTGTCAGCTCCACTGCTGAGTACAAAATGCAGTTTTATTTGCAAACGCAGCTGTTATCGGTCTTCTCGGGTTACAGACCGTCAGATCTGCTGCTTGTGCTGGTCACAGTTCTGCCTTTTCTGGTGATTCCTTTCTGCATCGCCATGAAAGTCACTTGTTGGCTTTATCCATCTTTAGCAGTACCATATATTTGGGCTGCAATGCTAATTCTTGAAAGCCTTCTGTTAGCTTTCTTAGTTTCTAGTACTCAGGTTAGTGTGCTGTCTTTCAGTCATTATGGATCTGATCCTGAACCTCTGAAGTCAATGGGAATTTTTATGTAACTGCTCCCTAAGTGGTTAGATGCAACTTTAGAGCCACTTTGTAACAATTTATTCAATTTCATGTACTTGAAATATGTGAATATTTTGTGAGGGAGCTGCTATGCCCTCTGCTCTGTATAGCCTATGTTATCCTGTTAAACTGTGACCTTTCCCTTAAGGGATACACAGCTGTTACCTTTACCAGGTCTCAGGTATGCCCAGAAAATACCACGGCTGATTCATAAAACTCACTGAAAGTTGCATTCACCTGTTTCCCTGGTGTCTTCCGGCAGTTATCTCCAGAATTTTTGCATGAAAAGTGCTATTAAAAATAAATTGAGCTGACTGCTCAATGGCCCAGTCTATTTCCTGCAGAACAGGGATCTTTTAATTTACTGTTAAATCGCCTTTCAATGAAATATTGGATTACTTCTGTGTAAGAGAAGCTTAGTACAGGGAATGGCTACTTCATTTTCTCTATGCATTTGATTTCTATAACTCCACTTGTGTGATTTGATAAGCATGGATGCTTTACTACAGTGCTTCTGAAAGGAATGAGAATGTAATGCAATAATGCTGTTACACAGTTAATCTACAGCAAATTTTTTCCTCTAGATTTTTTTTTCCTTTAAGTCCATTAAAAGAGTTAGAGAGATACCTTCCCGAGTCTTAGCATTTTTATTTTCAGATATTATTATGTGTTCCTCTCAAGAAAAGAAGCTTTTGAGCCTTTTACTGGCTCTTATGCTTTCTGCCCAAAAGGCATAGCCCAAACATGCCTGAAAATGGGAAGGGAGTTTCATGCACGTGAGGACAGAGACGAGGAGGTGCAAGGGGCCCAGTATTGATCTGGAGTCTCCCTGGCTTTAAAATAAAACATGCATATGTGCTGCTGGAGGGCTTCCCTATGCTGAGTTCAGCAAGTCCATCCCAGTCTTGGACTGAAGTGCCTTCAAACACTGGGAAGAAAATTGTGATTGACTACCACTATTCATTGCTACAGAGGAAAGTAATTGAAGAGGCTTTAGAGGACCACCTGCTTTGCTGTTTCTTTACTCAGGTAGCAGGCAGCACAGGCAATGGTCATTAGTACTGCTGTTAGCTATCTGTACAGACTAGGCAGACCAAGATTGTTATTATAGATGCTAACCAAACAAAGAGTGGTGAAAGACCTTATACTGAAAATTTGAATCACATTTCACCAGTTCTTGTTTAGAAACATGGGAAACAAAAGTCTCCTCTTAAAAAATTAAACCAATTTCTGAGAATTTCTAGGAGGGATTTCTTTTTTTCTCTGTTGTCAGGAGGATGAAGGGGAAGTAAATGAATTAGGGTTTCTGTTTCCATTTTTTCACATTGCTCTACTAAAACCACATGCCTTGATTTTAAATTTCAGTGCTGAAACTTTAGTTAATAAATCCATCACGTTAGCTGGCAATTGCATAAACACTGTAATTTAACCAACTGCTAATGGAAGAGTGTGTTGAAAGATAGAAGAAATTTACTTCTACTCTTCATATAGCCTCAAAAAACTAGAAAGATTAATAAAACTTAACTGTGAAAACAGGTGAAAGCACATATGATTTATTTTAGATCTCAAATCAGATTGAAGTACTCATAATTAGGTACAGATATTGACCTAAAGTATTCAAAATTGTCTTACAAAATTGTTCTGTTTAGGCATCTAAAATAGAGAAGGGTACATGTAACTTGTAAATATGCAAAATCAGTCTGAAATTTTTGGAAGTCATAATTCCTACTATATAAGCCCTTCAGAAAAAAAGAGAACAAGAAGTTCTAGTGAGCCCAAGTGAGTTAAGTACTTTCAGACCTCTGCGTCACTCACTCAGTTCAAAAACATCTTATATTTATACCTTGCAAAGTGTTTTTTTTCTTCTCTACAGCCTGTTGAGAGAAACTGTTTAAAAGTATGAGGCACTAAGTCAGATATTCAGAAGTCCTTTATCTTCAGCTCTGTTTGGCTTAATTGGAGTAAAGTACCATTTTTTCCTCCTATAATCCCTCAAGCAGCTCCATGTGGAAAACATCTCTTGTGCTTTGTGAATAAATCTTGAGGTTTCAAACTGTGAAGTGAAAGCAATTGGACATTTTTCATTAAAAAAAAAAAAATTAAAAAGAGGGGGGAAAAAAGCAGATAAGAAACCCGATTAACTAAATGAATCTGAGTAATTAACTGAACCAAGTCTTTCCTGTCTCTGTCCCTTGAAAAACTCAGGTTCCTTTTCTATCTTTTATTTCAGTACAAAATTCCGACTGCTGCTGAGAAACATCCCCATTGAACTCACTGAACAAAAATTTCTGCAAAATGTTCAGCCTTCAGTGAAAAAGAGTTTTTAAGTGTTTCAAGGAATAAATATCACGATTGAAAATGTCTTACAGTAACATCTCCAGATTCATTCCAAACCCTGTTGATAACATTTAATTATCAGCTATGAAAATGTGTAACTCCAGGCTCATTGGCAAACCTCTGACTATGTAGATGATACTTTGTCTTCACCATCAGAAAATGAAGTAGATTCTTAATCTAGTAAAATGTAAAATCGTGTCAGTGTTGACAGGTCTCTCTTTTCTCATTACCCTACTCTAATAGCATGAGAGGGATGGAGATCTTATCATAGAATCATAGAATCATAGAATCATAGAATCATAGAATGGTCAGGGTTGGAAGGGACCTCTGAAGGTCATCTAGTCCAACCCCTTCTGCAATAAGCAAGGGGCATCCTCAACTAGATCAGGCTGCCCAGAGCCCTGTAAAGTCTCACCTTGAATATCCCCAGGGACGGGGTCCCAACCACTTCCCCGCACAACCTGTTCCAATGTTCCACTACCCTGATGGTAAAGAACTCGTTCTGAACATCCACTCTAAATCTACTCTTCTCTAGTTTTAAGCCATTCCCACTCATCCTATCACCACAGGCCTTTGTAAACAGTCTCCATCCTTCTTGTAGGCCCCTTCAGGTACTGGAAGGCTTCTATTAGGTCTCCCCAGAGCCTCCTCATCTCCAGGCTGAAAAAACCCAGCTTCCTCAGACTGTCCTCCTAGCAGAGGTGCTCCAACCCCCTGATCATTTTCATGACCTTCCTCTGGACCCGCTCCATCAGGTCCATGTCCTTCCCATGCTGAGGGCTCCAGACCTGGACACAATACTGCAGGTGAGGTCTCACCAGAGCAGAGTAAAGTGTCAGAACCACCTCTCTGGATCTGCTGGCTACACAACTTTTGATGCAGCCCAGGATGTGACTTGCCTTCTGGGCTGCAAGTGCACACTGCCTGCTCATGTCCAGCTTCTTGTCCATCAGCACCCCCAAGTCCTTTTCCTCAGGGCTGCTTTCTATCACCTCATCTCTTACTCTGTATTGGTAGTGAGGATTGTTCCAGTCCAGGTGCAGGACCCTGCACTTGCTCTTGTTGAACCTCATAAGTTTCACCTGGGCCCACCTCTCCATCTTGTCCAGGTCTCTCTGGATGACATCCCATCTCTCTGGCGTATCGATAGCACCACTCAGCTTGGTGTCATCTGCAAACTTGCTGATGGTGTACTCGATCCCACTGTCTGTGTCATTGTTAAAAGTATTAAACAGTACAGGTCCCAGTACAGACCCCTGAGGGACACCAGTTTTCACTGCTCTGTATCTGGACTTCAAGCTATTGAGCACTACCCTCTGGATGCAACCATCCAGCCAATTCCTTATCCACTGAACATTCCACCCTTCAAACTCATATGTCTCCAACTTGGTGAGCAGTAGACAGGATTCAGGGGGGCCACAGAATAATTAATTAAAAAATTTGCTGGCTTACCACTTATTTTTGTCATCAGATGCTTGGGCAAGATGCCTGTGCTTTACAAAGTTAAGGTAAAATTGACTGGCAAGTTTTTCTAGCTGCGTTGTCCATTTGTTTTCTTACTAGAAAGTTTATTTTGTATGTATGTATGTACTGTGCAATTAGTATAATATCATAATCTCCAGATCAATTAACAGAATTTAACATAGTTAAAAATAAGAACAATCAATACAGAAAATAATTATTCCTTGCAAAGGTATAGTTGCCAAACAGCTTTCTTCTAGAAAGCTGGAGATAATACATTATCCTAGTGAAGAAATTACTAAACTATGCTGAGCAATGATCCTCATGCAACCAATAAAGTCTCATACCTCTAGGACAAATGAAAAACAGCTCTCAACAGAGAGCTTTTTCTCTTCTTACTGCCCCCTCTAAATCCATATCTGAAGATTATTGGGAACATCCTTAACCAATTGCTGATGCTGGGACCAAAACCAGCTAGAAATCCCCTGCCTGAGGTGCATGGCGTAGCCAGCAGAGCACCACCTGCCACAGAAGCTGGCATTTCTGAGCAGTTTTCAAAGCTGCCCAATATCAAGTGCATTGCAGCAGTCAAATCAGGAGGTACCAAAAGGACAGATCCTCTGGGACTACTCATCAAGACAGGAAAGTTCCTATTATCTGGCTGCCTGGGGCAACCAAAACCCCACTTAATTACTGCCCTTCAGACAAGGTGGAGACCTGCATTTAAAAACTGTATGTGCAGTGAGTGAGCAGCACATAAAGCTGAAATGGAAAACTGGCTCCCTGCCTCAGAGTTTCCAAGTACATGTCCTTGAAGAACAGAAAACTAGAAGGGGAGGCTGCCATCCTGCCTGCTATTTTCCTAACTTTTTCTGCTCAGTGCAGCCAGCCAGTCACCAATGAGATTTTATTTCAGAAAGTGTAGATATGGCTGTCTCCCCAAAAAGTGAGCCACTCTTATCTTCTTCTCCAATAACAAATCTCTGGCCCATAATGTTTTTAAACTGGGCAAAGGTTTCTTTTTCTCCTAAGACATTATAATTTTATCTCTATGATCTGATCTTCTGTCATAATATTCTAAGCTGTAACTAGGCAATCCATTCTAAACTTAGGTAAAGAACCTATAATTTGATAGCATGGTCCAAAAACGAATGTCAAATTGTTGTCTGTACAACAGAATTATTTGCAAGGACACTTAATTTTGATCTGAACATGTGCCTTGTACTCAACAGTAACAATATCTTTTTCAATGAATACTAAAAGAGCGGTTATCATAACATGTTTTAACACATTGAATGAAAAACTATTCTTTTAGCACTGCTGTAACCTGTTGCCTGTATGACTATAATTTCCCATGCTGATGCTCTTTCTTAGATGTATGGTTTAGGCAACGAAAACAAAAGCTCAGGGTGATTCTGAGATCCCTTTTTCTTTCCTTCCCAGACCTCTGCACCTCTGTTACAGACTGAAGAAGACCTGGAGTTTTGTAGAGAAACATTCTTCCTTGTTCTTTTGCTTGCCTAGGAAAATAAATCCACATTTGGATTCAGTGCTTGGTAATAACTCCATCTCTCCTTGACCACAAGATTGTTGGTTAAAACAACTTTAGTTTCCATTTGTTTACATTGTACAGGGATGATCTCCAATTATCTAGCATAGTCTAACACAAATGCTCATCATCTTCAAAGATGCAGCTGTAAGCCTTAACATCTTGTTCTGGGCATGTGAGGCTGTAAGTAATGATGGCAATTGTTGATGATGAATTTTGAAAAATGAGCAACACCACCATGAATCGGGGGGGGGGGGGGGAAAAAAAGAGAGAGAGAAATGGACATTCCTCTAAGTACAATATCTGGAAAAATATCAAAGAGAAAAGGACATTCATCCAGGTAGAGTATGGTTACATTATCCACTTCCTCTTTGTTAAAAGCTGATTTAAATTATAAAAGTTAATATTTTTTTTCTTTTGCAAAATGATGACTTTTGTGAATCCTGATGACTTTAACATTTTTGATGGTTGACAGTTTGGTTTAGGAGGAAAGGCTTTGACTGCGACAAAATCCAAGAAGATATTCTTTGGGCAAAACAGTCTTTGTTGTGGAAGTATTCAAACACATGCAAGAAACAGAAACAGAAAATAATTTCAGGAAGAGAAATTATGATGTACAATTTCTTTTGAGAAATTCAGGGAACACTATTATTATGTATGCGACACAGACCTTCACAAAAAAATATGAGAGTGATGTTTTGGAAAAGATGTTTTAATGTATTTTAAAGTGGGATTCACATTTTTACAATGCTTGCATCATCCAAGATTTGCAAAACAGCTCTTCTTGGGCAATAAAAAAGCAAACATTCCCTCCTCTAAATAATTAGTGACATTTGAAACTGAGGATGAGTTGTCAGAAATGCTCTTTTCTTTCAGAAAAGCATAGGAAGACATTCATTTCTCTCCCAACTACACAGCTGGTTTTCTGTGCAATTTGAGATTGCAGTGCTATTGCTTTAGTTATCCCCTACAAACTAGCATTAATTATTCCTCACTCAACTGATTTAACACTGCTTCTCCACGTGTACCACAAAAAGGACAAGCACAGTGGGATTTTACTCTGTCTCAGTGCCACCTCTGCAAAACATGTGTCTCCTTACTGCATGTGTCTGCTCCTTGATTTAAATGTTTCTTTTCTTCCCTATTAAGCGGCAAAGGAGCAAAAAGTCTAAGGTGGTTAGTATTTTCAACTCAGCATGTCAGCATCCAAAAATATGAGTCGTTATCCTAGCCCAGCAAAGATGTGCAGGGCAAAGCATACAGATTCGTCTTGGGTAGAATTACCTCTGTGTTTGCATTTAAGCAGGCCCCCAAAGACTTTATAATAGGGTAGAGCTATCAGGAGCAAAGAATGCATGTGTTACATGTGTCCAGGTTTTCCATGTTGTATCTGCTGTAAGAGAGGATTCTCTTTCCTTCCATACAGGGCTTCTACTGTCTGTAGAAGCCATGTAGACGTGGCCTGCTACAAGCCAGAACTTCTCAGGACCCCAGATTGGGTCCTTTGAGTAATCCTGTAATAAGATTTCCCTCCTCTTAATACAGACATTCACTGTAGCACAGATAAACCACAGTTTAGGGCTGCATATTTCCTTCCATTGATGTGCTTCTATGTAGGTGTCTTCTATAGACACCTATACATTAAGTATACATACAAGTCTACATAAGTAGACACCCATACATTAAGTAATCTTAGTTTATTAGTCTGACAAAAATGGGAGTTCCTATTAATTCATTTATTTATTTATTTTTAAACTAAAAGCCATTGTGGGCTTACCTGAAGACTGACATTACTAGATCAGAGGTGGGTTCTTTGTAGCCTTTTGTTTCATTTCATTATATGTAGCTATGCTATAACAAAAGTTTAAATCACAGCAAGTAAGCCTCAGAAGTTGCTTTTAACTACACAGCATACAAGAATATATAATAGTCTGACAAAAGACAGATGATTTATTGTATTTCCTTGAGTTATTGATAACCTTCAACTCATCAATAATGAGTGGGAGAAATGATGTATTCAGAGAATGACTCTATGTTCTGTTTATGCAAGAGTGTTTGATGATGAATGTGTTGCAAGGAGGAACAGCTGGGCATTCCGAGCTAGAAAAGTTTTTGTGAAGGACTTTGCGATCACTAGGAGGGAATAATACCACCCATATATTATTTTAACCAAATATCTTCCAATTTTCTTCTCTGGAATAGGTGTCAACTTTTGACTGCCAGCAAGTGACAAGTAACCCCCCCCTTAAAATTCTCTGAAGCTGTAGAAATGGATCAGCATGGGAGTAGTCTCTGGGACAGGTGAAACGGTGTTTAGCTCTGACGGACACTTGTGTTCTGGTTCTGTGAACTCATTTCTTCCCTCATCCTGGGCAATGTAGTTAGAACTATTAATATGAAAAAAATCATCTTTGACAAAAGAGCTTTCTACCATAGAGAACTAATTGTCTGAGACAAAAATACACTCAACAACCTCTCACCTACCCCAAAACCCTTCCAGGACAGAAGTGGGCTAATTAAAGCCCTCCCTTCAATAGAGCAAAACCCCTTCATTTTGATCTCTGTAACTTTTACTATCAAATTATATAATTCCACAGAATTTCAGATTACATTTTCCTCAGTGTCTGATTTCCTAGGAAATATTTAAATTCTATCTGTCCATTTGAGTTGGAAAGAGAAGGAAGCAGAAACATAATTATTCCATACAGGGTAATTCTATAACTTCAACTCTTAGTACTGACTAGCAGGACTACTTGAGAGTTAGATCTGAAGGTGTTTTAAGAGCAAGAAGAATTTCTAGTGAGGGAAAGAAAAAAATATTTTTAATTAAAATTTTAGTTGATGAGGAAATAGTCAATTATCATAAAATTATCTATCCCTGCTGCTTTCTAAGCTTTCAACTTAGAGTTGAACGCAAGAGCACTTGCATTCATACTTGAGATCCTTTTGGAGCGTTTTAAATTAGGAATATGCTCAATTCCTTAACTAAATAAGGACTTTTCTACTGAAGCTTGTCTTATATTCTGGCTAACATAAGGACAGTACCCTGTAATTCCTATTACAGAAGTATCTAAAGAAAGAAAACAACTTACCTAGCAAAAAGATATTAATTCAATAAGAATTAAGTCATTTTAGAGAAAGAGGTGTAGGGGTATGGAAGCAATTTCATGTGATGAATTGCCTTAACTGTATGGAAGTGTCTATAACAATATTGGCAGCCTATGAGAAAAGAGAAATGCTATGTCTAGCATTGTGATTGAACAGAAGTATGTATGAGTTTAACGATATGAATGTATGTACTTCTGTTGTCCACAGATCATGAAGTACTTGAGAAACACCTCTGCTCTAGGTGACCCTGCTTTGGCAGGGGGGGTTGGACTTGATCTCCACAGGTCTCTTCCAACCCCTACCATTCTCTCTGATTTGAATCTGAGGATATTTAACTCTCAGCAGACAGAAGAAATCTATAACCCCTTACTTCTCAAAGCTGAGGTGCAACAGATGAGCTGTGTGTTCTTCATATCAGGCAGCCTCTCAGATGTAGACAACTAAGTGTTTTGATTTCATTAGGGGCTGAACACCTACTTGGACCTAGATACTATGCCTAGGACTCTCAGGCCCTGTTTTTCAGAGAGGGAAAAAAAGACTACCATTTTTCAGTTTTTATAAATGTAACATTAGGTTCCTTTTATGACTTTTTGTGGCTTGTAAAAAAAGGACAGTGAGAAAATAATTCATTTTGAACTAGTAGGAATGAACTAAGAAATTAGGAGAGAGAAAAATATCGAACATACTTAATTTCTTCAGCCTCCCTGAAAAGTGAAAGTCTTTTTTGGTTGAATTTTGAGAACCAATGCACTTTTTGCTTATTTAAAAAAAAAAAAATCTTATATGGAGACAAAATAAATGAAAAGTTAAGGGGGAAATAGAACTTTAAAATCACAATGATTATAATCCCTTATAAGGATTATAATGATTTTTCCTTACTGTGGCTTGCAGCATAGAAACAGGATATACAGTAAGTGTTACTACTGTTAGCTGATGGAGATTCTCCTTTAGCTCAAGCGGTAGCGCTGTTGCTTTGGGATAGGAAGGTTGTGATGTCTTGCCTAAAGGGATATAAGTGTTGCAATTCAAGTCCCAAATGAGAAAAATTCTTCACATTGGCGCCCAATTAGTGATCCGATTCCTAGTGTTAAGTCTAATGCAATTTAGCACACACCTGCTGAATGGCACGCATGCCAAATGCCAACTGAACTGCTCTGGCTCTTTATCTTTGTTCATAGAGAGCTGAATGTTTTGTTGCAGGGTAGGGAATAGAGCATAGGGACAAGGGGTGGTTGGGAAGATTCACGCAAATGAGCTCTGCAGATTTTTTTCAGCAACATTTCAGAGCTGCTCACATTTGCTCTGCAGCAAATGGATATGGATATCCACTGCAATCATGACTTGAGTATATAAAACACCAACAACGGGGTAATACCCTATGATCCCAAGTGATAGTAATCTGACCTATTGACCTAGAAGATACCAAAAGGCACAATTCCTGCCTTGGCTTTCAGTCTGAAATAGAGAGAAGAGAGTGCCCCACTTAGCCTACCTTATTTTTACTTACAATCCCAGATTTCTGGTGGACATTATGGGAAAAAAATGTACAGTTTGGAAAGATTTGAATGAGAACCAGTCAAAGGCTTTTGCAACATGTAAGCATGTAGTGAGTTGATATGGTTTTCTAAGGGTAGCCACAATTAATTCATTTGGATTAAAATAATTAAAAAGATGCCTGTCTAAGGCTCTAAACTCCCTCACATATCATTAATAATACAGTAAAATCCCAGAAGAATGAAAATATTCATACCATCAGGAACTCAGCCAAGTAACATCCTACAGAGACTCCTTTTCAACCTCTTATTGTTGTGGGAAACATACCTTCAGCCCTGTTAAAGAATGCTATTAAACAGGTGGCATTTGGACACAACTGCATAAGTCTGTTTTGTGTAAAAAAGGAAAGTTAAGATTTAGAATCCCAGAAACTCCCCAGAAAGCACCCAGTTACCCCTCCATTGTGGAATCAACCACTGACCAGAGATAACAACCCTAATACACACCAACACCCCTCCATACACCCCACCATTTAATTAATATTCAAGCTAGTTTCAGATTCTAGAACAGTGGCAATTCTTGTCAAACATGTTGAGCTAGAAAGGCCAGTGGATGCTAGGAAACTCCAGGGTGCTGATACAGTTTTTTTAGTGGGAAGTCCTGCACAGAAAGATAGCTATCTCTGAAGCTGTCCCAACTTTGGTCTTCACATGCCTTTAAAGTATAAGACAGTGTAAAGCAGTTGGCAGTAAAAGGCTCTCGGTGCATACAAAATATAGATAACATTCTCAAGAGCATCAGTCACAAGAAAAAGTTGTGATCTCCCAGCTAGATGCAGCTGACAAACAGGATTATCAAGTTTACTATAAGTTAGCTATACATTGATTGTCAAAAATTGGTGGAAGATCCAACCACTCACTTTAATTTCAATCCTAAACGGAAGCAATAGCACATCAAGCTCTCATAAGGCTTATAATATTTCTTTGTCTCTTCTCGAGTGCACATTGTCATCTATATCTTATCTGATTTGGCAGATTTTGTTGGCAGCTCCTTTTTTTTCCAATCTGCCATTCTAGATGTTTGCTCACATAATAATCCAAATTAAGGAGAAAAATAATCAAATATCATGTGCTTCTAAATGAAATTACGGAGAACAGCAAAACAGACAAATGACTAACAAGATACACACTAGTTTAAAATGCATAATATGAACATTTATTCAATCCTTTAATAATAATTATCTTACAGGAACAGGTATGGGTCAAAATTAAAGCAAAAACTTCATTAATTAAAGCATACTCGTGTTGTTTTAGGGAGCACAGGTAAGACTTAGGCCTCTTCCAGCTCTCATTTGTAGTCTATCAGAAGAAATTCTGGGTTAAAAATGGAAGGCTCTAAGGTGCTGCCTCTGCTCCAGCACCCTAAATGGCTCTGATAGCAGTTTTCTCCTTATCTGCCTTTAAAGTTAAGGGGTTTCCTCTCTCTCAAAAAAAAAAAAAAAAATCACTCCTGTTAGTAGCCTAAAGATGAATAAAACTCTCAAAGCTCCCTGTAGTTCTTTCCAGTCCACAATGAGACACAAAAGTTGGAGTTAACAGCAGTTCAAAGTAGAATAATACTAATATTTTTAACAGCAACTGTTTTAAGAAATTACTAAGGGACGTGTGAAATTATGGCATAATGGAAGTCTTCATTGCCCTCCTGGAAGTTATGTTTAATCAAAGTTACTGGGTTGGAATTTGAATGTGTTGAATGAAATACAGCAAGCTGGGCCATGCAAGAATTCAAAGAGGATGATTTTATTTATTTGAATGATTTCTTGTGATCTTTAAATCCACAAGGAACGGGCATATTATCTAACAATCTAATAACCATGACCTAAATAGTAAAACCTTTGATTTTTACACAATGTTCTTACATGGTCAGATGCAATCTAACCTTGTATATTCATTTTTAAATACCGTTCAGTAGAACTCAAAATGTGTGAAAACATTAACCCTTCACACCACAGCTGAGAACTCATCTTCTGTGCCTTCATAAATAAAACCAAAAACATCTGCAGTTTACCCTCTGCAATACAACTAATATATATGGTTTTGCTGTTGCTTTTGCTTGCTCACTGGTTTCCATACAAAACAGAAAAGGTTATGTTAATTAGCTGCATAAAATTCAGCGCGCTAGCTCAAAGAAAAAGAAACTTTTTCGTTTAATTTCTGGACATCTTTTGATGAGCCACCCAGTACTGACTCAGCGGTGCTGGACCTTCGCTTGGGGCCCAGAACTCTGCAGCTGCTCTAGCTGTGCATTTGCCTAGAGCGATGTGCCAGCTGTCTCTGACTGTATTACACCACAGTAATTCGAACAACTGGAAGCAATAATGTGTCTCCCCATTTGCCTAACAATACCAACATGAACAATAATTCAGAAGACTGAAGATTTGTGCTGTAATTTAATAAACCCCATGCACATTTCTACAATTGAGTATCACATCTGTGCAATGGATCCTAGAAGTGTAATATTCTTTTATAAGAGACCATTAACCAATCTTAAGTTTATAGGTTTCCTTAAATCTTTTTCATCAGCTGTTAAACTACAGTAAAGAGAAAATTGCCTCTTATGAGACAGGGGATAGTAAAATACAAAGACTGTGATTAAACGTCAATCAATTAAGGATTATAATATAATAAAAATGCTGACTGATGATTAAAATGAGCACTTTCTGGCAGAATTTTATAAGCAATATTAAGAATTGTTTTACAAAGTCAATAGAATAAACCTCACTTATATCTTATTATGTGTCAGGGACACTGCCTTAGGTAGGTCTACTTAGAGAAGAGGTGAAAAAACCAAATTGTTATTCTGATAAAAACATCTAAGAAGCAGTTTGTTGTTGATCTCCTCATTAAACAGAATACATTTCTTTCTGTCACTTATTTTATTATACCCCTGACTCCTCCATTTTAAATCCATTTCTGAATGGAGTAAATAATGATATATATTACAGTTTGAGCTGGAATTTGGCAATTTCGTGCAACCAGGCTACATTTCATGAAAGTTGGTAACAGATCATGCAGTAAAAAATATAAATAAGCAACACACAAAATATCATTTCATGTAACAGACCTAAGAGAGTAGCCCAGACAAGGGCAGAAGTAAATGCAATGTTTGCATGTGTGTCTTTACTAAAGATGTGTTGGAAGTCTTTCAAGGAAAAATCCTATGAAATTTTGGATTAGACTAAATGGATCCTACAGAAATTCTTACATAGAAAATACTAACAGAAATAATATGCTTTCTTATAGTTCATATGTAACGTCCAACAAAATTCTGTAGAAGAATACAGTTTTCTATGAAATTCTACAGTCTCTTTCAAGAAAGAGAAGTGTTTTCAATTTCACGAGGCAAACTCCTTATAGTATACATCTTGCCTAATATTCACTTCCTGCGCTCCTGCCCCAATGCTACTGAATGGGTATAGATAAAAGCCACAATACCATGTAGAGCCTTTATCAATGCATTGGGGTTTTTTCTCTGTCTGATTCACCATCTTTCAAAGCAGACCTCCTTGGACTGTGCCATATGTTCACCAAAGGTCACCTCTACTGTACAAATCTATCACTTCTGCATGGGTCGTATTAACCCTTTTAGAGACTATCAGTGTTATGCCACATTTTCACTGTTCCCAGTCATCCGTCACACTGCTTGCTCACCCCTGTACTCAGCTCTGGTCAGGCCACACCTTGAGTACTGTGTCCAGTTCTGGGCTCTTCAATTCAAGACAGATGTTGAGGTACTGGAATGTGTCCAGAGAAGGGCAATGAAGCTGGTGAGGGGCCTGGAACACAAGCCCTATGAGGAGAGGCTGAGAGAGCTGGGGTTGTTTAGCCTGGAGAAGAGGAGGCCCAGGAGTGACCTCATTGCTGTCTACAACTACCTGAAGGGAGGTTGTAGTCAAGTGGGGGTTGGTGTCTTCTCCCAGGCAACCAGCAGCAGAACAAGAGGACACAGTCTCGAGTTGTGCCAGGGGAGGTATAGGCTGGATATTAGGAGGAAGTTCTTCACAGAGAGAGTGATTGCCCATTGGAATGGGCTGCCCAGGGAGGTGGTGGAGTCGCCATCACTGGAGACGTTCAAGAGGAGACTGGATGAGGCACTGAGTGCCATGGTCTAGTTGATTGGATAGGGATGGGTGATGGGTTGGACTGGATGATCTTGGAGGTCTCTTCCAGCCTGGTTGATTCTATGATTCTGTGCTTTGTCCTTGTTCTCACTTCAGCAGCAGGCAAAATTATTCCTCTTTCCTTTCTTATTTTAACCTCCTTGTTGTCTGTAACTCATCTTCATCTTCTCTCATAATTATTCTATTCATCTCTAATTTCATCCTCTTTTTAACTAATTGCTATAATAAAAGACATAGTTTGTATTTAATATTTCTGGTGGTGGTATCTTCAGACACCAACATAACTTATTTACCGAGTATCTTTACAGGTTCTGTTATTCAGTTGTGGGTATTATGTTCCAAATAGGAAGACAGGTAAGTGATTTAAGCAAAAATCTGAGAATTTGCAATACAGTGATTTAAATTCAAAAGAAAGCTGCTGCAATCTGTGGGTTCCCACAAGGGGGATTCTGTAGCAGGTTAGCCAGGGACTCTTGGCTTGCTCTCTCCAGTAACTTCCCAGATGCTGTGACTATAATTCAAGCAGCTCTTTGCTCAGAGAGGGCTAAAGGGCCTCTCTTTCTCTCATATGCTCCGTCGCTGGGCTGTAGCCTTTCTGTGGCTCAGAGAGGGCTAAGGGGCCTCTCTTCTCTCATGCCCAGTTCATGGTCTGGAGCATTTCCTTGGCTCAGAGAGGCATAAGGGGCCTCTCTCTTGTGCACTCTGTCATTGGGCTGTAGCCATGGTTCTTGTGGGATTTGGTTCTCTCAGGGCTTTTCCCATTTCTGCCTCTGGCACAGGGCTCTGGGATTGTTGGTTGCCTTGTTCCAGGTGCAAGGCCCAAGTGTAGTTTGTTGCCTGTTAGGACAACCTCTTCAGCTGCAACTCCAGCAGCAACTGACTCTTGTTGCTTTCTTGGTGAGAACAACGCAAATTGCCTAGCATCTCAGCTAGCTTAAATACTGTCCGAAGACAATTTAATGCCTGTTGGTAAGAGAGAAACCTGATAGCTAAGCATATAGAATGGGGCATATCCAAACATGGCCGGGGGCACACACAGTTCACAGGTGTGTTACAAGGTTAAATACACATGCTACACATTTACCTGGATCATCTGGACCCCAGGAAGTGTCCAAGTTTGCACATTCACATGTGCTTAACCCATTGTCTGGATTAGGGCATGTTTGGGGGCTTGTCCCTTTGGGACAATTGCTTTTAAGTGGATCACATCCTATCAGAAGTTTCTCATAAGCTTCACATCTGAGAATTAGAGGCTCTGTAAGCATCAAAGTCAAAAAAGACAGCTCTTTTAGGAATTTGACTCTTAAGTTTGAGAGACAGATATTCAAGAAAGCAGTCTTCAATTTAAACTTTGATTAAAATTCACCAAAAATGTTAGATAGCACAGAAAGACACTGTTTGTTCCTTATAACTTTTAGCAATTACTCCTCTCTGACAAAGCACTGGAATCCACATGCATACTTTGTGTCTTCTGAGTCAACCACAGAACAGTCAGTCATGTGGTATTTGATGGATGGAAATGGAAGAGTCAAAAAAACATCTTTAAAGAGAAAAAAAAACCTTTGTGTTTTAGTCTCAAGGATCACATACATTGAAGTTAAAATGAGGACTGTAACTAAAAGCAGAAATAAAAAAATAAAAGACTTTTGGGAGAGAAATTATTTTATTAAGAAGGCTAATAATTTTGAGGATATTCTCTATGAAATATAGTAAAACCTTATCATTAAGTTCTCTATCATGTATCAATAGTAATATATAAAGTAGGTTTTTTTTTTCCCTTCACATAATATCTCAAAAAAACCATTTTTAATACCTTTATTAATTTTATTATTCATGTACAGGACTGAGTTTAAGCTATGATAAAATTAATCAGAAACCAGAAAAAAAATGCTCTCAGGTATTGAGAGTGAAACATTCTTTCCCTTCTTACTATGTGGTCATTTTTGCTGATGCAAGACATGCTTTATCCAGCTATCACAGTCTTTTTCCTCTAAAGACTGATGGCTGAAAATGCTGTACTAGCAGTTATCCATCTTGTATGCCTATGGATGACCACGGCCCTGTCTGTGATCTCTTCTTATACCAATTAAGGTTGGATCTCTGCCAGCTACAGAGCCTTGTTATGCCACTCAGAGAGAATCAAGGAACCTGAATGGTTTCCTGATTATTATAGATTATTGAACCTCTTCCAACCTACTCGTGCTGAAGGATGGGCTTGAAAAAGACAATTCAAAAGCCAAAAGCAAATGAGAGATTGCAGAATCTGTTTTTTATACCACCATGCAATTTTACTCAAGACAAGCAATACTGTTTTGATTGGGAATTGACAGGCAACCAGAGCTACTTCAGGAATCCAGCTTTAAAGAAAATAATAAAATTGTAAAAGCATTGGTTCCTGAAACTTTTCTCCTATAAAATCCCCTCTTCAGCTTTGAAAAACAAGACTCTTAGGATTCATACAACTCAAATTCAAATATTCCAAAGTCTCTGGCCAGGTTGTGGGCGGTAGAAGTACAGTTTTAAGACAGACAAAGATGTTTGTTTCTTGGTCACACCAATTTACTGTTCTTTATGCACTGTTTTTTGCACTCATTTATCAAATATGGTTGTTCCTCTCAGAAAAGACAAAGACATGAGCAACCTGGTCTAGTTAAAAATGTCCCTGCTCACTGAAGGGTAGTTGGACTAGATGATCTTTAAAGGTCCTTTCCAATATGATTTTATATTCCCACATTTTTGTGACCTGAGTTTAGAAGTAAAACATAGTAGCTACTTTAAATTACTCTTCCTTACAATTCCAAACACTCTTGAGAAAAATTTAGGTGCATTTACTTGTAAAAATAACAAAATGCTGCTGCATGCCAGTGTAGAAAGGAAGTTTCAATATGACCAAGAGGGTAGAGTAAATTCTACCTTTACATTGTAATCTCCTGTGGCTGATCCTGTTCTTGTAACACTTCCCACTGCTGAGCAGCTGCAAAGAATTATAATAGTTCAGTCTCACTTCTATGTAGCTAGTAGAGTGCACCAGGCTTGGAGTTCATGAGCAAGGTTAAGGACTTCAGATATTTTTCATACTGGTCTTGTGGTCACTTAGGCACACAAGCATGATTGGATTGTGTAAGAAATCAAGCAAAGAGTGCAAGAAATGGAACAAGAGACCAGCATGGCTGAATCAAGACCCACTGTTCAAACCAAAAGGCAAGAAGAAACTGCACAGGTAGTTCAAGCAGGGGCAGGTATCTTGGGAAAAGTATAGGGATGGTGCCTGGTTGTGTAGGAATGAGGTCAGGAAGACCAGGTCACAGCTGGAGCTGAACTTGGCAGGGGATGGTACAAATAACAAGAAGGGCTTGTTCAGGTGTGTCAACCAGAAAAGGAAAATTAAAGAAAATGTACACACCCTGAAAAGAAGAATGCTGAGATTCTCAACTACTTTTTGCCTTGGTCTTCAATGACGACCTCTCTCCTAACACCTCCGTAATTGAATGAACCACATGATGGGAACCAGTGGACAAATCCACTCCCACCATAAGTGAAGACAAGATTTGTGACCACCTGAGCAACCTGAACATATACAAATCTATGGGACCTGATAAGATGCAAACCTGAATCCTAAGGGATTTGGCTGATTTAGTTGCCAAGCCACTTCCCGTGACATTTGAAAAATCCTGGCAGTCAGGTGAAGTCCCTGGTGACTGGTAGAAGAGAAGTATTACACCTGTTTTTAAAAAGGATAGAAGGAGGACCCTGGGAACTACCAGCCTGTCACCACTGTCCCTGAAAAGATCATGGAACAGATTCTTCTATAAGCCAAGCTCCCTGGAGAGCAAGGAGGTGTTTCAAGACTGCCAACATGGCTGAACAGGGTTTTCAGAAATTGCTTGCCCCCAGCTAAGTATTATTCCATGGAACAATATGCTTCATGATACCATGAATTGGATTGGCATTCCATTATGAACTAGGAAGGAGCTTTTCCTATTGAGCCAAACTAGCACAAAATCCGTTGGATTCCTAAGGCAACAAAACTCATGTGCATGTACAGTACGTTTACATCTGCCCTTTCTCTGGCTGGGATAACTTTTCACAAATTTTTAATCACTTTGGCAGCAGTATAGAGGTCTCAAATTTCTCTAAGGTTGGGCACCTGAGCAGAGGGGGGTTGGACTAGATGATCCCCAGAGATCCCTTCCAACCCCTAACATTCTTTGATTCCGTGATTACTATTTTAGATTAACTTGAGTATCTGAAATAAACACCTGAAGTTGGCATATATTGAACAGGACTGACATGAGAGTCTGGAAAGTCATCTAGAGGCCAAGAGAGATGTGCTATGGCATTTGTAAAGGCAGTAGATATCTATATTTTGATGATTTAATACCCTTACTGAGCTGTTAAGCCAATTTAATGTAAGTTTACTTTGGATGAGCTAAAGAGCTTCTCAAACTCCGGCTAACTATATTAACAAAATTGCTGTTGAGTCCAGTTAGAACTTAGACACCTAGACAGACACATAGATGTCTACATTATAAACCCTGATTTAGGTGTCTTAATCTGAGAGCTGTATCCTGTCCCTCAAGCTTCTATTTCCTAACTTTTTAAACAGAAGCCAGCAAAGCGATTAGCAATGAACCCAAACCAGTCTACTCCAGTGGTAAGGTTAACCTATAATGGATGTATTAAATGCTGGGAATAAGAGAAGCAGTTGGCATAAAGAACTTGAATTGATGAATTTGTGACCTACTGTTTAAAATCTACTCATTGTGGCTGGTACTCATTAAAAGTCTATCTAGCATCTTTAGAACCACTTGTGTGAATAATCACTCCTGTCTTTGACACATAAACACAGTAAAATGGGAGCATCTCATCTTCTAGTTTTCTCTCCCCACCACTATTATTTCTTCCATCTCACCCTCTCAGGCTCTTCCTGCTCTGTTTTGCTGCATAACTATATGCATGACACAATAGGCATAGAGAGATAACAAGGAAAAAAAGGAAAAGCTGTTCATTAATGGAAAACTTCTGGTATGTGAGAACTGGGAACTGAATTAATGACTATGGTATCAAACACAAGTAGCCAGCTAATCAGATTGAATCTTTACATAATCACTATTCTCACTCATGTTCTTATCAATACGTGATCTCAACAGTCTCAGAAAGCCCGCAGCATTAACTTTGCCAGACTACCTCAGTTTGGAAGCAAATGGAGCTGTATTTACAAGCCAAACTACAATCTACAATGAAATGCAATGAATAAACACAAATATACAGTATCTACAATATTTACAGGTATTTACAGTTAACAAACAGCACAAGGACCCCTCCCTGGCCAAAAGACCAGGGAAGAAGCTGTAATGGCTTCTCTCTCCCTGCCTCCCCCTGGACCCCTGTACAAAGGGAAGAGAGGGCAACAGAGAAAGTTACTACCAGACAAAACAATGCAGCCAAGGTCAGCAAAGCCAATTAGTATCTCCCCAGAGAAGAAGCAAGAAGAGAAAGAGAGAAAGATTGTTTTGGGAACCAAATCTTCTGGGAGATATCCCTCCAATGGAATTGTTTAGAATAATCATTATTTTCCTTTTTACACCCAATAGTGATTTATTTACATTTTTACTACTTTCTGCTCAAAATCTGTGAAAAATTTTAAAGGCATAGTATAAAACTACCACACTTCTCTAGCCTTTTACAGAGAAAAATCCATTTCCTATTGCAATGTTGCTGCACCAAGATTTGTATTTTAGTAGGGTTCTTTTTTTTTAATATTTTATTATTTCTATCCTGAGATTCCATGATGAAAATACTTTTCAAGTAGATGTACATGTGACCTTGATTTAATATGAAAGTATATTTAAAAAATTGCACTAAGTTTTGCTATTTTTAAGTAATAAAGTATGATACTTTTTTTTTCTCCTCTTGTTAAAAATAAGGTCTAAGGAAGATAGTTTTCTTTACAGACCCAAGTTCATGTTAAGTAGGCTCACACACCTAAGGCATTGGAGATTTTTATTAGACTACCAAAAAAAAAGAGTTTCCTGGTTCACACTTTGCTGAGGTTAATTGCGATACTGTTATGCATATTTTCACTTTATTGTTACAGGAAAATGTACTTTTTTGTTATTTCTCATGCCCTGCTAATGTCTAGGACTGAGGCAAAACCCACTGCCACTGTTTCTGGTTAAATCAAGCTACAATGAAACACTTTCTCTGTGACTCGAACAAGTCTCAAAGGAAAATATAGTAAAGGAAATGTCAGGCATGCATCCTTTAATTTTTTTCTATACTGAAATCTTGCAGTAAGTCCTGAGTGAATCCACAGCACTGCCCACAGCGCAGGACCCTTAAATAAATCATCACAAGTGTTTAAAAGTGAAAGCTGTGTGCAGGGAGGGGACAGAACCCTATTATGCACCAATAAAATGAAAGATCCAACAGTCTGATCGCTGTTATGACTTTTTAAATGCATTTTGAAAGGTCTTCTCAGTCTTGTTTTGGAATGGTAGATTGTATTGTTGTAAAACACACATGGACGGATGGATGGAACTGCGGTCTGCATGCTGTAGGTGAAATGTATCTATTGACTTACAAGCTGGCTGCATGTGTCAAAATGCAATCCAGTATTTTTGTAATAATAGCTAGCAGTCATAGTTGTAAATTATTTATGGAGACTATTCAGTGCAAACAGGTTAGTGCACACATCTTCTTCAGCTTGACTGCCCTGGTTTTAGATCACTCAGACATTCAACTCCTTAGAGATCTGCTCTTATCATTGCAAACCCTAAAAAGGTACCAAAACTGCAGTCGTTTCAGCAACTCAAAGCAGCTCAGGCATTTGCTAAAGTTCTACCTCAAGGTTCAGTGAATAAACACTATTTCTGCCCACCTCTTTCACACCCACCCTGGCCCTGGTGATGTAAGTTAATATCAGACATGAAGAGAAATCGATCTCTAGAGCTAAGACTCCAATGTGCTTCACTATCTTTGTGCAGAAACATGGAAGAATGTACATAGCAAAGGCCACTGATGATCTTAACACAAAGTGACATTTCACTAATGGCATGTTTCAGAAGACAGGAAAATGACAGCCATCCAATGAGTACTTCTGGTTAGATTTAAATGAGTACAGCACCCTATTGCAACGCAGTACACTGATTTTCCTACACAACTATTGAATCTCATTATAATTTTCACCTCCCCAGTCTCTTTCAAGTATACCAGTGCTATGCAATGAGAGGACTGAGGGTTATTGAGTTTTATGCTTGAACAACGGGATGCCAGACAAGAACTAATCTGTCATGTATAGGAAAATCCCTGGACTTGACTGCTTTGACAGATACAGTATGTCAAAACATTTACTGTGTATGAGTTTCTAGGACAAAGGCAGCTAACAAGACAAATTCAGCTACAAGGCTTTGTGGAGACTGATTCTGCCACAAGACATTCCAGATAGTTCTGAATTTGAGATAGTTCAATTTAATTCTGCTAGGTCATTAATTTGTGAATGAAATAAAAGCTTAAAATACATTAATAGCACTGACCTCTACCAGTTATGGGTAGATTTTCTTGAAGACAGTTTTAGCAACCACAATCTTCTGTCTCAGTCTGAAGAATCTGGATTTTGGCCTCTATCATCAGTGACATTGGGCAAAGAGAAAATTCATGCAGTCAGGGTTGCTGGATGAGGAATAGGGGACAGAAAATCCGTACATAGACAACAGATTTTGTTTCTCTTCAGTCCTTCAGCCTGCTTGGCTTGCCCCTTGCACAGCTTAACTACTACCAATTGCACTGGCATGGGTTCTTACTGGGTCAAGAAGAAAGTCCCTGTCTGCATATAAGCAGCTGATTGCAGACTAGCCAAAAGTAACTCCAGGATATGTTCTTGATGAGAAACCTGCCTGAGGCAGAGAAGATTAAGCAACTGAAATCAGCTCCTCATACTCACTCACATCTCAGAGCAGCTCTTGTCACACAGCTAGAGTCTCTGGGGAAGAACACAGGGCTGCTTATGCTCATTCTCCCCAAGGAATTTGGCCCCAAATCTGACATAATTTCTAGTGCAGATAACAAATAAGACATGACTTGAACCCATGAAAGATGGAAGGGTGCCCAATTAAATATGCACAGTGTGGCAAAATAACAAAGGATAAACATGCAGCAGCATGTAGCTCTGTCTGCGGGGAGGGGAGAATAATCACAACACAATGGAGTATGCATGTGACATGCAGTAATGCTAGTAAAAATGTGATACTGAGTTACTAACTCCTGTGGTATGATAATAGTCTTGGGTTTCAAATGGACCCCATAAGAGGAGGTCAAAGTCTATGCGTGTCAGATGCTATCATTACATTTACTTTTTCCCTTTTTTTTTTTTATTCTTCTCCTCCTGGTTCTGACAGTAAAACTGGATCACTGAGAATATCAGCCTGAAAGTCTGGCTGAGAATACACACACAGTTAATTGAGGTCCACATCACAGGGCTAAAAAACAAACACCTCAACCTTTCATCTATACTACATGTTTAAATGATGGAAAACAGAAGATCCGTAAGCAAAATCAGGGGAAAAAGCATATACAAAGGAGTATATAAAATAAAATTATGCACTTTAAATATATAATTGCTGAAATGGCATTATATAATTCTCCAAGTAAAGACAGATGGGGGAAATAAAAAAAAAAAAAAAAAAGAAAAGAAAAAGCAAAGTCAATGCCCTGGATGCATTTTTCAGGAGTCTAGGAGGGATTCCACAATTCATAGGAATTTTCTGGGGCAACTTTCAGGAGTAACTACTATAGTTGTTCAAAACTTTAAAACTGGAATAAATAACAAAACAAGGTGTCTTTTCCTCATTCATACACTTTTCTGTCTTTCATTATCGCACCAAACAGCCTGAGTCAGTATTCCAAATGAGCCACACAGTTCCTGCGGGTTGAGTATCTGTTCATTGCTCTGTGTCAGGCTCAAAGCATCTCAAGCAGGAATAAAGCTCAATACAGAAAGATGTGAATTCAGAGTATACTGCTTTAACCCTTATTAGGAATACGTCCACCCTATGGGTCTTAGTGCTAAATTATCTGCCATCCCTTAGAAAACTGAGAGACACCAACACCTTCTGAGAGAGATTTATCGCACCTGAGATTGTGGCAGAAATTAATTTCCTTCTGCATGTGTCAGAGGGCAATTCAGACCACATATTATCTTGAATTGCCTTTGGTGCCACCCACATTCTTCAATCCCCTACAGCAGGAGATTCAATGACTAACATAGACTGGAACTGTTAAAGACTAAAGTCAGATGAGATCTTCTCATCCTGGTGATTTAATAAGCACAAATGTAAATACTTTATTTCAAAAGAGATGGGAGGAGGAGCAAGAGGTTCTTGCTCCAGTTTTTAAATTTATCTTGTGTATTTTTATTTGAAAGATAACTTCTTTCCAATTGAAAAATTAAAGACAATTAAACTGCTCTGAAAATTAACTTAAGCCTTCTTATGAACTTCCTAATAATTAAGATAAGACTGGCATTAAAAATAATTTTGTCCTTTTTTTCCCATGAGTTTAATATATTTTATTATTTTTAATGTTTTACTCTGTAGACTATGTTAAACCTTTTGGTCCAAGCAAGTCAGCTACTAATGTTCAATAGTATTTTCTGGATATAAATACCTATATATATATATATGTACATCAATATTCCTGTATTGAAGGTCTAGCCATATATATAAAAATTAAAGGGTTTTTTTGTTGCATTCCTCTTCAGCAAAAGGAATTTATAGTACATTGAAGCAAGACCTTACAACAACATTAATCCAGAAAGCTAAAAAGGTTAATATCCTCAGTAGACAGTATCATTTCATCCATAAGAGAACTATTCAACTCCTGTATTGGAGTGAACTCAGCATAATCAATTAGCTTTGTGAAGTAAACAGATATGTCCCTTTGGCTGCTGTGTAACTTGATAGTTCTTCCTGTTCTTACTGACTCTGTGAATGGAGAAATAAAATACCCTGAAATTACACCAGCTCCGACTGAGGAAAGAGCTATTTTAAAAACTGCTTCACTGGAAGTGTCTGTCATTATTAATCAGAGGTTTTTGTCTTCCAGCAGAGAAGGGCAGTAGGACAGGGCTCAGTCTACCACCACAGAATGCTTAAATAAAAACAGTATTTCCTGTGTTCTGATGAATTAGATGCAAATCAGAAGACATGCAAAATAAAATAACTAATGTGCCCTGTACTGCTTGACATAGCTGACTTGAGTAATTACTTTCACAGTGTACCATCCTTTGCTTGCTTTATCATTTTTCTTTCTCTTGCTTTTGTTTTGGCTTTTGAGGAAATCACAATGTAATTACTATAACACTAATTTGAAAGTAATGATTTCTGTACACATTAGCAGGCTCTGAGACACAATCTATGATAGGTCATGAGATAGCGGGCTCAGACTGGCCTTGTGCAGCTTGCATTATGAAGGAAAAAAAAAAAAAGCATGGAAAGGAGAGATCATTATTCTGCATAATTAGCAGGCTTAATTAAAAAATGGCCTGAGATATCAGCTGTAGCACCAGCTCAACAAACCCCCTAGGGCTTGTTCATAGATTCTGCTGCACTCTGATTATACTAGTATGAATCTAGAAATAGCCACCTGGATTCACTCTCTCAGATGGGCATTTGCAAGTACACTGTTATTAAATTGGTTTGTTTGGCACAATTTTGTAAAATAATACAAGCCTTTAGACTTTTAGCTCTGTGGAAAGAAAGCATGGCCAGCAGGGTGGAATCATTCACTCCAGGGTTTCCAATGTTCCTCCTTTCTAATAAATGAGAGCTTTCAGAATTGTGTTTGTCCAAATTTCTCAAGTTTATAAATCTTAATCAGTTTGGGTTTGCCAAACAAAGCATAATTATGACAGCTTTAAACCAAAATCACTTCAGGTTTGAATATATACATTTCAAATAAAAAAAGGACTGCAATTTGAATTTCTTTATACACCGCAGTTTTGTGATATTCATATAAAACCATGTTTAAAGTTTAACACCTTTCTTCTTCTAATTTTATTTTTGTCTATTCTGGTCGATGCATAACTTTTCCTTCAGAGGCACATCAAAACCTTTCCTGCACACTACTGACTATGTAAACAGGCCACTCATCCTAGACAAGCAATTGTTTTTGTAGAGTATATCTAAAGACAGAGAGCAGATAGGAATATAATTGAATACGTTTGAGAGTGAAGTTTTTCCTGTGTTATGAAACCAGAGATTGGTTTGATCTGTTCAAAATATAGCTGTCCAAAGCGGAATGCCAGTAGGACATTGGAGCTAGCAATGATGACAAAAAGACAAGTCGCCTTTGATAGGTACTTTACATATACCAGCAGTTAAAAGGTAGAGTTGGGATCACACCAGTAAGGCAGCCAGCTAATGTACTTTTTCAAAGGGCTTTTGTAGGGTGATTATGGAGGATTTTTTGTTATTGTAACGGTTATTTTTACCTCTTTAATAGATCTTACTACTGCAAGGAGGAGGAGAGACTGCTAATTTAACAGGAAAGACAGGACTTTGTGTTCTTTTCCCCAGATCCTCTGATGCTTTGAACAGGCAAGGAATAGGTTCTATCTCTGGTCCAGCCTATGACAGCATTCCACTGGAAAGGTGAGGATCCCCACTGCACTAGGGTAGGTTGGTCACATCGCTTCTCTGGGAGGCTGCCCGTGAGTGCTGGAGGCTGGACGATCTCGTTGGTACCACTCACACATCAGGAACCTGTCCTCTCCAGAGACCCATTTAAGTACAAATCCTATTAAGATATTTAGATAATATGGCAAGATGCTTCTTTTTTTATGCTGAGCCCTTCCAGCTGATTAGACAGGGAAATCCTTGCTATCAAGTCAAGAAGCATTCTGGCATGTTTAACACCTAGGGAACAAAATTTTGTGCTTCTTTGGGTTAAAGATATCCTCCTAGGAACTTATCTATCAGAGGAAAGAGGAACTGAGGAGTATATGTGTCTGTGGGGAACAGACAGAAGTTTCTATTCCATGGGAGAATACTGAACCAACAAAGTCCTGAAAGAGAATTAAACATCTCACACGACGTTCACTACTGCTGAGTACAAATAATGTGCTTTTCAGCAGGGATGACAGTTTCTCTATTCCTATCTAAAAAAGCATAAAGGAAAAGTAGAAAGCACCAAAAAACCTGACTGAGGGATAAATCAATATGAGGTGAAAGGTCAACAAGCAGCCTGCTGTTAGTCTGCCAAAAAGTATTTAATACATTCATTTGATATTGTGCACATTCTTGAAAATATTATTTGTGATAGAAAGAGACATGCAGCAATGCAGCATTTTTGTCTTGGCAAGGGAAAAGGCTTTGCTGAGAAACACTCATCTAAAGGTAGTGTTTGTCCCTAGAGCTTCAACAACCCTTGAGGGCTGGCCATTATTGCAAATGCAATGACAATCTTTCAATACAGACAAATTAGCTCTTTTCTAGAGAGCTAATTCAGTTCTTCAAGTTACATTAATTTATCACGGTTTAATTACCACTAAGATTATACTAATTCAAATTAGAGGTCACAGTCATATAACACATGTTATTTGATACCTCGTCTAAATTCTTGACAAATAATGTTTGTGCTGCTAGGGTACGATATAGCACTTTCTAGAAACAAAGGAAATACATGCAAGTGATAAAAAATTTTAACAGCTCCAAGCTGAGACAGTTTCTGTAGATTTCTGTCTTCACTCCACTATTCAGAATTTTCATAAACTGCAGTTTAGCCTTTTCTCTGGGATAGAGAGTGTTTCTCACCACTTTTAAGACTTAGGTTTAAAACTGTTACATCTCCCTTTAGTTAAAATACTGCTCTAATTACAAAGGCAGGAAATTACAAGGAAAAATAATAAAACTAAGTCTACAAAAATGTTTCCACAATTCAAATGCATCTCTATGGCCCAAGTGAGACAGGACCAGTATTCCAAAAATAAAGTCAGACTAAGTAAAAAAAAAAAAATGCAGAGAAGGAAAGCATGGAAACCAACCATAAAAGGCCAGCAAGGTAAACAGCTGATACATGTGTAAGCTCAGTTGAGAGGGATATAGGAAACAGGTAGGAAAAGAGACTTCCTGAGTCAGCACAGATGCTTGAGTGATATGAAAATTCTGATAAATGAATCAGATTGCTATTTTAAAGCTAATGAGCTTTCCCACCAGTATTTGTGCTGAAAAGCTGTGACTGGGTCCTGATTTAATGTGTGATTTTCAATCCAAGTTCAGTCTCAGAAACTCTAAACACACATGTTCTTTAGCAAACACTTTGTGCTCTCTGTTGAACAGGTCTCCATTACCCAACATACTAGTCCTCCTGATACACCAAACCCAAATCCTAGTCTTTGTTCATATTTGCTTTCTTTATTTCCCTGATAACACTAACAGACTCCTTTGCACCTGTATCTGATTGGCTTCTTTCTTAAAACTAGGGGAATCAGAATTGCCTTTAATATTCCATTTCTCTTACAAGTACCTCATGCAAACACCCCATTAGTTCTTTTCCCTGTGGGGAATATCTCTGACACATACTTGCTTGGCTTTGCCCCAGCTAGGGCCATCTGGTGACTTACAGACATTGAGTGATCGGTCAGCAGCACACATGAATCCTTATTGTCAGTCTCCCACACGTGGTGAACTCACAGCTTGTAGCAGAAGTTGTTCTTATCAGTCCCCCCCATGCATCATTCTGTTTTACTCTATTGAACTGAAAAACTCTGAAACTTTAATCCAACATTTTACAGCTGCATGTTCAGGACATGCATTAAAATCCACATTTAATAAGGAATTCAGCAGGAACTCCTAAGAACTCATCTGATAAGAAGCCTGCCAATTTCTGGGTACTTGGATACTGGCTATCATAATGAAAAATAAACAAATCTCTTTAGCCTTAAAGTCATAATTTAAAATTCTATCCTCTGAACTCAAGCACAATGCTGCACTCAGCCATTTTTTTACCATTTAGATTAATGCTTGTCTTCATTTCTTCAGATGTCTAAATTCTAAACACAATTAAAAAAAATCTGAATAATTGTCCTCTAGAAAGATCCAGTGGCATCCTTTTATTCAGTAAATGTCTCACAAGAGGTAATTTGAGTACCACCTTAATGTAACAGAATAAGACCAAAGACTCCTGCAATTTAAAGAGCTAGAATATAAAGAGAAATGAATGAAAACAAAGTTGTTTAGGAAAAGTTTCTGTTGTTGGTTGAGGGTTTTTTCACAGTATGTTTCCAATCAGATCTCAAATGTGTTGTGTGATTCATCTCATCTAATTTTAGCTATTTCAAATCTATCCATGTTATCCTAGCTGGGTTTCTAGGCTTCCTTTATAACCAACAGAGAGACAATTCTCAGTCTTTTCAGACTGAAATAGGTGTTTAAGATAGATAGTGTTTAATGTTTTATGATTCATTCCACCTATCTGTAGTTTGTCTAGAAGTTCACATCTTTCTTTACTGATTATAAGAGGAGTGTATCCAATTAGTATAGACCTTCCTGAGTAACTTGGGGACAGACAAGATAGGCAAGGTGAACCTCAATCTTTGATCTAATACATTATTTGAAATAGGAATGGCAATTAAGGTCCATGCTCGTGCTTTTGAAAAATTCAACCTTCTGCTTTAATGAAGCAAAATTGCTTGAAATGAAACAAAAGAAAACAACCAAACTCTTTGAATGGTGAAGAAAGAGAGACTTAGGAAATTCTCCTAAACAAGAAGAACAAATCAGAGAATTAGGTGTGAATACACATTTTTAAAAAAATCTTAACAACTTGAAAGTCAGAGGGAAATTCTCTTAGTGAGAAAAATCATCAAACCATAAACTGAAAGTTCTGCAGAATCTGAGGAAGCTCGAAGTGAGACTTAGATCTATTATGTATTGAGGAGAAAGCCTAGAAAGTTTCTCTAAGACAGTGTGCGAGGCATATGGTACATCAAGGCTATGTTTTGTCTGTGGGCAAATATCAGTAACTATTGCTCAGTCCATGGGTCTGAGCGTGCTGCTTCAGAATTGGTTTAGTCATAGGAACGGATACTGGCAGGGTAGTATTCACCTTGACCTAAATTCAGCTCTCCAGAAGTCACCAATTTTAGGTTAAACTGTGTCTACAGACAGGAAGAAAGAGACAATCATTTGCAGAGAAACTTCATTACACTTCTCAGCTACTTCACATGAATATCTGGGAAACTGTATCACCTGTGATTACTAGTGTAAGACCCAAACACAACTGATTTTATGTCAAATCCCCAGGATCCAACTGACTCCCATTAAATGTGAGAAGCTCCTGAGCATCTTCAAGCACAGGAACCCCAGCTCCTAACTCACTGCTGTAGGCACCATCCAAGATCCTAAGCCACTGAGGAACTTCTGACAAGATTTATTACTTCAGTTTTAGAAATCTCATTGACAGTGATTATAAATTACTTCTAATGGATTCTTTTCAAAGTTTATTTTCACTTGTGCCGTTTATTTTGAGGTTTAGTAAGGGATTAAATTATTTATTTTAAGGAGAAGATTCTTTCTGGTAAAAACAATACTACTCATGGTAGTCTCAGTAAATAGAGTGGAGATAGATGTAGCATTATTAGCGTCCGACTTCAGCTATATTAGAGAACTAAAGACATTGATAAAATTCTAATTTCAGGGAGGGGAAAAAAAAAATCTGTTAAGAAAATATCACAACATTTTACACCCAGCCCCTTCCTCTGGTTTCAGTCTCTCAGCCCAACCACATCTGTAAATGGCAAAGAAATGTTTTGTTTCACAGGATAGGCTCTCAGTTCCTCACTTCCAGCCTGCCCTATTCTCATGCTCCTGATGTTGCTGCAGGTTCAGCATTCTTCAGTGCCTCTACACAGTATCAAGTTACCAGACAATGTGTCATGGGAGCTCCATATGCCACAACTAGGAAAATCCATTGAACTCTCCAAAAAACAGGGCCACTGCTGCACAAGGTCACCAAACACTAGCAACAGCAACTTCATACCTCTGAAATTTAATAGGAAAAATCTTCCTTGGAAATACTCTGATGGAAAACAGTAACTTGTGTTCTGTTAGTACCCATAGATGAGGTAAATATACTAAATTATTTATATTTACAAGAATAGCTATAATGTATTCATGTATGAAAATTATGAAGCAAAAATGAATGCTGAAGATAATTTGTGTTACTAATACCTCTCATGTGAATGTGCTGAAGAATCAAATTCTCAAGCACACACATAGGGGCATGAAAAACTTCATTTCAAGGTCTACTTCTGACTGGGTTTCTATCTCCCTTCAGGAGCTCAGGATTTGCAATACTAACTTAGACCACAAGTCTATTGTATCCTGGAGTTTCCCCACAGTGAAGCTGTAACAACAGAGATTTCCATAGTATGTACCAAGCTCATTGCACACAAAAAAAATTCCAAGAAAACAACCCTGTATGATTACCTCAGATAAAATTTGTCTTTTGACATGAGAAAGAAGCACTATTTATTTCAAAGATCTTTTGACTTGTTCTTTTCATTTCATGTCTTTTATAATCACAATAGTCATTAATTACTCTGTCATGCTGAGAACATATGGCACAATCCTCACTACAGTTTACGAATGCTACAGTATCTTGGTGATCTGTTACATAGCACAAGTATAACTTTTGTGTAATTGTTCCTTTATTCCTTCCCACAGTGGAAAAAAATACTGCAAATTATTTACATACATATGTGTGCATTTTCATTGCTTGTATATTTTTAGACTTATAGATTTTTAAGTACACAAGGGACTTGTATAACCATCTAATGTAACCTCCTTGCATAACAAAGTGATCTCCTAACAAAACCTAGCAGGCTAAGCTGTAGCTTCTTTTTTAGCAAGATATCTAATTCCTGCTCTGAAGATTCCATACAAGGATATATGACATTGCTAGGTAAATATGATGTACTGTGTGAGATTCTATGATTATATAAAGTAAGATTTTATATATATATGTATGTATGTATGTATGTATGTATGTATTTTATTTGGGACTGAAAGAGAATGAAAAATCTTAGACTTTTGCACAATAGTTTGCAGACAATCCCAGTGTGCCAAGCACTGTGGTTCAATAATGAAACATTTTTAGTCAGCATTACAAACTTTGAAAACACAAAACAAAAGTTTAAATATTTAGCATTTCTGCGGAAGGGTACACAGAGGTGGTGCTGAACCTTGCTCAGTTTGACCAGAGATTTGGACAAGCAGCTGCTTCAGAACTGGCCTGGCCAGTAAAGGAGGACAAGAGAGCAGCAAAAACAAAACAAAAAACACACGCACACACAAAAAAAGACAGGTAACCTAGTAACAGGGCACCAGCCTGCGACCAGCTGAGCAGGTCAAGGGTGTTCGTTCCACTTAAACTTCAAGACGGAATGGTGATGTCCTGAAGGGTCAAACCCCAAAACATGCCCTAACCCAGACAATGGGTTAAGCACCTGTGAATGTGCAAACCTGGACACTTTCTGGGGTCCAAATGGTCCAGGTAAACATGTAGCATGTGGAATTAACCTTGTAACACATCTGTGAACTGTGTGTGCCCCTGGCCATGTTTGGATATGCCCCATTCTACAGGTTCAGCAATCAGGTTTCTCTGTTACCAATGGGCATTAAATTGTCTTTGGACAGTATTTAAACCATCCAAGAAGGCAGGCAGCTTGCCTTGTTCTCACCCAGACAGCAACAAGTGCCACATGCTGCTGGAGTTGCAGCTGAAGAGGTTGTCCTAACAGGCAACAAACTACACCTGGGCCTTGTACCTGGACCAAGGCGGAAAGGGGAACAGCTCCAAGAGAGCTGAATCCTGAAAGAGCCACAGAAAGGCTACAGCCTGGTGATGGAGCACACAAGAGAGAGGTCCCCTAGCCCTCTCTGAGCCAAGAGCTGCTTGAATTATAGTCGCAGCATCTGGGAAGATACCAGACAGAGGAGCAAGCCATGAGTACCTGATGAATCTGCCACAGAATCCTATTTGTGGGAAACCGCAGATCGCAGCACCTTTATTGCCAATTTGAATCCCTGTATTAGAAATTCTTAGATCTGTGCTTAAATCGTTTAACTGTCTGCATATGTGAAATGTATCACTCACAACTGAATAACAGAACCTGTAAGTATACTTTGTAAATAAGTTATGGCCGTGCTTGAAGATACCACCGGCCAAAATATTAAATTGTAAAATATACAAAAATATGCATTCTATTACAGATGAGTACTTGTAAAAGAGCAAAGGTTGCAGCTCCAGTCAGAAGGTCTGCACCATCCACCCTGTGGTTGCCAATGCATCCACCCAAATGGAGCTGCAGATGAAAGAGGCTGCCATGCAGACCTTGGGTTGTGGGAAGTTCCTAGGCATTTTGGCTGGAGCAGGGGTAGGTGGTAAACCTGCCTTCAAAAGTTGTGCCCATGTGGAGGACCTTCTGCAGCAGGTTGCTGAGCTACAGGAGGTTGTGAGAAGTCTGTATGCCATCAGGAATACAGAAAAAGAGTTATATTGCTTGACCCAAGCACAGTCTACAGAGAAACTGAAGCCCACAGCCATACAAACATTCCCCCATCAGCATACACAGAAATGAGGGAAGCCAACAAGGCAGAGGAGTGGAAGCTTACAACTGCAAGAATCAGTAGGAGGAAGCAAACTACCTCAAAGCCTGAGGTATCCTTGCAGAACTGCTTTACTGCTCTGCAGACTGAAGAGGAGAAACACGCTGTATCAGCTAAGACACTGGAGCTGAGTAAGGCAGCTCTATCTGCTCCCTGTATAACAACCAGAGCAAGTAAAAGCAACGTGTTTAGTAGCAGGTGACTCTCTTCTGAGGGGCATGGAGGCACTTATTTGCTGACCTGACCCACTCTCTAGAGAGATTTGCTGTTTACCAGCGGCTCCCATCAGGGACATTACCTGGAGATTACCAAACCTTGCACATCCCACTGACTATTATCCACTACTGCTCTTTCATGTGGGCACCAGTACTACAGCCAGGAACAATCTGAGGACTGTCAAGAAGGACTACAGAGCTCTGGGAGTTGCAGTAAAGAACTGCAGAGGTGGTCTTTTCATTAGTCTTCCCAGTCAAAATGAAAAGGATTAAATGAGTCAGTCTAAGTGGGCAAATCAAACAGGACTGGTGTCACAGCCAGGGCTTAGACTACTTAGACCTGGGAATCACTTTGAGAAACCTGGTCTCCTGGGGGCATGGAGTCCATCTTTCCGAGAATGGGAAGAACATTTTCAGCCAAAAGCTTGTCAAACTATGTGCACTTGCAGCCCAGAAAGCCAACCAGATCCTGGGCTGCATCAAGAGAAGCGTGGCCAGCAGGTCAAGGGAGGTGATTCTCCCCCTCTACTCAGCTCTGGTGAGACCCCATCTGGAGTACTGCATCCAGTTCTGGAGCCCCTATTACAGGAGGGATATGGACATGCTGGAAGGTGTCCAGAGAAGGGTCACCAGGATGATCAGAGGGCTGGAGCACCTCTTCTATGAGGACAGACTGAAAGAGTTGTGGCTGTTCAGTCTGGAGAAGAGAAGGCTCCAAGGTGACCTTCTTGTGGCTTTCCAGGATCTGAAGGGGGCCTACAAGAAAGCTGGGGAGGGACTTTTTAGGATATCAGGTAGTGATAGGACTAGGGGAAAAGGAATAAAGCTGGAAGTGGGGAGATTCAGGCTGGACGTGAGGAAGAAGTTTTTCACCACGAGAGTGGTGAGATCCTGGAACGGGTTGTCCAGGGAGGTGGTTGGGGCCCCATCCCTGGAGGTGTTTAAGGCCAGGCTGGATGAGGCTCTGGCCAGCCTGCTGTAGTGTGAGGTGTCCCTGCCCATGGCAGAGGGGTTGGAACTAGATGATCCTTGTGGTCCCTTCCAACCCTGACTGATTCTATGATTCTATGATTCTACTGAAGAGAACTTTAAACTTTGTCAGGGGAGTGGCATTCTCAACCCATTCCACTACTTTGAGTCTAGCAACAGATGTCTAGAGCCTGGAGAAGGATTGTAGGCCATCAGGAGAGGACCTGAAGTACAGCACAAAGAAATTCCAGCCAGTAAGTTGGTTTCAACAAGCACCCAACTTAAATGGTGGGATGGCTGCTATGACTGGAGTGGTGAGATGGAGGGTTACAAACTCTTCAGGAATGGCAGGCAGCGGAGACCAGGATAAAGTATCACTCTCTTCATCAATGATCAGCTGGAGTCCATGGAGCTCCACCTGAGGATGGATGAAGAGATGACTGAGAGCTTGTGGGTCAGAATTAGTGGCGAGCAGGGACAGGTGATGTTATAGTTGGGGTCTGCTACAGGCCCCCTGATCAGGAAAAGCGACAAAATGAGGCCCTCTACAGACAGATAGGAGTGGCCTCATGTCCCCAGATCAGCTGGAGGGACAGCACAACAGAGCCTAAGCAATCCAGGAGGTTCCTGGAATGTGTTGAAAAGAATTTCCTTCTCCATGTGATTGATGAGCCAATGAGGTGGTATGTTGGACCTTCTCCTCATCAATAAGCAGGTCCTGGTGAGAGATATGAAACTCAGAGGCAGCATTGGCTGCAGTGACCATAAAATGGTGGAGTTCAGTATCTTTAGGGCTACAAGGAGGGTGAGCAGCAAGCTGGACTTCAGAAAAACAGATGTTGGGCTCTTCAAAGATCTGCTAGGAGGAATACCATGGGATAAAACCATAGAGTGGAGAGAGGCCAAGAAAGCTGGCTAACATTCAAGGATTACCTGCTCTGATCCCATAAGTGATGTGTCCCAACAAAAAGGAAGGCAGACAAAAACACCAGGCAGCCTGCATGGATGAAAAAGGCACTTTTGGACACTGACACAAAAAGAAGGACCAGAGAGAGTGGAAGCAAGGACTGGTATCCCAGGAGGAATACAGAGAAGTTAACTGAGTATCCAGAGATCAGATCAGGAAGGCTAAAGTCCAGATAGAATTAAATGTGGTCAGGTATATCAAGGGCAACAAAAAAAGCTTCTGTAGGTGTTAGTGATAAAGGAAAGACTAGGGAAGATGTGGGCCCTCCATGGAATGAAACAGGGGGGCTGGTCACTTGGGATAAGGAGAAGGTTGAGGTAGTCAATGACGACTTTACCTCAGTCTTCAAAGCACAGCAGAGAAGAGGGAGCCTTTTTATGGGCAGTCCCTTCCACTGACCTTTTTGGGTTTTTATAAAGTGAAAGATACTAACCTTATCCTTGCTGTTAATATAGTTGGCATGGATATAGGAATACAATAATTCACTTACAATAATTCACTTTTCTCCTACACATCAGCTCTCAGGAGACAGAAAACTAGCTATGGCAAGTTGCTGTAATCATTTGAGAACTGTGTAAGAAGGACCTGCTAAGAGTCAGTTTTGGAAGGATGATCTACTGGAATTTGAATATTCAGCCATACAGTATTTGGGTGCCCAATCTAAGATCACAGGAACAAGGGAGCAGTACAAAGTATTAGGATTTTAGATGATTAGGAGTCTTAAAAAGCATGCTGTGAAACCATGCCATAGGGTACAACTGCCTTAAAAAATGAAGGTGATTAGTACAGCCCTTAAAGCTTATGTCCTGGATTTTAATGCTCTGCAGAAATTCAACTGATTAAGCTCTATGGTGTTTAGCAGGTAAGTCATTGTACAGGAATTAGCTCTTACAAAAAAAAAAAAAGAAATATATACATATCTATAAAATTAATCAATCTTTCTAACCACAATTTTCTTTTTCTTTGTTTAAAGCACAAGTAGAAATGGCAGATAAGTGTAACATGCACCTCCACTGCAGCACTTCTGAAATTTCACTCCACTGATATTTTAATTGAAGAAATACAACCTCAGTCTAGAAAAATCACCACCTACAACTGTGGAGGATAAGGAAAATTTCTTAGTTTCATAAGAAATTCATGCTCTGCTAGTTGTCCTTCCCTAAATACAGAAATTCAAAGAATTCCTGTATCCCCCACTGTTATCTTAAAGTAGAAAGAAAAATCAAAATATTAAAGGATGTATTTTGAGTTTCAAGGTGAATATTTGATAATCTTAGCAATGAAAATAATAAAAACTGGAATACTATGCTGGAGATTATATCCTATAACTGTATCAGGTCCACGTTAGATTGAAAAGTAAATGAAAAAGAAATCAGTGCTAATTTCTGGTGATCCTAGACAAATAAATCCTGTTGCTTCTATAAGTAAAGATATTTTTGTGGCAGACAAACATGTACATTTAATCTGGAATCTGCAAGTTAAAATGTGATCCTCGGGATTTTGAATCTGAATTGCTAACAGGGAGGGAGGGAAGGGAAAAAGGATGTTTAAACTATTTTTATTCAGTGAATTAAGCTAATACATCTTTGACACTACACAGACTGCAAGACTCTACTGAGAAGATACCAAATCTATGCAGGCAGTTTCAAGAACTGCAACCTTGAAAAAACCTTTATATTCTCACCATGTCTCATGCATTCAAATTTCACCTGAGGATGTTCTGTGCCTAAGTACTTGTCTTTGCTTTAAGATCTGTTAAAATATAGGGAAAGCAAAAATTAGCACACACATACACACAATCAGATTCCAAGATCTTCACTCACAAGATGCTGTCAAATTAAGACTTGTTCCTATTCCTATGTAACTTACATTTTCCTGCCTAACTTTTCGAATTGAAAAATAGTTAACCAAAGTGAAAGCCACTGCTTTATCACTTGGGTCCTCAGTTCTAATTCTTTAACATTCCAAATTATTTTTTTTTTCCCCAGAATATAAATTCTGGTAATAGAGAGATAAAAGAAAAATAAAAATATGGAACTGAACTTCACACAGCACGTTAAAAACTAAACAAACAACAACAAAAAACACAAACAAAAAACCCCCAATAAAAACCCAAGCTTTTTTTGCCAAGATACAAACCCCATTTATTGCAAACATGCATGAATAACAGTTGTTCATTGCTAGTACAGTTAGCAAACAGAGCACCTGGGTATACACCGACGATGAATGAACATGGAGCAAAATAGTGGGGTGGGGGTGTTCCTGCATAGTTTTCTCTTCTTCAACCTTGTTGAACAAATATGCATCTGAATTTTTACTGCAGCCTCTTTAGTGTAGCACTGGCATATGTAGAGGGACATAAGCCTGACTTCAAGAAAGGGAGAGTTAAAGACAAAACTGTAATTCAACAGGAAATTTCTAATTTAATAATAAACCTAACACTAAATTTTAGACCAGAAATTATTGTCAGAACATTTCATCAGACCTAATTAACTTGGCTTAACAATATCTGTGGAATTTTCACCAAGCTATGCTTAATTCAAAGGTGGTATTGAAGATGAACTGATGTTTATCTTGCCTTTTATATAAATAAAATGGGGAAACTGGGGAGCGATGAAGAAAATAGTGCACTTCTTCCAGCAGTTTGATTTTTATATCTTGTGTACATGAGTCTTCAGCAGATAGGCTTAGTCAAACAAAGATCTTGTGGCAGTCTTAAATTCTGAATGCCTTCCTTTTTGGTATGGTATGTGACCGAAGGAATCCTCCAATCCCAGTTATCTCGGGTATCCTTAGAGAACTTTTCTTTGCATCAAAAATGAATTAGTTCTGAATAAATCTGACATAAATTAATCTATTGTACAAACAATTTTCTAGGTAAGTATGACTTATGGAGAATATAATATAGTACATAATGAAGTTTTATGTGTCTTAAATATAGAAATTTATAGTCTCAACCAACTTGTGCCCTTTACTTTGAGGAAAGGGAATTTGATCTTTTTTTTTTTAGTATGGAATAAGGCCTACATCTTCATTCTTCATAAAATAACTAATGTTCTGAGCAACCTGATCTAGTTAAAGATGGCCCTGCTTTTTGCAGAGAGTTTGGACTAGGTGGCCTTTAACAGTTCCTTACATCCCAATGCATTCTGTGGTTTTATGATTCTATGATTCATTGATATTTCAGTGATAATTCCTGTGAAATTTTAAGTGCTAGGAGTAGGATTTGGCTAACTGAACCTGGGCATCTTAGAGATCATTGTCACAGGCAAGCCAGTCATCCCACTAGTGAAGTGCACATGCAGTGAAATTATTCCACCGGAACTGAATCTGGAAGATGGTTTGGACAATAATCATGTACATCTTTTCATTATGTAGCAACCTTCCCTGTGATGGATTCTGCTTTTTGTTGTTATTAGAAAAACAATTTGAAAGATACCACACTTCTCTTCCCTTACTCATTTCTGGTTCCTTGTTTTTCCCGGGACTCAAATTTCATAACAGCAAAGGCAGAAAAGTGATATTTTCAGGGCAAAGTTGATAGAGACACAAGTCCCTTCTTAACATTTGCTATTGCAGGGATTAAAAATAATAGCATTTTTCTTGATCCTTGCTGTTAGCTTGTGATGCATTCTGGGATGTGTTTTTGATGCTGAATTATCGGTTTAAAATTTGTCACAGGGAATAGAAAGTATTTTGCATTCTCTGGTGAAGAACACACATCCAGAGAATCCACCTAGACTACCATTTACTACTTGTTCATGTGTGGTTTTGCAGATTGTTACCTCTACTCTCATGAGACATCTCCTTCTATGTAAATGTGACATAGTGAGCTAGGCTTAAATATTATCAAATACACTTCACAAGTGTGCATAGATTTGACAGACATTTAGAAAATAACATATCTATGCTCAAAAATATTTGCATGAAGGCAATTTACCTTATCACAGCAATCCTGATTTTTAGTATAGACAGACTATAGAGTTTCTAATTACACCTTTCACAGTGTTGTGTGCACCTATGATCATTGGTTTTGCTGTTATTACATTTACAACATAAAAAGAGGAGCGTATACTTCACTTCTGCAAGCTCAAATGCAAAGACTGCAGCTGAGAATCAAGCCAAAGACTGAATTTTGTTAGTTATGGTATAAATTCACAATACGCTGGATATTTAACAATCCACATGGACAGGAGTACTGTGTCCAGTTCTGGGCTTCTCAATTTAAGAAGGACATTGGGATACCTGAAAGTGTCCAAAGAAGGACAACCAGGCTGGTGAGAGGTCTCGAGAACAAGACCTATGAGGAGAGGTTGAGGGAGCTGGCGTTGTTTAGCCTGGAGAAGAGGAAGCTCAGGGGAGACCTTATTGCTCTCTAAAACTATCTGAGGTTGAGGTGAGGAGAAAGTTCTTCACAGACAGAGTAATTAGCCGGAGGAATGGGCTACCCAGGGAGGTGGTGGACCTGGAGGTGTTAAAAAAAACATTGTACGTGGCACTTTGAGCCATGGTTTAGTTGTCAGGAGGTGTTAGATATTAGGTAATAGGCTGGACTTGATGATCTCTGAGGTCTTTTCCAACCTGTTTCCAACCTGTGAAGTTCTCCCAAGGAAAAACTCACCTAATCAATATACAGCCCTGCAAGACAGCTGAAATGAGTGTGCCACTGGCTATAGAGGGCCTTGTGGTGTGAAGGCAGTGCAAACCTTTTGACTTCAAATGGGAAGGGGATGGTGGTGCCTTACAGTCTGCCCCAGAACTGCAAGCAGCAGCACCAGCAGCGCACGGGCAGATTGCCCTGATGTACCTAACACACTCATCTGCAAGCAGCACAGCAACAAACAGAGAAGAAGGGACAACAAACAGGGAAGAAGGGACAACAAACAGCAGGGAAGAAACAGACATTAAAAAGAACAAGAATGATACCTCTGAAAATTTAATCTTTCATATTGTCACGATGACAGCGAAAACCATAGGGCTGCAAACTGAAGGACGAAATATTGCCGCTAAGAGCTTACTGGTTTGCTAAAAGCTATTAAGAAAATGGAAGCTATTAACATCATGCCAAATAATGGTTCAATAATAGCAGCTTAATGTGAAATTGAGATACTTCACTCTAAAATCACTCTAAAATGACCATCCAAGTAATGAACTGCAAATTCTTCGGCAGAAGATGGTGTTTTCCTGCATATGCACACAACTATGCTGTCAAAATGCAACAGTTCATATAGTCATTTTTACGCAAAGAGTTTATGTGGTGGCAAAGTGTGAGTTGTACACCTTGTAAAAGGCCTTGTCCTCTACTCCTCATTGAGTGAAAAATCCTACTGAGTCCTGTTATCAATAAGGATCAATAATCAGAAAACAAAATCTGCAACCCATCAACTCTCAGGAAAAGTATGTTTTGTACAATCTCAAATGGCATTCCATCATTTCTTTTTAATCTATTCTCATTATACTATATTGGCAACAATACATTTTCTGTAATACAAATAGATATATTTAAATTTATGTTTTATATAATAAACAATAATAATGCAATAAGCATATATAACATGTATATATTTTACTATAAACTACAAATATATTATTTTATACAGCCATAATAATTATAGCAACAAAACATTAAACAAATATTCTCTAATAGAATTTTTGTTGGTTACCAAAAGACATTTTTGAATCTGAATATTTTCTGCATGTTGTTAAATGACTGAGTAGAAATAATCGTGAGAGATGCTATAAGTCAGATTTTCAGAGGGTTTCATAAAATGTTATCAGTAGATGATATTGTCACAATCAACCTTGCATGGTTGAAAGCAATCAATTTTACTGGTGATCTCCTCTGGCAGGTCCCAGTCTAACAGTCTCTGATCCATTTCCACACAGAGTAGTGAAACAAGGAGACATGGAGATAAAAATGGAGATGTCCAAAGAGAAGAAATACAGTTGAAATTATTCTTCTGTGATTCCAATCTGCCACATTACTCTAGTAAATACCAGTATAAAACACATTATGTCCTCCTTATCTTTCTGTGAAAGGAATATCCATAATATATAAAGAAACTTGGTCAAATGTATTTACCTGAGATGCAACTGAGAAATTGGAAGCTCTAATTTCAGGGGTTTTGCACTCTTCCTGGCCTGAATTGTCTGAACTCTTCAATATGGAACAACCTTAACCTCAAAATAGTATATATAATATTAGCTGGACTATCTTTTGCTAATTGTTCATTTTAGTCTCTCCTAGGTAGAAAGGAATTAGAGTGCTTTGATGAGAAATAATGGTCAAATATATTGATCTGCACTGCAAGATCTGCAAGAGAGTCCAAAATGAAATTATCACAATTTAAAATCATATAAAGAAAGTATTGACTGTCTGCAAACTAATTCGAATGTGTCCTAACACAGAATGATGGCTGCTAGTAGCACTGGAATCAGGCCAATAGTCTGACATATTATTTGGATGCATCCTATTAATAGACAATTATTCAACAGAAATAACATAGAACAATCAAGTTAATTCTGATGACCAAACAGTACAGTTATGGCTATTTTAACACAAGGAGTTATGTGCTATTACTCCTTTTGCAATATGGTGATGTGTTTTGAGGTCATAAACATGCCTTTATATTATATTCTTTGCATGTTGTACGTGTCCAAGTATGGATGTAAAAATATGCTTATAGGTGTACACGATATAGAGAAAAATTAATTGATAGTTGCATACTCATACAGTACTCATGCAATGTATTTAATGAGAGCTGTGAACAATGTACAGCTAGAACAGATTGATTAAGAGGATTTTTACAGGTTCGCTGGAAGCCCTCAATAGCACTTGACAATAATCAAAGCTTTAAATACAAGAGCAGAAATTGACTAAGAATTGAGCTGGCACCAGAGAGGCTAACTCTCCACGTCAATACTTAAAAAATGAGAGCTGTTGTGTGAAAAAGAGTGCTAACCTGGAGAAGTGCCAGCTGTTGAAAGCCTGTGTTTAAGGCTGGCTCTGAGAACTGCCAATGTTTCCAAGTGAAGATCAGAAGACCAGAGGATGCATCTGAAAAAGCAGCATGCACCCACAATGGAGAGAGCTCCAGATGGGCAATCCAGCACCTACACCCCGCCGTGTACTGTGTGAGCTTGGTCATCATTTCCTTGCCTCTCCATTAATCCATCTAAGGATGATACTTCCTTTTCTTGCAAGATGTGGGATGTCTGTACATGAAAACACAGCACAGTAGATCAACCCATTTTCAGAGCTGTGCTAAGGAATTACAACAATTCTTAGTACCTGACCTGCCCTAATAACTACTAAGGCCCTGATCCTGTGAAGAGCCATATGTGTGCTCAAATTTACATGCTGTAATTAAACCCAAGGAGACTACTTTCAAAGCCTAGAGTTAAACAAGGAAAAGTTTGTAATGAGAAGTCATATCTTTCATTATATCTGCAGATGTAATTGGAAAAAACAGACAGACTTTCTTACATACCAGCCCTGTTTCATGTCTTCAGGTCTTGGCAAAGAGCCAAGTCTTTGCAGGATTGAAGTCTAAATGTTATTAGCAGCATTTCACTAGGTATAAATGTCATTCTAAAAGGAGCTTACTAAAAACTTGAGTTTCTTTACTCAGAACCATCCCCAAAACAACCAAAAAATATGAGTTGTTCTCTAAACGACTACTTGAATCAGTAAAACAATATGAAAATTTTTATGAAAGTATTTCAAATGCTCAATTTGATTATTTGTTGCAAAATGGTTTGTTTTGTTTAAAAAATAATTAAAAATTAATCAAGCCAAAGCATGAGGGAGAAATTGACTCTGTAACCCAGCATTTACAGAACTCATTTGGGATATGGGATACCAACACTGAAGCCTCTGCTTCAACAAACAGTTCATTAGTTTTACAAAGCAGAACAACGTTATCAAAGGAGATTAGCAAGTCCTACTTTAGAAGAGCCAAAATCCTAACAACAAAGATTCTCTGGATTGATTCCTTGTGATGCGGGTTTCATATCCTCTTCCCACAGCTGGGAGGTGCTTTGGCTACTTCTTCAGTCTTAAATCATGCATTCTGGGGGCTTTACTGCCTGCAAGAGTAGCTGGCTCCTTTTTGAAATCCATTCCATGCTTTTCAAAACTTTATTAGAAACTATGAAAGCTATTAATTTTTTGAGTGAATTCAGAACTTTCTAGTTTTTGCCTCTGGCTCTTACCAGTAATTTCTAGCTCTAGTAAACACAATCTCAGCTGTCTGTCACCTCGAAAAGGTGCCATGTATACAAGTAGATGTCAGCTTCTATAGTTTGACAAAAAGGTGGGTAAAGTTATTACCTTGTTTTCATCCACTTCATTGAGCTTTGGGTCACCCCCATAGGTGTAGATTAAAGAAGGTCCTGCAAGCAGTGAAATCAAATCTTTCCCAAAATATAAGGATGGAAATCACAATGCCTATGACCAAGTTCAGCATAGTGGTCATGACAATGTCTCCAAATTGCCAGGTTCCAGTGGAATAACTCTGCATGGTGAATCAGGACCAACAGTTTCATCACAGAGCATGAATCTCTCCTAAACACAAACTCTGGGGTTTGTAGTTTAGGTTCTGGCACTGAGCACACTCTCTTGAACTTGGGTAGAGAGCAAGTTAATCAGGTCAGTGGGTTGTCTTACCAAAAAAAAAGAAAAGAAAAATAAATGTTTAGTACTTCTTAGATGTCATGAAGAACCGTTGCTGAACGCTGAGATCACGTTCTGTATAAGGTGCAGGTACTTGCTCATGCTGTTTGCATGCTGTCTTAAGGAACATAATTTGGAACCAGGAACTGGACAATAAGGGTTTTAATCTTATCTAATCCTGGCACTTTGCTGTTTTTTATATTCATGCCTGGAGCAACCTGCTGACATTTATAGATGTACAAGTGTCTTTTATCATTTTATAATGTTTATTTTACAGCTCCAGTGCTATACACCACCTGCCTAGATAACATGAGAAGTGACACCCAGCGAGTGCAAGACAGACTGGTGCCACTAGGCTTGTGTGTGGTGGAGCTCTTGCCACCTGACTGAAGGTTTGGGAAATGAGCAGGAGGAGGGGTGCCTCACTGGCCAGGGATACCCTTTCTTTTGCTATGGTTTAAGCCAACTCCACTCCACTCTCAGCCATTCAAACAGTAAAACCAGGGATATTTCAAATGAACGAAACCCACAGCCCACAAAAGAATAAAAACTCATTCCTGTTACGTGTTGCCATCTTAAACAGCACATGCAGCCGTGAGAGATCGTGTCAAACTTGATTTTTGAAAAGTCTTGTTGATTCCAGATCTGCTACCTCAGTTCACCTTGACAAAACATAGACAAAAGTATCCCCAAGCAGCCAGAGTTTAATTTTTGTCACACTCTCCAAAGCCAGTAGTCTCGTGAAACACCAGTACACTTTCGTTGCTGTTTTCCTTTAGGAATGAGCTCAAAGTACATCACGATAATCAGACCTGTGCTCTGTATCTTTTGCACTTGTGAAAATTCTTTGCATTGACTGTCTGCAAAACTTAAGAAGCAAATGACAAAAGGATAAATAAATAACTACATATTCAAGAAAATATTTTGCCATCTTTTTTACTTTCAATCCTAACCTTCAATACACATTTTGTTTCTCTCATTTCCAGCTATCAGTATGTTATATCTGCTTTAGGCCAGGATACCAGTAAAGGAAATTTAGGTTTCAGTTTTGTAAGACAGACAAACAAAAGAGTTTGTTCAAAAAGATTCGTCCATGAGTTCTTATGAACAAGAACTACCAGCTTTGCACACCCAATTTGTTTTTAAGCCTGTAGCTGTAGAAAGCCGTGGCTTGCTGTTTAGCACCACAATCAAGTAGAAGAGAGCTGTGGAAACAGTTACTTAGTACAGCCATAATACAACTATATCCTGAATTTTATTTACATTTACTCTAATCACAATCAACATGTTCTAGAAAACTAGTAATGCAAATATCCCTACCTTATGACTTACTAAAATTCATGGGTTGAGAAAAGTTGCTTCCTACTAACAGCAATCACTTACTTCTTAAAAGAAAATTAAAAAAAAAGGAAAAAAGGAGAGATTCAAAATAGAGCTGGGGTCAGATACTCAGATATTTCATCTTTTAATGTGTACATTTTTCATGTTTTTCCAATTTACTTATTGAGCCAAGTTATTTGCAACAGAGGATGAGAAACCAAGGGAGAGAAATTCCTTTTCCCATGAAGACTGGCCATTCGTTTGGAACCAATTTGTCAGCCTTTGATCACCCAGTGGAAATCACCAAGTCATTTTGCATTAGGGATCATATCCTGCTAGTTGATTAGTTAGGGTTGGGTGATTGGTTGGACTTTATGATCTTGGAGGTCTCTTCCAACCTGGCTGATCCAGTGATTCTGTAGTCATTCAGACTTTTCCAAGGAAAACATTTCATTTAGTGATAATTTAACCAAAACAAGGATACATATTTTGGAATTTGGCCCAGTGGTCATACAGGTGATATCCTGTAATCAGGCATTACTAAGGTTTTACAAACCAGGCTGTAAATTAAAATGCTGTATTTCCTTACAGTAGTTCTCATGTTTTTAACTTAATATACTTTGACGATACACAATGAAGGCTTTGCCCATGCAGTGAAAGATAGACTACTGCAATATTAAAAATCTGTAAAATATGGGAAGAGGAAATAAAGCCCCTAACTGCTCAAAGTTGTAAACAAAGTGTCCATACGTTTGAGCTACAAAGGATTAATTTATCTGTCAGTGTGATTGTTTCCTGTCAGACACCCCCTGCAAATCAATTAATAAATGTATATACAAATAAATAGTGAAGTTGTAATAAAAAATGTACATTTTTATATATTTTATAATTAATATTTCCTGGCAGTGGTATCTTCAAACACCACTGTAACTTATTTACAAAATGTATTCACAGGTTCAAGTATTAGGTTGTGGGTTTTACATTTCACATATAAAGACAGCTAAATGATTTAAGCACAGATCTAACATTTCCAATACAGAAAATAAAACTGGACGTACAGGTGCTGTGATCTGTGGATTTCCCACAAATGGGATTCCATGGCAGACTGGCTGGGTACTCATGACTTGCTCCTCTGTCTAGTATCTTCCCAGATGCTGTGGCTATAATTTGTGCAGTCCTTGGCTCAGAGATGGCTAAGGAGCCTCTCTCTTGTTGTGCCCAGTTGTGACCTGGAGCTTGCCGGTGGCTCAGAGAGGACTAGGGGGCCTCTCTCTTGTGTTCTCTGTCCCTGGGCTGTAACCTCTTCTGGGGTTTAGTTCCCTTGGAGCTTTTCCCCTTTCTGCCTTGGTCCAGGTGCAAGGCCCCAGTGAAGTTAGTCTGCTAGAGCAGATCCCTCGGCTGCTACTCGTGCAGCATTTGGCTCTTATTGCTGTCTGGGTGAGAACAAGGCAAGTTGCCTGACTTCTTGGTTCGTTTAAATACTGTCCCAAGACAATTAATGCCCTTTGGTAACATAGAACCGTGAAAACTGGACCTATAGAATGGGGCATATCCAAACATGGCCAGGGGCACACACAGTTCACAGCTGTGCTACAAAGTTAATTACAATGGTACATGTTTACCTGGACCCCAGGAAGTGTCCAGGTTAGCACATTTGCAGGTGCTTAGCCTATTGTCTGGGCTAGGCCATGTTTGGGTGTTTGACCCTTCAGGACCCTTCAGTCACTACTATTTTTACTGTCAACTAAAAGCAGACAAATGAAAGCTGACTTAGAAGGGAAAGTTAAGAGGTCACTGTGGCAAATATAGCAATTGTGTAGATTATATTCGTAGTTGGTCGACAAGGCACCAATGCCACTGATGAAGATATTAAATAACACTTGCCCCAGTACACTTTTTTTTGACCTTGTTTTTCTGGTTTGCATATCTGTAGAAGTCCTTAATACTATCATTATTTGGATCCCTTGCCAAGATTAGCTTCAGCTTTGTTTCCTGATTCCAACCCTACGCAACAAGGCAGTGGCACTATGCTCTTCCCAGGATACCTGTCCCTGCTTCAACTGCCTGTACATTTCCTTCTTGCTCTTTAGTTTGACCAGCAGAGGTCTTGACTTAGCCATGCCAGTTTCTTGCCGTCCTTGCCTGATTTCTTACACCTGGTAATTGAGAGCTTTTGCAGTCTTTGGAAACTATCCTTAAAGACCTGCCAGCTCTGTTCTCTGTTCTGCTCCCTTGTCCCCAAGGGCAGTTCCCTAGGGCACCCTATTGACTACCTCTTTGAAGAGCTGGAATTTTACTCTCCTAAAATTCAGGGTCCTGACTTTACTCTTCACCTGACCCTCAGGACTGTGAACTCTACCAGCATATGATCACTGAAGCCCAGGCTGCCTCCATTCTTGACATCACTGATTAGCTCACTTACATTCATCACTATCAGGTCCACTATCACATTTCCTCTGGGAGGGCTATTAGCTGGCTTAAGAAGTTATCCTCCATACATTCCAGGAGTCTCATGAATTGCCTATGGCTTGCCACATTACTTTTCCAACAGATGTGAAGCTGGTTGAAGTCCTCCATCAGGCCAAGAGCCTGTGAGAATGATTCCTCTTGTAGCTGGAGTAAAAAGGCTCCATCAATAGGCTCCACTTAATTGTGTGGCCTGTAGTAGACACCAGTCACAAGGTTCCTTTTTTCACCTTGGTCTCTTAATTCCAACCCATAAACTTTCAACCTGCTCGTGGTTATTCTTCAGACACAACTCATCACAATTTATCCATTTCTTGATGTAGAGGGCAAAAACTTCTTCCTCACCTGTCCCTTCCGAGCAGCCTGCAACCATCAGTTGCTCTACTTCAGGCATGGGATTCATCCCACCAAGTTTCAATAATGGCAACCAGGTCATGGCTTTCTAGCAGCACAATGGGTCCCAGCTCCTCCTGTTTGTTGCCCATGCTGCATGCATTGGTGTAGGGACTCTTCAGTTGGGCTGTCAGCCATTCAAGGAACGCTGCTTAATTCCTTTGAGGTATTCCACTAGTGTTCTCCTACTAGTTCCTATTGCCTCATGTCTTCTTTTGTGCTCTAGCACCCTGTCATTCTAACTTGAGCACCTCATCCCAGAGGCATCACAGGCAAGCCGCCTCCCAGTTCAAGCCTAGTCTGAAGCTCTGATAAACAGCTTCAGAAGCTCATGAACAAAGACTCTCTTCCCCTTTGGGAAAGGCAAGTCCCATCTGACACCAGCAAGCCTGGTATCATGTCACCCATCCCATTATCAAATTAACCACAACTGTGACAGTGACACCAGCCACAGAGCCACTGGGTGCATCTATTTCTTGCAATGTCACTGCCCACAACCAGGAGTGGATGAAAAAGTGACCTCTGTTCCAGATTTCCTCATCAACCATTGCAAGGCCCTGAAATGTCTTTTTGTTGCCCTTGGACTACGCATTGCAGCTTTATCACCACCCACATAGAAGAGCAGTAGTGGGTAATAGACTGAGGATCTTACCAGGCCAGGAAGTTTCCTAGTTGAAACTTCCAAAACCCATCACCTACTTCAAGTGCTTTATCAAAATAATTACAGTTGAAGCATCTCAGGAGACCTAGTGCTGGACTTTTTGCCTGAATAGCATCCGCTCTCTGAAAAAAAAGCATGCAGTTGTCTACAAATGGAATGTCATATTAGTTTTCAGGGAGGCTTTTTGCCAGCAGTATTTAGAACAAGTAGATCAACATATGCACTAATTATATTTAGCATAACAACCTTATTTAAAATGTAAATGGTTATAGTTATTCTTTAATGTCACTTGTAATAAATCTACAGTGCATTAATTCCCCAAGTAAGGGTGCCTTATTTAGTTCATAAATTAAAAAAAAAAAAATTGAAAGTGTTTACTGTTTGCAAATAGTAAATACAGGTTCAAAGCAAATTTACAAATGGATTTTTTTTTTTTTCTGGCTAGAATGGTGTATATTTATTTTGGTGATTTCAAAAATTTTTTTAAGTGCTTTGTTTATTTTCCCTCTTTTCAAGAGATCACATCAAAGATCTAAGACCAAACAGACATCACCATGTGTCAGAACCTCTCCTTTCTGTGCGTTTAGCAGGTGGCAACGTCAGTGAATGCAATACACGTGTAATTTGATAATGAAGTAGAATACAATGCTCTACTCTAGTAGAGGGATGCATAATATTAAATGACTCTTAAGGCAAAATCTCACTTAAAGAGGAGTTCTAGAATATTTTGGCTACTTCCTCAAAACCTTCAGAACAAAAGCTCTTTTGCAATAAAAATGTGCCTTATTCTCTTGCTTCAAAAGAGAGCTTTTAATTTCTTTAAGCTTTCCAAAAGAGGTTGTTTGGGTTTTTTTACCATGAACTGTATTACTATATTCCTTGTTTGGGAGGGCTTTGCAAATTCTTCCTGAGGCTGCAGATTCCCTTAAGAATCTCAATGTGCTTTTCTGAGGTCAAGTTCTACTCTACCCTACTGTTTAGACAAAATCTAAACAAACTTATCTTACTGATTACCAGTAGGTTCCCTTCTGTGAGGATTAAATTGCCATTATTACACCACTCTATGCTTAACTATAGTAGTTACTCTATGACCTGTTGACCCCTCCTCAGCAGAGAAGGAAAAGAATCAGGAAAAGGAGAGAAGACTCACAGGTTGAAATGAAAGCAAATTTCATAAAATAACCCAATAAATGTCAATGTCAATACAAGATACACAAAGTTAAACTCAGCCCAGAAAAAAAGTGCCAGTAGTTAAAACATCTGGGAAGGCAGTTCTCAAGAGAAGGTGAGAGGATCAGAATAAAGAGGAGCCCAAGCAGACATCTCTTTTCTCCTTAGCAAAATTCCTCCTTTTTACTGAATGTGATGCTCATGGTATAAGATACACCTGTGATCCAGTTCAAGCCAGCTGTCCTGGCTGACTGAGAACTGCTAATGGGCTTCAGCCCATGACTGGCCTGTGATTCTATCCCAGTAAAACCAGGACACTCACTTACAGCAATCTTCCAAAAGGACAGAGAGATACTTGCTCTCCTTCCCTATCAAACAGGGAAAAATATTTGGTGCAGGAAAGCTGACACATGTTCACAGTCACACCAGCTGCACATGTCTTCCTCTTCCAAACACCAGCCCTCCAACACTTTGGGGATGCATCTTTCACAGCAACACAATTTTTATTTATTATTGTATTTGGCTATGTTTTTATGTTTAATCTGTTTTTTTCTAACACTTCTCCCCCATTGTTTTCTCATTATTATGCATATATTCAACTCTGCAGTTCAGTCAATCTGAAAGCAAAAAGCACTGAAAATATCATATTTCAGATATTTTGTGTAATTCTGAATACTTTCAGGTTGAGCCAACAGCAGAACACAGCTGATATTTTTGACAAAACATAGTTTGCACACTACTCACACTAGGTTCATAAATTCATTTTTTAATTCCTATTGTACTCATTTCTGAAAGTTTATGGTTTCCTGAAATAACACTGTCCCTCTATTTCTGTGTAGGAAAGCAGGGTAGCTCAAGATAAAATTATGTCACAGATTTCTCAGTCTGATGTTTCCTCAAAATAAAATTAAGTGCCCTTCTGAGACTCAAGGAGAAATACAGTCTGTACACTAATTAATAGAAGCTGCTTGTTTTCTCATTGTGCAAATGAAAACCCAAGAAGACTCTTAATTTGTGTGGCAGTTTTAGGCTGATGCCAGGGAAATTTTCTACAGATCTTGAAGAGAAAGTGGTAGAATGTAAATAAATTACCACTGGATAAAAAAAAAAAAAGATAAGTTCTAAATAATACCATTGGTCTGATAACTAACATAAAGTTAGTCATATAACTTTTGGGTTTTTTTCCTTTCTTGTTTCTTCACTCTAGCTGATACTAGCCGGTGGTTTTTGCTTGTCTGTTGCTGACCTTGGCATCGTTCTTGTTGTGGCTAAGTAACTAACAAACTACTCTCTGCTTTTCTCTTCTCTTTTTCTCTTTTCCCTTGTACAGGGAAGAAGGGGGTGTAGGGGGAAGAGCCATTGGAAGCCCCCTGTTTTTGTCCAGGGGTGTTCTTGTGTTGTTTATAAATTGTAAATATATGTAAATATTGTATATTTTGTACGTATTCCTTGCATTTCATCTTTCTAGAATTTAGTTTGCTTGTAAATACAACTTCATTTGCTTCCATCCCAAACTGAATTGATCTAGCAATTTTATTTTGGGAGGGTAGGTCTCCAAATCAGCTGAGGAGGTTATTTCAAGCCATCACAGTTTGAAACAGTGAGAAAGACCTGGAATACCTGGCAGTTCCTTGGATAATCCTGTGGCCAGAAAAAGATGGGAGGGATGTTTTTGCAGAAAAGAAAAATCAAAGCAGTCCATTCTGTTTTAAAAGATTTCTTCACTACACTATTCTGCCTGAAATTCTGGAAGGTCTTTATAATATTAGTTGGAACTGATGTGAGGTAATTATATGTAGTTACACAAAGCAGCCTAATGCTAGCCCAGCAAATTGTCTAAAAGAAGGAAATGTATTCCTTGGTAAATGTTTTGTCATGATGACCATGCCCTTTATTTATCTCTAACACAACATGCTTATTCTGCCCCATCCACTGTTTTCACCCCGCAAATTTATGAGGCTCTATTAATCTTCTGCCCTGCTGACTCTCTCTGTTGCAAAGTGTCAGCAGACTTTTGTACCTTGCTAATGTACAAAGTGCTTCTTATGAGTAATATCAGCATTTTGCCTTTTAATTGCACATATAATTTTTAGGTCTTACAGCTAATAAGGGAATTGAGACCACAGTTCATCATTGTCTGGAATGGTACTCCAGGGGTGCAGGGACTGTAGAAGCTCAGAGAAGAATATACTTGTCCTCGTTCCAAGCAATAGTGTCTCTCATTATAGCAGCCCCATTCACACCAGTACAGTTACAGGTCTGCCAGCACTTCCATTATAAGCCTAGCTTTTGGAGTTTTCAAAACTGCTGTAAAAATGTATAAAACATAGAATACATTATTTTGGCTTAGCTTATTATTAGTAGTAATAATAATAATAATTATTATTATTATTATTCTGTTGTATTGTTATTATCATTACTACTATTTTTACTATTATTACAACTTTTTATAGGAGTTGATTTTACTGTTTTTAAGACCTCAATACTTGAAGGAGAGTAAAGGTTGTTTTGCAGTCCAGCTGCAAACTGATATTCCCCATGTTTGAGCTCAGTCATGAGTTTGTTCATTGCTTGCTTCATTTTTTTCACACAAAACCAAATTAAAAAAGTGATAGCATGCTGCTAACTGAGAACAGTAATTTTATATTAACAATCCTGAAATTCACATTACTGGAGAGTATCCCTATTGTTCAACCAGTCAGAGGGAAAAATATAGGTTTGTCTCCCTTTTTTCTATGGTAGCCAATTAGAGAGAAGATCTCATGTATCATGTGCTGGAGAGTTTGAAGAACATGTGCCAAATTGTGCAATTAAATGCTTCTCTCATATGTATGCAAAGCAATAAAAACTAAACAGATTGACTACTGGAATATCATGCCACGGGAGCTGATTGTAAACAAATGACAGGCTGTTCTTAACTGTTGGGCATTACTTTATTGTGGAGAAGTCCATGTCAGAATCAGAGGTATGATATATTTTTCAGATACTGCTAGGAATAGTACAAATCAAGGAACCAGTCTGATTTCCTTGTAATAATGCAGGGAGTGTGGAGGCTAAAAAGGACTGTCGCTATGTGGCCTCCAGACAATGAAATGCTTCTGTATGCTCCCAGAAGGTTCATGCCATGCAGATCAGTTGCTTGTTTTCATTTCTACTATTCCTGGACACCCATGATATCTGCGTGAGATAACACTTCAGAATGTCTCATGTCTTCCCTCAGGTTTTCTCACTCCTGCCCTACAGTTTGCCAATATCTGCATTGTATTGGCTATTCATCTGAAGGTTTTTAACATTTGGTTGTTTTATCATCTCCAGTTCCAGTATTGTTGTTATAAAATGATGTATTATTCATGCAATCCAGGGCTCAATTTTCAAACTTGTGGACTTCATACTATATTAGCATCATAAATATTGATTTCAAGGCACCCACAAGCATTTTTAGTCCTTCACTGAAAACACACAAAAAAGAGACATCTGTACTCTGTGGCACATAAAATCAAAGGCTGTATACATATGGCACAATGGGATGCCAATCTAGAGATCCCAGATACATGTGCAAGCACACAGAGTAAGCACTTGTGCAGACATGTGCCAGGGCCCACAAGCTGTGTAGCCACATCTCTGCACATTTGGTGACTTAGACAAAGCAACCATGATCCTCTTGAAGAGTGCAGACTCTTCACTACATTGACACATCTACACTACTTCCTCTTCTGGGGTCAACTCACTGAAGAGTGGCAGCATGCTGACAGATGGCTTTGATCGATGAGTCGGATTATAGTAATAACTAAAAAGGAGAGGAGCAAAGGCCATAGTTTGCATAATCCTAGCACTAATTTAGAGCATTCAAGTGCTTTTGTTCTCTTATGAATGCCCAATCCTTTTTTTTTTTTATTTGTGGGATAAAGATTGAGATGAACAGTAGAAACTACATTCACTGGATACAAGATGAGAAAGTCAAGGGGGGGTTCAAAAAGCCTCTGTGTGAGTGTTCACAAATGTCCTCATTAAATGGATCTGCACTCCAGCTTTCTGGTTCCTTGTTGACTTTGGTGGAAAGGATAACCCATTTCAAGCCCTTTTACCCTACTTCTGAGAGAATCATAGAATCATAGATCATAGAATCATAAAATTGTCAGGGCCAGAAGGAATCATCTAGTTCCACCTCCCCCTGCCATCAGCAGGGACACCTCACACTAGATCAGGTTGCTGAGAGTCCCACTCAGCCTGACCTTGAAAACTTCCTGGGAATGAGGCTTCTACCACCTCCCTGGGCAACTTGTTCCAGCGTCTCACCACTGTCATGGTAAAGAACTTCTTCCTAACACCCATCTGAATCTACCTACTTCTAGTTTTGCTCCATTCCTCCTAGTCGTATCACTACGTGACATCCTAAAAACTCTCTCCCCAGCTTTCTTGTGGACCCCTTAAGGTACTGGAAGGCCACAATAAAGTCTCCTTGGAGCCTTCTCCTCTCCAGACTGAACAGCCCCAGCTCTCTCAATCTGTCTCCATAGGAGAGGTGCTCCAGCCCTCTGATCATCCTTGTGGCCCCATCTATACCATTCCTAGACCAATTTTCTCACCTCAGTTAAGAATGATGTTGCTGCATCAGCAGTGTCTGAAAAACACTGCAAAACACTCTTAAGGAAAGTACGGGGGGGGGGGTGTGTATATATATATATATATATATGCATAAACAGGTGTGTGTGTATATATTTATAAAAAGGACAAAGAATAAAGATTTTTTTTAAATCCATGTATTAGAGATAAGAAAGGTTCACTATACGGGCTCTCAGTCCATCTCATCATTACAGTAAACTCACAGCCCTTTCTCCAGTATTCACATCTCCTGAACTGCAAGGCAGAATTACAGTCCTTACACTTTCCACTATGCCCTGTCTGTATTACTTACCTTAAAACAGTACCATAACAATTCCTGCTAACATGGCTACTATTGATAGTAAGAATAAATGTAGAAATTTGCATTTGGTAGTTTCGGATAAAAAATAGACTACCACAGAGGCTTCTAAAAAGTTTTTTTAGGGAAAAAGTAGCTGTCATTAAGACTTAACTAATTGTTCAGAGTATAAAATGTTGACGAAATACAGAAAATCCCTTAAAATGTTTAGCACTATGCTTTCTTCCCTTTAAAGTCTTTATCATCTCCCTTCTTATTTTATTGTTAAACCTGTCATAAAAATGCCCTTCCTGCCATTTTTCTTTGTAGATGCCACTATTGTGTCTCCCCTCAATAAGGAGTGATATTCCAAAGGAAATTATTAACCTTAACGTGCTAAAAGTAAAATTGCGTCTCACTTCTAAGACTTGTATTCCTTCAGTTCTTGAAATGATTATGAGAAAAAAAATCATTCCTACACTTACTGCAAGAAATTGACTTCCTTATTTCATTTACCAGCTCTTCTTTTTAAACTGGAAGTAAGTACTGCACATAGCAGATTATCAAATGCACTTTAAACAAAGCTAGACTACATTAATTAGTGTTGTGTGTGCACTTGAAGTGGGTAATATAGTTCATCCTCTGGCACTCAACTCATTAATTTCAAAATGTATGTTACTAAACCTCTTATCTTGGTTTTATCCAATTAAATTATTAAGATGAAACTTAATAAAATCAGAGGTTTTAAAATGTCATTCAAGGCACAGCTACAATTAAGAGATCAAATATTCATAGTTTTAGAAGACCTAACCCAGCAAGATCACTTTTTGTGTACGATCAATTTTTGTGCTGATTTTTTCCAAATTCAACTGTCTTTATTTCAATAACATTATGATTTGCAAAGATAGGCAGGGAATTAGTGCACACCACTCTGAACAGATAGGTTAATTAAGGTTCAGTCTCATAGTGATATGTACAAATTATAAACATTTAAATAGTAAAGAGTGGGAATGGCCTTGGAGATAAAATGGTGCTGCAGACAGTTATTGTCCTCTAAATACTGTGCTGTCACCGGGCTGGCTGAAGTTACTGGCAGAGTGATTTGGATGGCTAAACACAAGCATCTGGTGACTTTCAGACACCCACCAACCTATCTAATACATTTGGTGGCAGACGTGACATAGGCATCACCTATATGTTTCTGTGATAGCACCTGAAGACAAGGCCAGTAGCCAAGGGCATTTAAAATGTCAATAGAAATCTGTATTGACACCCCTGAATTATCTCCAGACCATCCAGATATGGTGTCGTCCTGAAAAGACTTCAAAACTTGTTTGAAACACAGAGTTAATTTGTTCTGGAGAGACAATCATAGAGCAGCCAGGAATCACTACCTTGTAGTGAGTCAAAATAACAAGTACCAGGCACAGAATCACAGACTTATTTAGATTGGAAGAGACCTCAGGAGGTCTTCATTCCAACTGCCTGCTCAAAGCATGAGTAGCTGTGAGTTTGCTCAGGGCTGTGCCCAGTCATGTCTAGAAAACATCTAAGGACAAAACACAACCTCTCTGCACAACCTGCTCCCCTGCCCAACCATCCTCATGGGAAACAAGATTTTTCTTTATATGAGGTCTGAGCAGCTCTTTTTCTCAACTTACACTCATTGGATTTTGTCCTCTCCTTCATCATTCAGCACTGTGAGGAGCTTTGCTGTCCTAGTGATGACATCCTTGCAAGTTTTAGAATTCAACACACATCTAGTTGCTGGATCTGACAAAGTTTCAGCTCCCTTATCTGACCCACCTGGCACTGGAAAGATTCTTCACAGTCTGTGCTTCTGAATGTATTAGTGCCTGTGGAATACATGTGCAGCATCTCTGGAACTTTGATTTGGGTTAATTGAGGACTGTCACATCTCTGCTTTTCCTTGGCCCCTGGGGGAGGTGCACCTCCTGCTATGAATTCAAGAGCCAGGAGGTTATGTGCTTAGCAGCCTCTTGGCTGTTTAAGAAGCAGCATTTCCGAGTTCTCCCTGAATCTTCCACAAAATTATCCTCAAATTAAAAGGGAAAAAAAGAAAAAAAAAAAAAAAGCAATCCATTGCTCTGCCATGAAAGCTGCCATTCTCCAGATCAGTGAATGCAGTAGATTCAGTGTTTTCTCTTTGTCATTGATGTCATTACGATTGTGGCCGCAAGTCCTGTTCAGGATAAATAATGACTTGTACAAAAGAAATAACAAAATGCTTCCTGTTTTGGAATGAGCCACTAGAATAAGGCAGACAGGTCTGGAAGGATGACAGAGACCTTGAATAACAGCTATAGATGAAGATCCCATTTTAAGAAGACAGGTCAGTACCTTCATGATACTGGGCAGGACATTGCCCCTGTTGAAGTACACAGGATTGGTCACATATTAAACTGCTCTATTGATTCAAGATTGGAACAGAGGTATTTATTCAGTTGAACAGAAAATGCCTTGTTTATCTGGCAAATCTATCCATGCACATCCAGAAATAAGTATGGCTGCTCTTACAGGAACGTCTGAATTGGAAAGAAAAAAAAAAAAAAGAACAAAACAAAACAAAAAAAAACCTAACAACTCTTTGAGGGCACCAGGATCTGTATCCTGCTTTTAGCTTCTGAGGATGCTTAGGTAAACACCCACAATCTTCATAAGGACAGACCAGCATAGTGAGTAAGGATGATATGCTATAAAAGACTCATTGTCTGCATTCATTTTAGATTGTACCTACATAGGATTTATAGAAATAATACCTAGGTGGCACTGAGGAGGCTATCAGTGCTATTTACAGACAATTTAAAGGAATAAACCTGCAGTTACGCCTGTATTTGCTTTCCCTTGTGGTCTCCCTGCAACGCTTCCTAATCCTATTGTGACTTGATTGTTTCACAGTAAAGTGCTCCACAGAGGCCAGTAATTGGCACACAGGTTCAAATTAGATTGCTGTGTGTTTAGGAAAGCAAGGGTCATTTCCCATCAGCACCACTCATTAAGAAGCAGAGTGCTAAGTTTTCTATTACAGAAAATACTCATGTAAGTGTGGGTGGGTGAGCTTGGGAGGGGGATTTTATGTATAACCTAGAGCAGAATGAGCCTGTGATCAACAATATGCAAAACAACTTTGGTAAAGGAATATATTAACTATATACTCAATAGCAGTTTTATTAGTTCTGTGTCTGACTGCCGTGCACAAATTCCTCTTCACCATGTAAATATGAAGTCAAACATATGGCTGAATTCAGAAGATGGCTTGGAGGTAGTTGAAAAGTTGGCCTTGGGTGCCTCTGGCTCTTGTGAATTTTAATCAGGCTCTCAGTGTTAATTGCACATCAGCCAAATTTCAGTTCTGGCATACTCAAGGCCTCAGTCAGCTCCTGCACATTTGCTGTGGGGAGGAAAGAGAAGCTGGGTATCAGAAACTAGGCAGTTAGGCCCCCAGGTAACTGAAGGAAGAGAGAGAGCATCAGTGTGCACCAGAAAGGAGTGAGGGGCAGATAAAGAAAGAGAAAAAGATCTGTCAGGAAGAGCAAACACCCTTTACCACAAACTTAATTGCTCCTGGTGAAAAATAACTAATTATTTGATAACATTTAAACACAGGAAAGGTATTTGTGTAATCCTTGCCTCACCTGAGATACCCTGCGCACCTGACCTCCCTCAAATACTGATTAGTGTCCTTTCCTCTGGGATGACTAAGGGAGGTGTTTGTCTCTGCCCCTGGCTGTTTCAGTACTAGAAAGCAGGCAGTGCAGCACTTGTGCCTGCAGGCAAATCTCACTTGCCATCATCATTGTGGTATAACCCCTATTTTGCACAACAGCCTAAAGGTTAGAGGTCTTCTGCCAGAAAGAGGTTGCATGGGATGTAGTTTGAGATGGCTGCAATCCTAATCCACCCCGCTGCAGAGGAGTCCCGTGGTCAGAGAGTACTGGGTGTTCTAGGGAGAGTATTTTCTGCTCCTTAATGAACCATGGGGAGTGGGGAGGAAAGGTCACTGCATGAAAATGGCACAAGGTCAGATGGAAAGCGAGCAGATGAGCACACAGCTGAGGAGGCAGCATGTTCACCTGAGACCAAGAAAATCTGAAATGTTGGTCCATGCCCTGAGGATTGGGTATGTATTTCACATGATGCCTTGGAATTAACCCCTGGAGGACTCTCCATTCTGCCTGATCACTTAATTTCATGAACGTGTTTCAAGTTTCACATCCCAGTTCCACAGAGAGTCTTGCAGGGGACAGATGGGGTCTGACATGCATGCCTCTCATTATTGCCTGCTCTTTCTCTAGTGCATCTTTATCTAGTAGATCCACAGCAGCATCTTCCTGAACTCTTCCTCCATTCACTGGGTGCAGAACTCTTATATTGAAGTCAGTCTTGCAAATTCTGCTCCTAGAGCAAGATTGAGAAGGTGACCCTGTTCTTAAAACTCTTTTTTCTTCCTCTGATGTGGCTACTAATAAAAATGTTTCTTGCACTTTCCCCCAAGTCATGAAGTCTCCCTCGGTGAGGACAGGAGCTCATGGCAGTCCTGTGTAGGCCAACCCAGGGCCATATCATGTAGCTTCTGGACACTATATTTTTGAACTATAGTAGTGTCCAAAAATCATGCCAAAGAAAGATTGTAAGTGTGAGAACATATAGGGCCCTTTTTCTAGTCCTCTCCTGATCTCCATATGCTTCCAGCTAGGGGACTTCTTGAAATCATCTGGGATTCTGTGTCTCTAGTAAAACATCAATTTATTGCAAAGTTCTTCTCCAATGTCATTTGAACCTTTGCAAACTGTTTTATTTCCCAGGGAAATTATTACTGTGCTGAAAATAAAATAAATTGAAATATTTAAATAAATTAACTTGTGCTTCCTTTTCCCTTCCTCTCACAAGCAAGGTGCATTTTTCACAAAAAAGAATGGGGGAAAAAATCAGCTGTGTTTGTGAAACACAAATAGAAATAATTTTTACTTACTCCCTCTGGCATGAGGTACATTATAATGGTGTAACCTGTCATGGAGAGCAATATCAAATCTAGCATTATGATACGAACAAGTGAAAAAACAATACCTATCTGTGGCATTTTGCTGTGTGAATGGAATGAAATTTCAATCAGTCCTGGCATTTCTCCTCTCAGTTCTCTAGTTGCCATCAGTTGGTGTTGCACATACGTTTTTTGTCTGCATTGTGTTTTATATCCAACATAGAATCACAGAATTGTTAGGGTTGGAAGGGACTTCAAGGATCATCTAGTTCCAACCCCCCTGCCATGGGCAGGGACACCTCACGCTAGATCAGGCTGCTCAGAGGCACATCCAGCCTGGCCTTAAAAACCTCCAGGGATGAGGCTTCCACCACATGGCAAGTCACAGCTTGTGGAGGTTCCTTATCTTTACACTGGAAGGTCATTCCTCTGTGTTCTCATCATACATCACTTGAAACGTTATAAAATCCACAGTCATATATGGATTGAAAACGTGTTAGCAGGAATACAGTTGTTACTTCTGTTCTGTTGGGATTTGCTCTCTTCTCCCTAGGATTTTTACCGCACACTCAGTAACATGCTGAGAATATATCATTTAATTCTGGTATGGCAACAGAAACATTGCTGCTCTCTGAGATTTTATGCATTGTCATCGGACTTTCACAAGTATAAACATATGGGGGGGAAATCCGCTTGTCTGCTTTTTTCCTAGAGAAAACAAACCTTGAGAAACCAGCATGATATATTCAGAAATAGTGTAGTGTCACACCAAAATGAAAGGCAAAGATGTGCTTTCAAGAAAGGAGGGAGGGGCAAAAAAGAGAGAGAGAAGTTAAAAATCAACAAAATGGAAAATTCAAAAAGCTATAGGGAAAAAAATGGGCTTGTAAGATTTTATTTTATGAAACAGATCACCAGAAAAACAGGTATGCAGTATCAACTACATCAAAGGCCTCGATATCTTGCCTCCAAAAATGGCCAGTAGTGGTTGACTAAGAAGTGTATAACCATGATACAATAGTACCAATATTCAATAAAAGTTCTCCAGAACAGTTTCCTTTACCAGTGATTTTCCAAATGGTGGTCTATCTGATGGACCTGGATAAAAGTTTCTTCATTCTTCCATCCTTTTGCTTTTAAACCTATAACATTTTTAGCATATATTCTCTGTCAAGTTCCACAGCCCCAAAGCACTTTTCTCTGTTTTGAACCTAGTATTTGCTAGTCTTTCTTGGTGATTCCTGGTTCTTCTGTTAAAGATCATATACATACTTGTCTTCTCCATACTGCTATGATTTTATAACCTTTAGGTGATCTTTATCTAAGAAAAAGAATTTCCAGTTTAACCAATCATATCTTCTTCTAGCAACACCAAAACACCTCCCCTCCCCCCAAATTCACCAGTTTACAGTTAAATTTCAATTAGTGTTTCATATGGATTATTAATAGAGGAATTATTTATTTTATTAGTCAAGACTGATAGTGACTAAAGAAAAGTGATTTACTGACTAGCTCCAACTGCATCCTTTGGGCTCCTAGTGAGTCAGACAACTTCTTTAGTGGGGCTGCAAATGGCCATTTGGGCCAAACATGGGCCCCACACCTGTGTACTAATCCCATACCGGCACACATGGGATGTAGAGCCTTGGCTACAGAGATGCTAATAGTTCTGCCTGGACCCTGAACTTCACAGCATGAAGTAAACATGTAGAAGTGTTGTATTTTGCTGAGAAACTGAGAGAAGGCTAGTTTGGTCCTCCCTCCCAGGTTCACAGGCTGTTATTGAGGGGTCCCAGCAGCCATGTCCTTCCTCATTTACGGACTGTTAAGATCATTCATTTACTTTGGAAAGATTGCTTCGATTTGGTGAGATTTTTCAGCATGCTGGAGATAAATGATGTGATGTTTTCCAAGTAAGCTTCTGTGTTCTGAGCTGCAGTTGCACACTGTTGCATCTGGCAAACAGAAACCTTCTGCTTCACTTATGTCCTGTATCACAACCTGATGGACAGACCCCTAACTGAGAGTTTAGATCTTTCCAGATGGAGCAAAATTAGCAAAACCCTTTCAGGAAAGATGCGCTTTCATTGACTGACTAGCACCACAAGACAGAAGAAAGCAACTCTGCATGTACAAACCTACTCAGCCTATTTCTTTCCACACACTTCCGGCTAATCAACTTTATTGAGACCACCACAGTCAGCAAAACAGCCACTAGTTGCACAGGTCAGAGAATTTAACTTGAAGTACCAGCTCTACTAAAGTCGTTGTATTTCCCTGAATTCTTACATATATGTTATGTTCAGAGCAAGACTGTGATGTGTAATATAACTTTTCAGTGGTTCAAAATATGGTCTAAATTCTGCTGTCTTCATATTATCTATCAAGAATTTTTTTCCCCCATATACACTATTTCTAAATTATCTCCTCTCTTCTCAATTTACCCTAGAACAACTGTGAAAGCAAAAATAATTTAAAAATATATTCGAATAGTTGAATACAATAATTTCATTGTTAGAAATGACAGTGTGCAACTAACAGGGCAAACAGTGGCGAAGAGTCTAACTTATGTTATATGACAGGTCAAAGAAAGTTCATTCCTAATAATGCAAATCACAAATCAGCGTCTCAGGAACAGCATATATGAAATGGTGTCTGAAACATCAATAACAGGGTTTTTTCCCTTATAATTATTATTAGCTTGGTAATAGTCGTTAGTGACCTATCTCCTTCTGCTGATTTAGTAAAGTGCACCTAATAACAAGCAGGGGTCAAACGTACAAACCAAATGACACTGCATTCCCTAGATACACAGTGCAGTTTCTAATGATGTAATAAATACCTTGCAGTGTTTTTGTCTCACCCACTAAAATTAAGCCTATTAGAGTAAAATATGCCAATTGAAAACATTATAAATCTTGCCAGGAATATAAAATAGACATCTATAAACAGTGCTAAAATCACAAGTTACTTCATGTGTTAGGCTGAATCTCTAAAGTAGTTTTTATTTCAGTTCTTAGTTGAAAAATCAAGCCTTCAGAAATGGTCTATATTTACTATACAAAAAAGCAAGCAAGAAAGAAAGTAATATCACACTACAGCCCCCTTTTTTGCAAAGTACCTTTTTTTAAAAAAAATCCATCTTTTCCATGAGAAGGCGAAGGTACTGTCCTAGAATTTTAGACTTTATATGGACATTTTAGCACAAAAGAGACAAGCTTCCTTTTAGACAGAGAGGTGGTTCACAGTTCAGGGAAGAAATATTAGTACATATATTCATCTCTGTTTCAAGAGTATCCATAAAATCATTATCCATAAAATCAGCTAGTCTCTTATCTAACTCTGCTGGAACCCACTCAAGCCATTGAGTTTAAAGCTGCAGTATTATTATTCTTTGATGTCTATCGCTTAGAAGCACAAAGCTGGTCTCCAAGCACTTACTCTCTATAAAGAAACACAAATGTTTGGCCTTTGGGCTGTAAATATTGTGTCATCATTGATTTTTAACATATAAAGTGTATTTTCCTGAATGTCAAGTATTCTCAAAGTGCAGGGACTCCCATGAGCATGGAGTGTCAGGAATTAAATACAATTTAGAAGCAGGAGCTACAAGCAGGGAAAGAAGAAAGTCATAGCAAGAAACAAGAGAAAGAATAGGATAACTAACATGAACTTAGCCAAGTATTATACTATCATTTATCTCCCAGATAAAGATGTCACTTGAGCAGCATAATATCCTATGATCAGTAAAGTTTCAACTATGATACTTTCATTAGGCCTTTTCTTACTAGATGAGACAGTTTCATAAGGATTTGAGTACCCCATGCACAAGAGGAGATTTTTTTTGTCAGCTAAATAATAGGATTGATTTAGGGATCAGACTTGCTGGTAGTTCGTGCGCAGTGGAAGTGTTAGTAGCTGAATAGAAATGTGGCACTGACACGTTGTTATTAGTGCCTTATAGGAATTTTGTGTTTGTTATTCTGTGTTTTATCAACTATTTTGATGCTGCTTTGCCAAATGTCATCTTAAGCAGGTAATTCAGGTTAGGATTCTAACTTAATTGAGATGAATAGACTAGGAGCAAGTCATCCTATTCTCCTGAGATGAGACAAGTTCTGCATGACCTGCAGTGCTGTCTGCCTCCTGCCATGGAGTACAGAGGGATGGCTAGAGGTGAACATAGCTGCCCCTCTCAATTACCTGGGACGAATCCAGGCTGGGATAGCACCTCATTCAGACAGATAGGAAAGCTAAGAGGTATTCAGCCTATTCGAGGCAATGTCTTTTAGAGTGTACCCTCAGGCAGTGCAACTCTGCAATGTTCCTTACACCAGCTGGTGGTAAATCACCAACCTATCCAGTAATGAACAAGGGTAATACTCCTTCTAGGTAATTATTCATAGCAGATCCATCTCCATAGCTTATTTCTATACTCCATTAAAACAGTCAAGGTTTGTGAGAGGGCAATGAAGAGTATCTTAAGTCAGATTCCTCCTCTGACTCTTAACACCTCTCTCACGGAACTTCTGTGAATGTTTCCCTAAGCCAGCCCTTTGAATAGCAAATTCAGGAGGCCAAAAGCTGCCTTCCTCTCCAGAAAATGTCTTTGCACAGCTCTACTGCAAAAGTTATGGTAGCTAAGCCCCCTTTGCTTTTATCCTTCCCTATCCCACTTGCCATGATCAGTAATCATTTGAAGGATATTACAGACCTTATTCAGAGATTCCTTTGAACTCTTCTCTCATTTACTGTGTTTACTAGCTGTTTCTTTCAGAACTTCAAAAAAAAGTCTGTCATCCCTCTCAATTTTATCTGCCTAAGAACAGTCAGGTTGCCATCAGACATTGTCTCAGACATTTACATAAATATCGACAATTTAATGCAAAGCATTCTTTAAATATACAGGAACCTATGCCAGCTCCTGTTAAGAAGGCTGAAGAACTCTGAGTTCTGAAACATTTAAGAAACATTAAAGGTACCTTTTTGATAAAGGCTACCTCTTGAGAGACAGTAAGAATTTCTAACTCCCAATGTTAAAACACTCATCTCAGCAGCAGAGATTAATTTTTAGGAACAATTTAGAGAATCCTTCAGATTTTCTGAGAAACATCCGGTTTTGGTTTGTTGGGTTTTTTTAGTGCCTGTGTAAGGAATTTAATTTAAGAATGCTGTGTTATTAAATATCAAACAATTTAAGGAAAAGTTAGGTAAACAAGATCTCCACAAAAGTATTTATTTTTATTGGTTGGATTAACTCCAGGATAATAGCTACAGATAACAGTTTCATTAGCCACTTGAAAAATAAAACAAGGAGTGTGTTCTTTGACTAGAAGTGGCTCTGCAAAGCATAACCTCAGCTATAAGTTGTGATGGAAGGAAGCAGAGGTGAAATTCCAAAGGTGGTTAGAGGACATAAGATGCTTTATCACATGGATATAAAATGTTTGTGAAGAAAAGTGAAGACAGTGGTGATCTACCTGGTCGGATGTGTGTCTTGTCAGCCCCTAGATGCTGCCGCTTTATTTCAGAGTAAAATTTAAGATGTATTTGAAGTATTCAATAGAGTCCATTTACCTCTGACATGCTCTCTCTGAATGACTGATTCCAACACTAAAAGTAAATCCTCTCTGTTTTAAAAGCAAATACCTGTAGACAGTGTGATCTCCAAATGGAACCTACTTCCCCTTATGATCCTGCTGCCTAAATAATTTTTCATATTCATGGTATTTGTCTCCTGATTGTCTCAAATGTTTTAAAATATGTACTGTGGATTAAACCAAGGGAGAAATGAAGCCTACTGACTTGTCAAAAAGGAATTGTTGTGCCTTTCAATCATATTATCCCCAGAGGGGTCAATTATGTTTGTTTGTTTTTAAATTAGAACATTATGAGCAACATCCACATACCACTTCTAAAAAAAAAAAAAAAAAAGGGATCTAGTTAAGAATACAAAAGTTTCAGGTACTGTTGCACATTTCTAGAAAATTGTTTAACTTTATGTCTTAGCAGTACTTATCTATCTCTCTGTCTCTCTCACACACACTTTGAAAGATGATACCAATGTTTATTGTAGACTGGGAAATATGACAAAGTTCATGTAGTGCAGAAGTAGTTTTGAAAATCTAAGATACATCTATTGATTGTCTCAAACTATTTAATCTTCAATTAGACATTGAACTCTAGGACTGGCAGGATACATAAGATTTTGCTACCCTTGAATAGCAGTTCATTATTGTCCATGAATAATACATCTTGCTACACTACTGCAGTCAGATACTGGTATAATTAGATACATTTCTGAGGTCTGCCTATGGTTCATGCATCAAACACTGATCCTTCAGGCTGCCTTGTATAGGTCTATAGGCTTGGGACGTTAAAGAAATGAACACAGTCATGCTAACAGTGCCCTCACTCCAGTTACAGATGTAAGATGACAGTGACTGCTCCGAGGCATACTAATTACAAAGTATTTAGTAGTCAGTCTCTAGCACACACCTGCCAGAAGCAGAGATGGAGGAAATGTGATATCCTTGTTTCTTATGTTACACAGAGCCCAGCTGGAAGTTAAGTTCTTAAGAGGCCAGTGACTGTACAATCCATATGTTATCACAGTTCAATCATACCCACAGCTTTGCCAATTTTAATGCATATTTGCATTACTAGATAATGTGACATCTTCAGACTAATCAGAGGGATATCTTAACTGGTGGGAATATTAAGGTAATACAGTGCTGCAGACAACATTCGTTGCATTATGTTAGCTTCACACTTGTGTTTCTGCATAGTGGCTCCAGCTCCTAACCTGTTCTAACTATAACTTTGCCAGGAGGAAGCCCATTTAATCTAGACACGGATTTTATTATTTCAACTTATGTCTACTGTGGATCTTAATGTTTTGGGTCCAAATAGCTCCTAGGAGATAAAAAAAACCCCAACCAACAGATCTGTCTGAGTGCAAATTTTACTATGTAGATCTATTTATAACTGTAAGAGACAATACATCAATTGGTTAGAAAAGTCTAAAAGAAGGAAAAATTAAATCTGTCCCAATCTTTTTGTTGTTTGTAGTAACTAAAGACAGAATAATATTACTTTTAAAATTATACTTGTTCTAAAATTTCATAAACAAAGCAGAGAAAAGGACCAAAAGGTAAAAAAGGAAGAGTACCCCCATTTGTAGATGTTCTGCAATGTTATTAAGGAAAAAGGAAAGTAAAACAGCAAAAAAAGTTTTGCATCAAAGCCTTTCATTGCTGCTGATTTAATTACATGTCCAAAAGTTGTTTCAAGAAAGCCAAGCACTCTCAAACTGAGTTAAAAATGAGATTTTAAGTTTTTCTTCTGTCACTGATGAGGAAGAACTCAGCTTTCCCAGAATCAGGGAATTTATTTGCCTTTAATATCACAATATTCTTGCACATCTGATGAAACCAATGTTTTCTACAACAGCATTCTTATCTGACTGTTTAAACTCCCAGACACAGGGCTAACAGTTGCCCAGCTCTGTGGCACAGTCAGTATTTGAACCCACGGACTCAATGCATCGGAGGCTCACAGAAACTGCATTAATACAATTGCAGATCATTACAGAGCAAAATATCTATTAACAGCCTAGTACGTGAAAATAAAAGTTAGAACCAGAGAAGCAGCAAGTCATATGAGTGTGCTTTTGTGGGCTTAGGAAAGCCTTTTTCATATACATTGGGTGTATCACTAGCACACAGGGGCATAAGGTGTTCAGCAGGAAAAAAGTAGTTCCTTAGTGCTTCAACTACACATGTTCTATTTCAGTCTTATGACCTTTGGAAGGTGCTCTGTCTTGTCCATGCAAAACTTTCTTCTGGTAAATAAGAAATGCAATCAAATTGCTTTCAGCTGAAAATGTTGGAAGAGTATTTTTGATGAACAAAGTATGAATAAAAGATTTTATGGGTTTGTTCTTATTCTGTCCTCATCTCTGCAACCTCACCACTCTTTCTTGCTTTTGATTCTATTAACGAAGAATGGGAAGAAAGAGAAAATAATACAAAAATACAAAATCTATTTTATGACCAAGCACCTGAAGCTCTTGTGTATAACTTCCATTTACCAAAAATGTATGCTCATTTTTGTTTCAGCTAGAAAAAGAGAAATCATTTCAAATGTCATTCCTTTGTGAAACCACCTTGCGTTACCATGAAAGAGATTTGCAACTCTTTCAGTTCGTCTGTTCTGTTTGTATGTCAGTTTTAACTGATTAAAGGGGAATGAGAAAAGTGACCTAGCTTTTCTCTTCCCACTCTTTTCTTCCTCATCATCTTGCTCAAACAAAGCAACCTTGATCACCAAATGTAAGTCATAACTCAGTGAAATCTCTTGATGACTTGCATGCTGGCTGTTTTTTTGAGAAAGGACCAAATAAAAGCTTCAGGATTTCACTGAATATGTAACTTCATCTTACTGGCTAAAGTGTGCTTTTTTCAGTAATTTAGATTTATGTATCAATCTGTGTAGTTTGTGGAAAACTCAGGATTTCTCTAACACAGTGCCTCCCACCCTTCTGTTCTTCAGGTGCAGATAATCATCAGCAAAAGAAAGCCTCAGCCAGACAGGTGGAAAATAGAAATGTTAAGAAAAGAGTAGTCACGTATTAGAAAGTTGCCACATTATCCAAGGAAGAACTCACAAAAAGCCACATTTTGCTTAGGAAATTGTCATTCTACTGCAAAATCTGTGTGCTTATCCAAATCCCATCATTTACACCCTTTTGAGACCTCAACTATAGATATCAGCATTGTTGTCAAATGTCTTTATTTTTATCAACAAAAGTATCTCCTTAACCCATTTCTCACCCAAGAACTGCATGCTGTATTAACAGACAAAACAAAAATAGACCCAAGTAGAGCTGGGTGTATTGTTGATCTCCTCATCCTCTTCCATGATCCCAAGAGCTTTACTTGCTAGTGAGGGAAGAACAAATTCTTTACCCTTTATTTCTGCATGGTTGACAATTTGCATTTAACTGTGTCTGTCTAGAAGCTGTCTAAGCCATAGGTTTGCTGGAATCAAGGGTAATTCCAGTGTAGGACAGCTGGCAGAGTAGAGTTCATCACTGTTCCTTAAAAGCAGGACTTGCACTGCCTAGAGAACTGAATAATTTCTCATCCAAATGGTCTACTAAAGATCTGGAGTTCTTAAATTACTTTCTTCTTTTCCATGTGGTGCCCTTGCTTTCAAACTACTTCATAAATGGAGCAATAAGAGCAACAAGAAGTTGTATTAGATTACCATTAGATATTCTCTCTTCTTGTATGGATTTAAGTCTGTTATTCTCAGTATATTTAATTTAGGCCAAAATCTAATTAAACACTAGATTGTGCATTGCATTTCACTAATTTACACAAAATATCTCATTTCCTGATACTCAGTGTGGAATATATGTGTATATATGTGTGTGTGTGTGTGTATATCTACATCTATATATTTGCAATTTCTTAATAACAATATTTTATATAAATCTGCACAGTTATAGTGAAAAAAGAGCCCAAAATGCTAATGAGATTTTGTCGTTGTGCTACACACAAAATGCAACAGAAGAGAGCAATGTAAACAATGACAATGACTCCTCTCACCACTAAAAGAACAGCAAGATAAGATGAAAGGTACATGCATATTAATTACCTGCCTGTGTAGCCATCTGAGTGACTGCCCACAAGAAGCATGGCTGTCAAGTTGATAGCCCACAAGATGAAGACCAGGAGACAAAGTCCCTCCCACTGTAACTGAAGACAAGGTATGTGACTGTCTGAGGAACTGAAGACACACAAGTCCATGAGACCTGATGAAATACATCTCAGAGTCCTGAGGGAATCAGCTGATGTAATTGCCAAGCCACTCTCCATGATATTTGAAAAATCCTGGCAGTCAGGTGAGGTCCCTGGTGACTGGAAGAAAGGAAACATTACACATTTTAAAAAAGAGTAGAAAGGAGGACCCTGGGAACTACCAACCTGTCAGCCTCACCTTTGTGCCTGGGAAGATCATGGAACAGATCCTCCTGGATGCCATGCAAAGGCTCATGGAGGACAGGGAGGTGATTCAAGACAGCCAGCATGGCTTTACTAGGGGCAAATCCTGCCTTATCAACCTTGTGGCTTTCTATGATACAGTGACTATGTCAGTGAATAAGGGATAACCTATGGATGTGATCTATCTGGACTTCTGCAAGGCCTTTGACCTGGTCCCCCACAACATCCTACTCGTCAAGGTGGAGAGAGATGGATTTGATGGGTAAGGAATTGATTGAATGGTGGCATCCAGAGGGTGGTGCTCAATGGCTTGAAGTCCAGATGGAGAGAAGAGACAAGCAGTGTCCCTCAGGGGTCTGTACTGGGACCTGTACTGTTTAAAGTTTTTATCAGTGACACAGACAGTGGGATTGAATGCACTAACAGCAAGTTTGCAGATGACACCTAGCTATGTGGTGCTATCAATATGCCAGAGGGATGGGATGTCATTCTGAGGGACCTGGACAAGATGGAGGGGTGGGCTCAGGTGAACCTCATGAGGTTCAACAAGAGCAAGTATGAGGTTCTGCACTCAGGCTGGAACAATCCTCCCTATCAATACAGACTAGGGGATAAGGTGATAGAAAGCAGCCCTGAGGAAAAGGTCTTGGGGATGCTGATGGTTGAGAAGCTGGACATGAGCAGGCAGTGTGTGCCTGCAGCCCAGAAGGCAAGTCACATCCTGGGCTGCATTAAAGGTGTGTGGCCAGCAGATACAGAGAGGTGATTCTACCACTTTACTCTGCTCTGGTGAGACCTCACCTGGAGTACTGTGTACAGATCTGGAGCCCTCAATATAGGAAAGACAGAGACTTAATGGAGCAGGTCCAGAGGAAGGTCATGAAAATGATCAGGGGGTTGGAGCACCTCTGCTAGGAGGACAGTCTGAGGGAGCTGGGGTTGTTCAGCCTGGAGAAGAGGAGGCTCTGGGGAAACCTAATAGAAGCCTTCAGTACCTGAAGGGGGCCTACACGAAGGATGGAGAGAGACTGTTTACAAGGGCCTGTGGTGATAGGACAAGGGGCAATGGCTTAAAACTAGAGAAGAGTAGATTTAGATTGGATGTTTGGAACAAGTTCTTTACCTTCAGGGTAGTGGAAGAGTGGAATAGGTTGCATGGGGAGGTGGTTGGGGCCCCATCCCTGGAGATATTCAAGGTGAGGTTTGTCAGGGTTCTGGGCAGCCTGATCTAGTTGAGGATGTCCCTGCTGACTGCAGAGGACTAGAAGACCTTTGGAGGTCCATTCCAACCCAGACCATTCTGTGATTCAGTTTCTGCAGCCCAGCTCTTCCTTTAGCACCAGAGGGAAAAGGCACCCAAACGGCCTGAGGCACCTGAGCCACTCCGATCTACTCTGTCACCTTCTCTTTACTTGGTTCCCTGCATGTCTGTGGTCATGTCCACTAGTTATCTAAATCACATGAATCACCTCTGTTAACAGTAAAGCAAATTTTGTACAACTGCTAGAGTTTACATTAAAAATGTTCACAAAGAGAAAGTATGGACTGAAAGTGGTTTGAATTTTTTTTTAAGTTGTTAACCCAAAGCACTCTTTTAATACTTGAAACAATGTTAGTGGTTTTTTGTTTGGTTGGTTGGGTTTTTGTTGGGGTTTTTTTTGGGGGGTGGTTTGGTTTGGGTTTTATTTTACTGAAACTGGCATTTATTATGAATGTTTCTTGAGTATACATCAGTGTGTTTTATTTTTATAAAATAAAATGTCAGGCTTTGTTTCACATTTATTATTAATGCAAGATACACGAATCTCTCTTAAAACTGTTGTATCAGGTGATATTTGCAGGTGCAATTGTTTTGTTTAGCAGATGCTGTTTCAAGAAAGGGAGAAAGATAATGTTTCCCTCACAGTACACAAGTTGGTATCTCAATAGAGAGCTGGATGCATACCTGTATTTCATGATATGTTCTTATCCTATGACTACATTCCATGGCACCTTGCCACAAAAATGCACTCACTCAAGTATTCCCATCTCCAGCTTCATGCTCTTCTATATGCAAACACCACATCATATACACACATCACATCATACACATCCCCATTATGGGAATGTCTGAGAGGAAGGAGTAACATTTGCTTGCAATCAGAGATCAGAAAACACACTGGAGTGCACTTTTGAAGGCTGGATGCTAAACCAGACAAATGGAAAACAGAAAAGTTAAAAGAACAGTCACATATCAGAATAGTCACATATTTTACTAGGAAGAGCTCACATGCACTGTTGGTGCTGGTACACCACATCTGGAAAGAAAGGGAGTTTGGTGAAGCTGGGATGTTGTGCTGTCTGTGGAAAGGCAAGGTCCCGAGCTCTTTAGAAATTCTGTCTAAAGAAGTCTATGAGGACTAGAAAAGTCCTAAAACAGGAGACAATCTCTACTGAAAAAAACATCACCCTCTTTTGAAATGTGAATTAGAATTGCCACTGTCTTGCTGGATGTATTATGAAATCTGTTTGGGCTCTTTTATTTCTGCAGGATAGTGCCCTGGTTGCACTTGCCACAGGCAATGGGACCTCTTTGCCCCAGGAATGGGCTTGCTGAGAAGATCATCCAAAAGGACCAGAAATCTCAGCTCTGCATTAGTACCTAGGAGTACTTACTCCTCCTGTGCATTAATGGACAAAAAAATAAGCACTTTCAGAGGATCACTCACATCTTAAACTGCTTATCATACTGGTAATTACTCCTAACCCAAATGCCCTGCTGAACAGCTCACAAGTAGTTGGGTTGAATCTCAATCAAACAGCTCTGCCGTTGTTCAGAAGAGTTCTGTATGAAGGAGATGTCTGAAAAAGTCTAGAATTACTGCGTAATGTACAGATTAAATACAATACAATTGTTTTCTTTTTACTGACTGGTAATTCATCAAAGTTATATCTGTATCTAATTTAAAGAATATTTTTTAAATGGTGAATCATAGAATCACAGAATTGTTAGGGTTGGAAGGGACCTCAAGAATCATCCAGTTTCAACCCCTCTCCCATGGGCAGAGACACTGCACATTAGATCAGGTTGCCCAGAGCCTGGCCTTAAAAACCTTCAGGGATGGGGCTTCTACCACCTCCCTGGGCAACCTGTTCCAGTGTCTCACCACCCTTATAATGAAAAACCTCTTCCTAACATCCAATCTGAATCCACCCATTTCTATTTTTTTAGCATTCCCCCAAGTTCTATCACTACCTGACACCCTAAAAAGTCCCTCCCCAGATTTCTTGTAGGCCCCCTTCAGATACTGGAAGGCCACAAGAAGGTATCCCCAGAGCCTTCTCTTCTCCAGACTGAACAACCCCAACTCTTTCAGTCTGTCCTCATAGGAGAGGTGCTCCAGCCCTCTGATCATCCTTGTGGCCCTTCTCTGGACATGTTCGAGCACGCCCAGATCTTTCTTGTAATAGGGGCTCCAGAACTGGATGCATTACTCCAGGTGGGGTCTCACAAGAGTGGAGTAGAGGGGGAGAAGCACCTCCCTTGACCTGCTTGCTATGCTTCTGTTATTGTGTTTTGACAGACATATCTTGCTTTCTGGATCTAAGAAACAAATATTCTGTAAGTCTGAGAAGAGCAAAGTTTTTATGTGTGTATTTTGATTATTGCTGTATCCCAACATATATTGGTACTACTTGAGATTCTCGGGAAGATAATATTTAACCCTTGTGTAAGAAAGGCGAAATAAATTCGTACACTAGGACTTGCTGCTTATCTCTTATTAGATTGATTAGAAAACAAAAACAACCAAGCTGGAGTCAATATGTTTAATGGATGTAGAAACTCATGTTAAAGCTGCTGTAAATACTCATTCATGAAATCCTCTAAGGTCAGAGGCAAAGCAGTCTGTCATGTCTTGAAAGAGAGGTTAAGTATCCCTCCTGATGATTCAGACATTGAACTGACAACAGGGATTCATAAGAAGGGGATATATAACTCATTTAAAGCAGCAAGTACTTTGTCTGTATCCGAACAACAAGATAGAGACAGGGAAAAATAGGTATGTAATAAGACACAAAGAATTGGTCAAGGAAGGTCAGTGTCAAAAATGTCACCCCTTGCTATTAGCTGCTAATTTTAAAAGGGACTTTTAAAATGTAATATCATTGTGTGGAAGAGTTTTCTGAATGCCATGTTCAAACTGCAGTGTCTAGGCAGCTAATTTTCCATGTAATATTATCTGAGGTGTAGAGGATCCTGACTCAATATAGAAACACAAAAGGCAGCATGTGACCACAGTATTAGTTTCAGTGAGTTCAGTACCATCTACAGACAACACATTAAGTAATGAGTTCTAGAAGTCCAGTCAAGATGATTGTGCCATTCCCCTACCTAAATATTTTATGGGCCCAAACAGTAAAATTATAACTAGAAAGCATGCATCTCTGTTTAGCACCTAACACTCTCCAATGGCTGGAGCTTGTTAGTGTGGAGAGGACTCATCTGAGTTAGTTCTAAAACATATTCATATCATGTCATCTCTGATTTTTGCCAGCAAATCCAGTATGCAGCAGAACCATGTGACCTTTTGGGTATGTCTCACAGTCTCTAAAGACCTCTCTGCACTATTCCTTGTGAAATATGCAAGAAATAAATTTTCTAGCTAAAATGTCCAAGGATCACCAAAAACACTCTCTACTGTAAGTTAGATAGGGAAGTGTATTTTGTTAATAGTTGTGCCACCCATACCATCAAGAGGTGCTTCTAAGTAACAATGAGCATCTAAAAAGACTGCCTCCTAACTCAGGATGTTTTTTGTCATTACATCTGAAGTACTAAGGAAAGAAACACAACTACAGAAAACAAACTCTATAATTGACAAATTATATTAATCTAACGACAGAAGTTTAAAAACAAAACAAAACAAAACCCTGGAACAAACAGGACAAAAATTCTGCTTTTATACATGCTCCAAACTTGTCTTTACTACTAACGAATCTATGGAGCACAGCATGCAACTATATAGATAACTGCATTGTATTCCACTACAATCCACAGTACATCTAAGACAAATAATTACTTTTAAAACAGAAGACCACAAAGAATGCAGTAACGTATCTTTACCTTTAGTTTCTTTTTTCAAAATACCTTCAAGATTCCTAAGGAACCAATCTATCTGCTTGGGTCAGTTTAAGCAACAAATAATTTAAGACTTCTGAAGATGTTAATATAGGTGCTAAAATTTATTTTGTTAATTGCTGGAATAATCAATAACTAATTTTCATTCTAAACTAGGTCCTTCATGTGTCTTAAATAACTCAGTGGAAGATCATTTACATCTCAATAACAACCCTTAACAATGTCACGTCATCAAAATCCAAACTAAATCTCAATAATGTAGGTTAGTGACCAGTAAAGGACTTATTACCTGGGTCAAGTCCTCAGGGGCTGTGGTGGGCACACTGGCAAAAGTCTTCCTTGTATGTGGCTTTTACTCCACAAAAGGAGCATGGCATCCCATAGGAATGATCCTATTATTTGGTGCTATGTCATTTTCTAAATGATTATACATTACACTTATTTCAAGAGCCTGTAGCAGATTCATAATATGAAGGTCAATCAAGCATAACAAAACAAAACAACCAAAGAAAAAAAAAGCCAAAACAGACACCAGAGTAATATGTGGTAGAGAGCTTTAAAAACAAACAAATAAATATGGCTTTGAAAGCTCACTTGGAGCTTCACCTTGCTTTCATTAAAATGTTTCTGTGTAAGATGGTAATTAGCAGAAATGGGAAGTAAAAGTCTATTAGCCTTATGTACTAGCTAGGAACAGAGAATGGCATAACTATTTTAAGATGCATTTTTAACAATGCTTTTGTGATACCAACACACTTGCTGATGATATTGAAATTTTTATGTTAATTAAACAACCCCTAACCACTCAGTACATCTCAGATATATACACTTTGTAATTACCTCCATTATTGAAATAGCTGGTTTGATTTATCCTTGCCACAGTAACATTCTAGCTTCTGTTATTTTTGTCTTTAGAAAAACATAGGTCCCAGTGAGGGAATATAAAACTATTACTGTAAATTAAATATTAAAGCTAACTTATTTTTGCATAAGAACACTGTCAAATAATGGTGATAACTGTTCCTAAGAAACGAACTTTTTTTTTTTTTTTGCCTTTTTTGGAACACAAATTAAAATCTAATTTTCAGTTCTTTTGTAAATTTCATATAGTTAGCATGTATAGTTTTACTGATGGCAGTAGCTTAACAGGAAGCTATTATAGTCTTAGCTTAGTGATTAAGAAATACAACATTTGTTGAAGAGCTAGGCCTTTTAGTCTAGAATGGATTATCACTTGATCCTTCCTTAAGCATTTTTATACAGGAGTGCATTATCCTTGGAGCCACCCTGGGCTCCATGCCTCATTAACCTGGGTGTTAGATAAATCAAAGGCGACCTCAGAGACAAAGATAAGCAAACTGCAGGCCAGCAAGACGGTGATGTATGGATCCAGGAGGCTAATAGGAAAGTATTGACAGGAAAATGGTATGCTTATCCTGCAATCACTGCATATTGCAATGAGAGCTCCCAAAAGCAGATGGGATACACTTCAGGGAATGCAGGAGTAGGAGATTGTTAGGCAGAAATGGATCCTCACATCTTAAATTCTAACAAGAACTTTCTTTGCGGCTGCACTTGAAGCACAACAGAGAGGTTAGTACCCAGGCAATGGTAAACTCTAAAAATTCATGGTAGGGGTAAACATTATTATTATTTTAAGATTGTAATATAACCACCAATGCTGAATTTCGCATATGTCAAACATTAAAACAAACACACTTTGCAGAGACAATACACAGCACAACAGTTTGGTGTACTCAGAAAAATAAAAAGCATTTAGCACTATGAATACCCTATAAAGGCTTCTGCAGAAAATGTTTCAGCTAGTAACACCTTTCCAATGAAGAAGGCAGTGTGAGCAACAAAAATTCTTGCAAAACAGGCTACCTTCTGTGATTTCCCCTTTTACCTGATTTCCCTTCATAACATTTTCCAGAAGATCTAAGCCTCAGCCACAAATCATTTTTGAGGTCTAGTAAGTGGCCCGCTCCCCCTATTTCAAAACTGTGAAAAGTCCTCCAAGTTTTGTAAAGCCTGCTGCCAGTTTTCTGGATTTCTTTTCCAAGACTCAGTTCACTATATATATTTTTAAAAGATATGTTTGTTCATTCATTTGTTTAAAACACAGATTAAAAATATAGCTGACTAAAGGGAAAAGCTCTCAAAAAATTTTGGATCAATCTTAGTATGATCATGTAGCTTGTGGAAAATAAAACTAGGTTTGACATGATTCCTTTTCCCCTTTATTTATTTCTGTTGACTAAGGTGTTTGCAATACCTTTTCTTTCAAATGTGCATAACTACTTTTTCAAAAAAGTATCTTCCTAAATCATTACCATGTCTTAAAATCCTAATTTATCATGATTTCTTTTTCTTTCAATACTTTGACTATCAGCCTACTAGTTTTAAAGTAATATTTCTGTTGACTTCACTGCTAGCAGGATTAAATCCCAAGCCTACATACTGAACAGTGTTGATCTTATTTTTGCCACTGTTGTGACTTACTGAGGACTACCCAGCATGATTCTGATAACAGTAAATGCCCTAAAACTTCAATTAAGCTAAACTTGATGCACAAAATCTGAGCTGATTTTATATAGTCCGGTCTGATGAGCCAGAGTTTTCAAAGACCAGTATGAGCTAATGCTCAAAAAGCTGAATGTACAATGAGGGAAATTGCTGCTTGCCAACATCCTGTATCTCTTCCTGCAGAAGTGAGAAGGGATGTATGCAGGAAGTAGAACAAGTGATGGTGGAAAGGGATTCATGGTGTCATAGTTGGTGCAGATGAGTAGCACCCCAGAGGACTGGATTGTTCTATATATTTCTGTCAGAGATGCTCCATATACCTCAGAATATATTTGTTCTGTGCTTCTCACTTTTTCAGTAGGTACCTTGAACAGAAGCAGAGTCACTTGTAGGTGAACTGCTGGGAGATAAGGATTTCTGAGGGTAACTATCAATTCCTTATTTCTGGTTGCTCATTTTAACATAGAAGGTTGGAAGGTCTGTTAATGCAGTGTGATCTATCTACAACATCACCATAGTGTGTTAATTCAGGTTTGCACTTGGCCATTGCTAGATGGAACCTGAAGTTAATGGGAGCTTATATAGTTGTCCTTTGGTATGCTGCAACACTTTCCCCTCCTCTGTATTCATCCTTTGTGTTTCTGCCTTCCTACAACCTATATACAGCCCCCTAGCTAAAACCCTACCTGGGTCCAGCCACTATTACCTCCTCCTTGCTTCACAATTCAAGATAAACCATGCCTTCCACTTTTCATGCAATCTTGGCCTCACTAGAAAAAAAAAAAAAAAGATGAGAACAAATGCAACCAAGCTGCTTCTTGTTTGCTTGGTTGTCCCCATGGACAGACAACTAAAACTGAACACTTTCATGAGTGGGTTCAGGAAGATCTGTGGAGGCAAAAATGTGTCTGTGTGCCTGCTATAAGTCCTCACAGTGAGGAAGAGGGAACTAGAGACCTATGGGGCTACGTTTACATCATATAGGTGTTTTATGATCCATGCCAACCTCAAACAACAATCTCCTTGCCCAGCAATTCTGCCATGCCCAACAAATCTCTACTAAGCAAGTGAGAAGAAACCCATGTATTTATGATTTGGGTGAGTTTGGGGAGGTTTTAGTAGGGATGGTGAAAAATCAATATCTATGGTTTCAGAAACATTTCTTTTTTTCTGAGATGTTAGACCTTTTAAATGGAAGGTTGTACAAATATCATTTCTAGAGAAATACCTTTTTTTTTTTTTTTTGGCCATTGAATGCTGAACAATCTTTGCTGATTTTTTTTTCTAAAACAATTTTGTTTCAGGCAAAAACAGCATATAAATGTACAATCCAAATAGTCAAAGAGCAATAGAGTTAAAACCAACTGAGAAAAAGAGTCTTATAAGCGGAAATAGCAGAGATGGTAATCTATATGTTCAGGACAGTTCCACATTGAAGTATTACAAATACTCTGCTTTGAAAGAACTATGGAGCTTTTAAAATTACTTTCTTTTTACTTGGCTATTCTGAAACAATAGTTAAAGGAAATATCTGAGTGCAAAACAGCTCTGAGCCACAACAACCAAAAAATAGACATAAATAAACTATTTTGTAATTCTGAAACTTTAATTATTAACATTCAAGTACAATGGAATTTTTACTTTTTCAGGTTGCTCTTTCATCTGCTCTGTCCTTCTCCTTTCTCTCCTACCAAATTCATAACTGCTAGACAGGTGATGTGTACCAAACCCTAATAGTTTGGGAATTTCCCAGTCACATTTCAAAAATCCCTTTACAGTTTTCATCCAGAGCAATTATATAGTTTTTTGCTATATAATGCAGCTATCACTGCCTGCGTGACAAAGTGTTGCATAGTGCCTTCTATTAAGTTCTGACATTGCCAAGTGGGACAAATCAAGTCCTACAGAAATATACTTATTACATTTACAGACACAGTAGCAGTTATGACCAAACAGTTATGGCTACTAAAGGAGCTCAATATACCACAGCTCCTATTGTTTTTCTCTGAGACATGGGTTTCTGATCAGCTTTGAAAACTTGACTAAAATCTCTTGAGTTGATTAACCATAAGTCATGTTACTAGAAAAATCTGGCCTCGATGTGGGCTCTAGTTGTACCCATTTGAAAGGTATTTTTTAGCTTTGCATTACAAATCATTATTCATTCAAGAGTTAACATGGTAACAGAATTTCTTACAATATGTTTAGTGATACTATTATGTTTGGCAGTGTCCTCTGGAGGGACATGTGGACTATTTGTCTAAGTTAAGTACATTCAGAAACTGAGTCGACCTTCAAATTCACCCAAGACGTTAAACAGAAACTTATTTTATCATATATGCTCTAGAAAGCCTCCATTCAAGCTTCTATACTAGCGACAGCAATGCAAATCACACCACTTTCAAAGGAACATGCTTAATAAATTAAAATACAGCCTTATTTAACTACTTACTCCCTTCTCAGTCAGTATGAGTCAATTCCCTGACAGGTTTACTAAAATACCACTTACTTTTTTGTTATCATCACTGACAGAAAAAAACAACAGCTGACAAGTGCATTTTGCAGCTTAGCTTGTAAACAGACAATGTTGCAAGGCTTAATTATATATATTTTATGTACATATATAAATATGCATGTGTGTATATATATTCCTAACAGTAACTCCAAGTGCAGACAGGGCATTCTGAATGTTCCTTCTCCCCTAGCCTCAATGAAAAATAAACCAAAATGACATAACCCAAGCACTGCCAGAATGCCATGCATTTTCTAATCGTCCCCCTTTTTTATTTGTTTGTACCCTTTTATCTCGTCTCCTACATGATCCTAGAGAACAGATTGATTAATACCCACTCTATGGAAGGAGCAGTTGCAGGCAGGTAGTTATTGAGAAGAGTTGCAGGTACTCAGCTCTCTTCCAGGTGGTCGTGATGCCTTTAAAGTCCCTCTTGGGGTCTGCCTGTTATCTGCCTGCCCCTGCGGCCATCAGCTGTGCTTCCCGATGGCCTGATGGACTGGCTCACGTACCTGGGGACACAGGCAGGGTGCATCCATTACTCATTTGTGACAATAACCAATCGAGGAAGATGTAGAACTCAATTCCAGCAGAAAGACCTATAATGCTGGAGTCAGGAGGTTATCGCTGTGGGACCTGCACCTTGCTCCTTACCCCTCTTATCGAGAGCTTTACAGCCTCTGCTGGAGCAGCATCTTGTAAAGCTGAGAGCTGCAGATCTGGGCCTAGATTAGCATGCATCTTCCTAAATGCTACAACATTTAATTAAAAAGTAGATGCTAGTCAAATTGTTCCTGCCGAGAAGATGCTTTTTGTAAACAGGAGGAAAAAGCTTTTCCACAGAAGGAGGTGACAAAAAATTTCCTTACATCACATCTTTGTAGAATATGACATGTTCTTCTCTACTCACATTTCACAGTGAAACATTATACAAGGGACCAGCACAATCTTAGATCTAGTCAATGATGTCTGGTAATATAAGAATATGTGATTAAGGACAGTATAAAGACCTTAGCATTTGAAAAATGACAAGGGACATAAATTTTGATAAAGCACAAATATTGTTTCTTGACTATATACTCATATTTAAATGTTCTGGGGTTTTAGAGAGAAATCAGTAAGAAAACTCAGAAAATATCATTAGGATATGTGCAGTCTATGAAATGGAAAAACTCAACTTGATGACTTAGAGCCTATTCTCTAAATATCTTGATCCTCAGAAGATCCAGGTAGACTTTTTGGGTACCCTAGTTGTTTAAAATAACTCAGACTTCTGAAAGAGCAGATAGAAATAGTACTCATTTATCATTAATGCCTTAAATTATATTTAGGAGGCTCATTTAATCAGTTATACAGACCACAGATTCTGGCAGTCTTTTAGCAACGTCTGTCTGAATTGGAAATGGAAAGAAATAGATTTTAAAAATGGTGTTACCAGGGACAGAAAGTGCTGGCTTAACTATGTAAAGCTATTAATTGCTAAACTACTGGTTGATGAAGTCACCATCTGCACCAACAGGATACTGTATGAGAATTTAATTTTATTCCTACAGAAGAATATAACTTTGTTCACTTATGGATAAATCATTAAACCTAATAAAAACAGTGTTCACAAATAGTCTTCCGTTGTACACCTTCTTAGAAATCTTATAGCATGCTTTAATCTGGGATAAATCAGGAGGTTAAATCACAGAATATCTAGGCATAAAACTGACAATCAATTTTATGCACCTATCTCCCTTCACATACACTTTGTTTAGGAGAATACTCCATGATATATGAATAGCATTTTAGCATAGCTCATTTAAGTAAGCTTTGCTCTGAATTTTCCCAGGTTTACTAACATATTTTACCCTTTTTACAGCATTTCCAGTGTGGACTTCCACAAATATTAATTATTCAACAGCAGCAAAAGGCCTGTAAAGGCAGGATGAAAATAGAGATAGTAGTAAAGAGCCTTCTACTTTGCAACCCTAGAACAACTCCTAACATCCTGTGATTCTGTGAACAAAATTACACTGCATTGGAAAAACAAAACAACACAAAACACACACACATAAAAAGCAAACCCAAACAAACAAAAAAACAAAAACAGGAGAAGCAAAACTTAAGAGAAATATTCAGGGCAGGGGGAACAAGAGCATACCTGAGATAGTGAGGGGCAAAGAGAAGGAGACAAATAAATTAGAAACTGGAAATGAGTACAGCCATACCAAGAGCTCTGGGTATAGAAAAATAGTATTTGTATGAATAGAGATAAGCTTGCAGAAGAAAGAAAGATGGAAAAGGGAAACAATCTCATAGTTATTGAGTGAACACTTCTACAGCTGGGCTATTTTGCACAAGCTTGAAGAGCAAAGGTATCATGATACTAAAACAAAAGAGAAGACCTGCTAGATGATCAACAACCAGAGTATTATCTTCTTCCTCTCAGAAAAATCCATGCCAACCACTTTTTAAAACACTGAGGGCTTGAAGAGTGAGGAGAAAGTTTCATCAGGTTGCATTTAACTTAAAGGAACACAGAGGAAGGCAATCAGTCATTCCAGTTCTCAGCTGAACTATCAAACCATGTTAGGGCATCAGGAATGAGTATAGCTAAAACAGCTATAGCTTGGTTGAGGATCTAGGGACTTACAGCTCTTCTATCTGCAACCAGAGAATATGAAAGAAGTGACCAGTCTCAGTCTTGTGAGAGAATATTAAGGACACTTCAGCCTTAATCTCTCTTTTGAAGTGTTTAAACCTTTCAATATTTCAGTAAATTCCAAGTAGTAGAAAAACAACAGAGTCAGTAAACAATAGAGCCTGCCTGGGAAACAACAGAGCCTATATACCACAAAATTGTGACTGTCTGGGTCATGGGCTCAAGCACTGGTACTGTACAAACGTTGTGCCTTGTGGCACAGACATTGCATGGGCCCACCAGGGCAATGCCTGGACACAACTTAGAGAATAGCAGGTGTCAAAGACTGTTGTCCTTACCTGGAGTGGATCAGGCCACTATGTTTGGGGGGAACTAACTGTGCCTTACCACTTACTCAAAGGATCAGAGAACAGTCCCTAGCCCACAGAACTTATTAATATGGATGCAGAGTTTAGATGACCTGTCCCTAGAGATGCTGTAGTCTAAAAGACAGCATGTACAGACACTAGAGTGGAAAAGGTCATCATATCATAGAATTGTTTGGGTTGGAAAAGACACTTCAGATCATAAAGGCCAGCCATAAACCTAATAGTGCCAAGTCCACCACTGTTAAACCATGTGGTTTAGTGGCACATTTACACATCTTTTAAATATTTCCAGTGATGATGATTCAACCACTTCCCTTGGCGACCTGTTCCCATGCTTGACAACCATCTCAATGAAGAAAATTTTCCTAGTATCCAATCTAAACCTTCCCTGGCACAACTAGAGGCTCTTTTCTCTTATCCTATCACTTGTTACTAGGAAGAAGAAATCAACACCCCCTCACAACAACCACCTTTCACTGTACATAGCAATAAGGTCTCCTCTCATCCTCCTCTCTGGATGAACAACCCCAGCCCCTCAGCCACTCCTCATAAGACTTGTTACCTAGATTCTTCATCAGCTTTGTTGCCCTTCTTTGGGCACGCCCCAACACCTCAATGTCTTTCTTGGCATGAGGACCCCAAAAATGAAATTGATTAAATTAATTCAGTGGAAATTGGTAACAATGCAAAAAACTTTTCAGATATCCAACACCTTTACATAGTTATACAAGCAAAATATTAAATAGTACAGAAAATAAAATTCATCTTAAATTCCTCAGTATGAAGGATTCCACTTAAAATCAAAAAATCATAGTTAAGATAGAGAGTGTAAGTTTTTTTGGAGTTAGGCTGTGATCATCAAAGGAAAAGTGAAGGCAAAGTTAAAAGAGTATATAAATCAGAACTATTTATTATGTCTCAGGTGAAGAAATGCTCAGAAGTCTTAGTGTTCCCATGACAGATTACACTGTCTAGGTGGAATGATATCACATGTCAGATAAAAATACACCTCATTGAAACTCTGAATGTGAAATTAAAAAGTTAAAACTTAACTTAAACTAAACTTGGTCATAAACTACAAAGAAAGTTTTAAGCCAGAAGAGAACACAGAGCTTTGATTTTCCCAGAAATTCCCACTGAGAGAGGTGGGAAATTGTGCAGATTTTGGCAGCTTATGTTTTGAAAAGCATAAACTTGTATAATTTATATTATTTAAGAATAACTAGAATGGCAAAATAAAATACAAAAATGTTAGGAAAATACAATGCAATAAAAAAATAGTAAAATATGAAATATGATATTTTTAAAATAAATACTAAGTTTTATAAATAAATACAATGTTTCAGGTAAAATCTAAATAGACTTTTCTGATTTTAAAAAATTAAATAACTCCTACTGTTTTTAAAAGCAAGAGTTCACTGGAATCAATGAACTTCTACAGAAGAGTTTGATGAGTCCAGAATTTTTCCAGCAAGCTTATTCTCTTCTATACTTCTTTCATGGGAGTCATACTATTGATGTTATGGTATCAGGATAATTTATAAAGTATTAACTGAGTTTTAATAAATAATGAAGCCAAACCCCAAGATTTTTCTGAGGCAGAATTCCCACTGAAGCTAGCAGAAGCTGTATTTGAATTGGGGTAAGAAGCCTGATCCAACACACTGAAGTTTTAATGATTCATTGGATTTTACAAAAGGGCCCTAATAAAAGTTAACTTAAAAAAAAAAAGGAAATTCTTAGTTGATTTGATGCTGTTAAATGTCATCATAATAGTTAAGAGATGGAGAAGCTGGTCAGTGTTAAAGGAAGCACTTTCTAAAAAGAATAATGGTGATAGAACCTAGGGAAATTACATCAATTTAAATGACTGCTATATTGGCAAAGTAAATCCATCCCCTGCAAATCCCCAGTCTTGCTTTTTGTAGATCACTACACAGCAGGAACTTTAGCTGCATTTAAGTCTGCTCATATGGAAGCTCGACAAGACCTGCCCTAGCAAAATGTGGTTCTTCATGGAGAAATAATTATATAATTCAATGTGGTTTTCCTATATTTTCTTCTCAATGTGTTTCTCTGCCAGTGATTTGTCCTCTCTTTCCTCCCATTATATCACTTGTAGCAGAGACGAAGTAGCCTTGGTTTCCAGTGAAATAGAAGGATAACAGCAGGTCCACAGGAAGAATTCAGGATGCTTGCCATAAACCATCTACCACATAGAGCAAACCAGGATTTTTTTCCAGGATTATTCAGAGCCAATGCAAGCCTGCAACATACAGTGAGACATTTGTCTTGAACACCCTATGGTGATTTTAATGGAGGAACAGTCATTCACAAGTATGTGGAACTTCACTCTCTGGTTTTTTTTAGGGGGTGGGTTTTGGGGTTTTGTTTGTTTTTTGTTTTGGTTTGGTTTTAGCCTTCTCTTTTAAAAGTTTTTCCACATTACCCTCTTTAAAAGCAGCTACATCACTGACAAAAGCAGCTACATCACTGACAAGTACAGAGTCTGTCATATGAATCTTTCTGATTTGATTTAACCCTCAACATGTTCCCAGGGAAATCACACTCTGTAGATCTTGTGTGATTTCTGTCTCAAAAGCACAACTTCAAAATTAACATAGAGTTTCTCCAAAGTCTCAGAGACATCACTGAAATGTAATCTTCATATTTTCACTGATCTGATGTGGATTTTTGGGAACTGACATATTTTACCTTGTATAAAAGTATTTTTAATTGTAAAATAAAATAAATAAATGAAAAACAATAACATTGAACTTAAGAAATTTTACTGTTATTTAGTAGCAAAATGTAAAATAACACACTTTCAAACCAAAGCTTACATTTGTGTAAGAAAATCTCTAGCGTCTTTGAGACTGAATACTTGTCTCTGATAGTTTTGATGCTGCTTGGACTAAATCAAAAAATAGGTAAATATTGCTCCAAAATTGTGCCCACATATATAAAAAATCTAACATGCAAACCCTTAGCATTTTTCCATCAGCTAAGTATTTATTTGAAGAGAAGCCATGAAGTAGAGATTTAGTCATTCTTTCTTTTACAGTCCCAGAACATGTAAATAATTGAATTCAACTTTAAAATAAAATCAAAAAGGAAAAAAAAAGTTTAAAGAAATATTTGGTTTATATGATGCTACCTTACAGGCTGACAATTTTCTTTAACAGATATAATATACAAACTCAAACCTATGTTAACATTTAAGCAGGGAAATACATTAGTTGAGATAAAAAAATACAAAAAAAGGATGGAACTCCTGCCATTTTAAAGAATAACAAAAGCTCTCCATCTGGGTTGTTATATTTTTTTTCCTCTTCAAAAAGTGCATCTCCCTTGTGGATTTTACCTAAGACAGAGAAATCACAACGTGAATCTGCAGACAGCCTCCAAAAAACACCAAGCAGCAGCACATGCCAACCGGTTTGATGAACTACCCAATATAAAACCATTGTGGTGCCAATGAACTACCCTTTTCTCTTCTTTACTCAGCTGTATGTGCAGCAAGAGACAAGCAGAAACTGAGAAAAAAGAGACCAGGGCTCATCCACAACTTTACTTGTCTTCTCCAAAAGGTACAATCGGCTTCCTGGATGAGCTCCTACTACATTTGTTTTTTTTCATCTCGAGAAGTGCAGAATAGGGTCTCTGAACTATTTCAGAGGATAAGACCTGGACCCAGGATTAAAACTGCACATCACACTGTATTTAGAGCCTGAAATGTCCTTCTTCTGAGTTCTAGCATTGCAAACATGCATAAATGCATTTAAACAAATGTTTGCACCAATACGGGGAAGGGTTTTAGGCAGAAAAAGAGAAATATAGATGCACCCCATGTGCCAGCAGTCTCTTCAGAGACTTACTGTGGCACAGGATTTAAAAATCTCTGCATAGAAAGAGTTAATCACCACAACCATTTAAAACGTCAATGGAAAAAGAAATGGTTTCCAAGAGTATATAACTGCCCAGACAGCTTTCATCAGCCCAGCCGTATGAAAGACCCAGAGGCAACTGCAAAGCCACCATCAATACAAGTGCCTGTGGAGTCCTCTCTGGTGCCAGATACTGCTGCTTTGGCTATAAACAATATTTCCTATAGCGTTACATCTAGGATCTCTGGATGCCAATCAAGCAGGAAGAGAAGGAGAACTGCCTAATGTGTTTGACTAAATGTGCTATTTCCATTAAGTGCTGTATTTTATACCTTTGTGGAGTAAGTGGTTTTGCAAAAGGACAAACCTCCAAAATGTTAAAGACTTACTGCAGAGAAAATGTAGTGGTGACTTTGATGCTTGATTTTTATGAATATGCACATTTTTACAGATTTTAGTCTCCCCACAAAACAACAGGCTAATGGACATGAGGTAATTGTTCTTAAGTAACTTTATGGTCAGTCATTCTTGCATGTTTGTGTCAATCTGAGTGATAATCCTAACAAGTAACACATACCAAAAGGTGATACCAACATGCCTATGTTTTCCTCACTTGTCCTGACCCAAGTGCTCCCTTTGACAATAGGGTTTATATGCTGAAAATGGTCAGGGGAAGCCATGTTTTCATGCCACACACGCTGCTCTTGCCCATGGCAGTGCCATAATTTTGCACCTGTGTCTGAAGCAATTCTCTGTTTCTCTCTGAACAAGGCTGAACACACATGATATTCAAACTGGGAACATCTGCTTTTGGCGCCCAATTTTGACTGGTTTCTGGTCGGTGGGATTAGACTCGTAACAACTCAGATTTTCATGTGACTCAATCCAATGATTGTAACTGTGCTCATTGCTGACTCAGGGCACAATGAATTGCAAAAGAGCACACTAATGTTAAGGCTCCAGTCTGCAAAGAGAACTGGCTAGTTTTCATTAGAATGCATGTTTACCAGCAATGTTGTTTCCACCAGCTGAACAGGAAAGGGGTGACAGACTGCAGTCATGGATAGCTAGTCTGTAATTACTCTGTATTTATTTAGACGTGTCAGCAACAGCTTTGCATCAGGAGCTAATTGCCCCTTCAATTTTAATGCTGATAATTGACTGTAAGTCCAGAAATACAGGCAAATGAAAAAAAAATAGAAAGAAGAAGGAAAAAAAGTAGTCCTACCGAAAGCTAAATACAAAACTTGTGTCTGATAGCTTTGGCATTACTTAGATAAAAGGGAAGCTATGGATAATTACTGTTCTGAAACTTCTACTAATGAAAAAAGTTTGCTATAAACATATTCAACAATTGCAGGCTGTGGCTGAAATGGTAGTTTGACTATGTCATACTTTCTCTTCTTAGTTGTAAACTTTTGTTTCAAATTCAACTAACTTCTCATTTATAGTTAGCTGTTAATATTTTAGCAAACAAGTACTCTAAATTGGCAGCACTGAATTTATCACACATTGTAGAAAGGCTCAGAAGATCCTGGCAGGACATAATTAAACAGTACCTTGGCATCTTTTCTTTCTTCCTTTTTTTTTTTCCTTTAAATGAATGACTAACAAAAACATTTAGAACATCTTTTTGTAAATTCTTCAATACCACAGATGCATGTAGAGATGAATGCCTCAGTGATAATATGTAAAGGCTTTTCTAGAATATCCATAAAATTATAAACACATATTTCTTATTTATTAAATTAAAAAGAGGAAATATATATTGGTAAATTATACTGGCAATGAGTTGGTGTTAATTTCTGAATTGTGAGGCCCTGTCAGTTTTCTATTGAGGTGACATTACAAAAGGAAAGAAATTTACATTACAGTTGTGAGATCAGATTCAATATGTCCCATGTTATTTCTGCATAGAATAGATATTTCTCTGTTCAGAATCAAAAGCAATGTAATACTAAACCAGCATAGCTGATTAATACTGGAGACTTGTCAATGTGGAAAATGTTAGCTTTGCTTAAAGAGGATTATACCATTAGACATTTGTTTTGTTTTTTATCAATTAGCTTCATCTTTGAATTTACACCCTGCAGCATCAAGAAGATGCTTGCCTTTTTCTTTTTTCTTTTTTTTTTCTTTAAACAAAGGATTATTCTTCCTCAAAAGGGGATTGTCTAGTTCCTTTATTGTTTTATGTCACACAGGGGAAAAATGCTTTTGAGGCATTACCTCTGAATTTAGCAGGGACGAGAGTTTACTGCTATATAATCATTAGTCAATGCAGTAGCTGAAACCTTAAACAAAAGAAAACAAACTACAAACAGGCAAGCATCCCCTAAAGGCACATCAGAACACCAGAGAGAGGAAGCATGGATTTCAAACACGGCTGCCCAAGCATGTGCTAAATATTGCTGCTCCTGACTTTAAACAGCACACCAAGGAATACACCATCACCTTCTTGTCTTTGAAAGAATACTGGGAAGCAAGAGACCAAGAACTGAAAGGTCTTAACAAATGTACTTTACTTCTACTCTTTTTTATTTTGAAACTTCGTGAAAATTATATTTCCAACCTAATAAAATCCTTCAGTATAAAGAAACTCTATCATAAAGCTATTAGAAAGATATCATTAAACCTCCAAAGTCTTCGTTCATAATACGTGCTTCCCCATAACAAGCAAGCTGCCTGATCCCTGTGAACTGTCTCAGACAATTAATGCTCGTCCTGTGGTTGCAAGCCACAAGAAAGCTTTAGAAAAGATTTTACCATAGCTGCCCAACTGCATGTACAAACAATCACCAGGGCCACATTTGGGTGATCACCAGCCTGGGGTAACTGTAAGCACTTTGAAGGAGCTAATTAGAGAACTGTATTTCATCCTGATATATGGCCAGATGTTATACAAATAATATATACAATGAAAAGCATCTAATTTATGCTACATGTGATAAAGGAAACTGATGTATCTAACACAAATGAGAAACATTAAATACATTCTATTTTCTTAATTTCTTTCTACTGTCATATTAAGTATAAATTCAGAATATATTGTTGATGTTATTCAAGACAGTGATTGCTTCATTAACTTAAGGTTTTGTCAACCCAGAATAAATCATAGGTCAGTGATTTGAATACAATCTACATCAGTAATGATCTGAAGCTCAATCCAGCCTCTTCTGGAGAATCATTTTGGCATCTCTAAGTTTTCAAGCAGGAATCTAAAATACACCATCTGATGATTGTTTAGTAATGTGTATATATGACATGAGCGCCTCTACAAAGATGAGTGTCCAGCATGCAAAATCTTCAATCTGTAAGTAACTGGGTGAAAAAAAATTACTCTGTCACACTCCGTCTACCCAAGACAGCTTCCCATCCACTGAAGAATGATGGTGTAGCGAGGTGCTCTCTGATATCAGTATCTTAGTTTGTATGAATGAAATTCACCACTTGTTTGTCAGTCATGACAAGAAAATTTGCAGGACTCAATGGGAAAACTGAGAAGACTGGCATCACTATAGGACTTTATGTCAGTCAGATGCAGAACAGTAAACTGATTCCAGAAAAAATTATGGATAGAAGGTGTTGAGAAAGAAAATGTCCTTGGAAAGGATGAAATTTTCAAAATGAATCGGTATCAGTCATGCCTTTAGTTTTCCTGTATTTGCTCTTCAGCTGCTTTTGTGAAAACATGGAAGGGCAAATAGAATCTGGACAGTTTTCTGCAGAGGCACTGTGACTGAGCAGGCAATGCCATCCTAGGATGTCTTTTCCATGGCTACTGCAGGAGCACCTCTCAAGGCAGACTTGTTCTGCAACAGATTTGTAGTTTCTGTACTGGGACATGGTTTCAGTGAGTGAAAGTCACATAACAGTCTGTGACTTCTGTGCTTAAAACAGATGGGAGTGTTAAAGGCCTCTTGATAAGGTAATGGAAGAAAGGATCTACCCAATCTGCATTGCCTCAATACCAATACTGCCAATGCCCCTCCCAGTACTAATGAAGAGCAAGTGCTTCCTTCTGTAGTCAGATTTCAGTGTAAGGTTGAGGCCTAAGCTAGATATTATTAAAAACACAATCCTTGAAAAAATGTGCTTTTTAAAATTATTTTGAAAGTCTTTCATTCGCCAGAATTGTCCTAAAGATGATGCAAACCACATGCACTGTAGCACTTTAAAAATGGGCTTTTTACTGGGTAATGATGTGGGGTGAGAAATATTTCATCTTTCATACATCTCTTTGACAATGATGAATTTAATTCATTCTATCACATTGAATGATACATTTATATTCAGTATGTAGTTTAAAATTTCATAAATGATTAAAGTTCTCGCCATTTTAATTATAACACGAGGAGAGCACGAGAACTTATTTGCAGAGAATAATGTGCAAGTCAATAAATTTGGTGAGTACTCCTGACAACACATAAACTTTAGTTGTATGACTACCTGTGGAAGGCAGATAAATAGTAAGAGTCCTTGTGTTTCTTCTCCAACAGAGTGAACATGGAGTTCATTTACCTCCAAACTGCAACCATCTCATTTCAGCAACTGGTAGCAAATGATTTGCAGAGCTTCAAAAGTTTTCCTGTATATCCTGCACTAATGGAATAGGTCAGCTTGCCAAGCAGAGAGCTGCAGACAGATACCATCCACCGAGTGGTGAGCTGTAATTCACCTCACCCGTGTGAAGAAGATTCTTCACTCCACAAGAATCAATAAGGGCTCTGAAAAATTTTATTTTTAGGCTTCGCATTACACTATGCAGACAACAATTTAGCTTTCTTCAAGCTTGCCCCCCTCCCCCCCCAGTCTGAATTGCTGAGACCACCCTTAGTTAATTCACAACCACTAAATACCTGATCAAAAACTTAATGGGAGGTTTTCATTGACTCCTTTTGGCTTTGTATGAGACCCATGTGTATCAGCCACCACGAGCGAACTACCCAAGCATCCAGTGGGGGCATGGGTAGTGGCAAGAGTTCACAAGGACCGACCAAATTGAATCAATACCAGTAGCACACAAGTCAGATGTGTATCATAGGTCTGCTTTTCTCTCTTCACTGGACCTCAGCTCAGGGCATTGCAAAGCTATCAGAAGAAACTTTGGATAAACTCACAGAACTGAACATGATCCAGGCAGTCATTAAAAAAGCAGCTGAGGTACTGACCTTCACTCAATTTTCTTCCTGCTGTTCACAATGTGGAATACAGTAGATCCCAGTTTATTCTATTTATGGGGTTTTTTGACCTAAGAAGCTTGCACAAAGTCATGATACTCAAAGTGTTTATTTTAGAAATAAAAATATTCATAAGTCTTTCAAGCTAGAAGCAGTATAAGAACTAAGCAAAGTGTTATTTTTTTCCTCTAATCCTAATTAAAAATAAAATAAAATCCACAACTAAAGCAATTTTGATCAAATTTTGTTGAAAGAGAAGAAAAATGCCTCCAGGCTGAGGAGTCATATGCCAAAGTATAGCCCAAAGCAGGCTAAACCAAAGGAATCAGAAAGCCTTGTGGAAAAGGAGGGCATATAATGGAAACAATGACAGACCTTTAACTGTAGTAGTGCTGCTGGGTGCCACTATAATGAACTGAAACCTACAATCTCCTAGGGTTAATAAGACACCTGTCTTGAAACTAGCACTCATATTGGTTTTCCGAGCCTGCCACAATACTTAAAGTCTTGATGAAGTTCTTACTGTGCCAAAGGAACTTACTAACAAAGCCACTGAGTCAATTTAACCTAGTGAAACTGGACCCTGTAGACTGGGTTATCAGAGTTTTGTGTTGAGATAATTACCGCACTAAAGAGAGCATATGGGCTGTCAAGGCTGGCACATGGCCTGCGCCAGCTGTTACCTGGGTGCTTTGGAAAATCTACTGAACAGCATTTTGGACACAGAGCAGCTATATGTAAGTTTTCCAAGGTATCTAGTGGGAGATCCTCATAATAAATTTATTTTTTATATGGGGGGGATTATACTCAGTACTATGACTGCAAGAAGTACAACCTTAAACTTCAAAAGGAAAATACCAGAGGAAAACAATCTTGCATTAAAACAAAGTATACCAAAATCAAGCCTCATCTGTTACAAAGAGTAAACTACTCAAGGAACCAAATATTGTATAGCCCAACTTAAAAAACATTATTCAAATATACTTATTTATTTAATATTTAAAAGCTTTTCTGGAAACATATCTCTGAGTCAATGGGATTTATCCTATTATTCTTCGTATTGCTACTCCATGAAAATGTTTTCCAAATGCAATGTCATAGCTAATCAATAATCATTACTAACAACAATTATTATTGATTAGCTGTGATACTCTTACAGAGCCTGCCTTTATGAGGTAATATTACCAGGAAAATATTTCACTTAGGGTGTATCCAGTAAAGTAGAAAATATAAAGAGGGGTCAAATAGAAATGTACAGAGTGCAACAATTGTAACAATGCACCCTAAAAGTTATAACATCTAAGGACATGAAATTATGATCATTGCATCCAGGTGGATTATATTAAATTATATTAATTATTTAAATAAGTAGGCTGAATTACCCAAAATGAACTTCCTAAGATGCAAGGTAATTCTAACTAAGCCTCTAACATCTGCAATGTCTGTGACCTGAGAAAATGACTTGGAAACATGAAGACTAACAAAATCATGGTGGACAAAATGTAAAATAATTTCCAAAAGGATAAGATTTTTGGGAACAAAAGCGCTTTCCATGACTACAGCTGGGATTAATGACACTGCTGCAGTACTGAAACCCACCTGCAAGATCCTGAATCTTAGTTCCTTAAATCAAGTTAAACTTAGAAAGCTGAGGTCATGAAGACACATCTTCAGTTTCAAGTCACCTTATCATGGGAAAACATTCCTCTGACACCATTACCTTCACAGTCCTGATGCATATACATTATTTGTTCCACATTTTCATGGCTTCATGTATTTCTTCCACATAACTCAATTTCGTGTCTTCATAAATCTTGAGAAATTAATAGATGAAAAATTCAAGATTTACTATCTCTTTGAATAGAAACATAGTTAACCCATATTTCCTCCTTTTCTGACTCAAAAATACATCAAGAGTTTGTAGTAAGTTGGTTCAATTAATAATTCTCTTCACACTGAAATTCTTAACTTACCTTTGTTGATCTGCGTCTATTTGAAAGCATTAGTTACACATAGAAAAACTCAAGGACTAGCACCTGTATCACACTTTTTTCAAAGAAAAATCTGCCCTTTTTTTGGTGCTAAAAACACTATTTGATTGAAAACGAGTGTATTTTAGAGTTGAAAAATTCAGATATGAGATTTAAATTTTTAACATCCCATCCTTTAAAAACATTTGGGAAATCCAGTTGTATTGCATCAAAGTAAGTGCATTACCACATTATATTTTGCAAGCTTTAGCAAATGAAAAAATCCCCCAGAAGAATCTTAATTCTTATCTATGGAAAACATTAAACTGCTAAGTGCTAACAACTGGAATTAGTCCTTAAATCTCTAATGAGAATAATAAAACATGAGTGCAGTTTATGCTGTAACTTGATAAGGCCTGAATTTACTTGCTGTTAGTAAAAGTTCCTGATCCAGCAGTATGGCGTTTTACTCCCTGAGGTACAGGAAACAATATCTGTCCTTTAGGAGCATCCTCTGTGGTAAGCACTTCTTATCGGGGCTATCAAAGGACTAAGATAGCAGTGTAATATCCAGTAACAGCAGCTTTATGAGCAGATTCATTACTGATTTAAATCAATCTAAAATAGGTAGTTCTCTTTAACCCATTCAGAACAAAGCTGACCCCCTTGCGAAATAATTTCTTCTGAAAGTAATGCAAACTATTTCTGTGCTACTAAATGCAGTACACGTTGAATCCGAACATCAGCAGAAGCAGAAATGAGGAGGAAACACCACAATGCTGTAAGCATCCTCTGAAAAACATCCCTTATACTAAACCTTGTTTCTCTGTAAAGATTAAATACTTTGGCAATAGTAAAATGTAATATTCTTGAAAATACTGATTTGAACCAAACTAGGATGCTCTGTGCAGAAGAAATTTAGCTGAGTCCATCTAAAATCAGCTCGTTGTCAATTTGTCTGAAAATCTTTTTTTTTAAAATCAATATTTAAATACAATTTACTCAAAATTTCTGTCAAAACACTTGTTGGAAGACTGACTTTGATTCAGAAAATACTTTTATTCTTTGCAATGGCAAATGCAGTTGTAACTTTTCTCGAACTTCCAAAAGTCAAATGCAAATACTACATTATCAGTCAGCAGTTTAGCGAGCCACAGCTATGTAGATTTTTAGTGTTTTGACTTACTTCATAACAATGAAAATTCTTTCCCAACTTTAAATTAAAAAAAAATATATTTAGAAGTGTTTATGGCTTTGGGTTTTTTTCATATGAAGGAATTTAGATGCAGTTATAAAACACTGCAAAGGTAATTTATTTAAATTATTATTTGCTAATTTTATTTATAATTAGATAACAGAGTTCTCTAAGCATTACTTTTTATTAGTGTTTAGAAAGACAAAAAATCTCTGACTGAATTCAGTTTGGCACAGCTCTGAAACATCAATCTGCTCCTGGTCAGGAGTGGCCCACTAGATAAGCACAGCACTTCACAAGTTTAGAAGAGTACATAAACAACAAGCATACCCTCTTACTACTATCTTCAGTTCAAGCATTTGTACTAAACAGTTACCTTCATAATTAACTTGGGCCTGAGCCCACTCTTTTCAAATATCAGTTTGAGTTAAAATATTGATTGCAACAGTCGGTTCCTCACATTTTAGGAGTTAATGGGATCGAAGTGACATATAATCAGCATACATAATTTGAGCATCTCAAGCTTCTTGAATTCCCTTGTGACTTATTTTAGAGACACTGCCTTTATTTCTGGACTATTCCTCTGAATCATAAGAAGAAAAAACAATTTTAAAAATCAAATTCTAGTAAACAAGCAGCTTGTTTCTCATCCTAAAGAGCAATTCTCTCAGAGCTCATATAGAGCCTGACCTTGTAATCCCTCCATAACCTTTCCCTGGTGACCTGAACTGTGCACTTACTTTCCCACCTTCAGTCTAAAGCCATTATTCCCCTGCCAGAAATAAAGAAAAGTCTTGGATAGGCTAAACACATGCAAGAAGTCAGAATTTCTGTTTCTATCTTCATTACAGAGGTTCAGGGACCAAATGGAAAGTCTTACACATTTGAACTATTTTAATTACTGCAATTTAGTATTCTCCACATATGAAAAAGGTTACACTCTTACTGATTCTTTGATCTAAACATTTCCTATTAAAGTGTATAATTTTAGTACAGTACTTATGCAAACGTGAACTCTTTGAGATAACAAAATCATCATGAATTTTGTATTAGAAATATATTGCAACATTAATAAAACAAAACAGTGTATTTTCTTATGATAATATAGTTTAAAGAAACAGGTTTATTTTCAAGGTTCACATTATACATGTTATAATCTGTTTATTTACTTGTGCCTTTATTGGTGGCTTTATACTCCTTATTAGATAATAAATTTGATCCTCCAAACTATTTTGCTTGAGTATCAGAAAACATCCAAATGCTAAAGTGAGAGGTGGCACCTAAAATATCCTGATGAACTTCTTTCTCTTGCCAAAATTGGAAACTGCTCTGTAACTTAATCAATTTCTTGAATCTACAGAGTATTTCTTTTTAAGGCTGGTATGGGAGAGAAATATCAAACAGAGAGGGATATTTTCAGTTTTGCAGAAAGAGGTGAAATTAAAAAGCCTTGCCTTTAATATCTTTTCCAAACTATCTTAAAAAGAAGACACTTTTTTTTTTTCTCCTGTCTGATACAGGAAGAGAATTGATGCTCTTTAGGTCATACATGGCTTTAAGATTTGCAAAGTTACCATCAAAATGAAAGCTAAAACCAGGCCCAGAGTGACACAATTTAGTTTTTTAAGAGTATGTCGAATTATCCTCAATAGCTATTTTTTAAATAACATCTGAAATCTTGAAGCAGACAGCAAAGGATTGTATTGAGGGTAAAATCTTTCATTTGGACATCAATTTAAAGAACTCACATCCCTGAATCTTAAAAAAAAAAAAAAAAAAAAAAGAAAAAGAAAAGAAAAAAAAAGGAAAATAAAAGAAGAAAGAAAAAAAAAAACACCAGGAAAAGTGCTTCCTAATTGCTATGGGATGTATATGCCAGCGCTATGAATGACTTTCACGTGTCAGTTTTAACAAAAGTTCCTCTAAATTTATTTCTTTAAACACACTGTCATTTGGTAGGTCTGCAGTCCTACAGGAACTGTAGGACATGCTTTTTGTTCCAGGCTGTAAATGTAATCCTACATTTCAAGGTTACCAAGAGGGAGCAAAGGCATTATCATTGTTTTTTCAGTCTCATTGTCCCATTTAGGTGATGTACATACTCTGAGCAAATTAATTGCTTTGCATTTTGTTTGTATTTATTAACTGAGATTAGGAGAGGCAGTAAAATACTTTATCAAAGCATTATGGAGAGAACTGGAATCAATCTTTCTCGTTTGCTACAGACAGCACTTATTTAAATCTAAAATATGTTCTTTGCTGTCCTTGGTCTATTCTGGTAGATAATAGCTTGTACCAAATATAGGGCTTCAGATTCTTCTCTCTCTTTTTTTTTTTTTTTTAACATGAAGATCAGGAACAATACAAATGCAATTGAAAAAAAAAATCAAACTTCCATTAAGAGAAGAAAAACAACAACAACAAAAAAACAAAACACCAAAGCAAAAAAAGAAAAACCTGCAGTCTCTTAGATGTCTGCTTCTTGAGCTAACACAGTTTTTATTTCCATTTTTGAAAATCATAAGTGCATTCTTTCTGTAGGGTTACTGCCAGAGTGTAATCATTATGCCCCATCATTCAGACATTCATTTGGGAACAAACCTTGCAATAACAAGAAATTCAGAAAGGCCTTGTAAAGAGGAAAAGTCCAAATTTTTAGGCAGTACAGTGCATTATGACCCTGTAAATAAGGCAGCTGCACACCACACTCCTCATTCAGACAATCATGCAAGAAAAGCATCACCCGACTGTAATCTCTTAGACTCAAAAAGTAATTCAAAACAGACATCCTTGCATGTATCCAACACTGATTCGGTCCCCCCAGTTTTTGAAAGTTTAGAATCTAAAACACTGTAACACTATTGCCTACTCATTATTATTTTTTTAAACAAAGTCATACTGAATCTCTCACATAGAAAGGAGGATAAGCAACAATATAGAGCAGGCTCCAAGTTAAATCTGGTCCAGACAGCGTAATAATGATGTCATTAAAGCTCCGAGCTGAATGGGAATCAGACAGTACAGTACTACAGCTGCAGACATAAATCTGAAAGAACTTTTTTGGCTACATTCTCAGACTTACCTTGAAAGATATTTAGGAGCTCCAGCAATGTGAGTTGAAAGAAATGTTCTCAAAGGGAGGTTTGCAGACTGAAGAACCTATGTAGGCCTTATAGGCAATTTCTTCTGTGGTACAGGAAGGAACATTTTGTTAAATGAATAAACTAAGAGAAATAATTTCAGAAGAAGTGCAAACCAGAAAACAAATAAACCTTAATACTACCACAAATAAATGAGACTAAGGCAATTGTGGGACTGCTCAAAGCCTTTTTGCCTTGCTGAATGAAAGCAATCCCTAAGACTGAATGGGTAATGAGATCCTGGCTCCTGAGATTTTAGCTTTCTTAATCATGTTCATAATTAATTCAAGAACATTGATAATTTCATTACATTCTTTTTGTCTTATCAATAAATGATGTGCCTGCACTTTTGGTCCTGTGTACAGGGAGAAAGGAGATGCTTTGGGTAATATTGCACCAAGAATCGTGTATGTATATATATATATATGTCTATATATATTATCTCTATGATCCAAAATAGGGATGTGGTAGTTATTGTCCTTAAGCAGGCCTCTATTATCAGAATATGATGACAAGCAGCTACAAATAATTAATAAGGTTTTTATGCAGAAATGTAAATCCTTCAGAGAAAAATACGCTGCAAACAGAATTGCTGTCTGAAAGCTATGTACCTATAACAAAAAAAATTTTTAGAGATATTTAAGAATGGAATTTTCATTAACCCAAACTATATTTTTTAATAATGTCTAGACTCTGTTTTAAAAATATAATTTTAAAAACACCAACACTAACTCCTCTTCCTATTTGAAGAAAAGTGTCCTTCTGATTGTCCTTCCAAACACATTTCCAGTATCAGCTTACATCTAACACCAAGCTGTACTCACTCACTCACTTAGTTGAAACCGTCTGGGGCTTTTTACGTTTTCTTTTCTTTTTTTTTTCTTTTTTTTAATGAAGACTGAAAGCTCTATCATTACCTTTCAGTCAGGCAGAAGGGAAGCATCCTTTCAGGATTTACTCCCTTCTGTATGTAATCTTCAAAAAAGACAGGGTCTGCAGAAATGAAATTTTCCGACCAGAGCCAAATACTGCTGTGTTATTTGCTCTCACTTGCATCTTATTTCACTCTGACATCAGTGAAACCATCTGCAGAGAAAGTGACCGAGCACAAGAGAAGGCACCATAAATGGGTCCCAAACAGTTCAATAAATGACTGTATGTTGCTATAGTCATTCAGCACACAAGCTACGTTCTGAAAATGTCTACCACAGCTACTTTGTAGAGGATTGTCTTTTAAAATTAATAAAACCAGACATTTCTGTCTTATGAGCTGGTTAAATGCCAATTTAATGACAAATATATTCTACACCAAATGTCCTTCTTTGCCTTTCTAATGACACCAGCTTCATGGAGAGGTTACTCTGCTGAAGGGTCTACCTGGTCCAACCAACTGCAGAGCAGCAGTCAGTTATATGCTAAATATCCCCCAGTAAAGAAAGCACATTGATGCAGGTGTGGATAAAAAAGTTTCCATTTGTGTATGTGTAATGTTTTGTTGTCAAAAGTAATTAAGCATATATTGTTTACACTGCTAAAAAAATTTAAATTAAAAAAAAAAAAAGAGGCCAAAGAGCAATCCCTTGTCTAAGTTCAAATGGAACAAACTGACTTCAGGCCACAGTATTCATAGCCAGCATCTCTATGAGCAGGCATCTCCAGGGAGATCTTACTGAAGGAGACAAAAATGCATCTGAGGACCATGCCAGCAATTCAGTGGGGTGGACAGGTGGGGCACCACACTCAGTGTGGTCTCCTAGCCTTTGCTTATTTTTTTATACCTCCAAATGTAAAGACATGCACAGGTGCCAAAAACCTTGTTGTCAAAGAAATACGGTATTCTGAGGATTTAAGCAGTTGAGGAGAACTGTCAAGTACTTTTGTAAGGGAAGTTCCTTAAGGGATGGAGGAGGCAGCATGAAGGGTCTGTGATGGTATAAAAGTAGATCTTTCCCTCTTCAAGCTGTGAGCAATGTTATATGAAGATAACAAGAAGCAAACATAGGTAAATACAGCAGGGATTACTTGGTGTTCTTGATGTGTTTAATTGAAAAAAAACCAAGGTCTGTCTAAAGCACTCTTTGTACCATCCCTCCTAGATTACCAGCACTGTCCTTTGCAGCTGTAAAAACAACTCCAAATTGACTTAGGTAATACAGATACTCCTATTCCCTGTGGAGATGGGAGTGTGCAAGTCTTGAAGAGGCATTTATGACAGTACTCCTGAGCCTCTGATGGCCATAGCCATAAACTAGGACTGGGCCTGTGCTCATATGATCTGAATTGCCTCCTGGTAATGTTCACCTCTCAACTGACAGTCTACAAAACCTCCAACTACACTCTCAGTTCAGGTATATTAAGGGAATACATGGAGTTAGTTGGGTAACAGCCAGACTACCATCCTGGATACAATGAACTAAGAACACTGAATGCATTCAATTAAGCAGAAAACACCCTTCCTCCAATTTTGCAGTTTTCAGAGGGCAGAACTCAAAGAAAGTAGGCTCAGATCCTGGATTTGATTGGGTTGTTCAATGCAGTGCCTTCAGGCATTCTGAATTCAAGCCTTATTGCTGAGATTAGTGATTGTAATCCCTCTCAAACTTAGGGCAACATTTCTTCAAAGCAATTCTGAACTATAAAAAGCTTTGATTATAGATTTTGCTGCAAAAGCTGTTAGAAAGATGGCAAACATCTGTAGCTACCACATGAAGTTTTTCAAGACAGTACTCTCAAACCTACAACAACTTATGTGTTTGAAATCCACAATTACCTTTGTTATTTGTTTGTTTGACAATTTAGATATTTTAGACATAGCCTTAGATTATTCATGTTTTATTCCTAATCTTTGAAATGTAAGTAGCAGTCCTTGACTTTAGAAATATCTTATCAAAGCAGAAACCTTAAAATGATCTAAGGGATTCGGAGAAATGTCCTGTAATGCATGAGGAGATGCCACACCACAGTTACTGAGAGTTATCAACATTTTTTTCAATGATAATCCATCTATAAATTCACAACAATAACCATTATATTCAAGTTTATAGAATTACATTTTAAAACTAAATCCACTCATATAATCTTGAGCAAAATTATGGTGGGTTTTGTAGGATGAATTGATTACAGGAGAAAGAAATCCTAAAAGAGCGACACAGAATCACTTAGCAAGGCAAGTCGGTGTCTGTGACAGTGATTTATGAGACATGGGTGATATATATACTGGGTGGCTTTATCAGTAAATCATTGAGTTATTTACTTCCCTGAGGAACTGGACCTGTCCCTGGAAGAGACTTCACTGTGAGATGCACCAGTGGGGAATTAATATTGGCAAAACAGTCAATTTGTATTTATTCACACCAAGGAATCATAAAATGTCATTTAATATATAATATGCTACAGATGTGTTTTCAGAGTATTAGTGCTTTAAATATGGTAGAATCTGGATCTTCCTGTTGTTTTCCTCATTAAGTTGAATAAAAACTCTCCATAAAAGGGGTTAGTTTTAAATAAAGTAGTTGTCCAATACATCCCTGACAGGGCGTGATCAGTTGCACACTGAAGAATAGAAGAAGAGAGCAAGAAGGTCTGTAACTGAAAAAACGTAATATCACTGTCATTTTCTATGTTCCAGTGCCCCCTGCATAAGAAGGATGTTGAACTACTGCAGTGGGTCCAGAGGAGGGCCATGAAGATGATCAGAGGGCTGGAGCACCACCCCTGACAGGCTACAAGATCTGGGGTTGTTCAGCCTGGAGAAAAGAAGGCTCTGGGAGACCTTTAATAAAATGTAAATGTTTATATATTTTATAATTTAATATCTTGGGCAGTGATATCTTCAAACACCACTGTAACTTATTTACAAAGTACATTTACAGGTTCAAGTATTCGGTTGTGGGTATTACATTCCACATATACAGACAGTTAAATGATTTAAGCACAGACCTAACATACAGAAAATCAAATTGGACATACAGGTATTGTGCTCTGTGGTTGCCCACAAATATGATTCCATGGCAGATTGGTCAGGTACTCACGACTTGCTCCTCTGACTGGTATCTTCCCAGATCCTGTGGCTATAATTCGAGCAGTCCTTGGCTTGGAGAGGGCTAAGGAGCCTCTCTCTTGTGTGCTCTGTAGCCAGGATGTAGTCTCTTCTGGGATTAAATTCTCTTGGAGCTTTTCCCCTTTCTGTCTTGGTCCAGATGCAAGGCTTCAGTGAAGTTGTTCATCTGCTAGAGCAGATCCCTCAGCTGCTACTTGGGCAGCATTAGGCTCTCATTGCTGTCTGGGTGAGAACAAGGCAAGTTGCCTGATTTCTCAGCTGGTTTAAATACTCTCCCAAGACAATTAATGCCCTTTGGTAACATAGAACCTGATAACTGGACCTATGGGATGAGGCATATCAAAACACGACCAGGGGCACACTCAGTTCACAGCTGTGTCACAAAGTCAATTACACATGGTACATGTTTATCTGGAACCCAGAAGTGTCCAGGTTAGCACATTCACAGGTGCTTACAATGTTAATCACAGGTGCTATACATTTACCTTGGCCACCTGGACCCCAGGAACTGTCCAGGTAGGCACATTTGCAGGTGCTTAGCCCAGTCTGGGCTAGGGCATGTTTTGGGGCTTGACCCTTCGGGACACTGGGGTACTGGTTGACAGCCAGCTGAACATGAGCCAGTAGTCTGCCCAGGTGGTCAAGAAGGCCAATGGCATCCTGGCCTGCATCAGAAATAGTGTGGCCAGAAATAGCAGGGAAGTCATTCTGCCCCTGTGCTCAGCACTGGTTAGACCACACCTTGAGCACTCTGTCCAGTTCTGGGCTCCTCAATTTAAGAAGTACATTGAAATACTTGAATGTGTCCAGAGAAGGGCAATGAGGCTGGTGAGAGGTCTCGAGCACAAGCCCTATGAGGAGAGGTTGAGGGAGCTGGGGTTGTTTAGCCTGGAGAAGAGGAGGCTCAGGGGTGACCTTATTGCTCTCTACAACCACATGAAAGGAGGTTGTAGACAGGTGGGGATTGGTCTCTTCTCCCAGGCAATCAGTGGCAGAACAAGAGGACACAGTCCCAAGCTGTGCCAGGGGAAGTTTAGGCTTGAGGTGAGGAGAAAGTTCTTCACAGAAAGAGTAACTGGCCATTGGAATGGGCTGCCCAAGGAGGTGGTGGAGTCACCATCCCTGGAGGTGTTCAAAAAAAGATAGGATGTGGCACTTGGAGCCATGGTTTAGTCATCATGAGGTGTTAGGTATTAGGTAATAGGTTGGACTTGATGATCTCTGAGGTCTTTTCCAACCTGCTTGATTCTGTGAGTCTGTGACAAGACCTTATGGTGGCCTCCCAGTACCTGAAAGGGGCCTGCAAGAAACCTGTGAAGAGACTTTTTAAAAGGGCTTGTTGTAATAGGATGAGAGAGGATGGATTGAAGCTAGAGGAGGGTAGATTTAGACTACATATTAGAAAGAAATTCTTTACAGTGAGGGTGGTGAGACACTGGAACAAATTGCCCAGGGAGGTCATTGATGCCCCCTCCTCGGAGGTGTTCAAGGCCAGGTTGGATGAGACCTTGAGTAACCTGGGCTCTTGGAAGGTATCCCTGCATGTGACAGGGGATCTTTAAGGGCCCTTTCAAGCCAAACTATTCTATAAGTCTATGATTCTAGGAAGACAGTCTCTACCTTTGTAAGGACCAACTGTGAGGCCATTGCAGTTTCAAGCTTCTGCTACCAACCCCTGTTATAGGACCATCCACAGGGACTGTCAAGCACAGAAGTGAACAGGATGCTCCCCACAACCCCTCAGCAGGAAGAGCGGCAGTAAAGACAGTCACTTGTGATTTACTCCTTCCTCACCTGCTGTGCTTGCATAAGCAGGATGATCACCTGTGCTCTGCACCTGGGCTTTAGCACCATGCTCCTAGCTATACCACCTGAATGTCCTGCCTGAACGGTTTAGAGAGAAAGATCAAAGGGCTATCCTAGTGAACAGCATAGTGAACTGCTATGTAAGTCTCTTAGCTCCTTGTCTCAGGGTAATTTTTTGTTCTGCTGGGGGCTTTTTTTTCCCTGATGTTAGCAAATCTGTAGTTTAAAAACAACGTAGACTGAAAAATCACAAAATACGTCCACGATCAAACTGAAAAAAAAAATCCATCATTGACACATCTCTATAAATATTGCTGCTCACATAAAAAATAAGCAGGAAAACTCAAATGCTGTAAACAGTTGCTGTGCAGAAAACATCTCAAGGTTAGGGATTCTTGTAAGAAGTGTTTCTGCTAATACGATTTTCAGAAAAGCTTTGCACAAATGAAGCAAAATCAGACAATAATTTTCAGTGTAATAAAAACAGTGACAACTTTATCATTGCTATTGCACAGAAATAACAGTTGTGATACATAGCATATTGTGGCAAAATGCAAGCAAAACACTTTTCCCTCTTTAATTCCCCCCAGAATTGCCATATTAATTGGAATTATACCATATCTCCAGCACCATACAGAGAATTATCTTTATCCTGATTTGGGCCTGCTATTCATATATGTTTGGGGGGAGGTTGTTTGGTTTCTTCTTTTTTGGGCTTATGATATGAGAGCTTTAGAGCTTTGAAGAATCACAGCTTATAGCCTACACATTCCTAGCACTATATGCCAAGACTTTCAGATCAGAAGTGTGAAGAACACTGGACATGGTACTCACCTAGCTCATTAAAATATGATTGGATAGTAAAGTGTAGTCAGACTCAAACAGCAGTGACAAGCAGTATAATCTCCAAAAGGTATCCAGTTATAATTACATCCAGGGTTCAGTGGGCTGAACCATTTCTTAAGGCTTAATACTAAGCTATATAACATCTCGATTAGCATCCCAGACAATGAGGTAGAAGACATCCCCAGCAAGTTCATGAATCACCTCAAAACTGGAGGTTTTGGGAAGTCAGTATGCTGGAGGGCAGCCATTCAGAAGAACCTCATCAGGCAGAGAAATGTGCTGAAAGAAATCTCACAAAGTTCAGTAAAGAAAATGGAGAAGTCCCATACCATCCCAGAATAACTTCATGGATCTGTACAGAGGGCTGATAGACCAAAAAGCAGCTTTGGAAAAGATAAGCAGTGATTCTGCCAGACAAGAATTTGAGCATTTCATGGACTGATAGAATATGAAGTTTGAAGAAACCTCAAAGGTCATCAGGTCCAACCTTTCCTGGGAAAATCACAGTCTAGATAAGATGGCCCAGAACCCTGTCCAGCTGAATTTTGGAAGTGTCCAATGTTGGAGAATCCATCACTTCCATAGGGAGATTATACCAATGGCTGATTATTCTAATTGTGAAAAATTTTCTTCCTTGTCTAATAAGAATCTTTTCAGGAGTAATTTGTACCCTTTACCTCTCATATTTTCCATATGACTCTCTGTAAAAAGGGAGTCTCCATCTTCTTTGTAGCTAGTCTTTAAATACTACGTAGTGGTAACATCTTCCCAAAGCTTTCTTTTCTCAAAACTGAACAAACCCTGTTCTCTCATCCTTTCCTCATATGGCAGGCTTCCCAGTCCTTTGCTCATCTTTTGGCTCTTCTCTGGATTCTCTCCAGGCCCTCCACACTCTTTTTGTATAGCAGGGGCCAAAAATGAACACAGTATTCCAGGTGTGGCCTGAGAAGCACTGAGTAGAATGGGATAATAACTTCTTTATCTCTGCCAGTGATGCCTTTGTTGATGCAACCCAGCATCCTGTTGGCTTTCCTTGCCACAGCAGCACACTGTTCACTCATATTCAGCTTCTTGTTTACCAGGACGTCCAAGACCCTTTTCACAGAGCTGTACTCCAACCAGGTAGATCCCTTCATGGATTATGTTTTCTCAGGTGCAAGACTTTACGCTTGTCCTTGTTGAAATGCATAAGGTTCTTGTTAGCTCACTATTCCAGCCTATACAGGACTTTCCCAGGGAGTCTTTCCCTTTCAGTTCAGTGAGAAATTCAATTTGTCAGCACCATGCTCTTGCAGAGACAAAGACCCACTGCATACTGAGCTGTGTTGGTAAAACTGTAGCCAGCGATTCAAAGGATATGATTATTTTTCAATATTAGAAACCTATATGCATATGGAATAATGTTCAGTGTTGGGCTTCCCAGTAAAAGAAAAATATTGACATACTGGACCAAGTTCAGTGAGGGAACTGTATGATAGTTGCCGTCTTGGAGTTTCCAATACAAAGAGGAAGCTGAGACAGTTTTTTCAGGTTGAGTAGGCATGGCCTGAAGCAGCCTGCTGTAGCTGAACTGCACTGAGTAGGTAGGTAGACTAAAGCATCCCCTCAAACTTGGATTATGCTACTGTTCTTTGAGCAGAAAGGACTTAAAGAACATAATGACATATTCCAGACCTAAGACCATAGTACATTTAGAAAGTATTCAAACCACGACCAGCACAGTCCTCTGTTACCCATATTTTAAACTCCAGAGCTGGTGAATTGGTGTCATCAGTTCTTTACAGTACTTCCACCTATGCAGCTCCTGCCACTGACATTTTTTATTAATCACTTTAAACCTCACTTAGACAACAAATGTAAATTGCATAAAAGTTTCAAAACAACTGCTAAACGTCCTCTCTGTTTAGATTATATTCATGAAAGGTAAACCAATAATTACAAGATAAGGCATAATGCTACATACAGTAGTTTTGTTCTATTTGCTCTGACCTACTCAAATGACACTTGCTTGAAGTATTTTTATTATCAAAGTTGATCATAATTTCCAAGTCATAGAAGCCATAGACATCAAAGGCTTCTAGAATGAAAATGCTTTGAAGACTCTTCTTTACATAACAATTCTTTTACAAAGGGTTAAATAGCATAAATACAGGACCTAATCCCAAACATCTGTACTCTTCACCACTCATTACTCTCCCAGTTTCAACTCTTTTTAGTTATCACAACTCCCTCTAGTTCTAGTGCACTTATTCCACCTTTTACATTACATATAGTTGAAATCATACTCACCACATATAGATCTTCACATGAAACAATACAAAAAGGTTACTTATAAGTAGTACATACAGGAGCCAGAGGGATGAGGAACTTGAAAAATAATACATTTTGTGCACTGACAATATTTAAGCAGGCAAGAATCTATGTCATTGCAACTGTTGCAAGGAGCAGGTGGATGAGTATGTGCATCAACAGTGACACAAAAGACAGAAGAGAAGATTGGTCAATAGTAAGAAAAAGCACATAAGAGCTGGAGGATAAAAACAGAAAAAAAAGGCGTGGAGAACACCAGAAGGGTAATTAGAAACACTAGAAAGAGAAAAATTTAGTTGATGCAGGAATAGCAGAAACCAGAACATAAAAGAGCTGCAATAGATAGAACTTCAGTTAAATGCCATAATTACAGAAGATATTAAGCATTTGCACTAAAAATAAAATAATAAAATAAAACTAAAACTAAGTAAAACAAAAAACAACAAACAAAAACCCCCAACCCTCTGATGTGTCTAGAAGAGTAGTCTCTAGTAAAATACTCCTGAAACTGGAAGCTGCATTTAGAGTAATTTACACTATAAAAGAAAAAAGGAAGGGGAAAAAAAAGAACAACAACAACAAAACCACAAAACATAAAGGTCATAGAAAAGATAATAAACTCCAAATGCAGTTTCATAACTTTGCACAAAATAATAAAGTAGGCTGGTTTTGATTGAATTTGAATTGACAGGGAAAAAAATTTCATTTACTGTTATTTGATGCTTCATTGAGTGACTTGTGGTTCATTTTCAGCTTTCTCAATTGATATATCACAGCAAAATAATGGACAAAATAATTTTCAGCTTTCTCAATTGATATATCACAGCAAAATAATGGACAGCTATGAAATGCTGTGAAATATGCATTTCACTAAGAAACTGCTTTCTACATCTTGAAAACCCTTGGTAGTATTTATTCTTGAAATTAAACTAAACACCGAGCATTGATTTCAATATGCTTAGATGAAATCAAATTGCCCTAACTGTGTTAACACTGTGGAACATGCAGTAATCCATGTACTTTATGTGCCAATAAATCTGAAACTACAGTAAATGAATAATTATGCCATCAGTGATATCTGTTTCTGGTGATATTTGTGGTATCTGATTCTGTTCTGTTTACTCAAATATGCTATCCTGCATGGAAAGAACACCAAGGAAGATTTTTTTTTTCTCACAAATTACAGAATCACTTTAAATCAAAAATTGACAGCATTAATCAATTGCATTTGTAATTTCAAGGAATAGCCTTTCACTTCCTTGCCTGTGAAGTACTGATTCAGTTTGGGAGAGCTCCTTGCACTAAAAATTTGGAGAACTGAGAGTCTGTTGGATCCCTGCACATTTCAGTTCCTAATGCTGACAGCAATGCTGTTCTCCCCATGCATATTAGCATGATTGTCTAAAGTCTCTTCTCTTAGCCTGTTCCCTCTTCCCTGTTAGCCAGAGAACATTGTTCTGATATTTCCTTTCCAAGGGCAGACATATAAAACACCACTAACATTCAGGTAAGAATTCAGAGTGCATATTGCTCAGCTACAAACTGGTTCTAATACTTGTAGGCAACAGATATGATAAAGGAAGAAAAGAAAAACAGGAAAAGAAAAGGGGAAGGAGGGTGGGAAATGGGAGGAAAGGAGGGCAATGGGGAGGAAAAATGAGTAATGAAACCACCATTCACAGATGACGTCACATAGGGATCTGGGGGTTTGTGTGGAGCTGTCCTGGAACCTGGGACCTAGAGCACCACGAGAAGCAGCAGATTCTAAGCTCTGTTTTGAGGTCTCATAGATCTTCATGATCAACTAGGAACTTATCTGACATCATTGAGGGATTCCTGAGAACCCCCTAAGGAGTGTCACTGTGCTGGGTCTGCCCCATGAAGATAACTACAGGAGGCTGGGATTTCCAGGAAGCTCTAGACATGGGACATTGTGGAGAAACCTCCAAGGCTCATCTGGACTATTATAGCCCAAAAACACAGGAGCTCAAGTGGCTTTTTCCACCTTCTTGCCAGTGAAGGTGAAGCACTGGAAGAGTGAATGGATTTTGTGGAACAACTGGTTGCACAATAGAGGATTCTGCTTCTATGACCACAGGATTTTTCTCTGGGGAACAAGGAACCCAATCAAAGAATCTCTATTAAGGGGTGAAATCCACCTGATCAAGCAGGGTAAAAGCATCTTTGCCAGCCAGTTGAGATCTTTAAACTAGGAGAGATGACAACTAACAATCAGGTGAGGAAGTGGTGAACTGAGATAGCAAGCAAAGGGTGTGATGTGGGCAGAAAAGACCTCACCAAAACAGGGCTGAGGGTAATCATTTTAGCCATAGAATCATAGAATAGTTTGGGTTGGAATATGCACATAAATAAGCAAGTGACTACAGGACAGTATCATGGGAGTTCTCACACCTTTTCTGGGAAATCAGTAAACCAAGTGCTCCTCAAGTATGTGCACAGAGAGTGCACAGCACGAGGAACGAACTGAAGGAACAAGAGGTATGTGTGCAGATGTAGGGTGACAATCTCATTGAAATACAGATATCGTGGGATAGCACACACAGCTGAGTATTGCAATGAATAGATGAAAGTTCTTCAGGAACAACAGGCCAGGAGAAATGGAATTCAGAGAGCCAAAGTGCACCTGGAACTGAATCTGGCAAGTGAAATCGGATTCTTCAAGGCATATTAGTTGAAAAAGAAAGACCAGGAAAAATATAGGTGCACTGCTGAACAGGGCAGGGGATCTGATGGCAAAGAAGGTTGAAAAGCTCAGGGTATTTAATACTTTCTTTTCTTGAATCTTTATTTGCCTTTAGCAATCCTAGGTGCAATGGGAAAGTCACGAGAAAGGAAGACTTACCCTTACTGGAGAAAGATTAGGACAGGGAATACTTAAACAAATTGGACATACATAAATTCATCTGATCTGATGGAATACAGCTGTAAGTGTTGAGGGAACTGACCAATCTCTTTGAAAGGTCATGGCAATTATGTAAGATTCCTGACCACTAGGAAAAATAAAATGTTTTTTCTAACCTCAAGAAGGACCTGGGGAACAGCAAGCTGATCAGACTCAACTCCTTCCCATTGATGTTGATGGAGCAGATCTATCCAGAAACTATGTCCAAAAACATGACAAGAGGGTGATTTGGATTAATCAGTATGGATTCATGAAGAGGAAATCATGCTTGACCAAACTCATAACCTTCCACAGAAAGATGACTTTCTCAGTGGATGACACTGGAGCAGTGAATACTCATTATCCTGACCTTAGCAAGGCTTTTGAAACTCTCTCCTCTAACATCCTGAAATTAATGAAGTACAGGCTTGATAAGTAGACACTGAAGTGAATCAAGAACCATAAGAACTGCTGGGTTCAAGAGGCTGTGACCAGTGTCACGATGTCCAGCTGGAGGCCAATCACTAAAGGTGCACACGTGGGTTCATACTGGAGTCAATACTGTTCAACATTCTCATTAATGACCTGGGTGATGGAAGAGAGTGCACTCTAAGTGTTTTTGCAGGTGATACAATAGCTGAGAGGAGTAGTGATACTCAAAACCCATCCAGATACAGCCCTGAACACCCTTTTATTTATTTACTATTTTTTCTGATTTTTTTCTTTTTTTCCCCTTTATTTTTTCTCTGTTTTCTTTTTTCCTCTGTGTTGAGGAAGATAAACACTACATTTGGAGGTGGATGTCTCTCCTCATTGATAATGAGAGCCTAAATCATGGTTTACACAATTTATACATAACTAGCATAATACTCCTCGTATACACTGCAGGCATCTTACCACAGATGCAGTTGCTGAAGTGCTTGTTTAGTCAATAGAGAGAAACAGGTATTGTTATTCTGTGTTCAGCTTTTCCTGAAGCAGAAACAGACATCTGGCTAACTGAACTAAAAAAAAGGTTGTTTCATTGTTTCATTTTTGTTTTTAACTAAGCTGGTGTATCACAGTATCACAGTATATTAGAGGTTGGAAGAGACCTCAAGAGATCATCAGGTCCAACCTCCCCTGCCAGACCAGGATCACTTAGGGTGGTCTACACAGGAATGCATCCAGGTGGGTTTTGAAAGTCTCCAGAGAAGGAGACTCCACAATCCCCCTGGGGAGCCTGTTCCAGTGCTCTGTCACCCTCACTGTAAAGAAGTTTCTCCTCATGTTGAGGTGAAATCTTCTATGTTCTAGTTCGAACCTGTTGTTCCTTGTCTGTCACTGTGAACCACCAAAAAGATCCTGGCCCTCTCCATTTGACACTCCCCCTCACATATTTACAGACATTGATCGGATCCCCTCTCAGTCTTCTCAAGACCAAATAGCCCCAATAGTGTAACAGAAGTGCACCTCAGTTCTACTTGTCAGGAGACTCTTTTTACTAATAGGTTTAGGGTTTTTTCTGAATATAGCATAAGTCATAATACCATAAAAACACCTGTGTAACTGTAGCTTCTTGAAGGAGTTTGCCTTCACTTCACTACCTGAGCATAATTCAAGCTACAAAACTTGAATACTGATAGCATTCAAATACACCAATATGCATGAAAGGTAGTACCAGATTTGCTGATGAAATACAAATTTAGAAATTCAGAGAGTCATAACATGGTTTGATATGGGCTTGCTCTAGAAGAGGAGAAGCTTTGAGCTGACAGGTGCTTTTGATTAGCAGACTTCGATTTGGCATAGATACAGGAAGAACAAGTTCATATTTGCCATCAAAAAACAAACAAACATGTACAGCCTTTGCTATCTACAAGCCTAGCTGCTGTAGGTTTCTATGATTTCCTGCTGTCTGCTCAGGGAGCAAAGAATGATGCATCCACCCTAAGTGCCCAGCAAGGCTCCTGAAGGAATCAAGTTGTCAGTCCAGGACAATGTACTTTAGGCAGCTAACCATCATATAGCATCCAATTAGATGGGATTCTGAACACTGAAAATTAACAGCCTGTGTTCAGTTTTCAGACACAGAGCATGTGATAGTGCAGAGAACACAAGTTACAGAATAAGTGTTTCACAGTGCAACAACCAAAGTAATTTTTTTCAAGCTGGGACTATGATGGCTAAGTACTTTTGAAAGTTAATAATTAGATATTTCATGCTAAACTGCATTATGACTCTGCCTGCAAAAAACAGCTATTAATCAAACTGTTATGTTCAATGCAATATAAAGACATCATAATAGGCCAGCCTGGATTCTCTTTTTACAAAAGCCAGCAAACAGTGTGCCTCTTACAATTACCTCCAGAAATTTATGCCTAGATCAAATTAAATAGGTCTTGCTTTTTTTTTTTTTCTGCTTATAGTCATTTCTGCACAATTCCATAGTGTTTTGTTCTTGATTCTGAAACTGAAAGAAATCTATAAAGAACAGTTCTACAAGGAATGATACAGTAATTTTTTTACTTCATTGCTGGAAGTAACAAGTTATTTTAAGGAAAAAACTTCTTTCTAGTAAAACTACAACTAAAATAAAAATACAAACAATTATTGTAAATATATAGCCACAAAAATACACATTAAATTTATCTCTTAAACAGGTTTATTACTTCACTATATATTTGTATAAAGATTTGTCTTCTATAGCTTTGGCACAGGATCAGATTTATTTAGTTTATAAAAACAATTATTTTTTTTCTCCATCAGCTACCCAGAATGGAATTGTTTAGGAGGTATGCTTTGTCAAACATTACTCTGACATTAAGAAAAAAAAACAAACTCAAACAAACATGTTTGAGTTTATTTAGATCTTTTAATAAGCATTGAGGCTTCAGTATTGTTTATGTCTTGTCCACAAGAGTTTCTAATATATCAAGAATTTTTATTGTGTATCACTGGAAGAAAATGCAAGAGAGAGGCCTCACCTACAATAATATTGCTGCTCTCTTCTTACGTTACTTATGGAAGAAATGACACTGCTACTGACATAGCCAATACAGTGAAATACATCCAAACACAGCATCAAAATTTTAAGCATGTCACTGCCTAGAGCTGTTAGAAGATTTAGGAACCAAAGAAACTGTCATAGGTTGGGGTTTAGTCTGCTGCTATTCATACCATCCTGCCTCATGCCAGTTTCAAAACATGAAGTGCTGGCTGGAGCAAAGTATTATGGGGCTTGAAGTTCAGATTGTAACATGGGAGGCTTCTTGTTCCAATTGCTGCTTTTGGGTTCTGTGGTTTTGGGTGTGGGCTCTTCCACTGTGATGACGGCAGGACAAGGAGGGTTGAGGGAGTAGTTTGGCTCGGGCTTTTTGCTTGCTTGCTGCTGCTTTGTGCTGTGCTTTCACTGCAAATAAGGCAATTATGCATTTTGTGCTATGGTTATCTGATTTTGCTCAGTAAACTCTTATCTCATTCTCTTTATCTCAACACAGATTTTGTGTGTGTGCTGTTGTTCGCTCACTTCTGTGTTGGGAAAACATACTGGTTCGGTTTTAACCTGTTGATTTTTTGCTTGAAATCATTGCAACCTTCAAGATTGTCCATCTTGCACTGGAAGAAGCTTAGTTGCCAGTTCTGAGATTGGTATGATGATTCACATTCCTAAACACAGCTATATCTGTACTATTTTCTTTCTAAGATATTACAATGTCAGAGCCACCTAGCAAAGTTCAGCACCCTTGGAACACATGGATTTCATAAATGTGTAGTCACCATTCTCTCTATTATAATTTTTGCCATTAAAAATCAATTCACCTATGTGTCACTACAGAAGGGGAGTGAAAACTGAAACACACCTGTTAGTTATATGTAGCGTATTGGATGCAATGTGACTGCTATTGATTTTGCAAGGCTGCAGATGAGAACAGTGTTTATCTGCACACCTCATAGCATACCTTTAATGCCTTCATTTTAAAATGCTTAAAAACCAGCTATGGGAATTACTCTTAACACAACTGCAGAATATTCAGCAATCTCAGTTTCTAATTCCTAGATCTCTGTTTTATCCCAAGTTTACCAGAGCTGAGAGTGGTCAAGTTAAATAGCTCTTGCACTGGAAAAACTCACCTCTCTTCCACTGCTCAGGAAGCATGGGGGATGAAGAGATGTCTCTTTTGGCATCTGGCTTGTTCAGTCTGCGAACTGAGCATCAAGTAATTAGCAGTACACTCCAGAATAGAAACCAGTATTGTACCAGTGGTGCAGTAGCTGCATCATCCATAATGACTGAGAAGATATCCTTCGTTTAGATTTCTTAACAAGCTTCACATTTCATACATTGATTGTAGCTACGATGTATAGAGAGTCGCATTTCCTAAGACAAATTCTGACTTAAGTATGTCACCTCTAAATTCTTTTCCTTCATGTTTCATACTGTCTTAACTATCCTCTTTTTTTTTAATGCCTTTAAGTTCAAAACCATTCTGTCCATTTTAGTCATCTGCCAATGAAATTAATATAATTATTTACTCATTTAGTTTTTCTCAGTAAGTAAACTACTATTGTCTGTTTTCTTGCCTCTACTCTACTTACACTATGATTCTTTTATTTCACCTCTTCCCCCATCTTCTTTCAACAGCCTATTTGTACAAGCTTAATCCTCTTTCATTTTGCATAGTCTATTACCCTCCCAGTCTTTTTGCCATTCTTCAACACTCATTTCTTTTTATTTATCTTCATGATTTCTGAAATACTAATATTCTACCTGATTCTGTCTTGTTATTTAGGCACATATTTGACACAAAAAATACAAAAATATTTAGCAGCTCGCTTTTCTATGCATCATTTCTACTAGAAATAGGCATAGTTAAAGGATTTTAAAAATCATTTTCCATAGCTTCCTGATCTAACCATACATGATTTACAGGTGTTACTTTCTTGTTCCAGATAACAACTTGCCATTAGGTGTAGTATGAATAGCAGGTCTCCAAAATACAGCCATGTGAGTCTGTTAGCATTCTATGGCATATATCCTATCAGGAAAAAAAAAAAAAAAAGAAAGAAAAAAAAAGTCCCACCTGTTCTCATCACCTCCTTGAGGAAGAAAAATTTGTTCTGTGATGGAAGGTTTTAAAACATTCAGACTATACACAGAAGGCAGAAGATTTGCACCTACATTTGAAGATCTCATCCTGCCCTTTAAAGTCAACATTTTCATAACTCTTGGGTTTATTTCCAGTGTGTGATCCAGTAAGAGTGTAGATGGATGGTTTCCAAATTGTTTGTGGCAATTAAAACCTCCTAGACTAGGTTGTTTGATGCTCTTTATACAAAATAGAAAGCATCCCTAGTGCTTCTTGAGTAATGCATTTCCTTTGCACCCTGGTAGGGCAACTCATGTTTGTAAGACAATTGAAGCCACTGACCACTATATGGGTAAGAGCTTTTCTGTTCCTTTGGATTTATATTACAGCCTCTCTCTTTAACAAAATGTTCACAGCATCCCTTCTTTCAAAAATGTTCGGATGAAGAGTCAGTATCTTGATATTGTTGAACTGTATTATTTCCAAGAAGACTGACATTGTTTCGTCCATCTCTCCCTTTTGAGGCATAGTATCAGAAGGGTTGGGATATTGACTGCTTACCCCAGCCTAGCACTGGACAGCAGGACTGGCTATGGTTATACTTACACCAGAAAATCAAGTGGGCCAGTGCCTGCTTTCTGGCTATGACTGCAATGGCAGACTTCAGGGGGTACCTGTGTGCCAAAATCTATTTTTATCTTCCGTCTCCTAAAACACCTAGTAAAAAAACATTCCAAGTCTCCTGAACAATGCTCAGCCATCATCCGGCAGAGCGCCAATTTGCACAACTCCGAAAGTGCATGTATGAATCAATGATTAATTGCAGGGCTCAATGTATGAATCAATGATTAATTGCAGGGCTCAATGTATGCCAGTGTTGGAGCCTGTGATTTAGCCCTGGTCAGTTTACTGGTGAAGATTCAGGTTCCAGATCTCTGGAAAAGAGAAGACCAAGAGGAGTTCTTATTAATGTTTATAAATATCGGAAGGGTAGGTGTCAAGAAGAAGGTGCTAGTCTCTTTTCAGTGGCATCCTGTGACAGAACAAGGGGCAATGGATGCAAACTGGAATACAGGAAGTTCCACCTCAACATGAGAAAAAACTTCTTTACTGTAATGATGACAGACAACTGAAACATGCTGCCCAGGGAGGTTGTGGAGTCTCCTTCTTTAAAGACTTTCAAGACATGTCTGGATACATTCCTGTGTGACCTGTCCCAGGTGATCCTGCTTGGGCAGGAGGTTGGGCTTGCTGATCTCCAGAGGTCACTTCCAACCCCAACCATTCTATGATTCTATGATGTAGCTGACCTAAAACTTTGCTATGCACCTATATACACCTATATACCGATATACTATAAACACCTTTACTATGCACATCACTGGCACAGAAAAGAAGCACGGATTAAACTATTGGAGGATCCCTGCCACAGAAAGGGAGATAGCATCCTTCCAGCTCCCAAGGGAGTGAATAAGAGGTAAAACTTTTCTCTTTAGAGCTCACTCCTCTTTAAAGACAGGCACTGTGAGAGTATGAGAATTACTGTGAGTAATGGGCTAGTCATTCTCATCTGCAAAATGAGACAATATGATACCATTTTTACAGTGATGATAAAATGGAAAAATTAATTACTTTGCCAGTGAGAAAGCAGCTTATATTATGGGAAAATTATTTTGAAATGTTCTTTATATAGGCAATTGTTCAGAAACAATACAATGGGAAAAAACAGAAATGTAAGTACAGTTATTTCTTAGAAAAGCATCTGCAGATTGTTACAGTATCTTTAACCTGTGCAGCTTGACATACCAACAGTAGTTTCTATGGAATGAAAATCTATTCAAACAGAGAAGATCCAAATAAAACTCAAACTTAAGTAAATGATGGCCAGGATTTTTATGGGCTGAGTTTTTCTTTAAACAAGGAAAAGACATGCCTTCTTCTGGTTAACACTGTAGGACTTCTGCAAACTGAGAAAACCTCTTCAGAGGTGTGTATGCAGATGAGGATACACATGCACAGTAGACATATTGGTAAGGACATAGATTAAATTCACACATACATATGCATGAACAAATATACTTCCAATTGTGGACAAAGGGGAAGAGTTTTCACAGTAGTGAGCTCACTAGTAAATGAGAACTACTGTATAAACCAGACTTTGCACAACTGCCTCAAAACATCTTAGTAATACTAGCAGATGGAGATATGAACATTGTCAAAAGAGGATTCGGTTTCCTATTCCAACCTTGTAAGTCTTTGACACTGTGGCAAGTTGACTTTGGTCAGCTGCCAAACATCTGCTGAGCTTCTCTCTCACTCCCCCTCCTCAACAGAGTGGGGGTGAAAATCAGATGAGAAACCTTGTGGGACAAGATAAACAGGGAGATCCTTTGCCAGTTACCATCATGGGCAAAGAAAACTCAGATAGGGTAAAAATAAAATAAAAATAAAGTTGGATTATTAAAAACAAGGTCAGAACCAAAACCACCTTCCTCCCTGAAACTTCTCCTTCTTCCCTGGCTCGACTTCATTCCAAACTCCTCTACCACTCATACCTCCAAGCAGATTCTGTCTGCCACTCCTCACTCACATTTTTCCTTTGCTCCACTACAGGTCTTTCCTTCAGACCGCAGTCTTTCAAAAACTGGTCCAGCATGTGTCCTTTCCACAGGGTACAGTCCTTCAAGAACAGTCTGCTTTGGCGTGGGTCTTGCAGGATGCACAAGTCTTGCTAAAAAACCTCCTCCTTCCTGGTCTTCTCTCCATGAACTGCCATTCCTGACAGGATTTTGCTCTGGCATGAGGTCTCAATGTACTGAAGTGTGGTATCTAGTCCACCATGATCCTCTCTATAGCTTGCAGTTTGATATCTGCCCCACCTTGGAGAACCCTCTTCTCCTCCTTCTTTACTGAATTTGATGTCTGCATAATTGTTTCACATTTCCTCATTCTTCTCTTCCAGCTGTTGTGCAGCACTTTTTACCCTTTCTTAAATATTTTATCATAGATGTGCTTACAAGTGATTGGCTCAGTTTTGGCCAGTGGTGAGTTCATCTTGGAGCCATCTAGAACTGGCTATGTATCACAGTATCACAGAGCTGTCCAACACTGAGGGAAGCTACTGGTATCACAGAATCACACAGAATCACAGAATCAATGAGGTTGGAAAAGACCTCAAGGATCATGAAAGTCCAACCTGTCACCCAAGACCTCATGACCACTAAACCATGTCACCAAGTGCCATGTCCAATCCCCTCTTGAACATCTTCCAGGGATGGTGACTCCACCACCTCCCTGGGCAGCACATTCCAATATCTAACAACTCTCTCTGTGAAGAACTTTCTCCTCACCTCGAGCCTAAACCTCTCCTGACGCAGCTTGAGACTGTGTCCTCTTGTTCTCGTGCTGGTTGCCTGGGAGAAGAGACCAACCCCCACCTGCCTACAACCTCCCTTCAGGTAGTTGTAGACAGCAATGAGGTCACCCCTGAGCCTCCTCTTCTCCAGGCTAAACAACCCCAGCTCCCTCAGCCTCTCCTCATAGGGTTTGTGTCCGAGGCCACTCACCAGCCTCATTGCCCTTCTCATGAAACTCACCCCTGCAGCCCACTCATTGCCAGCACCTTGCCATGGACACCCAGCACAAAGACCTGGCTTAGAGTGCTACAGACCACTCTCTGAAGAGGCTCTATTCTCCCACTTGGCAAACTAGACTGTCCACAGCAAGATCAGAAGAGCCCCACAGCAGCACACCAAATAAACCAAAATACAGTGTACCTCCGTTCTGATAGAATCAACAGAAAGAAATTCACAGCATCCCAATCTGGGATTCAACAAGTAATTGTTAAATGGGTACCTGGTTATGTCAATTTCCTTTCACTTTTCATTCTTTTTCTTAAGTATAATGTATAGGTGTTTCTTAACTATCACATGCATGCTTAGTGTTTATTAGAGTGTGTCTATCACTTTATAGGAATATATATATATATGTATTTATACATACACACACACCATATCTTCAGCATTTCTAATAAACAAATATGCTTCCACTATCATGAGTTGTTACCACCTGGAAGAGGTTGCTGGAATGCAGAAAGAGGGGAAGGGAAGGGAAGGGAAGGGAAGGGAAGGGAAGGGAAGGGAAGGGAAGGGAAGGGAAGGGAAGGGAAGGGAAGGGAAGGGAAGGGAAGGGAAGGGAAGGGAAGGGAAGGGAAGGGAAGGGAAGGGAAGGGAAGGGAAGGGAAGGGAAGGGAAGGGAAGGGAAGGGAAGGGAAGGGAAGGGAAGGGAAGGGAAGGGAAGGGAAGGGAAGGGAAGGGAAGGGAAGGGAAGGGAAGGAAGGGAAGGGAAGGGAAGGGAAGGGAAGGGAAGGGAAGGGAAGGGAAGGGAAGGGAAGGGAAGGGAAGGGAAGGGAAGGGAAGGGAAGGGAAAGGAAGGCAAGGCAAGGCAAGGCAAGGCAAGGCAAGGCAAGGCAAGGCAAGGCAAGGCCTTTTTACCAAAGCCTGTAGTGGCGAGACAAGAAATAACGGTTTTAAACTGAAAGAGGGTAGATTTGAACTGGACATAAGGAAAAGTCTTTTTATGGTGAGGGTGGTGAGACTCTGGAATAGGTTGTCCAAAGAAATTGGAGATGCTCCATCATTGGAAGTATTCAAGGTCACGTTAGATCAAGCTTTGAGCAACCGGGCCTAATGAAAGATGTCCATGCCTGTCACAAGGGAGTTGGATTAAATGATCTTTAAAGACCCCTTCCAAAACAAACCATTCTACAATTCCGTTAAAATAACTACTAGATGATTCAACAGTCAATGTCACTGTCACTAAGGAAAAGAATAGCACTCTTGCAAAACAAAAATTGTTTATAGGTCATTGCATACGACACTGAGACTGGGACAGCTCAGGTTTGTACAAATAGTTGCCAATGTAATTCTATGAATGGGCAAATACACCACAGCATTAAGGAATTGTTCAGTGTGACCCCAGACAAGGGGTCCCTAGGCATATCTTCCCACCTATTTCTAACATGTCTGCGTGAAATCTAATGTTTCTGGGAAGAGATTATCCATGTCTGTATCACTCAATATCAAGTACACTGTGGTCTCTCCCAGTCAGGACCACTACATGCTATTGTGACACAAAGAGCAATTAATAGTATTCTAAAATATTTCAGACCTACCTGGTTATTACTTAAACTAGATATTATTCCAAAACCTCTTATGATATTATAATTTTTCTCCTAAAAGGCAATGCTCCCATCAGCATTGGCAGTCTATTTTATTGTCTCTAACATGCTATTTTCTATCCAGCTGAATACCTACCTACATATCTCAAATTGCCTTATAAATATTTTTTCATTGTCTTATTTTTAAAATACAGCTGTAAGATTTCCAACTGTTTTTTTCAAAGCAGAATTCCCTTTCCAAACAAAGAAATAAAAGCTTTATTAACAGATGGAGTGACTTATGTGTATGTATTTTCACCATTATTTCACAGGATATTTTGAAGCATCCATCTTCACAGCATTGTTCCATCTTGCTTGAAGGATTACGGCAGTCTGCATTCAAAGGACGAAAGCAATGCCAGGATTATCTGTGGAACTCCAGCCATTTCCAGTGATGTCCTGTCTTTTCTATTAAATACTAAGCTGCTCCCTAGAGGTCCTCATTAGGCCTTTTTATTTCTGCCTTAAAAGTTGTCCTCAAATACAATAATTTCAGATTTAGGATCAGAGTACTTTCTGATGCATGGGACAAGCAAACTCTGCAGCAGTTCCATTCCTGTATTTCACATACAAATAGTGGTTAACTGCTTATTTCTTATTTCTTCCGCTATTTCACCATAAAAGCACAAGTAGATGTGGTTTTTGACCTCCTCCCTTTCCTCGCGCCACCACCTGCCAATGAAGACATTCTACAGCATAAATAATTAATGCTGTCATCTTGATTCCTAGGCTGCTACCAAGAAGCGTGGCCTCTTCAGTTTCCTTTCTCTCCTCAGTCATTGCTGCATCCATAATGAAGTGCAACATGAACCTAACATTAAAGCTGCAAATTTAAACACACAGATGTTTAAACACACTTACAATAATGTTAGGACAGCAGAGCTGTATATGTCCACTATTTCTGACACTTGGCAAACATAAGGTCTTGCAAAAAAGCCTGCTAGCAGGACAAGGAACTTGACTCCATATAGTACAAAGACTCCTCCTTCATCTGTGATAAAGAACCTAATGGCTCTGTGATTTCTGCTGTCTTGCTGGCAGCTGCACCATAGTGCACCATTGCTGGTCGATAGTAGGCTGAACATGAGCCAGCAGTGTGCCCAGGTGGCCAGGAAGGCCAATGGCATCTTGGCCTGCATCAGGAATAGTGTAGCCAGCAGGACAAGGGAGGTTATTCTTCTCCTGTACTCAGCTCTGGTCAGGCCACACCTTGAGTACTGTGTCCAGTCTGGGCTCCTTAATTCAAGAGAGATGTTGAGGTACTGGAATGTGTCCAGAGAAGGGCAACGAAGATGGTGAGGGGCCTGGAACACAAGCCCTATGAGGAGAGGCTGAGGGAGCTGGGGTTGTTTAGCCTGGAGAAGAGGAGGCTCAGAGGTGACCTCATTGCTGTCTACAACTACCTGAAGGGAGGTTGTAGGCAGGTGGGGGTTGGTCTCTTCTCCCAGGCAATCAGCAGCAGAACAAGAGGACACAGTCTCAAGTTGTGCCAGGGGAGGTATAGGCTGGATATTAGGAGGAAGTTCTTCACAGAGAGGGTGATTTGCCATTGGAATGGGCTGCCCAGGGAGGTGGTGGAGTCGCCATCGCTGGAGACGTTCAAGAGGAGACCGGATGAGGCACTCAGTGCCATGGTCTAGTTGATTGTTTAGGGCTGGGTGATAGGTTGGACTGGATGATCTTGGAGGTCTCTTCCAATCTGGTTGATTCTATGATTCTATGATTCTATGAAAGTTGTTTCCAACTTTTCTTCAAGACCTCCAAGTCTCAGAAATAGGAAACATAAGAATTCACTTTTGTGTAATTGCAAGGTAGGCTGATATGAAGAAGTTTCAGATTTTTCCCATAAGAAACAAGTTAATGATGGGGAACACTTATAAAGCATTATTAGCTCAGATCCAGCATCAGCAAAATTGTGTTAAAAACCATGTCAGAAGCTTTACAAGAACTATGCTTTGACGGATTTCAAATTCTAAACAAAGGCTTACTCAAATGTGCTCCACAGCCTTACAGAAGAGTTGTAGTATCATTATACCACACTGTTGTGTTGCTTTGGTTGCAAATTGTCAGGTAAGAGACATTGCCCTTAAGACTGAATGCAGATATCAGTCATTGCTGTTAGTACAAGTACAGGATTATAGGGAATATGGAGATGGCACCTACTATCACATTCAGAATTACCTATAGGAAATCTAAATATATAATCTGCTTTATTGCATGCCAGAGAGAGGTAATTTGAAGCACTAGTGAGGCACAATACTGGCTCTCACTGAATTTCAGAAAATACCCCTGTTCAGGACCTAAGGGTGTGGGCAGTCATTGGTTTACATTATTAAAATGGAGATAACCTCTATGGCTTGATTCAGTTACCTTCCATAGAATCATAGAATGGCTTAGGCTTGAAGGTACCTTAGAAATCATCTACTCCAACCTCCCTGCCACAGGCAGGTATGCCTCTCAACTAGACTCAGTTTCCCAGTAGGCACCTAAAGCTATTTGAGATGGCCTGCAGCATCTTACCTGTACTTCCGCTGCTAATACAGAAGGTCTCCCATAACTACTTTGTCATATCTGCCAGCTTCATATACACGTTTGTTTAGGGCACAAACAATGGCCTAAGGCATCTCTCTATGGATGGTCAACTTAAGCCATTAGCAACAGACTAGAATTAATTTCACCTAAACCTGGCATTTAGTCTAAATTGCTTTCCCAGCCTCTGGTCTATTATCAGTGGTCAAACACAGGCACATTCAAAGGATACTCATTCCTTACAAGACAATTGAGATGAATTGTCTTTGGAAATTTGCATTCACTTACTTTTCTACTAATGCAGTTTTAAGTATTCACCTATTCTAATGAATTATCATCCAAAATATTGTTTAAAATAAGGCAGCTGGGATTCAAGTCTCCAAAACCAGAATTTTGACTTGTATTTCATTTAGCACCTTGTAAGTTTTCAGCTTTCAATGGAACAAAGCACTTTTTTCCCCTAATGTTCAAATTATTGTTTTCACAATGTGGAAACAAGTGAAATTTACACTTTTGAGGAGGAGTATCATGAGGCCTACCCTTGACTTATATCTCCCAGTTACAGTTTAGTGGTGCACACAGATGGTCTTGTCTTTAATTTAAAGATTAATTTCTAGAGCATGTGGTTTTCTAAGGCAGCATTTCCCAGCCTTTTTACCCTAATGAAAATCCCTCATATACATTCCAGTGGAGCCTCCAATATATATACAACAAATTGAAGCAAATTACCCAGAGCAGCATTTTCTTGCTTAATTTAGTATGTCTTCATATTTTTTGATGAAATCCTTGCTTAGACTATCAGAAGAAAAAGATAGGCTACTAGTAAGCACTTTCAAAAACTATATTAAAATTAGCCAGAAATCTCATCACAAAATCAAGAAAAATATAGCATCAGTACATAGGGCCATTTGAGATACCAACATAAAACTGACCAGATAAGACACTAGGCTTCTGAGATCTCAGTTCTCTTATTTAGGTCAGGCAGGATACTCTAGGATATCTCAGATGTCCACTGTACCCCACACTAGGTCTCTAAGCTGTTGTCATAGTCCACCCAAATCCATCCCAGGGGAACCTAGAGAGCTGTTGACTGACTAAATGCATGTTAGGGTGAGCTAGATACCTCTGCAGGCTTCACTGACTGTATTAACTAGCAAGGCTCCATTGAATAAAATCAATTCAACATCTGCCTCACACCTAGATAGAAAACTCTATTTAGATACTCACGTTTAGGTATCTTCTTTGAAGATTAATCCCATCCTCAAATGCAGGGTCTCAGTTAGTGCCTTGATGTAGGCCTTCAGTGCCTTTTGAGATAGTGCAGGACATCTGAGATACCTGGATGTCATTGGCAGACCTGACCTGAGACCTGTGGGAAACCTGAATTCTGCTGGAGCAGTGGTGGGAGGCCAGGCAGGGCAGCTAGGTGGCCCAGGGCTTTTCAAAAGTCTGTAAGTATATTTAGGAAAATGGAACCAAGACCCATTTATTCAGCATCTCAATCTGAATCATGCTCAGTCTTTCTGCCCCACTGAGATCTTCAAGAGCAGATCTGCATGCATATTCAAAGTCTCTCATGGTAGCTGTCTGCCAAGATACCAAGTCTACAAGGCCTTTCGAATTACTTTCAAAATGCAATCTGTCATTAGCAATGCTGAAAGCAAGAACAGTTGTTGAAAGCAGCTGAGGATCCTCAAAAATATGGGGCAAAACTACCTGACACCAAGATAATGGTGAAAACTGCAAATTAAAGGGAAAAATGTACTTAAATCAATCAGTTATCATTCAGAATTCTAACAACCAGTATATGGTGTGGAAGGAGGAATTCAAGATACAAAGAGAAGGAAAGGAGAAAGGTAGCTCAGGACCCAGAATATTCTGAATTTCAGGAGAAACAAAGAGAAAATGCACTCAGCAGTGGTTTCTGAATCTTGCAAAACAATTCCTTTGACCTTTACCTTTTCCTCTTCACCTCATTCTGCTGCATGCAATTTTGCATCACATGTGAAATACAAGTCTTCATGTCAGCTCAAGAGTAGCAAATGTCTGGCTTCATGGTGACATGGAACCAACACACCTGCTTACAAAGGGTGACTTCTCTAATGCTGTTGCAGACCAGACAGGAGAAATGGAGGGAAATACTGTAGTGGTATCATCAAGGTTTTTTAAGACCCACTTTAATTCACAACAAAGGCCACCAGACTGCAAACTGTTTTCTGTGTACTAAATGTTTATTATAAAATCACTAAGAATTGGAAAATAAACCACACAATATTTAAGAAAAAGTATGAGTGCTGGTCATCGTCCTGGAATACATTAGCAAATTAGGAGCTAAATTAGGAGGCTGATAAATATATTAGCATAGCACCAATAATGTATAATGAAACCTTTAAAGTAAGATAGGGAAAAGGAATAAAGGTATTAAAAATAAATGACTTTTTCTACAATGGTACATGCAAGGGGTCTCCACTGTATTAAAGCATATAAAAATAATGGAGAAGAAAATTGAGTTGTGAGCACTGAGATTTTCTACATTTGCTTATTTTTAATGTAGAATTCAAGCAGGTGTCCAAGGCAATATACTATAGTTTCATGTATAAATGAAGCAGTAAGATTCAGTAACTTGAAATTAATTTAGATTAAAATTGAAGTGTAGCTCCAAATGGAATTGAGTTGTGAAATAGCTCTGTCAAAAATGAATGGAGATCTAAATTTAAAATGACTGTTGGCTAACAGAATAGTGGAATATTGGTTAAAGACTGATGTGAAGCCCACATTTACTTGAAAGTAGATATAGCCCAAGTCTTTAAGGGGAAGCATTTGGTCCATATAAACCATCATTTCAACTTGTTACCTAGTTAGTAACATTTATTTTCCTTCTTAGTTTTATAAATAAAAAATCATCTTTAAAATACCACTGTACAAATCTTAATCAGATTCTTATGGCAGATGAAAACAAAATATTTCTTTACCTTCTAATAATGCATTTAAGCCATATATGTTCTCTATTTATTTAAAAACAAGCAAGAAAAAAAGAAAAAAAAAAACAACACTTCAGTTTCCTTACGACAGTAGTAACTAAATCATTTGGCTATTTTATTAAAATATACATCAATAAGAAATGCTAAAAATCAGAAGTGACATTATTTTGGAGGGTGAATTGCTAATAAAGCAACACAGATTTTCAGCCTGTGTGAAACAGCTGGACCATGACGAGATCACATTAGCACTAATTAAAATGATATTTTTTGGTGCAGTTTTTGTTAATCCAGCTTCATTGGACTCAAAAGGATTTTTGAAATCTGTAATAAAAGCTATTATGTAATCTTACTCTGGTTCTCGCTTGCATCAGGTTACAGTGTGAAATTTCCCTATAATAAACCATATTTTCTTAAAACTCTCACTCAATAAAATCAATATTAAGATTTTTACTATTATGGCTGGTTTTTCCCAATATATGTTCCTCATTTAATTAAAAAAAATTAAAGCTTTAATTTATTTTTGCTTGATGAACAAGAAAAATATCATATTAACGGCAACATTTTGCCATGTTTCTCTTTCTCCCTCACTTTCCCGGGTCCCTGTTGTTCCCAATGTATAATTTGCAAAACATATTGCTTCAATACTTACAATGAGAGAGGCGGCCCAGCTGTGGGAGGGAAAGGACAGCAGTCTCCAATATTACCATAATAATCTGCCTAAGGTCCCATGAGCCCTCTGGAGTATACAATTCTCTATACTGCAGGCCCCAGCTGGAGAATGTTCTCTTGACATGTATGCCAACCTTTGCCTGCAGGCAAAATAAAAAAAGGCAGAGAAGTAATCATGAAAATAAAAAATCTTGTCAACTGTGGTAGGATGCAGTTTCCATGTTTTTTGCTCACGTAGGCAGTCATTGTGCTAACAAAATGATAGGAAACTTTAAAAGACTGCAGCTGGTATGTGTTATGCTGGAGAGGGGAAAAATATCATGTGCCACACTAATTCTGCAGTTCTAACTTTGGGGGGAAAAAGGAGCAGTGATATTATATTACTGTCAATATGCATGACAGCTTTATTTACCTCCCTTTCCGATGGCTGCTCATTATGGGATTTAAACTGGAAAGTGAAACCCTGACAGTGTGGTGCTAATTGCAAAGGGCCAGATTGTGATCCTCATTGTTTTGTGTTGGGTGATTGCAGTTTTTTTCACAGCAATGAGGGCTCTCAGGCAAATAGTCTTGCTGGCTCAGTGGGACTAACTGGGAAGTAAACGTCCATCACTGAGAATGCTGTGCAATTGGCTCAGTGAACTTTTCAAGGAAAAAAAAGCCAGCAAAACAAATAAAAATAAAACAAAACAAAACAAAAAAAAAACCAAACAAACATGACTTCAAGTAATGCAGTAAATGGGGAAGGCAGTTGGATTATGTATGCATAAGATTAAAGGCCAAATATATACTCTTGTTCTTCAGTTTTAAATTCAATTTGAACCCAAGAACGTAAGCTCTTTCCTCTGATTACATTCAAACAGGTGTAAGAGGAACTGAGCATCACTGAGCTCTGAACAAGTCCAAATTTTCATATTCTTAAAAAAATTAAAAGCAATTTTCTCTAAAGAAAGAAAATTGTGTAATAGTCATGAGTCTGAGGCTGTATTTTCAAAATAGCATTGTCAAAGTAGGACAAAGGGTTAATTATCATTTTAACCCTAATTAACACTAAAACAAGATTTCCTTCCATTTTCCTTGGCTTCTAGAAGACATTCCCACTCAAATGCTTGATATTTCATCTCATAATAATCCCATGGATTTTACAGGTGTACTCAAGGTAGAAAATATTTAGTACTAAATGAGTAGCCAAACTGAAAGCCTTAACCCTCCTTTCTGAATGAGTTCAGCATGTAGCATCCATCAGAGTCACACATTTCTTTATCTAATACCTTTGGATAGAGCAGATTTGTGTAACCATAAACCTGCATGCAAGCAGTGTGAAAATGGCTGTGGAAAGCTAACAGATCAGAAGACAGCTGCTTCCTGCTCAGAGGAGGCAAGCATGGAAGAGACCCAGAGACGGGGGCTACTTCCAGCAGAAGAAGTTTCAATGCAGTCACCTCTTCCTCCTCCCTTCCTACTTCGCCCTAACCCACACAAAGCTTTTCTTTATGCAATTAACAAAAACAAGCCTAACTAGAAGTACCAAGAAGTACTTTTCACCTACCTATGTGTGTGTACATAAATATGTTTGGGTTTTTTTCTTCTCCAAAATCAGTTTTCATCTCCTTTGCCTCCTGTCGTCAAGCCACCTAGAAGGAACAAGAACATGTATAGCTCAGTAATTGCTCTTGGAGGATATGTACACTAACAAGTTAAAGAATTAGATTTGTTGTCTGAAAGTGGAAGTCATTACTTATGCTGGGTGGACTTGGGAGAGACCCTGTCTGTCTGGCACATGAATGAGAGAATTCTTTAAGTCTGCAAGCCAAATGGAGACTAACTGAAGATGCTGGAGAATTTAAAATGAGAAGAAAATTAAAACAAAATAAAACATATATTGAAACTACTAGGTGAAGTTTAAACAGCCCAGAGAATACTTGGATCCAAGAGAAAGAAGGAATCATGGCCAAAGCATTGTTAGACACGGCTGAGCAATGTTCTCTCACAAAACTACTGGAACTGAAGAATGTGACTTTCCAGAAAGAAGGGGGTTTTCATAGTCCAAAACACTAACCCTTAAGAGAAGTTCTCATGGAGTGCAGATTTACATACAGGCGTCTAAACTGTCTCTACACCTCTCTGCATCTCATCATGTGTAAGAGGGCAGCTCAGTCAAAATTAATAAATAAATCCCACTTCCTGCTGTGGAATGAGTAGGAAACCTGATTACTCTCACTGAAGCTGAGTTAGGCATATAACCTTGCTACTGGACTCATCTCTGTTCTTACCAGAATTGATCTAAGTTCAGGATGGTGTGCGTGCCTTCTCTGTTTTCTTACTTGTTTGTTACCTCTTACTGCTGGTTAACACAGCTCCATCAGTAAATCAAACATTTCCTAGTGCATTCCTTGGCACTGTGGTCAACTTGTGCTGCGCAGTCCAGATGAGAGCAATTAAACTCAAACCCTACTACTCTCTGCGACATCTCCTTGCTTGGCCAAAACTGTGGGCAGAAAGACTTTCAGTGTTATATACCAGTACAGATGTAGCATGAATGAATTTTGCTTGTATTTGAAATAAATTTATGGAAAGTGTTGAGGCTTATGCATAAATGCATAAAAATAGTTGCCATCCTGCAAAGCTACTGTAAATAGTTCAAACAAAGTAGCCTACAAGGGGTTTACAGACCTCTGTGAAACATTTATACTATATTTGCTGGTTCAATCACTTAAAAATAAATTAGGTCTTACACAAAATGTCACTGTGACATAAAAAAACTAAGTTATTTTTCACTAAATGTAACACACTAGCTTACACAAATGTGGATGCTTTATGTCCGAAACAGTTTTATGAATCCAACCAAAATAGAACATATCATTTGGATTTACCTGAATTTGCATTTTCCTTCAGCTTGATTGCTCAGAAATATTAGGCATGGCAGGAAGTATTTTGGTGGATAATATGAGTAGAATGGTGCATAAGCTATATGAGTAGAAGAGGAGGCCACAGTTATTACAAAGGAAAAAAAAAAACACTGTCTAGCAGAAAATGCATTTTAACAACTGCAGCCCTCCCACAATCTCCAAATTATGATTACATGATTCCAAGTTTTTTCTTGATGGTAGGAATACGAGTGGGTTCTTTCCAAATTAATCTTCTGTCACTTTCTTCACCCAGCAGGATGAGAGAAACTAGTCTAACCCATTTACCTTAGGCACCTATTTTTGCATGAGATTAAATCTGGAGGTTTTTGTCTCTCAGCAGGGAGAGCCTAGTCAGCTAGCTGATGAAGAAACCAAAGTTAGGTAAAATGAATGGCCTGTTTCTGTTACTTCAAGTTGGTTTGGAAAATCCCTCAAGGCATGAAATGTGCCAAGTACCATTAAAAATCCATCTCCAGATCTCTGTAAAATCCCAACCACCTGTGTTATGTGCTCAGTTTGCAAGTACTTTTCTGTGCTTTACAAACTCCCCTGGCTCATGTCAGCAGAAAATATTTGCAACCAACCCAAACAGCTCCAACTGCAGATGCTGCTGAGAAGCTGGCTCACCCTCGTAGGAGGAGGTCAGCTGTCAGCACAATACCTTAGAAAACTGACAAAAGCAAAAGCAAAGCAAAACATGTATGTATGCAGCCAAGAGTTACTCAACAGCCCTGCGACAAAGAGAACATACTGCTCAAGCCTCCCACGCACATGAGGTTGGATATGTCACAGTGACTTCCACAGACCTGACACTGAAGAAGCGTGGGTATCCACCTAAGGAAGGAAAAGGAGATCAGAGCATTCGCTCCGAACAGGAAGACAAAATTAAACCAAGCATTTCTGAAAATGGCAACAAGCATTTCTACCCTTCACTGAGTGAGACAACATTGGGTATCTGTCACTTTCCTCACTGCAATAGGCCTTCAGCACCTACGCTGAGCCATGCGAAATTATTGCCCAACAAATTTAGTTGCTACCCTCATTATGGCTAGCTTCCCACATTTCCTTAAAAAGGAAATAGTAGAAAACTATTTATTCATCCTGGAAAGTTAAATTCCCTATATTATTTTGGAGCAAGGTCTGGGCCATCCACTGAGTACTTGGCAGTCTCTGTGCTGTCAAATATTCTTCTGTCCTCTCACAAACCTTTGGATGATTCTGAAATCACTCCAAATCTCTGTTTTTATGCTTATCCCAGAGCCTTGGAGCTGCTGATTCGGCAAGGGAATACATGCTGAAAACATCACACAATTCAGAGATGTGACTGGGAATAAAAGGATTTGTGAGTTGCTATGGAGGGATCACCTAAACACTGACTGCAAAAGGAAAATATATATATATATATTTCCTTGTGATTGAGAGATTTTCAAATAAATGAAAAGGAGAATTAAAGGTTTTATGTAGAAAAATTCTTAAGCAGTATCTAAAATATTGAATGCAGCATAAACTGTGTGACCCCCTTGTCATGGTATAGAATCATAGAATGATTTGGGTTGGAAAGGACCTTAAAGATCATCTAGTTCCAACCTCCCTGTCATGGGTAGAGACCAGGTGTCTCAAAACCCCATCCAGCCTGGCCTTTAACATTTCCAGGGATGGGACATCCACAACCTCTCTGTGTAATCTGTTCCAGTGCCTCACCAACCTCACTCTAAAAAAATTTCTTCCTTAAATCTAATCTAAATCTACACTCTTTCATCTTGAAAACATTACCCTTTGTCCTATCATTACATTCAGTGGTAAGGTATGTTGCACTTTTGTCAAGGATATGAAATAAAGAACAAGGGAAAAATAAAAACTAACAGACTACAGTTCTCTAAAAGACTGATCCAAAACCCAAGAGAAAAATTGGATTTTGATGATTTTTTCTTTAGTCTTGACCAGTTTATATCTGTGTGTGAAAAAGAGTTTTGGAGCTTATAACACCATAAGAAGGAGTGTCTACAGAAGGTCAAATCAGACATTTCCAAGAGTGTTATGAAGCATGATAAGCAATAGTATGGGCTTTTAAAATTATTAAATGGGCTTCAAAATAAGGTTGTTATTTTAAAGTTAGGAAGATACTGATAGGAACTTAAAAGAAACCCCTTCCACAAGGAGGAAAATGCAAAATGCTAGGAGAAACTGACATAATAGAAACACTCAAAAGATGAAGAGGATTTTGTGTGGAAAACAGACAAGAACTTGAAGTATTGAATGAAAGTAAGATTACGATATTAACAACTAGAAGAAAAGAAAGTTGTGTCAGGTCTTGGAGTCCTCTGTTTCTGAGTTGTCTACTATCTGTTAATTTTATTTTCTCCTCCTCTAGGTTTCCTAGTGCTGTCATCACGCTGGGCTCAATTCACCTCCTATTCAAGAAAGAGATAACAATGCTGTGACTGAGTTGGTTACAAAAGTGAAAATGACTGTGATAATTCAGATTAATGTACAGACATCAGTTTTTCTTGGCAAGCTGTTAACACAGATGCAAGTCTTTACAGAGGCACGGTTCTCTTTTCTGCTACCCAGACTCTCTTCTCTCTGATTTCCTGACTCCCAGTGGAGGTAAAAGGGGAATTAAAAGGGACAGCATCAGGGCAGGTCATTCTGCTTCTTAGTTGTTTTCCTTGACATCCACTTACAAACTTAAAAGTATATTTATTCACTGTTTGTTTTGCTGTCATAACTAAAGCCTTCCATCAGATACAAGAGCCTCACTTTGAAATACACCAGATTACCTCTCTCTCAGAAAGCTGTTGAGGGCAATTCTAATTTACTTCTGTAGAGTCTAAGGGAATGGAGAAGCTACTGATGGAAATGTCACTCACTGGAGGGCCAAAACTAATAATATTGCACAGAAATAAAACTATAAGTCTGTCCAAACAGGAAACATAAGAATGCAATTCATCCAACTGTAATTAAAAAATAAGAAAAATCTCAGTTTTGGAAGAGGAAGGGTGGGAAAGTAACTTACTTCCTTATCTGAAAGATACAACTAAACCAATGGCTACTCTTAGGTAAGTAATTAAAAAAGAGGAAAAAAACCCAAAGAAACAAAAAAATTCTCATGCACAGAAGACTGATCTGAGTTTACAGGAGCCATGAATTCAAACAGCCAGGGCTGGTGGTCTCTTGGTACATGGAACAGTACTCCTCTGCTGGAGCAATGGTTAGCGAACTATGAGACCCAGAATCACATTCAGAAAGAGACTTGAGACATGAGGCAAAGTAGGCAAAACTTAAAATCCATGATACAAAGCTCATTAATCCAGAAGTCAAAAATTCAAGACTTAATGGCTGAAGCATCAAATTCAAAATACATGTGAAATTCTGCTACTGGGAAAATGCCAGATCTGAATAAGAGCCACTGGGATTCATGAACTACACAAGAAAGTGTAAGTGCTGTGTGGTTTTCAATTTCAATTTCCATTCTTTAGAAGCCCTTACAAAGCAGTGTGCAAAGACAGCAACTGGCATAAGGGAGTTGGTGTCACAGAAAAAAGCATGCTCAGGTTGTTTGCCCTGCACTGCTTAAGCCAGAACTTACAGCAACAAAAGAGTATCAATAACAGCATTGCCCATTATTAAGGTCCAGGGACATGTTCTGGCCATATCTCAGCTACACACTGGGAGCAATAGGCCACTGCACGCAGCAGCCTCATACTTTTTTATGCTGCTGTTATTACTTTGAGTTCAATATAAGAAAACCCAGACTGCTGCCTGGGCAAGATGCAGCTGGATGCAAACTACTCCCTGGTCTGCATGATCAGGGGATGAACATTCCTATATATACTATGGAGAACAAATGATGCAGCCGAGGCAGTACCAAGTCCTACGTACAACAATTACTGTCATCTAAGAGACCAAGGCCCATGCCATGTCCTTCTCACCTCTCCACATTTTTTGTTCATAAAGGAAGTTTCTGGACTAGAAATGTTAATTAAGAGAAACTTGTCCCTGCAACTCTTCCCTCTCTCCTTACTCGTCCTGTTGTTCTCCTTTAATATCCAGTCATCCTCTCTGTAGGCCTAAGAAGAATCATCAACTTTTTCAGTTTTTTCCTGAGACAGATATTTGTGAGTTGGTAAGTAATGATGCTGCTGTCAATGTTGAGTAGGAATGTGTACACTCTAATAGCCAATGAAAATTCCTATCGTTATTTTTTACATGTTGTCCATATGTTGACATTCTTTATTCAATAGAAGGGACTATGGAGTATGTGCTCTTCTTAAAGATTTGTTTGCGAGTGAAAAAAAAAAAAAAAAAAACTACTTTTCTAATGGACTTTTGTTCCTTGCATTTGTTTATCTATTCTTCAGTGTCAGGAATAATCAACAGATGTAATACATTTAAACAGATGAATTTGTAAGTATTGTAAGTGTTGCTGAAAGACTGATGCCAGCTGCTGTGGTACAAAGCTGGTCATACATCAGGAATTGCATGTTAGCTCAATGTAAAGCATTTTAAGAACCCAGACACAACAACAGCAACAAGAAAAGCCCCACAATGTGACTGCATTATTTGTTCAATATAGTCTACACTACAGGCTGCATTTGCATATAAAGAAAACCTTACCCTGAGTATACAGAGTTATAGAAAGAAGAGGTAGATGAGGTGTTAGATCAACTCCTCCATCTCCCTTCCAACACAGTATCATTCCCTGTTAGGTATATTTATTTATTTCCCTAGTCTAGATTAAAGTGGGATTTAGTATTTAGGCTTCTTTCACAGAGTCTTCCCCAGCCCAAAAGATCTCACAGGCAGTGTTATCTGATACTAGATCTCTATTTTTTCATCTCCTCACTGCACCAGATTACCCTCAGCTCCATTGTTTTTGTTACAGAAGACTTTAGTCATGAGATATCTTGGGACTCAGCAAGAAAACAGCTTGATTATTCTTTACACTCCTGTTCACATTCACAAACAAGAGATATTTGGATATCCTGTGTCACACATATGGCAATATTAACTTGCACAATCATGTGATGACTACATTTTTAGGAATATTTGTCTTCTGTATGCAACCAATACCCATATGACAGCGTAACACGCCAAATAGGCAACAGTCTGTGAAGTTAAATTTGTCTTTAAAAAGAATTTGTTCTCACCAAAAGGGTTCTACACACAACTGAAAGTGATAACCTTTTTGTACATAAAAAATGTTCATCTTTTAAGAGTAATTTCCCAACTTGTTCATTCTAGAAGTGGGTATTTTAAGCTTTAGTTTTCTAAAGGAACATTTCACATGTTTCTTACCCTGAAGTGTGAGGAAGTAACATACCTGAAAATCACACAATGACATATATTCACGGAAGAAGAGCTACCCAAGGTGGCTTCACAGGAGAAGTTTCAGGCATACTGCAAATAATCTTGATTACAAGTCCCTGAAATAGTGAGTTCACTTAAAATACCTTTAATAACACTTTTTCCCAATATGTGACTACTCGGTATGGTCCAAACCTGTCATTGGCATTCATTTCTGGATGACCTGCACAGCCTATTTGAGGTTTTGCTAACTGCTGATTCTGCACCTACACTAAACACATGCTGATAAAACTCCTCACCATATCATTCTGTAGTTTGTATAGATAAGGGCTGACAGAAAAAAAATCCTTCAGGACAGATAACAGTTGTTGGCTTCCTCAACTGTGGCATATTTGCTCACCACCAAAAACCTTCACTCTCTAATGACACAACATTATTGCAGTTGTTCGCTCCAGTTAAAGAAAATGAAACATCAGCAATGAAGGGATGCTTTCAGCCTTGAGCACTGATCTCTAAAATAGATATACCAAGGCACTGAAATGTTCTAAACATGACAGCCAAACTATACGAATGGCATCAGTTCCTACTTACATACTGACTGGATCACTTATCCAAAGAAGGCTATTGGTTTTCTCTTTACAGAATATCCCCTTCTTAAAAAACATCTGCGTGCAGCATGCCACTGTCTCTGAGAAAGAAAACTTTCTCTTGGTGATACTCCACAAATTTAAAGTTTTTGTCCTTAGTTTCTAAGATTGCAATTCATACGCATGCACTCTCTACCAGACACTTGGGCCCTAACTGAGCAAAACACTTATTTTCCTGTCTTAAGGTCATCCTAAAAACAAATGAAGGGGCTTTTCTTGACTGAAGTGCTATAGAAATAGTATAATCATGTCTTTATTCTTCTCCTGGCTCCATATTACCCGTTGTAAGTGTAACTTATTTATAAGAGGAAATTTGGGTATCTCATTATTTTGCAAATTATTTCCCTATTACAATGATAATTAAAAATATGATCTCATTAAAAAGACAGGTATACACGTTGAAAAATAGGACTACACTAAACAAGAGCAGTGAAAGTTTTGAAAACAGAAGGGTTTGTGTCTTCAGTGGAAAGGCCAGTCAATCAAACTTGGGATTTCTACCTCAGCTCACCAGCCCATTAGGATTTAATAAACAAAATATTTTGTGGAAACTTAGCCAAGCCTATGCATTCATTTCTAAGTATTTAGGTATATCCAGCTGTGTGCACATAAACTTAATGGCATGGTCATTCAAAAATATTTAAATTAGAAGCAACGCATCATTTACAGTGTAACAGTATTGCACATCATGGTACCTATATCCACTGGTGGATAAGCAAGCAGATATGAAAAGGCCTTTCTACAGATAGGTATGGTCTCATAACATAACTATTAATACATCCTTGGCAGCAGAAGTGGTCATTTAATGAAGCCCATTGTACTCTGTGCATGTAATGTATGCTTTAACTTTCGTAAAGAGCACCTAGTTGCTTTGGCTTGAGGCTCTGTATAAATCATTAAACAAACATATTCAACAATTTATACAAAGTCAAGAAGCAGGAAATCTCCATTTCCAAGTTTAAATGTGCCTGCATGTACATCATTACTTTGTCAACTTGCCAACATATGCACCTCATCTACATACTGTATTGAAGACATTTGGCTTTTTTGTAGCCTATACCTACAGAATTTAGTATGGAGCTGTATAAAAATAAGTTGTAGTGATAGTTTCTAACATTTCTTTAAGTAACCAAGCCAAAAGAGGTCCAAGACCAGGTTAATAAAATTGCTGCTTACAACGAAATGAGCTGTGGCTGCAAATCACAAGCAAATTTGGACTTAGGGAGCAAGTATGATCTCTTCCAAGCTCACATTGGGCCTCCTCCAGAAACTGAAAAGGCTCAAGCACAGGCTTTAAACTTAACGTGAGTCATCACACTAGCATCAGTTGGACTTTTCTTGTGCTTAAACACATGTAAGTCTTTATAGGATTGGCATCTAAATGCGTATGGTTAGACTGATATGGAATACAGAAACTGCGGAGTGCATAACTAAGAAAAAATGTACTTTTATCATTGATTTTATTCGCCCAAACAGATCAGAGTTTTAATAAAAGGCACACAGAATAATAGTATAAAATTATTCTTACCCCTTATTCTCAGCAGCATCAGTCAATGAGACGAAAAGACTATATAGCCTATCCATATTTAATTATAAAGAAGGTTTCTCTCTGATTAATTGAATCATTAAACATGCACAGATACATTTCATGGTATTAAATATTAGTTACCTTCCAGTATATTAAGAAGTAAAATTCAGAGTGGATTAAATGGGAAGAATTATTCTTAGTGTATGTCTTGCAGTGCATACAACCCCTCACTTGTTTCCCAGGAAACAAAAAGGAAGCGCAGACATTCAACACAGAACAAGAAAATGTGCATAGGCTGCAGAACAACTGGCAAAAACCCTTGGCTTCTCTTTCATTTATTTATGGTTTTAGCTATTGTGCTGTTTATTCTAGCCTTTACAGAAGAACAATTCCAGTACTACTCATATTCCAGTACTGGCAGTTGGTGTTTGCATTAAGAATATAATAAAAATACTAGTTTAGGCATTAGGAGATAAGGAAAACTATATCCAACCGAATATCTGCAACATACACTCATAATAAGAGAGGACTTATTAATGTATTTTTATTTGAGAAAGCCTGTATTTTAAGTGGCAAGTAACTGTATTAGCAAATGCGGTGCCTGAGTTCAGAGGTTTTATATATATATATATATATGCATATACACAATTTACATAAGTTAAAAGAGAGTGTAAAGGGAGAAATTAAAAAAAAAAGAAAGAAAGAAAAAAGTGTAATTCAAAGAAATGACAAGGCTGAGAGAATGGTTTGGAGTGAATGTTTTAAACTGCCATGCTGTGCCTTTCACAGCTGCCTACACTTCATGTCATTAATAACCAGTAAATAAGATCTGCAGGTGGGCATATAGGGCACCCTAAGCCAAGAAGCTGTAGTTAGGGCTTCTGTCTCTAAGATGGGTGGCCAGGCTCATTTGCACAAGGCTGCTTATGTTTCCATACAGAAGTGTCACCCTATTTAGCATAGCTTCAGGGAAGCTGCTACTACACAGAGAATGCTAATTACTGTAACCAACTGGCAATGATGCATCCAAAATTAAATGGCCTGTGACTGAGCAGATGAACAATTTTTATAGCCCTAAGTTCAGGGAACATGGATATTCTGTCAAATTAACAGACAGTCTATTTGGTCTTAATAGGTAAATTGAAGTCTTTTAAAGGACATTTAGATATGCTATTAAGTTATTAGTGTGAGTATAGTTCTCTCTCCAGTTTAAAGATGTCCAATTTGAATCTAAAGTATCTGCAGCCTATTAAAGGAAATAAAGTAAAAAATATAAGATAAAATAAAATATAAAATGTAAAATAATAAACAAACAAAACAACAAAAAAACACACATCTTAAAGCCCCTTTAAGCTTCACCTCCAGGTGAAACTGCAATATGGGCTCTGCTCTTACTCTAGGTTCTTGTATGTCTTGTACTAAGGCAAAATTCCCACTGAAGTGAGTAGCAGCTCTGAGAACAGAGCCCTTCAGGCACAGACACTGCAGGCTGCCTCCTCAGTCTTCAGTTCCAAAGAAATGTAGGGTCTTTTTCAGGAGAACACTGTAAGATCAAAGTTTTCACTTGACTTTCTGCAATGAACTTTAAAAAGTAAATCAAAGCTAAGGCCAGACATAAATACTCCTTGATTTTTCCTGATTGCACTTAGAAAATTAATTAGCCATATGTTTCAGCACAGATGATATAGCAGTTCAGCTTTTCTACAAATGATCTCAACAAATTTATGTATTCATCAACTAACTTTACTATCCTCTTTAAAATTACCAAAGCTCTTTTTCCACATAACACACAATACTTGAGAAAAGGGAAGAAAATTAAATAAACTCCATATAAAAAGGTTCCAAAAGACAAATTTTATTGCCAGACTGCAGTTCTTTTCAAAGGATGTTTTGTTGCAAGTGAGACCCATAAGGAAAGGTATTGGTGCAGTATATCTAGCGGAATGTTTCATTTATAGATTTACCTAGTAAGAAAGACTCTGGCTGCTTTCAGGAAAAGCAGAGTTGTAAGCAAGTCTGGCTTATGCTCCCCCCCACCAGATAATAAATAGCCGGGTCTAAACCCCACTGCACTTTGGATATGATTACAGCAATGCCACTGAAATCAAGATCTTTAGTTAATTGTCAAAGTTCGCTTTTTTTGCTGACCACATTGAACTGAAACATAGACATTTCTTCATCCCAGCTTCTCAATAAAAAGTATGGAATTCACCTCATCAGTCTTAAGACACATCTACAATCAGTCCACTCACCCTAGGGTCCCTTTATAGGCACTGAAGAAAAACTATGCACTTGTATAATACAATTAATCAAATCTATTTAGGATGTTTATCTGAAGATATGATGCATCATATCCTAGAAACCTTTTTGTTTTTTGTAGGGAATCCCAGATGTGTTTGATGAGATTTGTGTGTATATAGACACATGCATCTCCTTGTTGGGTGAAGGGGAGTCTAAAAAAAAATTCTCACTCATTTTCCAGACACCCAAGATGAAAGCTATGTACCCTGTGCACCCTTCAAAGTGTTCTTTATGGTTTCCTTGATGAGTGAATGCACACTGGGAGAGCTGACTTTCATGGAAACCAAGACTCACACAGGGTCTTCTCCTTCACCCTCGTGAGCACAGAGGGCTGGGGAGAGCTGCAGAGAGGAGCTTACCAAGGAATGAAGCTGGCATAACAGATGAAGCTACTGTTCAAGCTAGAATTAATAACATGATAAGAATATCACTGCAGTTTTCACATCAGCCCCTCTTTCCACTTGTTGGCTGTTTCCTCCAATTGCTTCTGGTTTTGCTTTTCCATTTCTCCATTTCTTTCCTAACATAACTCCCCTGGATAGATTTAAAAAACAATAACACAAAACTTATAAAACTTCAGTAGTTCCTGGATATATTTTATTATCTTCTTTCCCATCCTCTTTTGTCCATTTAACAATGTACAGCAGTGTTTCTTAACTGTGTTTTCCCTGAAACTAAACTCAAAAGCCAATTTACATTTACCTGAGCTGTGGTGTCCCAGGGGCACTCCAAAGCCTCTCAAGTCATGTCTGACAAGCTACCATCAACTATTAAAATGGGGCGAGGCGTTTCTGATTTAATCTGGTAAAACTGCTGTTAAAGACAACAAGAAAGTTATTTGACTACTGAACATCTTTGTAAACATTATTTTAATGAAGAGAGAGAAAAACTGAGACTAGAGATTTCAGAGGTAAAACAAGCAGGAAAGACTTGGGACCAATTTAGATCTGTGGCATCTTATATATCTTTCTGCTGAATGCCTGGTTCTGCAAAGAGCCATATACAATGCCCTGGTTGCTGCCACACTCCAGAGCTCTCTGATTTTGAGACAAGGGTAAACATATATATTAACAAAATGAAAAACAACACTATCGCACGTTTTTAATAAGAATTATTAGAAAGTCTTTCAAAAATCAGGTTATTAAATCAGTTTGATACAATTAATGCAAACTGTAGAGAGATAGAATCACCTACTGCACATACTCTCAGGAAAGATGTTATTTTTCTCCTACATTATTATGAAGTTAAAACAATTTCATTAAAATAAACATCTTTGCACAATCAGGATTAAAAGAACTCTGCATCTTTAGGGAGAAGTTTAATTTTTCTTGAAAAAAAAAAAAAAGATGGATTTCCATGAACTAGTAGCTCATATTCAGCTACAGGATTCATTCTTAGAAGTGCTGAAGTTGTTGAACAGTTAGTTAGTGACACAATACTTCAGTGGGAACACTCCAATTGGGTCATTTTGCAGGTGTCTGCAGCAAAAGAAATAGGAAGAAATGAAGCACTGCTATGGTTGACTCTCTCTGTTGCTTTCCACCGTTTTGTTTTCTTCTTTTCTGCCAGGAAAGGCTGTCCAGGATTACTGAGCTCAGTATAAAACTTAACATGGTACTCACATTCACACCAGCATCTGTCAAATCACTGGATAAACAGACAGCTGGTTTCCACCACCATACTCTTGCAAAGAAATGCTCAGAGGGTGATACATTTACTAGATCATCTCAGCATCCCTCCTTTTGAAGATGTCAGCTGCAGCTGGACTCAGAATCCACTCTGATTATGCAATATACAGACTGGCATCTTTTTAAGGATATAACTAGAGTAATTTAACACAGCCCCGTATTATATATCCTAGATAGCACTTCTTTGATGGAAATTACTGTCCCCAGAGCAGATAATACCCTTCTTGATTTGCCACAACGCAAAACAAACAAATTTTGTCCAGCATCTTGACAACCAATAGACAATGGAACCAAAAAATGAGTTTGACTTTGCAGCAAACAGATAAGGAGATGAGGGTAGTAAACAGCTCAGAAGTGGTAAGATCTTAAACCCTCACAGCTACTATAAAATAAATGGGTTATTTGGATGCTCTCTGCACATGTTGTCTCTGTCATGATCCTTACAGAATGGCTTTTCTGTGTGTGACCGAGATTTAAAGGAAGAGGTCTGAGAACCTTTTTAGTGTGATTTCATTTCTTACAGGAAAAATTGGTGCTGTGGATACGACCATTGTATACAAGCATGTTACATTTCAGCAGAACAGATGGTAAATAAGTAGTATGCATTGAAGTAGTATGTGTTGGCTGGGGAATAGGATTCTGAAAATAAAGCCTTTTTTTTCAGTGTTAGATACATGGACAGTCACACAAACAAAAAAAATCCATTCTCCATATTACACACATCCAATGTCAGCAAGAACAAGGAACACTGACAGGAGTTCACACGACTCCATGGCAATGCTGAAGAGCACAACAGGACGCTTTTCAGCCCATGATTTGAAGCTGTATTTCAGAGCCTCTCATAAGATCTGTGCCAGAATAAGCATGGGTTTTGAGTAACAATGGGCAACTAGTTTTGACTTCAGATATTAAAGATGAGGCATGGGTGTTACAGCTGGTATGTGATCCCATTACCCTGAAGTCCTCAATCAAGCGAGACTTTGAGGAACGGCAACTTATCTTAACATACTTTTTAACCTAAGAGAACCCAAATGTACTGCACAAGCTGTTATGGAAAGTCTGCCATTCACATCTTCCTGGCCTGAAGAAATTTGGCATTTTCAGCGTGAAGCACAGCATTCAAAGTAAAGCACAAAGCATGGGGTGGGAAAGGATTCACCCTGTTCAGTGAATGCTTCAGATCACTCCTCAGCTATATGCTCTTACCCTTTACGTGTCCATATTTGTGTTTCTTAAACTACAACAACAAGCATAAACAAAACAAAACAAAAGCCACAAGATTTCATTTTCAAGATGGAGATTATTAACTGCAACTGAACCAGGAATGTAAGTAAGCACTGCTTGCATTACTTCAGTACTGCTTCAGTTGTAGGGAATGTGCTATGAGGACTGTGTCTGCTCCAGATGCTTGGGCCCAAAGCAAATAGGCTCTTCCACACAGTGTCTCTCTTTAACCTTAGAGTTTCTGTTTACAAATCCAGCTCCTACAAAAGTACTGGGTTTACTCCAAGGCACAAGAGATGCAGTAGCAAGCTCTACAAGAGCATTCCCAGGTACCCTCACCATCCTGGGATGGGTCATTAGCTCATGTATGGCCTCCATGACAGAGATTACAGCACAGCTGGGAACATTCAACACATTTATCCATAAACACACCCCCTCACATATCTTGTCTGACACTTAGGAGAGGCTAAAGAGCAGCCAAAGCACTGTGCAGACATCAGGAAAGCACCATCCGTGACAGCCTACCAGAAATCAGGTGGGATGGGAAATACCAGAGCCCTGTTGCTTCCTCTCAGAAAAATCCACACTTACTCCCAAATTTCTCATTCTGCCAGGGATGACAGTGGCCTGCAACTTCCAGCTAAAGAGGTTTTATAGGTATCATACACCAATAGAGAAGCCCTACGGTATGAGCTGTGGGTACTCAGGACCTTCCAGAAGGAGGTGACAAACCTGCCGAAAGGTGGCACAATGTGCAGCAGCAGCTACACTGCTGGCTGGCCACTAAAATTAAATTTTAATAGAACTTTTAAAAATAATTTCAGCGTAAACCACAATGTATGTGAGTGAGCCTAAATTAATAAAAAACTATCTTTCAAGAATGAAGAATAAATGTAATCTGAGATCAATATTTATGAAGCTGTGATTAATTGACTGATGACCAAATGATTACAAACTTCTTTCTGAGGCAGCTACTCAAATGTATTAGCTTTGACAAAAAAAAAAAAAGACTAAAAAAATACAAACTGGGTCAATGAAAAAATGCATTTCTAATCAATTTTTAATAGCACTTAAGATTTTATGATTTTTTAAACTTTCCTTTTAATAATTAATCAGAAAAATGAATCTAATTTAAACAAGGTGGTGTAAGGTGTTCTGTATCTGTTTGATGGTATTCTTAATAAAGAAATTCAATTAAGGCTGACTTTTCATTATAAATCTCCTGTTTTAAGGAATGTTCTGATTGGCTGGTAAACATTTGAGACTGGGAGAATAACAGAGGTGAAATGCATTGCTCAGCACAATCAGCTCATTAAGATTTTACACTGTTAATTCTAATCTTCCCTCATTTCCAAACGAAAAAGAAAGGAAAAGGGAAAGGGAAAGAAAGGAAAAGGGAAAGGGAAAGAAAGGGAAAGGGAAAGAAAGAAAAAGGGAAGGGAAGGGAAGGGAAGGGAAGGGAAGGGAAGGGAAGGGAAGGGAAGGGAAGGGAAGGGAAGGGAAGGGAAGGGAAGGGAAGGGAAGGGAAGGGAAGGGAAGGGAAGGGAAGGGAAGGGAAGGAAGAGAAGGGAAAAGGAAGGGAAGGAAAGGAAAGGAAAGGAAAGGAAAGGAAAGGAAAGGAAAGGAAAGGAAAGGAAAGGAAAGGAAAGGAAAGGAAAGGAAAGGAAAGGAAAGGAAAGGAAAGGAAAGGAAAAGGAAAGGAAAGGAAAGAAAGGAAAAGGAAAAAGAAAAGAAAAGGAAAAAGAAAAGAAAAGGAAAAAGAAAAGAAAAAAGAAAAGAAAAGAAAAAAGAAAAGAAAATAAAAAAGAAAAGAAAAGAGAAAAAAGAAAAGAAAAGAAAAGAAAAGAGAAAAAAGAAAAGAAAAGAAAAGAAAAGAAAAGAAAAGAAAAGAAAAGAAAAGAAAAGAAAAGAAAAGAAAAGAAAAGAAAAGAAAAGAAAAGAAAAGAAAAGAAAAAAGAAAAGAAAAGAAAAGAAAAGAAAAGAAAAGAAAAGAAAAGAGAAAAGAAAAGAAAAGAAAAGAGAAAAGAAAAGAAAAGAAAATCTGTGATCTCTAACTTTTTCAGACTTTTCTGGTGTGTGGCAGTGCTTTGCCTCATTTCTTGCTACATCCCAGGGGACAGATCCTCATCTGGTACAGGCACCATAAACTGTACTTGAAGATCTCATAATTTTAGTCTAAATCAAGGCCTATTGCACCCTCACATATATTTCGTCAGTAACATACTCAGACATTTCTAACTGTGGTGTAAGGAAGAATGTCAGAGATTAAGCAGCAGTCAAAACTTGCAGAATAATGGCCCAAACTTGAAGATTTTCCCTGCATGGTTAAATTATCCTTCTGAAGTCAGCTAAATTTTGCCAGATAGAAGGCTTGAAAGAGGTCTTCTATGCATAAAAAGTAGCTAAAATTCACCCCTGTTCTCTGTTATATTGCCTATTTCATAAAGGCTCTCTATAGACTAGAAAATCAAATAAGCATAGGACACAAAGCACAGCCTGTTTATCTGTACCTCTTGATGGCCAGGACACTGTGGGGTACATCTATGGCTCATTGCAACCAGCCTCCCCCCAGAGAGTCCTCTGGAGAGCCCATGGAGATATCCTCAGGCTGAGACATAACATTACAGGTAGGTTAGAGAGCACCTGAACAGCATAATACTTCTGGAACTTCTTCCTCCCCTCAGATGTCATTTCAGTATAATTCAGTTTGTTCGGATAAAATATTCATCTGAAAAAGGGTCTGATGGGAAATAAACCCCTTGCATGATCCTCAAAAAGAAAAAGAGGCATAGACTAACGTCCTAGGTACACACACTGCACTGACTTCAGATATTACCCAGCATTTCTATTTACTTGTTTGGCTCCTTGCTGACACGCTGCAAGAAAAACTGAAAGTATCATAAGGGCAATATATAAAAAAAAAAGTCTAAAAAGGTCACAAAAATGGGTTTTTTTCCACAGAAAGTAAGATGTCTAGGTCTGAGCGAGTCACTTTGAATTCCTTTGTGGATCACAGAGCCTGACAGCAGGCATATTCTACTTTAAGAAGAGATAAAGTTACAGTGGTTAAGCTCAAAACAAAAACTGCATCTGCAAAAGTGAGTCGTCATCATTTACTGTTTTGTGTGAAGAAGACTAACTGCATCATGCTTACACAAGCCTATCAGCCTCAAACACTATTAAATTGCCAAAGCTATGCTTTTACTTTGCCCCCAGCCGACTTACCCAACAGCCAAAAATTTATCTTCTGGCCCCTAACGTTTATTTTGTTTCCTTCCTGATGGTACATTTTTTTTCTACAGTAAAAACCCAAAACATGGTTCTAAAGAGACAGATGACATTCACCTTCATTTTAAAACAAAAGCCACACAGGAACTCCCAAAGAGCAAGTAGCAAGAACAGCCTACATTGCTCAGGCAGTATACAGATTGTGTCTGAGAGCTACACAATTCCACTGAATGGCCTCAGAATCATAGAATCCTAGAATCAGTCAGCATTGGAAGGGACCACAAGGATCATCTAGTTCCAACCCCCCTGACATGGGCAGGGACACCTCACACTACAGCAGGCTGGCCAGAGCCTCATCCAGCCTGGCTGCAAACACCTCAGGGGATGGGGCCTCAACCACCTCCCTGGACAACCCATTCCAGGCTCTCACCACTCTCATGGTGAAGAACTTCTTCCTCGTGTCCAGTCTAAATCTCCCCACTTCCAGCTTTGTTCCATTCCCCCTAGTCCTATCACTACCTGATAGCCTAAAAAGTCCCTCCCCAGCTTTCTTGTAGGCCCCCTTCAGATACTGGAAAACCACAAGAAGGTCACCTCGGAGCCTTCTCTTCTCCAGACTGAACAGCCCCAACGCTTTCAGTCTGTCCTCATAGGAGAGGTGCTCCAGCCCTCTGATCATCCTGGTGACCCTTCTCTGGACACGTTCCAGCACCTCCATATCTCTCTTGTAATAGGGGCTCCAGAACTGGATGCCGTACTCCAGGTGGGGGCTCACCAGAGCTGAGTAGAGGGGGAGAATCACCTCCCTTGAATGGCATCAAGAAGACGGGATTAGGCAGCTGGTGAATCCTTTCCAGCCTAATGCAATTTGTGAATCTGTGAAACTTTATTCAGCTTTATGACTCAAACAATGTAAGTCTCAAGCTGAAAAGACTTAATTGGCTCAGTTTAGTACTCTGACTAGTTTATCTTGTCCTAAACACATTCCTTTCAAGCTCTCGTCAAAGAACTTTTCACTTCTGTGATAATGTTTCATATTTCCACTACTAATTATCTCAAGGTTTCTGAAATTTGAAGCACAAGTACTTAAGTGGCTGAGGTATTTTACTAATAAAGCCCTAATGGTAGGAGACCATTCATGGTAGGGTTCTTAAATTCTAACCTGTTCTTTTAGCCATCCTTTCTCTGTAGATTTACCAACAGCAGTGGCCAAACACCAATCTCCTGCATGCTGCTTTGATCCTCATGCCCCAGTGGCTCCTCGGAGGCATGCCAGACATTCCAGAAAGTTTTTTATCTGTTTCATCCTGGCTCCAGACCTAATGCAAAAGCACCCTCTATGCAGTACACTGTTAGGTAGCCTGGACTTTTTAAACATTTGTCACTTTCTGCAGTCACATTGTATTTCTCAGCTCTCTTTAACAGGAGATTGTTACCCCTTCAGCTCCCTTCTCCTCCTTCTCTCCTTTCCTCTCTTTCTCTCAGCACTACAGAAATAAATATTTTTCATGCCCCTGAAGAGTTGGTAACATCATCCCATAAATTACAACTAAACCTCAGGCACTACTAGATCACAAATAATTTTCATTCACTGACTAGACATCCAACTTCAGCAGAAATCTGCTAAACAAATAAATTTAACCTCCTTACACAGAAAACATATTCCTTTTACATCTTATTAAAAAAAAAAAAAAAAAAAAAAAAAAAAGCTTCTTTACAAGCTATTTTTGACTGAGAGAAAATATATTCATCCCAGCAGAGCTTTTTCTCTAACAGGTCACTTTCCAGTTACATACACTTTTTTGAAGAAGTGGAAGTCATGCCTTTGAAAGGGTTCCTGCTTTATCCCAGATTCATTTAAAAGAGTTTCACATGTCAAGAGTAAGATGCATTTCCTTGCTTTTGATTTCTCTTTCATGTATTTACCCTTCTTGCTTTGTGTATTGCCTATTCACATTTTTTCAAGAAAAGTCAATATAAAAATAAAGCTAAGAAAGATAAATAACAAGGATTCACAGCATTCCTGTCCAGTTCACTGACTGAATGATAAACTTACTCAATGAATGTCAGGCTTCAGCAGTGCTCTTTAAAGCTTGAAGTCAAATCATTTCACATTACTCTTGTAAAAATTCCCTGTGCATCCTCCTACCTAAGTGGAAGGTTGATTGTGCCAGGTCTATGAGCATCTCCTCGCAGTGGATGTCTACTCGCTCCATCTTACAATAATTAATGGCATGTTCATTATGTTACTGACTGGTTCTTTCTTTACTTGACATTAGATCATTTTCTCTGATGCTTACAAAAAAGTGTGGCATTTTAACACATGAGTACTCAGTCTTTATTAAGCCCATCTTATTCAGACCTGTCCTTTCTCTTCTAAAGATATGCTACCATCAAAGCCACTAGGGCTTGTCTATGCTAGAATGTCACTGTTGATTAGTTTGCTCTCTTTATTCACAGTGACTTACCTGTATCGAATTGAAATGCATCCATGCAACTCTGCTATGTCGGCCTAAGATACTTTCCTTGTTAATCATTGCATCCACAACTTTACACTTGTTTGAATTAGCTGTTCAACATTCTAAGCATTTATCATGTTGTACAATGTTAAATCACTCAGGTCTATAATTTTAGCATGCTGTGGCTCATTTACAAGAAACTACAAGAATCCTGGGACTGAGGTCAAACGAGCCAACTCCTAGGAGCTTCCTGTCCTGCCAGCACCACTTCCCAGCTGCTCTCCAGCAGCCTGGAAAGCACAGCACCAAGGCTCTGCAATTTGATGAGTCGTTGGTGCAAGGCGGATGGCAGACATGAATTTTCTTCTGTGGATTTGGCACTTCAGTTTCTGTGAACTGGGACAGGATCTTGCATCAGGCATTGTTATACAAGTCCACAACACTTGCAGGATTTGGGGGCTTATCACAATTCTCTTTTCCTTGTCACCCTCAAAGCTGCAGGAGCAAAGGCTATTGAAATCCCACCTCAGCCAAGAGAAAACACATAAGTAAGGGCCTTACTTCTTGGCCAAACTACCACAGCAGCACGAAAGCTAAGGGGTGATGCCAGGCACAAAACCACTGCTATGTACAAGATACTGCAGCCGAACACAGGGCAGTGGGGAAGGGCAGCTTGCGTTCTCCAAGTTTCTCCTGTAACATGTTCCCATTTGCTATATCATATTTTGAAGCAGGTAAAAAAAGAGGAATGCCTGAGTGGGGCTACAGGAGAGCTGGGAAGAGACTTTTTACAAGGGCTTGTAGTGATAGGATGAGCGGCTTTGAGCTGAAAGAGGGGATGTTTAGACTGGATATTAGAAAGAAATTCTTTACAGTGAGGGTAGTGAAACACTGGACAGGTTGCCCAGAGATGTCGTAGATGTCCCCTCCCTGGAGGTGTTCAAAGTCAGGTTGGATTGGGTCTTGAGCAACCTGGTTTGGTGGGAGGTGTCCCTGCCCGTGGCAGAAGGGTTGGAACTACATGATCTTTAAGGTCCCTTCCAATCCAAGCCATTCTATGAATTTATGACGCTACAAAAATCACAGAGGAAGACTCAGGGAAATTAAACAGGATTAAAACAGAGTTTATTTAATTCAGTGCAATGAAATCTCAGCTAGGGGCAGAATCATCGAATCGTTTAGTGTTGGAAAAGACCTTTATAGATCACAAAGTCCAGCCATAAAGATGTTTCTCTGGGGAAAGGCAAGCCCCTCTACGCACTTCGGCCTCCAGATGAAAGGGCCCCCAGCTTTCCTCGAGAACGCCACGCATATGCCAGGAACTCTGCAGGGGCCCCAGGCCACCTCCTCGGGGCCGCGGGACGACGAGGCCTGGCCTACCCTTACCCTGGCCGGCGCCGAGGTCAGGCCTCTTGCGGTGGGGGCAAGTGAGAAGGGCAGCACCAGCCCTGCAGCGGGCAGAGCCGGGCGGGGGCCACGGCTTCCGCCCGCCCTCGGGGAGCGCTGCAAATGCGCGTGGCACCTCCCCTTTGTCGAGAGGTGGCTTGGCCTCGTCGGCTTGCCGTAGCGGGGCCGGCGGGGAGCCGCTGCCGTTACCGCCGCCCGCAAGCCTGCCTGTGGGAATTCCGTGCTGGTAGTGCCAGGCCGGGCCGCCGCGATGGCGCAGAACGGGCCGAGTGTCACGCTGTCCCTCACGCTGCCTATCACCTGCCACATCTGCCTGGGCAAGGTAATGGTCCCCCCGCTGCCCCTTCATCTGAGTCCTCGCCTGCAGGCGGCCCGGTGGTGGGTACGGGGAAGGGAGACGGAGGCCCGCAGCCCTGAACCCACTAGATTTGTCTCTTTAAGGGGATGCAGCTCTGCGTTGGGAAAAAAGTTGAGATATGGGGTCCCATCTCCAAGGTGGGGGAAACGCGGGGGTGAGTAATGTCTCTTCTCGGGGTAGTGAGAGGTCCCTCTCCCCGCCTCGGGGAGGAGAGGATCTCGTCTCCCATGAAGGGCCTTTCCCACCTGCGAGCGAGCCGTGCGGCCCCCTGGTAGGAGTCTCTCGGGGGCTGTTGGAGAGACCCCAGTCCTTGAAGTTGCCCCCGCTCGGAAACATGGGTATGTGGCTTCCAGGGTGACGATTTGAGGTTGGGTGGGGTTTTTTGTTCTGTTTTGGGTTTTTCCCTTCCGGTATCAATAGGATGATCTCTTAGAACAGTACGTGAGTTTGTGTTTGAGCGTAGTGCTTTGTCGTAGAGGACAAATGAAAGAAAAACGGGATGTATCGCCAAGTGGATTTAAAAAGTATTGAGCAGAACTGCCGCAATGTGCAGAAGCAGTTTCCATTTCCTCCGTCTGACTTGTTCTTGGTCGCTTTTTCATCTCCCTCGGGAAACAGAAGGCTCTTGCTAATCTGTTGTTGTCTAAAAGCCCCAGAGCTAATTTCATAGCTGTCACTAATTGCTTCTTTGTACGTTCCCCACTACTCTTTTTTTCTTGTTTCGTTGCTCTCCAAAACAGAATAAACCTCTTAAAGCACAACGGTAATTACAAGGGAAGAAATAGCCTTTTATATTTGTACTCTGGCATTTACTGCTTGGTTTTCTTGTACCTCATGTGGCCTTTAAGATCTTCCCTGATGGAGTGATAACCAAAGAATGGGCACTTTTGATTGTACAAAGTAGGTGTAGTACTGGTAGTGAAAGTAGTGGAGCATCTCCTTTTTCTCAGCTCTTAACAGAGAGAGATACTTTTAAGAACCGCATTTACATATTTCTTAGCGTTTCTGTGGAAGATGAGCAAGACTTCCTGGATGTGGTCCTGTTACGTCTTGTTTCATATTTTTCTGTTTAATAAAAATGGAGAACGCAAATTTACTGTGTCTGTAATTCAGAGTGGATACTCTTGAAAAGAGGAGAGTGAGATTAAACTGAATCTGATCCTAGTGATTTTCTAATCTAAACACTTGGTAGATTCACTCATGGTTTGCTGTAAAGCCACTGTTTCATATTTCCACTTCTTTTCTGAGGTTGGTCAGGAAGAGGTTTCCATAGTTTTCTTACTTGGTGTCTTGCACTGAGGGTAATATATTAACTCCATATAAGTGATCTAATAAAGGTACTTGAATGCTTTCCTTTCTAGATGCGTGAAGCTGCCAAAGTTGGCAGCTCTAGACAGCCTTTTTTTAAAATACATATCTTTGTCACTATCTTGGAACTTCATGAAAAAACTTAATCAGAAAAAGCACTTCTCTCGAGAGTAAGGCCAGAAGAAGTTATTTAAGGGAAAAATCTAGTTTTGTCCTGCGTTGTAGGGGGCTGCAGAAAGCCTTATGGAGGGTTGACATATTCTGATACGTTCATGTTTGTAGCATAGGCTTCAAATTGAGTAGAAGGCCCACCCTACAATCCTCTTGTTGCTTCTGCAAAATTTGGAAAGGACTGCCTGCAAAATAGGAACTATTCAGTGTGCATAATTGTAAGAAAATGTTGAAGAGAAATTCACTCGGTAGTATTGACCGCTCTTTTTAATGAAGCAAAAATCTTCAGGGGGCATACAGACTTTAGCCCATTTTGTTAGTGTGAATGGTGTCATTAACTGTATTGACAAGATGTGCAAATAACCATTTATAATAAGAGTTAATTGATTTGGATACATTTTGTGTTTCTTACCTGAATGTTCTTTTAACATAGTCTGGACTATCTTCTAACATATCACTGTTCCTAAGTAGTAAGCAGATCAGAAGCAATCTGAAAGACCAAAGGTCCTTCTTGTTGGTTTTGGTGTTGACAGCTTACTTAGGCTTGAGCACATGATTCTGTGTGCATTGAAACATCCTTAAGATGTCTGGGAATTCGTGGCATCACTCTGCCTGCTTTTCCATGTGCCTGCTCCTCTGTTAATGCTGCTTGAGGGTCCAGAGATGCCTTCGAAGTGACCTATCTGTATGTGTGATTTTGGTCTGCATAGCAATCACTTTATGTGTAAGGGGAAAAATTAGAAAGTTGCTCACCTACCTGATCAAGCCTTCTCAAAACAGCTGTAGTCTTTCTAGAAATTATAGTTCATTTAGAAACTGAAACTGTGCTGTAATTTAAGCTAAATGCTTCTTTAATGAATATGTCACAATTTACCACCCCTTCACAGGGGTTTGTCACAGTCAGTGGCTTAGGGACCTGGTGAAAGGCAGTGGCACCCCTAGCCATTGTGTGACATTTCAATAGCAGCTTCTACTGTTGTGTCATGGATTACTTTGTGTGGATCCTGAGCCAACAAAAGCATACAGCTCAGCCCTGAAATGAAACTTGCAAAGGTGTGTAAATCAGAAGCACTGTACCCTGGAGAGAAATAAATGTGACTTACTATTTTGCTAGAGATATAGAGTAATCATTCACTTGCAAGAAGTGCGCTTCCATGTCAGGTTTGGGGTAACTGAGGGTCTCTTGCTCCCTGGGGGCAGACCTGCCCTCCTGAAATGTCTTTTCCTGTTTGGATTATGTTATGCTTTTCTGCTCTGTATCCTGTCATCGCTGTCCATATAACTATTCTCTGGCTGCTTCTGAGTAAGAAAGAAGTATGGCTAGAGAAAAAGTTGTTGGTTGTTTTTCCTTCAGGCTGCTAATGAAAAAGCTGGTGAAAGCTCTTTCCTAGTGAAGCAAAGCAGTAGATAACAAGATTTAAAAAAAAAAAACGCAATTGAAATTATAATATTTAAACATTTCCAAAGTATTGGGGTGATAATACTTGCATTAATCACAAAAAAGCCTCCTTAATTACAGGTGAAACTGTGCAGACACAGTGAGAAATTCCTTAGTGTGTCTCTATTCACAACTTCAGTAATTTGAGTTTCTGTTTGTGTATAGTTAAAGTCTTCGGCTTCCAGGACTGTCATGGGAGGTTTTAAAAATGCTGTGAATCATGTGATGTAGTAAAGGCATAGAGAGTAAACCAGAGAAGAAGCTGAAAAATTTGGGTCTGAATTCAGACCCATGTGTGTTTCAGTAGTAGAGCAGTTGGTTCTTATCTTGTGCAACACTGTTTGTATGGGTACAATTACTACAGGACCCATCTAATCTGTTTTCCCAAGTGTTTTTTGGCTATATTTTCCAGTAGCTTGCTTCTTCCTGTCAGCATTTTATTTTTCCTTTTCTACTTTAACTACTTCAAATAGAATGAAAGAGGAAGATCTTGCGCATGATGAGGTTTTCTTTTAAAGTTGAAATGATTCTCTTGAAGTGCAACACAGTAGAATCTAAAGTAATAGCTATTGATACTTCCGTGTCTCAAAACAGTTTCTTGGACAAAGAAAGGGGTAGAGGAAAACCAAGTAATCATTTTTAAGACTCCTAGCACAGATACTAATGTTAAGTCTTAAGAGTGAATATTACAGTAAACTGTAACAGTAGCTGCCATAAGACGTAAGTATAGGGGAAAGTCTTTTTCTTCTGTTTTGTATTTGGTCCCTCTATGCATACTTACTTTCAAACAGGGTTTATAGTTAAATGACAAGAGACAATAATGTATATTCATTAATATTTTCTAAAAGTTTGTTTACCCTCCTGTTTTGGAAGGGTTGGAAAAGCTTCTTGAAAGGATCTGTGTCTGATTGGAATATTTAATCCTTCAGTTAGCAGCCTCGTTCATGGGTAATGACTTATTTAGTAGCAATGCATATCTAGCAGGAGGTTTGAATTAGTGATTGCTGGTTCATGTTTCTGCTCTGTGGTTTTAGCCCTTATCCTTTTTAAAGCTGATTTCCATGAAGCTGATTATGTGCAATCTAGAGTTAATCTGTAACGCTATCCGTTTCAATGATACCTTTTCCAAGGCAAAGTGCTGGTTGTTGCCAGGAGCAATCCCTCATTCCCTCACTTTCAGAAATCAGTTAATGCCTGTCTTTTGGTCTCCTATCTAGGAAGGCAAATGCACTTCGCTGGAATGGTTGACTGCAGTTCTTGGAGGTTGTGGGTTGAAGGAAGGGTTTCTGCCACACTATACATTAATGAGCTCTTGCAGCCAAGGACCTTAGGTTTTCAAAAATGGGTATAGCTTTGATGCCTTCAGTAATGGAGGAGTTTGGTGTTGTGAGTCAGGAGGTCACTCCAAGTGAGCCGTGTGAAACAAGGGTCTCTTTCCTGCATGACCAGAGTTGCACTGAGATGTAGTGTATTTTCATATTCTGTTGTTACCTGAAAAGAGTTTTAAAGTATTCATAGTTTCTTTCTGTTGGCTTTTCTTTTGCATCTCTTTTTTTATTTCTTTTTTTCTTTTCCTTAATACTGAAAGGTCCGTCACCCAGTCATCTGTGTCAACAACCACGTGTTCTGTTCCATTTGTATTGAAGTGTGGCTGAAGAACAATAATCAGTGCCCAGCTTGCAGGATTCCCATCACACCTGAAAATCCTTGCAAGGAAATTATAGGTAAGGACAGCTTTAGGCTTTGAAATAACTTACTTATACTTACTGCTGGAGGAGATATTTTTTAATCCAAAGATGCCTGGATATTTTTTCCTCTCTGTTTTGTTTGGGTTTTATCAGCATCTAAAGAAAATCTGACTTTAAATCTTTCCAGAAGCATATGTAATAGCTACAAGATAAAAATTCCACAGATGATGTGTATGTTAAGGGCTAGATTATTCAGAAGCAGCAAGTATCCCCTCACTTTAGTGATTGTTTTTAAATCTTGGGTGGGTGGTGGCTTTAACTGAAGAAAGTGCATCTCGCTTGAAGTAATCTACCTATGCATTGCAACCTGTTGACCTAAGAGAATAGGTCAATATTTAACTGAGGAATAGTGTACTTAAATCCAGAATCTTAAATGAGTATGTGGTCTTTTTTCTTTTTATTCACCATTTCTTCCCTTTTGCTTTATTTTGCAAAAAGGTCTTTTAGCACAGAAATAAGACAGGGCTACCGCACCTGAATGAGGATTTGAACTTCACCAGAGCTAGGAAATGGTAGAATCGTTGTTTGACATGTCAGCTCACCTATTTGGTTCTGAGGGAAAAATATATTTGAACATTCTCTACTTTAGAAACTTACACGATCTTGTACTGATAAAATAAGTGCTTGGTTCCTCCACCCTTAGCTCTGTTTTAACAGTGTGGTCTTAAATAAGATAGGATTCTGTCAAGCAAAATTAGCCTGTTTAGCCTGTTGTGAAAGTGAAGGGGCTTTAAATCTCCCACGGTGGAAGATTGGTACAATATTAGTTGTTGGTAATATAAAAAGCACTATAAGGTGGATTACTAATATTGAACTGACTGAAAAGAAACAGTATTAACTTTTCTGTCATTCTGTGCTGCTTTAAGGAGGAACGAGTGAAAGTGATCCTATACTTAGTCCAGCAGTCAGAAAACACCTACGTAAAGCAAGGCTTGAATTGCTCCACAAAGAGTATGAGGTAAGAATATGGGGAGTGGTGGTAGTAATTCTGCTAAAGGCATGGTGGTATTCATCCCATGCTACAGATAGCCAAGTACAGCCAATTCTGTAGTTTTATGGGAATTTCAAGTGGTATGTGAGAGTTTGCTTTTTTTTTGTGGTTGGTTGTTGCAGTGCAAATGCAAACAATTCCTTGTTGCTCAGGGAGATTAAATTTATATTTTTAAGACTATTGCCCGCTCTAACCTTCTGGCATAGGTTAATTTTTATTCTTATTACTTTGTTTTTTTCTGGAAGGGAGTGAACACTTGGAAGTTTATCACCACTCTCCTACCTGAAAAACACTCTTAGGAACAAGGTAAAAAGCTGTTAATAAGGAACATGCTTAGTTTTGGGTTTTTTCAGCTGTTAGTTCCTTAGTAGCAGGAAGAGAGTAAGAGAGAGGAAATGGACATTGTATATATCCTTAACAGGGGGGAAGGAAGGGCTTAGGGTACAGACTTGCCTGTAGCTCATCTTTTGTCTTCTATGAAAGGAATCAGGAGAAGGAGGTCTCCTGCCTTTCTACTGAATCAACTACAAAAGCACACAGATAGGCACAGGATAACATAAATCTCTTGCAAAAAGTAAGTGTTTAAAATGGTTGTTCTCATGCTGGGGGAAAAATAAATTAGTTTGATTATTTGTGCAAATATGTCTTGGCCATATGTGGCCTCCTTTAGTAATCTCATCTTGAGCAACTGAAGTATTTAAGCTGGTGAACAATGCAGAAGTTACATTTTCAGGCTAAATTACTTATTTTATTCCTATAACAACAGGCTTTCAAATGTTTCGGTTTTCTGTGGCTTCAGACTGATACAACTAAGAGCTTTGTTCTTTGCATTTTGAGAATCTTTCCTAAGATGTTAACTATGTTTGTGTAGCTGGAGCAGCCCATTCCAGGCCATTTTGAATCCTGACATTTTCAGTACCTGAACATGTGATGCTTCAGAATTATATGAGAAGCATTCTCAAATAGCAGCAAATGAGTCAGCAGAGGACAACCTTAAGAACACTCTTGATACAAGAAATCCTCCCACAAAGTCCCCTAATAAGAGATTCATGCTTTGAAGCTTTTGGTCTACCTGCCAGTTTGTTCAGGGTCCTTTATGTAGTTAAGGGATTCCCTTTACTAAAACCTTTGCTATGGTTGAGAGTGAGGTTGATTAAAATCCTGCCTAGAGCACAATACATAAGCGTACTTAGATGTATGTGTAATTGAAGGCATGCATCTGGGCTTACCAGAACTCATGTTTCTAAAGAGCTGTGGGAACTTGCCAGTATTACTTAATTAATCTCAAGCATCATTTTAATTCCTGTGAATTTCTGACACCTTTAGGATGAAATAGAATCATTACAAAAAGAAGTGGAAGATCTGAGAGGTAAAAACCTCAGTTTACAGACACAGCTAAAATCTCTTCTGGATCCTATGGCATCAGCTTTGTCTTGCCAAAATGAGAAAACTAGCCAGTCAGCAAATGAAGCAGGTACCAGTGGCCCAGAAACCCCAGAGGAATGGAGCAAAAAGCTGAAAACTGCCAATGATATATATGAAAAAGTGATGGATAATGTGGAAAAGCTAAAAGAGGTAATAAATAACCTTTCTCCAGCTGTTTTGTAGTGTAACTGTCTTGCGTTACTTAAAGGGGAGTGAAAGCTAGTATGACCTCTGGGTGCTTCATAGATCCAGGGGAAAAAAAAAAAGAAAAATTAGAGTTCTAGTGATTCTTGATATATCATAGTATTCCCATATAGCCTTTGCAAGTGTCAGATGTTATTGCTTGTTCCAGTGAGTCTTGTATGTGACTCTTTTTCAACTCCTCTGTCACTCTGTGACTGGGTAATTGGATTATAGTAGCACTTGTCACAGTATTGATGATCAGATTTTTCAGACTTGCAATAATCTATATGATACATCTATTTTACAATATTCAGTGGCCAAACACATCACAGTTGGCTGAGGCAGATTTTGCACTATTGCCCTCCCCACTACCCAATATTTTTGGTGCAATTTGCTGAGACAGAGTAACTTGACCCTTTGACTGAAAATAGACAAGCTTCAGCATTTTATGACCAGAAGATCCTTTACTGGAAACCTGCAGCTTTTTATACATCTTTAATGTAATATAAAAGAAAAAAGCCTGGTACCACAGAAGAAGGCATTCAGGATATAGTCATGTGAAAATACATCTAAATAAAAATACCTTGCAAAATCTACCTGTGGATGCAAGAAGGATTCCTCAGACATTGGAGAAGAGTGAAATTTCAAGATTAATTTGGAAGGCAAGGTGAAAAGAACTGGACATGGATTTATTCAGAATGCCACCTTTATTTTTTTGCTTAACAATGCTGGGCTGCCATCTGCAAAAGCAAAGCATGTTTAGGACTTCTTTTTTTCTTCCCCTCTTTGTAAGCATTAATAGTGTGTACACTTTTTCTGTGCTACAGACTCAGAGGCCCACATTATACAGTTCTGTCATTCTGTTGTTTTTAATGGGACACTTCCAGATTTGCCTCTAAAGCTTATTCTGGCCCTGATTGGACTGTGCGATAAACACTAAGAGGAATAAACTGTGTTTCCAGAATTAGCTTTTTCAGACCCAGAATTCAACTTTACAGGCTGGGACGCGTCATCTGCCTTCCTAAGAAGATCCCAGGAGCTTCAAGTCACTTGTAGCAGGCTAAGGGGGATTTATAGCAAGGAGTTCTCGTCTGCCTAATTTTTTGGTTTGAGTTAGGTTGTTCTTTTTCCATAAAGGTAAACTGTACTGCTTTTTTTGCCTTTTTTTTTTCAGTTGGTTTGGTTTTGATGGGGATTTTTGGTTTGGTTGGGGTTTTTTGTTGGTTTGGTGTTTGGTTTTGTTTGGTTGGTTTTTGTTTATTTGTTTTCATATTGAGAAAGGTTTTTAACTTTTCCCCTGGATAAGTAGAAGGAAGAATATAGCAGAGACAGAGGGAATGGTGTGTTTGGCTGTTTTTCCAGCAGCTGTAGCAAGAAAAGGGGTTTAAGTTAATGGAGTCTTTCAATTTGATTGTTAGATCAGAACAGAGGTTTAGATGGATTTTAGGGACCAAGTCTTAAACTGTAATTATAAAATCATATAAGTTGTAAAAGACCATTAAGATCATCAAGTCCAACACTCTCTTCCCCATCTGTTTCCTGTTCAACAGCTGCTTAGTTCCAGAAGTACCTAAAGTCACTTAGCTCTTCTTTCAGACATTATTTTCTCTTCTGAGCATGCACTGACCAACACCACTCTGAACAGCAAGACTTCTTTCCCACCTACACTCAATTTGAAACTTTCTTACCTCCTGAAGTACCTGACCCAGGAGCTTCAGCCATCCATTGCTTCCTAGTGAGACAGGGTCCCTCAAAGTGGCAATTGCCATGACTTTCTGTTTAAAATAAGGTTGAGTCGAGAAATAGCAGCCATCTTTATAATCTGATGTGGTGTCATAAGCGTGGAAGTCAAGATACAAACTCAGTAGCAGAAATACTATACAAAGTACACCCATTAGTAATGCAGTTATGCGAATTTACTAATCTAGACATGCTGGAAGTGAGGATCCCTTGCAGATTAATGGCATGAAGGATAATGCACTCTGGAAAAAAGGACATCAAAGAGATTCAGTCCTGCCTTGACATGTGCCAGGTGGATGCCCTACCTGCCAACACTATGCAAGTCATGCAATTTCCTCTTTGATTGTGTGGCTGGGGAAACCATGTCATGGAAAGAGAGAAAGGTCTTGACCATATTGTCAAATGCTTTGATACCTTCTTGCAAGTGAGGTGTTCTGGATTCTTATTCATTGCTTTCAGGACAGGGGGGTTTGTGCTTTTATTTTTTAAATACCAAATAGTTGACACTCAGGCACCCAAGCCCTGGGCTTATCCTTCCCATTCCTTCTTTACCGGAAGTCTTTTATTTGCTCTTCCTGCCCCTAGGAATATTGTGGTGTTGGAGGGGTGGGGGGTGTTGGTTTGGTGAGGCTTTTTTTCTGCTTCACACTGGCTTAGCCACACCTGGAGACGTTGCTGGGGGTATTTGTGTATTTGAAGTTTTATGCCTCTCTTCTTGCACTGTTTGATGCTTCTGGAAAAAATACACTTCACTGACGAGCCCAATTGCATAGTTTCTTCATAGATTCAGAGAATACCAGGTTGGAAGGGACCTCAAGAATTATCTAGTCCAAACTTTTAGGGTAAGAATATAGTTTAAATGAGATGGCCCAGCACCCTCTCAAGCTAGGCTTTGAAACTGACTAATATAGGGAAATCCACCACCTCCCTTGGGAGTTTATTCCAATGTCTAATAGTTCCAACAGTGGTTTGTTTTGTTTTGTTTTTTTCCCCTCTGGCATCCAGTCCAAATCTCCCAGTAGCAATTGGTACCCACTACCCCTTGTCTTTACTATGTGATTCTTTGTAAAACAGGAGTCTCTCTCCTCATGATAGCCACCCTTTATGTACTTGTATATGGTTATGAGGTCTCCCCTAAGCCTTCTCTTCTTAAGGCTGAACAAATCCAGTTCTCTCAGCCTTCCTTCATATGACAGGTCATCCAGTCCTCTGATCATTCTTGTGGCCCTTCTCTTGTAGCCTTCTTCATCAGACATAACTCTAGACCGTGATTCTGTTATGTGGAGGAAGCGTCATCTAACTGAGACTATGGATTACAAGTCATCATAAAATCATAGCATTCTTTAGATTGGAAGGGACTTCTAAAGGTGGTCCTGCTTTCAGCATCTGGAGACTGAGCAGACAGTGAAGTGCAAAGAGTACTTTCTGCTTGTTAGGATATTGGCATTCATTGCTCTGAAACACGACAGCAGGAAAACTTCTATGAAGTAACTTGTTAACAGGAGTGTCTGCTGAACTGAGGAGAAGGAATTGACCTCAATTCAAGAAGTAAGAAAGATTGTGAATCAGGATCCTGTCTTAATCACAATGTCCTGGAAGAAAGTGAAGAAAGACTGCAAATAGATTGTCATAATGGATTTGCATCCACAGGATAACTATGCTTTAAAAACATGCCAAAAAAGCCTAAGTAATCATACTCTGATTTGTAATGGAGGAAGCTGTTCAACATAGTTTTGCTGATACCTGCGCATTGTAATGTTAATGTACTTAACGTATTTAGTCATGTGGAAAAAGAAACATGGAATTGCCATTAGTATAGCTCCTTAATGACTTTCTGTGCTAACTAACATAGCTGTGTTTATTTCCCTAGATAGGACACTTGCGATGTATTTTGGGAATATAAATAAAAAATGTCTGTTCGCGATTCAGTTTTGCAAGCCATTTCCCATGGTGATTTTTAAGTGGTGTCCCTGTCTGAAGGCTGTTTCCTGCTTTCACATTTCTAGTTCTGTCTCTTTAAAAAAGAGAAACAGCTTGTCCTATAAATATTAGAAGTCATTTCTCATTTACTGTATACTTATTTTTTTCCTTTTCTTTTCCTTAGGCAAATAAGAAACTGAGCATGGAAAACAATAGCCTTTTAAGAGAGAATTTGCGACTAAAAGCTGAAGTGGATAGTAGATCACCCCAAAAGTATGTGAATATTTTAAAAGCTAACATATTTTATTGATAGACTGTTTAACTGTTGTAGGACTTTAACTTAAAACTGTGGTGGTGTATGTGGTGTTGAATATCTGTCTGCAGGTAGACTTTGGAATTCTTATTCTCATAAACCTAGGTGACAAATGCAACTTTCAGAATAGCTGCAAGACTACAGTGCGGGAATATGACATGACTACAAGTGCTATTCCTTGTATTTGCTGGCCAGTTTGAAGGGCTGGGTTTGCTAGTTGAATTGCACTGTTAACTTACTTTGTGTTATTGGGGACCTTCTAAATCTGGTATATGGTCAAAGTGGAAGGGTCTGTTACTGAGTGCAGATGTTCTAGTTGTTTGTATTTGATTTGATTTGGTTTTATTTTGTTCTTCCTTTTGCTGCCTTTGGGGTTTATTTAGGTTCCCCATTCAAGGAAAGTCCCTGATAGCTTTGTGTCTGGGCAAATTATAAAGAATTGAGCTTCTGCAGCATGAGAACATCATTCCCAGAACTGACACTTGTGTTTAATACTCCATATTAAAACAGTTAAACATCAACAATGACCTCAAAAAGCAGAAACTTTGCCATACTGATTATGACTGTGTGCTAAGGTACCTCTCTGTGGAAGTACTTTGTGAAACAATGTGTTCGTATTTAAAAAGTTGTGTGCCTTTCTTTTGTTGATTTTTCTACCTTTTTTTTTTTTGTCTCATTCGTTTGCAACTTGGAAAGCTAGACGTACCATTGGCTGAAGTTTTATACGGTGTTTTTGAGGAAAGGGGTTGTGAGATACCTGTGAGAAGAGAGCTCTCTGGATTTTGTTCTAGTTCGCAACTCACTGTCTGGAAGATGAAATTCATCCTTGCAGAGAGCTTGCTTTCCAGATTGCTTGTCATTCAAGACCACAACAGCATGATCCTTGTGCTATGCTGTTAAAAAGCATAAAAGTTCATTCTGCCCTGAAAGTCTCCTAATAAAAAAGATAGAGCCCTGTATAAGACCTTGACAATGGAGAGGGCTTTAATGGCATGACTAGCTTTCCTTATAAGATTTGAGAGTGAGTTGGCAAGGATGGAAAACTTGAAAAGTAAATAGGTGTAACTAAACAAATCTTATAAAAGAAGAGCTACAAAAGATCGGCTCATCTAACTTGAGTTTTACTTATGTCAGGTATACTCCCCAGTGGAGAGACCTTCCATTTTGCTAGCTTGAGTGTGATTTACCATCTTGTTGATGAGAAAAAATAGAAATCAGAGGGGCAAGGATGTGACAAAATAGTTTTTGTGGCAAGTGAGGTTGATTGTTTTCCCATCTTTTGTGAGTGTGGCCTAAAACAATAGCCAGGCACTTCCTTCTTTAGAAGCACAAATATAGTCAAGTGTTACTAGAAATTGGATAATATCAAGGTGTTTTTTGCCTTTGCACCCCAGATGCCAGCCAAATTTGCCTGTCTGTCTCTACTATTAAACTTTTTAGGCTCCAGAACAAATAGTCATGTTGGGAATGATCTTTGGCCCATGCTAACTCTACAGATGTATATGGGAATTGAGCATATGAGATGAATCAGGCTTAAACTGGATGAGGAGCAAACACTTCAGCGTTTGCTGTTTTCATCAACTTTGTTTTTATGTTGAGCCCGGGGTGATGAACTGCGAGAATTTAAGCATATGCAAAGAAAAATTTGTACTGGAAGAAAGCCTTCCACTTCAAATTTAGCAATTTTGATTCACCCTATTTATACTCATTCAGTTCTAGTCATACATTCCGGACTGAATTTGTCCAATTCTTCTTCACAAGTGTGATTTAAAAGTAAAATTCTCATTTACTTGGTTTTGCTGTACTCTCAAGACTCTCCCATATCTGTGGTTTTCTGAAGCAATAATGCTTGGATAGAATTGGGTACTAGATTCCAAATAAAGCCTCAGTGGCACTAATTAGAGCAGAAAAACTGTCTTGTGTCTTGCAACATCTTGCATTGATATCTTGCAATATCTTTTTTTGCTGCTTCTTTTCAATTGGCACTTCTAGCACAAATGGCCAGAACCACTTCTGCTAAGTATCTACTTGGAAAGTTACCTTCGTACCTCATTTTTCATTTGTGCTGCTTATGTCCCCTTCCAAAGTGTAGGACTTTACACCTGTTTCTTGGCTTTCATCAGGTTGATGTTTTGATGCACGTGTCCAGCTTGAAACACTTACGTTAAATTCCAGTCAGGTGGTAGGAAGTGTCTCTCATCTTAGTGTTGTTTGCAGACATTAAAAACAGTCTTTCCCTCTTGCAGTCATTAGTCTGGTCGATATTTAGGCCCAATCTAATACCCAAGAGATTTTTTTTTTTTTTTTAATGTTCTCCTGGACCTAATGGCAAACTTTAATAGTATCTAAAGGGTCTTTCAACTAGACTTCACACAGTTAAGAGGGGTTGCAATAACTGTGTTCTTACTTTGCTTATGAAATCAGAATTGAAGACATAAGCATTGGAGCCTGACAGTGTCACTATAATAAAACTTTTCTGTGCAGGTACACCAATTTGCCAGTTTCAGTGTACTTTATACAGAATTATCCAGAAGATAATTTTTGGAAAAAGTTTCTGAATGGCTCTTTAGTGCAATTTAAAATAGCTACCTGACTGGATCTTCGTAATTGAGGGCCACTACCATTGTTTTATTTGTCATGGGGGCTGGAGCTCCTCTTCTGTGAGGAACTAAAAGAGCTGGGTTTGTTCAGGTTGGAGAAGAGAAAGCTCTGAGGAGACCTTATTGTGGCCTTCCAGTATCTGAAGGGGGCCTATGAGAAAACTGGTGAGGGACTTTTTAGGGTGTCAGGTAGTGATAGGACTTGGGGGAATGGATCCAAGCTACAGGAGGATAGATTTAGATTTAGATTAGACATTAGGAGTTCTTTGCTATAAGAGTAGTGAGATACTGGAACAGGTTGCCCAAAGACTGGGGTGGAAGTCCCATCCCTGGAAGTTTCAAGGCCAGGCTAGATGTGGCTCTGGCTAACCTCATCTAGTGGAAAGTGTCGCTGCCCATAGCAGGGGGATTGGAACTAGATGATCCTTGAGGTCCCTTCCAACCCTGCCGATTCTGTGATTCTATATTTCCTAGCTTCAGATTGTCAGGTACAGACTTATGCTTAAGCAACTGGTTAGATAACTAAAATTTGTATAAAATGTCTTTTGAAAGGATTTGCCTCTGTTCAGTCCCTTTACCACAAATAAAGTTAATTTTGTGCATAATGGTACTAGAGCTAAATGTCACAATATAAGTAGAGTAGGCTTTGCTTTATAGCAAAGGAAACACTAATGGCAGGTGAATGATCCCTTTCTAATGTAGACTCTGTACCTCTGACATCACAGGAAAAACATAATTAGCCTTCTTCAGTGGCTAATGGTCAAAAACTTTCCTTTTATCATAGTCTTGAGTTGTTATTTATTTGTTCATGTCCATCAAAACCTGCTGGAAAACGTCATGTATGTCAGTAAAACCGACATTGTAGCCATGTCAGGGATTTTCACACTTGTTTTAATTGATGATGTTGATTGATTAGATTTTTTTATTATTATTATTTTACTTTTTTTTTCCTGAAACGTTTCCAAGAGTAGACCTTCACCAGAATACCATACCACCATATAGTTGGTATATGCTCAAAAGCAAGTAGAGGTAAGTTTCTTGCTTGGATTCTTACCAAAGACCTGTGTTGGTCCCTCATTTCTCAGGCAAATCAAACTGATTGTTTGGTGGTCGTTGTATGCTCTTTCTTTGCTTTTCCCTTGAAGGAATTTCAGTGACTTCCATTTTCCTGATACAGAACAGGAAAACTTCTAAAACTTAAGTTTCACAGGATAATAAATCCCTATTGCTTCCAGCTCTACTTAAAACAGAAAACTGTTAAGTTTATTGGCAAGGCACAATAGATCTAAAAGCATTTTTGGCAAAGGGATGTTTGCTTTTTACCTGAAGGAAAGTAACTAGCAAGTCCATCTACTCCAGGGTATAGTGTATTTTATGAATGGTTAGATTCAAATTAGCTTGAACCAGACTTCTAGGCTTCCTAGGAGTCTTTTCCCTAAATATTTAATTTCTTCTGCCAGTTAAAATCCCTGTCTGAAAAAGTATCTGCAACATGAATAAAATTGTTGTGTTACCTCTTTTCTCTGGTTTTGTGAGTTATTTTATTGTTGTTGTTTTGTTGTGTAATTTTTTCCTCCCCTTTCTCCAGTTTTACTGTTATCTTGTCAAGATTTGTGACTTCAGATACTTGTACACTGAAATCTAAGGCTGTTGGCTTTTTAGGTCATTTTGTACAATATTCAATTTTTATCTAACACAAATACTTCCATTCGTGCCAGACTATTTGATTCAGTCCGTATTTCACTGAGCCTATGAATAGACTTCTAGTAACCTGTGTCCAGGATGCAGACACAGTAAGAATGCTGCTGTCTTTCTTGATAGAAAACTGGGTTTCTTCCTCAGCTCCCTGCAAGCTTGATGTGCCAGAGCAGTGGCCATCATCAAAGACCAGCTGTAGTTTAGCCTTAAAAGTAAATAGGAGAAAATGCTATTTAGTAGCGTTCAAAGCAGCTTTGAGTTCTTAAGTCATAGTATTAAAACCTGAGGAAGCACCCACTCCAGGAGTGAAGATCTAAACTTTAAGCAAATGGGTAAGGACATTGAGGTCTCATTGCTTGGTTTTGTGGGTGATTGCAGTCATTCTGAATGATCCTCTCTGTCTTAAGCCATTCACCAACCTTGAGTATGATGTCTTTCCTACATGGAAAACCAGGACTGTTTCACTGAAAGATGTTAAAGAGCTTGAGAGGCATTGCATGTTTGTCTGAATTCACCCAGTTTCCTAAGTGAAAGGTAAGCTCTTTTCAAAGAAAGAATCTTGGATGTTCTGGTTAAATCCTGCTGCTGTAGTCATCCAACAAAGAGTGAAGTTTAACCTTACGTATGTGATGTGAAGGAAGTGGATTTCCCTGATGCTCAGGAGAGGTTTTATGAGGAAAGTCATGTGTTTTCAGATGGGTTTGTACTTTGTGAACTGTGATGGGGGAAATTTACTGCTCAGTATTTGCTCATATTGAAAGTAACATGTTCTTTTACAAGCTTAGTAGAAACATTTGCTAGAGCTTATTTTCTACCTCCTTCAAAAAGGAGCTATTCTGTAGAGTGGAAGGGTTATACCTAAGACTTCAGTGGAATCAAAATCTGTTACTGATTCATTTATTCGTGACATTAGATCTTAAATAGAGCAGCATGATTGAGGTCTATCTCTTGACCTTTTTTTTTTTTTTTCTTTTGTGCTTCCTAGTAAAAGGCCCCATTGGACAACAACTGTTTGTTTTTTCTTCTTTGCCTATTCAAATACGACACACTTTTAAGGCAATTGTATATAACCTGGGATATTGTCAAAAAGTTGCGGCACATGACAGATCACCTTTCATAGTTGATGTAGAAGATGATTACAGAACTCATTCTTGTCCAGCTGCAGTTGGTACGTGATATCATAGAAGGGCTATAGAAATCAGTAAGGCTTTCAGCTATGGTGTTCATAAATTTCTTGGTCTAGATTGCAGAACCCAAGTGAAAAATGCGTATCTAAATGATGGAACTGGGTTTGGTTGTGCACTCTGGCATTGCCTTAGTCTTGAACAAGACTTGAACAAGTCCTGACTGTAAATTGACATTTCCACTTCTCACCCTTTGTTTCATTGGGAGAACTGATCATGGTAATGTATCTAAGCCACAGGGTGGTCCCCAGTCTGGGCCATCAGGTGATTAGAACTGGGGAGTCATCTTCTGCACCATCCTTACAGCTCCAGTCTTCTGCAAATGGTTATACAGGAAAACTGTTTGATGCAGCTGCTTACTATCCACAAAGATAAATACCTGTACAAGGTGGTGTAGTTTCAAACTGAGTTGGTGTGAGTTTAGGTCTCAACTAGACAGATACGCTGCAGACAGTGGTCACTGATGTATGAAAATAAAACCCGAAATCTGAATTTCTAGAACTGAGAGATAAGATGAAATTTGTGCTCTTGCAGGTGACAGACTATGAAAAACCCCAAACGGTTTCTAAATTAACATCTTCAGAAGTACTCAAACATAGCTGAGGGAACAGTTGTACAATGTGAAAGAGGGTTACTGAAACATTGTAGATACAACATTAGTTTCTCTTGCTCACTGTAGGTGAGAGCTGACTGCAGCTTTCTGGTTAGTGTCAAGTTACAATGATGCTAGGACAAGAAGGAAAACTCTGATTGATGAAAGGTGCTGACATATGGGATTCAAGCACTCATCTAGACATGCATTGTCACCTCAGACACATCCAATGAGGATGTAAAACATCCAATATGCCTTCCTGGGGCTAGGAAATGTGATACAGGACCTATAGAACACCTGTACCCTTCCAGAATCATAGATGGAGGCCAACGGTCATGTAAAAGATCTTAGGCCATCTTAAATGTCACTACGTGTCTGTGTTGAAGAATCCAGAATGTCTTTATATTCACACGATCATAGAATGGTAGGGGTTGACAGGGACCTCCCGGGATCAAGTCCAACCCCTCTGCCAAAGCAGGATCACCTAGCGCTGGTCACACAGGAACATGTCCAGACAGGTCTTGAAAGGTCTCTAGAGAAGGAGACCCCACAACCTCTCTAAGCAGCATGTTCCAGTGCTTCTTAGTTAAAGAATTTTTTTCCTCATGTTGAGGTGGAACTTTGTGTGTTAACTTTGAATGACCCCTAGTTTCTCTTGGCTTTTGGTTTTCTATGGAAAGGACATACTTGAAACAACTGCAGTGAGATACAAACTCATTGTTTAGGTGATACAACTAGAGAGCAAGACCTTAATACTGAAAACACTTTGCCCTTGTGTAAGGATATGAAAAGTGCTCTTTACCATGTGTGTACCAAATACCTTAACTTCTGCTGAAGAAGGTATCACCTTGTTAGCAAGTGTGAAATGGTACAAATGCTTGAGGAAAAATAATTTATCTAGAATGTTAGATCAAACCATAACTCTGTGGCTATGGCACAGCTTACTGTATATCTGGAGGGAGTGAAGAAGAAATCTCTGAGATGGGTTCTGGCTACTTTAACCGAAATGTATATGTCTTTTAAACCATTTGCTGACCTGCTAGAGCAGTCACTAAAACAACTGTGTCATACTAGGGAGGAGGAATTGGTTTAAACATTTGCATTGTAATATGGCTGTCTTAAAAATCCGTGTCCTTGAAAGTTTGGAAAATCATGCAGGTCTCAAAGACAGAACAGAAAGCGACTACTGTTCCGGTGCTTAACTGCAGAGGTAACTGTAAGCAGCAAGTCATACGCTCCATTTCTGAAATCCAAAATTCCCAAGCCCATCCCTCTACAACAATTAACATAGTGGTGATGCTATTTGGCTTTGAACCACACACCGTGGTGTGGGGTTTTTTTTTAAACTGAGAACACTTGTTATAAATGTTGCGCTTGAGTATACAGTGCTTGTTCCTCATAAGCAAATCTCAGGCTGTCACTAATGCTGTTTGCATTAAATAAACATATTGCACTGTTCTTCCATTAAAAAGGAATTGCCAGGTATGCATGTAAATGTAAACATATTCAATTTTTATGTCAAAGTGTCTGTTACAGCAGACCCCAGAAAATGTTGCTTTTTTTTATGTATGCATTTTTCCCCATCTCTGTTTGCTATTAAGTTAAATTCTGGGTTTGCATCATCTGTATATCCTTTAATAAGCAGTGTAGGGTGAACAGGTCTTTTAAAGAGAAAGGCAAAATAAATGCTTTTGGATCACCCTAGGAAGTAGGAAAGATCTTATTTGGGCCTTGCTGTGCTACAATGGCTCCTTCAGTATTCGAAACCAAAATCTGAGTTCCTTTTACTGATGTAGGGAATAAGCCAAAATGTGTTGTGTAAGGGAATACTTATATGAGGGTTATTTCATTGTAACCTCCTTCACTTGAAAACAAAATTGAATCGTTCTTGAGCAGTGACTCTGCTTTTATCCCATTTCATAGAGGAGAGGGAGGAAGTCTTGTGCACCCTTTCTCCCATTCTTCTCTTGCATGCCACCATAAACAGTGGAACAGCTTTAATCAATTGAGAAAACTTGATACCCATAGAGTAAGCAAATGAAAATGGTCTGCCTTCATTTTTATGACAACAAAGGTAATTGAGTAGAGGTCTATGCCTTGATAGACTTCCAATCCGGCTAGCTACTTTTAGGGGGGAGAAAAATAAGCAAACATTCCTATTCTAAATATAAAACTGCTACTTCACTACTTTGTGTACAGAAAGCAGTGAGTGGCACATACACAAACTCTGTGGAGATCTGATCTAATTTAAAAAGTGGTCAAGTAGCAGTTCTGTTAAAAAAAAAAAAAAAAGGCTTAGACTGCTCTGTGAATCTTCCCCACCACTGAACCATCTCCATCAAAATCTTCAAAGTCCACAGCCAAGTGGTGAAATACGTGAGTAGAGCCGTTTGCTCATGCCCAGTTTGTTTTGGGGCTTGTGATACTTGTTATTCCCTTCTCAAACTGCCCACTTAACTATGATTACAATTGTCAGCATAGAGCTGTTTCCTACTACTGTGGACTCAAGAATCAAAAAAACTAAATACAGTTCAGTTCTTTGCTGGAAAGGCACACATAGATTCATGGATATTTTGCCAGCATAGTCACAGGCCACAGACAGACCACCTTCAGACCTCGCTGGTCTAAGGGCTGCAGTGAGAGCATTGTATGGAAGGGGTGAGGGGATGGAATGCAGAAAGTGAAAGGGGAATTCCCTGTGACTGAAAGGTACTGAAAGAGGGCTAGACAGCCAGAACAAAGAAACAATTCCAGATAGTGTTTGTGCTTGAAGAGTGAGTATAAACTTACGCTGTAACGTGGAACTGCAAGATGGACAGCAGAGGTTCATGTAAACTCACATACAAAATTGTCATTTCTTTGTGATAGAAAACCTTAAGTGTCAAAGTTGTAGGGTAGCTGCAGGTCCTTTTCTCCTTCCTAATAATACCAGAACCTTAATTGTTTTTTCTTACTGTAAATTGAAAGCTTCAAATGGAGATGGAAATTCCCCAGTGCCCAGCTGTCAGTGGCAGGTTAGAATTAGTCAGGCCATATAGCTGAAACCTTCACTTGCCCTCTGGGGAAGGTCAGTCTTGAAAGCTGGTGGAGGATGGGGGGAAGGCAAGTCTGTATCTTGGCAGCTGAAAATGTGCTCGTGTTGAAATCCCCACAAACACACAACTTTTACAAACCACAAGTGGCAGCATGTTTTTTTTTATTGGAGTCAAGGAAGAAATAAGATTGTTCTGGTTGTAAAGCCCAAGAAAACAAGTAGCTCTGAAGTAAGTGGAAGTACATCCACATGACAACCAAGGAAAAGCTGTATATCTAACAGGAATATAATTGAAATGGTCGATATAGGTATTTAAACCACCTCAAAGGACTATTGCAGTTTCTGAATTTCATATTGGTATTTTATATTTGACAAGGTGACATTGTGTAAGAAATGTATTGTAAAACACTGCCATACTGTAGGAAAATGATTGAATGTAAATATTTCAAGATGTGGACCACTGTTCAAATGTTATCATAAATCTATGCCATTGTTTTAGGGGATAATTCTTCATGCATATTTGAGTTGAACCGATAGGAGCAGCCCCTGCAAGGGTAATCTTCTTGCTACTGCCTTACTACAACTGCTAAATTTCATTTTGGCTTTTCAGATGTTTCCTTCTACCTGTGCGTTACAGATGATGTTTTTTTTTCATAACTAGCAGAGAAAAGTTCTGACTTATGTTTTTAAATTAACACAGTGCTTAATAGCTTTATTCCTGAAATGAGTTCACAAAGCACCATGACAATGTCATTTCCAGGTTTAATATTTTCTTTCTTTTTGAATTCTTGCAGGTTTAGTAGGTTTACAGTAGCTGCACTTCAGTCCAGAGTAGAACAAAGTGAACGTGAAATGAACCGTCTGAAAAAGGCCCTGGAAAGAAGTGATAAATACATCGAAGAAATGGAGTATCAACTTTTACAGCTGAAAAACACAGGTGAAGGAACCCAGACAGTGAGCACAGTTAGTGAGAGAGCTCTTTCCACAGATGCTAAAGGAGCTGAGAGCAGTGAAGATACAACATGTTTGAAAACCCAAGTTGAGGAGAAAAAAGCTTTGACTACCAGTCAAAGCCCTGACAGTCTTGAACAGCTGAAACGTGGTAGAACTTGTTCCAGCTCTACTAGTCAAGATGGTTCAAATAATTCAAATACCCAGTGTCCCCCAAAGAAAGAACTATTTCCAGGATGTCATGGGGCTCTCCTGGATGAAAATACTACAAATATGGATGCCTGCTTAGAAGAGCAGTGGAATAAAATTGAGGAATGTACCCCATATAAGGATGAAGAACTTTATGACCTTCCACCACCATGCACTCCTTTTCTGTCTCTCAGTCGCCTTCGGCTGAACACTCCTGATGGAAAAGAAAATGCAAGGACACTATCAACATTCCTGAGAAAACTGAAATTCGAAGAGTTTGGTGACACTTCAGATGACTGTAGCAAAGATTCTCCAGAACACAGCACAAGCAACTGTAATAGCAAAAAGAAGTTAAACTGTTTTACTACAGGAAAATCAGGTTTTTGGGGGACATGCCCAACAAATTTTGCTGAGAACTTAGATTTTGATGAATCAGAGCAAAATTCAGTAGCTGGTCAGTCAGATGAGCCATCCACAAAGTCCAGTGATAAACCAAGTTCTTCCTTACCTAAAAGGTTACATACTCTCTGCTCTTCTGAAATTAATCGCACAAGAACCTCCAGTGAGGCATCTATGGATGCTGCCTACCTCGATAAAATTTCTGAGTTGGACTCAATGATGTCCGAATCAGACAACAGCAAGAGTCCATGCTATAATTTCAAGTCCTCTGATCTTGATAATTCTTCGAAGCCAACAGAGCACTCTGAGCTTCTGAATGAAACTGAGAAGAAACTGGAAGAGATGAATGAAGAACAGAGTATCAAGTGTCCAGAGACAAGTGACCTAACAGTTGACAGAACTGGGTGGAAGCCTGCTACATTTTCCATCCTCTCTCCATCTGAGCAAGATATGAATGACCACTTTCCACTGTTTCCAGGCCAAAACATAGTAACTGGTGATACCAAACCTCCAAACTGTTTATTTCAAAGAGACTTTTCCCAGAGTTTGCTATTCAGTAACTCACAAAGGTTGTCTGAGGAACAAAAATTCAGTTCTTGCTTTTTAAAGATGTCATCTGACCTGCATAATCAGCTTAATCCTCCTTGGGTGTCTTCCTTTATAGCTGAAAGGAAAAATAAAAATGTCAGTCAATCGACCAAGAGGAAAATTCAAAGCAGCCTTTCCAGTGCTAGTCCATCAAAAACCACCAAAAACTGACTCTGCTTGGAAATGGGACATGACTCAAAGACTTCAACCTGAAAATGTTTAATATTTACAGGTGAACTTAATTTTTAATGACTTCAATGCAATCTGATCCTGTCTTTTTTGACTGTGTGAAAACTGAACATTCGCTTGCCCATTACAAACTCTTTCCTAGGGAAGAATCATGCTAGATTCTTTCTTTGGCTAGGCATTTTGTTTACTTGGGGGTGGGGGGTGCTGTTTCATTGTTTTCAGGTTACATGATCTTCCAATTGTGACCACAGTTAATGGCTCCCTTGAACAGGACAGATTTGAGTGGTCTTGTCAAATAAGTCATTTATGGAAAATTTTGTTTTAAAGGCTACATTTCTCGTTCCTGAAGATTACATTTTGTGAACATAAGGCAGCTACTAGCTGGATGTCCTATGGATGCCATAAAACTTGCCTCCCAGAGGAAATGTTGGTGCTTGGACTGTTTCATAGCACTGTAGTGAAATTTGGTTTAGGTGGTTTTAATGTAAGCATCCCGTTTGTTTGTTGTTTTTTTTTTTTCTTTAGAGTTACAGCACTTCACTTAGAAAATGTCTTTTTAACACTCCAGACATGGCTTGTATTTCTTGAAGTCAAGCACATTCCCAAAAAGCATTGTTATTCAAAAAGTGTTCAGTATGCCTGGATAGACCATAAAAATGGGTTTGTATGCTAATGGCTTGTTTACCTAATGTGCACTGAACATTTTACATTAATACTGTACCATTTTACATTAATACTGCATGCTTTTCTATGTGAATTGAATAAAACATGTTATAAGCACTGCAATCCTTGATCTTGCTTCAAATATTGAATTAGCAAAAAAAGAATGGGGAAACATTTTTTTCGTAATTTGGAAAATATCAAAAGTTTTGTAAAACATAAACCTGAGTTTGTTCACTAAAAAGAAAAGAAATAGTCGAATTTCCCTTCCTCCTCCTTGTTAGACATATTACCATTCCAGTGTCAGCATCAATACACTTGATGGAAATGGCTTTCAGCCTCTCTGGAGGTGACTCTTCCATAAAGTATTGCATAGGTCAACATAATGTGATGGCCTACTACAGGCAGGAGGGCTAATTAAGCAGCAGAGCAAAATTGGTTTCTTTGCATTATTGTGTTTAAGGGTTTGTGTTTTTTTTAAGGGCATATTTAATTGCAAGATGCAGGGGTTTTTCTTTCTAGATAGGCCTCTGATGGTATGTCTTACAAATAGACATCCTCACTTCATCAATACCTATGATATGAAAAATCCATACAGTGCCTTTTGTCCCTTTGGAAAGAGTGATAACCACTTGAAAAACTTCAATAGACTGGGTGATCTTTTGTAAAGTGAAGCCCTGTAAGGGGTTTGAACAAGAACTGCATTTCACATAGTGATGTGTGCATGCACGTATGAAGTTGGTGCATTCGTTCTGAAATAGAAATTTCTTTGTTGAGAAAAAAGCTTTACCAAAAAATAATCATTCAATCCATACATGCAAGGACCCTTTCCTGGTGACAGGAAGGATGGCATTGTGCTTTCATGTACTGCTTTCAGTATACCTAGCTTTAATCTTCACAGAGATGACTAGTTACTCAGCTTTAACTTACAATTTTCAGAAGACAACAAAACCAGCTGGACATGAGTTGTTACTTGATTGGATTAGTTTTATTAATAAGTCTAAAAGTGCCATCTTGATTTAACTCTTTGGGAGAAGAGACAAGGGTGTCCTAAATACATTTCTAATACTTTGTTAAAATATTATATTGCGGAAGAATCACAAAAATGCAGTAAAGAAGTGATAAGATCATTGTTTTGTTTTATTGTGGGTTGGGAGAGTATGCATTTCTGGGCTTCATTGTATACTCTGGTACACTTCTGATACACAGGTAATTTTCAGTGATAGGAACATTAATGCATCTGGTATTGCAGCTGAAATCAAGCTAAAAGAATTTTTTTTTCCATGCTATTTTCTAGTCTTTTGGACAGGAACACCGCTTTTGGGCTTGCTCTTCAATATGGTTATTTTGACTACATGTCATGCAACTTGAATGGATAGAAGAGCTGAGACTAAGCTTAAAAAAATGCTGAAGGTCATAAATTTCATATCTTATTCTCAAACAAGGACAGAGAGTGAGACATTTGAGTCCAGGTACTGGCTTTTCACTTGGAACTGTTATGGGAGCACGTACTTGGTCACCTACAGCCTCCAAGTTCTAGGCTGGGAACTTCCTACATTGTGGCAAGAGAGTTGTCATAGTTGCCCATAATTACCTCTTTCCAGGCTCTCTGTCATAGCCTCAGATCTCAGCTGAGGATACAGTGAGCAGATTGTGATTGCATTCAGTAGCGTTTTATGTTTCACAAGATGTAAAGCTGAAAGATCTAAATTTTTGTATCTTAGTCTTGTTTTGTTTGGCTGGGATTTGTCTTTCGTTGTTTTGGAGGTTTTTTTTTTTAACTGAGTGCCTTTAAAACTATAAGTTCAGTATCATATTTAGCTAATGTAAATTGTATTCCTTTTGGCTTAAAGTTTGGCAGTGGTGTTGGTGCAGTATCAACTCAAAAACTGAGGCTGTATATGATGATGAGGGTTTCCTCAGTTATGAAGTTGTTGGCCTGGCCATATGCGGGGTTGCAGCTTTCCAGACTGCAGTCTGTCGGTGCTGAGCTTGTGGAATCTTGCTGCCTTTACTGTGCTCCCTGAATAAAAGGGCTTAAACGACGGTTCATTGCTGTTAATATTTTATGATAGTTACCTAGTTATCTGGTAATGTAGAACTGGAATGCACAAGATCTAAAGCTCAACTATTACAATTTTGATTAAGACAATAGATGTTTCAAAGTGATATAGAAATGAGATCTATGATGTCTAATATTTAATAACTCATGAAAATTTTGCTTCATCTAATCATACTTAAAATACAAGGCAACTTGCAGGTTTTGACACAGGAGGACACTCTCTAGGAGTATTGGTAACGCAGGAGAGTGATATTGCTGCTAGCTTCAGTTCAGTGCCAGTGGAATCTGTTGGGTTATGCCTAAGAGCAAGAACGCCAAGGTCAGACTCACTCTGTTAGCAGCAGTTTTACCTGCATGCAGTCTGGCAAATGACTTCTCTGGGATACCTGAAGACCTTTGTGAAGATTTGGTTCTGTTTGCTATTGCTTCCTCGGATGAAGGGTTGCTGCAACAGTTGTACCCTACCAGCACCAGTTGCTGACTTGGGGTGTGTTTGATTTTTGAATGTGCTTTACTGTCTCTTGTTAGAATAGCCTTAAAAAGGTAGCAAGGGGGATAATACACAATGCAAGGTGTGCTCGCTTGTGTCTCACATCTTTCCCCTTCGTTTCACAACTGTTTCCCTCACCTAAAAATGCCATTTAAAAGCAGTTTAAACCAGCTAAATCCAGTCCTAGTTCTTGTACATAACTGAAGTCCTTCCTCTGACTCCCGTCAGCCACTGGCTTCAGAAACACACATCTTTACAAACCTCTTCCACACTCTGATTATAGTAAATGTTTTGCCAACTGTGAAGATGCTCCTTCCTTGCTGCTTTTGGCATGTGACAGCCGTCTGTGAGGGAAGCCAGACAGAGAATGTCAAGGTCCATCGGGCACCTTCTTGCACCTGATGCTCAGCAGCCAGGTCATAAAGTGCTGGTTTCAGGTCGGTGAAATGTGTCGGGGAAGCCCGGGGATCGGCAGGGGATAAGAGAGGTCCCTGTCCCGTTTCCGGGTCACAGGATAGCACACGCAAGGGCCAGGGCCGCGGCCGGAGCAGCGAGGATAGGGCGAGGTACTGGGCGGCTCCGCGGCGATGCGGGCCTCGCTAAAAACAGTGTCAAGGACTACCCTCCCCCCGCCCCCGCCCATCTTAGAGCTGGGTCCAAATTTTGAGAAGTGTTCACATCAGCTACCAGCCGTTCGTGGGACGGCGGCACGAAGTCCTTATATCCTGTGCGGATGATGGCGAGGGTATGCGCCTGCCTCCCCACCACTCCGGCGTTGCGTGGCACCACCCTCCGCCTGCTCGGACCGGACTAAATTCATTAACTGGTCCGGGCACCACCGTCAGTCCGCCTGACCCTAGCTGCGACAATAAGGCTGAGGGAAGCCGAAGTTTCCGCAGCCCACCCCTGTCGGCCCAGACTCCCTCCTCCCGCCGGCGTTTACCCTTCCCCTGCCATCCTCACGCAAACCCTCATCGCGGTTGGTTTTTTTAGGGTTTTTTTCTCTTTTTTCTCCCCTTCACTGTTAACAAAACCTGGTGATTAAGATGCGAAACTAACAAAGAGTTTTTCTTCCACCTTAACCTTGCACACAATCCTTTAACAAATTAATTAATCCTAATGAATTAACACTTCATTTATTTAAACGCGCTACAGTTCATGAATTAAATTTTCATGCAGTGATTAAAGGCTGTTAAAATATGCATGATTTCGTTAAAATTTTATAATAAATCAGGGCAATGTGTTACATGACAAGGCAACTACTTCCCAGCCCCTCGGAAGGTGTTTAGATTCGGGAGGGAGGGGGCGGGTGGGATAGTGGAAAGCAGCCGGGCGCTCCTCTCCCGGTTTTGGCAGCCGAGCGCATCCCAGAGCGCAGTGATACTCAGCTGACCACCGACCCTCTGGCCCCTCGGAGTCCCTCTCCCCTTCCTCTTCGGAGAGGAGGAAGGCAGCTTTGCTTTGGGCTACCCCATCAAAATACGTCGTCCTGGGAGCGGGGGCGATCGTGAGAGCGGGCAACAGCAACAGGCTTGGCCACAGAGCCGATGTGGAAAGTGAGCATGGTCTGGGAGGCGTTTTGATGAAAAGGCTTCTCGGTGCACTTTTTAATTCCCCCTCATCACTTTGCTGGCAACAGGACCTGCAGTGTTTTCCACCGGACCTCTTCCTGGCTACCCCTGTCTTCCTTGCTTTCTCGAAAGGGCACGTTGTGAACTACCTTGGGACTTAAATCACCATCAAGTGTTTCAATTTTTAATATGACAACATTCTACACTTTGGCTGCAAAAGCAATTATTGCGGCTTGTACATCAGTAATTAGCAGGTCTTTGCTGATGTAAGGAAAGTCCTCATTAGGACATGGAAATACTTTTTGTGCATTCACCCAAAGGGTTAGTTGTTGTTTTGTGTTGTGGGTTTGCTGCCTTTTTTTTTCCCCTTCTGTAGGTTGATTTTTATCATCTAAAGAGAAAATAGCTTTTACACTAAATGGGATATTGACTTTCTGTGAACTTCACCAAATAACACATGTACTATAGCTTTCCTCTCAGCGCTCTCACTGACACTCAGTGTAGGACAAATACCACCACTCAAAACTGTAAAGCCAAGTTTGGTGAAATAAATATTTCCAGAAAGCTTAGAGTGAGTAGTTCTATACGATCCACATTAACTTTCTTTTTTTTTTTCTTTTTTAAGTCGGATATATAGCAAGCTGTGGTCAGCTGTAGTATGTTCATCTTTGGGGAATCACAAAAAAAAGAAATCAAATACAATGGGTAAGGGTAGTTGATTTATAAATCCCACACTGTGGGAGTAAAGCGTTACTTTATTACTTTCTCGAGATAGGCAGTTCAGTCAGTTAAGGAAATCTGCCTAGTTCTTAGATTTAAAGCTAGAGAAAACTACGGGAGACAAGTAAATGCATTATATACGTATGTATATATACCTCCTACCCATTATTGAGCATCCTGGGCCATAAAAGTAGGGCTACAGCATGGTCATATCGCGAATGAACTCGCTCCTCAAAGCCAGCACTTTTATTGCCATCAGTATTCATGAGGCTGGACGTACCCACGAGGACCAGAAATAACAGCTAACATGAATATCTATTATCAGGCCCGTGAGAAGCTGAGCCCGACTCAGACCGTCCTCCCAGGGAGACGGCTGTGGCGGGGCCAGTGCGGTCTGCCGGGGCCGTTGGGGACTGGTGACAAGGGGGCTGATCCCCGACGAGTCCTGCAGCCCCCCCTGGCAGCAGCCCCCGGGCCCGGTGGGGCACGGGGAGCAAAAGGGGCTGAGGGCGGCGATTGGCTGCAACCTCTCTGCGGGCTGCGTCAGGATGGGGTGTAAGATTGAGCTTTGCTTTAGTTAGCACTTCCTGTCTTAAAAAAAAAAAAATCCCAAAGATTGCAAACAAAGGTTTTTTCCTCTCGAGTTTGGTAAGTGACTAACCAAACGGTGCCTAAAGAGAAAATCCTCTCCTCTTCGCACCTCTGAATGATCAGACAGAGGGAAAAGTTGGCTGAGATTTCCTACCGCAGCTCCTGCCTCCAGGGGCAGCAGGAGGGACCAGGCGGGAGCCCGGGGTCCGGAGGCTCCAAGGCAGGCACCCCCAACGCAGGCAGTCATCTCCGACACTCCGGCTGCCGCCGTGACCACGTCCCAGTCCCTTTGAATGGGGGAATGGGGAGCACCTGGGAGAGGGTGTGTCTCTAGTCCAGTGGACTACGTCACCCCCTGTTCGCCAAATCAAGGAGAATCCAGAGTCCTGCAAGCTGTAGAGACACCATGCCTACCCCCATCTCTGCCTCCAGAAGACTCCAGGGAGATGAGACAGAAGGCCCTTAGAACACCTAGAGGTCTTCACCTCTTCAGCCTTATGGCTGCAACTTGAGGTGGAAGTGGGAAAGTGCCTTTCTGGTGGAAAAAAATAAGGGTCAATTTAGAAGTGCCGGAGGGGGTTCATGTCCTCCCGGCCAAGAAGTACCTGGGCTGGCTCGCACTCGTGTGGACACGCCCTGGGCCCTGACAGCTCACAGGTTGAAGACCCCGGTCGCAAGCCCAGTGGCATGTGAGGAAGAAGGCAGGTCACCACTTAGCCTAGAAATCCACAGCACACCTCACCGCGAACGCCTTTGTCACCACTTGCACGTTTTTCCTTTGCTCTCAGCGTTTCTCTTAGGGATACCTGATGACAGTGTCCTGGGAAGCGGGGACCACGCAGAGGGGAGCAGACAAACACCCACTCGTCCCAGGCAGAGAAGATCGCACGCCTTCCTGCACAGGGCGAGGAAGTGAGCCCGCATTTCCACCTCGTCTCCCCCGCCAGCACCAGCCAAGGAGCCTCGCGGTGCGTGCCTCTGGCTGGCTTTTCGCCGCTGGTGGGGAAAGGCAGGCTGCTCGGGCCTTTCTTCTGGTCTGGTCCCTTTTCAGCAATTTGGCAAAAAACGTTAGTTTCTCCCACTTTCCTTCTCCTCTCAATCCCTCCCTCAGGAGGCTTTCTGCTTACAAGGCATGGTAGCTTAGAAAGAGCTAGAATAAGTCATATGGCTTTTTTTTTTTCCAGAAACAAACAAACAAACAAAAGGGACACAAAAGAGAAAGAAATCTATATGCTTTGGCTATTCTGATGCAATGATTTCGATAAATAAGTAGAGACAAAGTCCGCTTCAGACCGGTGTCTTTCAAGTTCATCTCAGAGATGAAGTTGCATTCCGCCACCTCAGGGGACGCGGTAATGGATGGAGACCTGGCTCCCCTTCGCACGAGTAATTGGCAGTTTTTCCTTCCCTCCTCTCGGGCTGAATGGGGAACTGAGGAAGGGCTCATGAAGACAAACACGGTCTTTACCTGGGGTTGCGGTGTGTGCTGCGTATGTGTGCCTGCATGTGCTTGCGTGGCCTTTCGGCGTTCGGGAGAAAGAGCAATTCTGATGCATTCCGAGCCTGTTCTATCCCTGATCCAAACACCCCTCCGCCTGCCCTCCCCCAGCCCTGCTGAAACAAACAGAGTAGCCGCTGGTCCGTCCGCGGGGGACGACTCCAGCATGCCCCAGGGGACACGATTCACCGGAGGCCTGTCCCTAGAGAGTCACATTAATCTCACAGGCACAGTAGCAGGTACAGTCCTTTGACAGTTGTCTCCAACTTTTTAAGCAGCTAAAAAAAAGTGTGCTCTAAAACGGGACCGAAATCCCCAATCACTCATAAAGTCAACTGTACGTTATTAACCCTGGTGTCACTCCTTAACCGTTTCATTCAAATGAAAGAGTATTCAAGAAATAAACCACAGTAAAGAGAGAAAGGAGTAAACCAGACAGAGACAGGTAGAAAAAGGACTCCAAAACTTCTCAAGACAACAAAAAGAGAGAAATAGGGAAAGAGAACAAGAAAGACACCCACAAAGAGAGGAAAAGAAAAGAAAAGAAAAGAAAAGAAAAGAAAAGAAAAGAAAAGAAAAGAAAAGAAAAGAAAAGAAAAGAAAAGAAAAGAAAACAAAAGAAAAGAAAAGAAAAGAAAAGAAAAGAAAAGAAAAGAAAAGAAAGAAAATGCATTCTGTTTATGATTGCTTTCTGCTTGAAACTTGAATTTCCCCACGGCGAAGGAGCGAGGGCTGGCTGGGCAGTCATGGCAGAAGGCACACACACGCTCCTCGGGGAGAAACAACTGTCACCAGCGGTGGCTGCTGGCACAGTAGTATTTCCAGCCAAACTATACAAAGAAGGGGACAATGAAATCGTGTGGAAGTCGGTAGCCTCTGAGTGCTTCAAACAAGTGTCTGCCACCTTGATTCTTTCCGAGGAGCCTCTGTATAATGACTGAAAGTAGCGGGGCGCGGCTGGAGGACGCCCCTTTCTGCGAAGAGAGCCCTCGGCGCGGACTCGCCTTTTTCTGCCTGGTGCTGCCGGATCAAGCGCACCTTTGCGTTCCGGTGCCGAGGGCCAGGCCCGCTCCCAGCTCCCCTCCGAGGGCAGGGAAAAAGGCCTCCCGCCGCACCCCGGCCGGCCCCGCCCCGGAGGCGCCCACTACCCCGGCGCCCCACTGCCCATGCCCTCCTCCCCGTCGGGGCGCCCTGGGCCGCGCCGGCGGCCGCGCAGCGCGCACGTGTGGCAGCCACAGGTGCCGCAGCCGCCCGGTGCTCGGCGCCTCTCGCTATAAGAGCGTTCCCGCCGCCGCCGCCCCGGCGAGACGGGCAAGGGTTGCGGGAGATGCAACAAGGCACGGGGAGGCAGGGACCGGGGGCGGCGGGAGGAAAAGGAGGAGGAGGAGAAGGAGGAGGAAAGAGAGGAGGAGGAGGAGGAGGAGGAGGAAGGGGGGGAGACAGCTGATGCCTGTCAAAGCCGGAGCCTCCGCGCTCTCGCGAGAGCCCGCCCGGCGGTAGCCACGGGATGCGGGGCTCAGGTGCGGGCAGAGCGCAGCGCAGCGCGCCCGGCGCCGGGCAGCGGCAGGCAAAGGAGTGAGACGGCGGGGGCCGGAGGGAGCCTCGCCGCCCTCTCACCCACCCACCTAGCCCAGCCCCAGCCACCGTGGAAGAGGCGGCGGCGGGGGCAGGGTCCGCTGCGGCACCGCAGCCACCGGCTCCGCCACTGCTCTCCGACGCTGGCGGGAAGAGAACGCCCGGAGAGCACTTTCCCCCCGACTTTAGGAGTGTTTGTGGATTTACATGCCAAGCCTTCAAGATGATGTCTATGAACAGCAAGCAGCCGCATTTTGCCATGCATCCCACCCTACCTGAGCACAAATACCCCTCTCTACACTCCAGCTCAGAAGCAATAAGAAGAGCATGTCTACCAACTCCACCGGTAAGAGTCAGGCAGCTGCATCTCTCTTCTTTCTTTCTTTTCTCTATCTCCCTCTCTCTCTCACATACACACACAGGCACACACTCTTCGATTTTCTCTCTCTCTCTTTCCTGTATACTGCATGTATGTGTATGTGCATTAATAAAAAAACCGCTGCGAGGCACATTTTGACAAGCGGCGCTTAATGTTTTTTTCATGTCGTCCTCTGCAATCATCTGAGTGCCTGTGATCTTTTTTGAAAGCGGTATTCACACGCGTCTCCGACTTCATCCACTTTCTGTATTAATTTTTATGACTCGGCCTCTGAAAAGATATGCGCTTTATGTGCTCTTGTGTTTGACACAATTTCCCAACTGAGAGTTACAGATCCATTTGTTCTCCTCCTTTCTCTTCTCTTCTTCTTTCTTTTTTTTTTTTTTAATTTATTTGCTTCCTTCACGCCCTCGTTCTCTCTGTTTCACAACCCCACCTCGGATTCCTGCCCTACCCTCCGCTGCTTCTTTGCCTCTTTTGCTCCCCCTCCTCGCTTTCCCCCCTATTATTTTACCTCATCCCTTTTTTCCCCTCACTTCTCTGTGCTGTCTCCTGCTACACCCTGCTTCCCCCATCCCGTACCCCTTTACATGCGCATATTGCTGCTGTTTCTCCCCCACCGCACGCTCACCCCCACTTTGCCCGCCTCTCTGTCCCCGCCCGGGCTCCCCTCTTTCAACTTTTCCCCCTCCTTCCCCACGGTGCTCCCGCAACCGCAACGTCCCCTTCCCTTTCCGTGCTGTCTGTGCCCTACCTCCCTGGCTGACCCCTGCATTCCTCTTCCCGCACCCCGCTCTTTTTTGTGTCCCTTGCAGTTGCAGAGCAATATCTTCGCCAGCCTCGATGAGACCCTGCTGGCGCGGGCCGAGGCTCTGGCCGCCGTCGACATCGCCGTTTCGCAGGGCAAAAGCCACCCGTTCAAGCCGGACGCCACCTACCACACCATGAACAGCGTACCCTGCACCTCCACTTCCACTGTGCCCCTGGCGCACCACCACCACCACCATCACCACCACCACCAGGCGCTGGAGCCCGGAGACCTCCTCGACCACATCACCTCCCCATCGCTGGCGCTCATGCCCGGCGGAGGAGGCGGCGGCAGCGGCGGCAGCGGCGGCCACGACGGGGCGGGTGGCGGCGGCGCCGGGGCCGGCAGCGGCGGGGCCGGTGGCGGCGGTGGCGGCGGCGGCCTCATCTCTACCTCGGCCCACCCGCACTCGCACATGCACGGCCTGGGCCACCTCTCGCACCCGGCCGCCATGAACATGCCGTCGGGGCTGCCGCACCCGGGGCTGGTGGCCGCTCACCACGGTGCAGCGGGGCAGGTGGCCTCGGCGGCAGCGGTGGTAGGGGCGGCTGGTTTGGCCTCCATCTGCGACTCGGACACGGACCCGCGGGAGCTGGAGGCCTTCGCCGAGCGCTTCAAGCAGCGCCGCATCAAGCTGGGGGTGACCCAGGCCGACGTGGGCTCGGCATTGGCAAACCTGAAGATCCCGGGGGTGGGCTCCCTCAGCCAGAGCACCATCTGCCGCTTCGAGTCCCTCACCCTCTCCCACAACAATATGATCGCCCTCAAACCCATCCTGCAGGCCTGGCTGGAGGAGGCCGAGGGCGCCCAGCGGGAAAAAATGAACAAGCCCGAGCTCTTCAACGGGGGCGAGAAGAAGCGCAAGAGGACTTCCATCGCCGCCCCGGAGAAGCGTTCCCTGGAGGCTTACTTCGCCGTCCAGCCCCGGCCCTCCTCTGAGAAGATTGCCGCCATCGCCGAGAAATTGGACCTCAAAAAGAACGTGGTGCGGGTTTGGTTTTGCAACCAGAGACAGAAGCAGAAACGGATGAAATTTTCCGCCACCTACTAGGAGTGGGCGGGAGGGGCGGCCCGGGCACCGGGGCACCGAGGGGGGCCGGGCCGGGGCCGCGGGGGACGCCTATGCACCACTGCAGTCGCCCGAGACGCCGTGAGAAGCTCCTGGGGACCAAGGGACGCTGTAGAAATGAAACGTGAACTACTCGATGAGAGGGGAAGGGGGGCGTGCGTGGTGGTGGTGGTGGGGGAGTACTCTATAAATTATTAAAACAAAAAGACACCGGGACACCAACTAGAAGAAGGAGGAGAGAGGAGGTAAAAACGCTCTAGAAACCCGTGTGGGTCACTCCTGCGGCCCCAGTCCCACCTCTGTCCGCCCCCCCCCCCCCCCCCCCCCCCACGCCTCCCGACAGAAAGAGCAACTTAAAGCGTAAACACACACAAACACACACCAATAAATGCCGTGACAGCAACAACCACAAACCGAGATACTTAATTCACAACTTTCCGAAGGAAAACAAACCCGACCAACAAACATGGAAGGCGAAACTGTCGGTGATGATGATACGTTTGGTTTGGGTCTCTTTTCATTACTTTCTGGTCTTTCTTTTCTCTGGCTAGCTAATGAATAAGGACGGCGGTGGCCTGGTGTGGGGGCTTTTTTTCTTTGGTTGGCTTAGGTTTGGGGTTTATTTTTCTTTTGTGTTTTCCGTGTGTTTTGGGTTGGGTCTTTTTTGTTTGCGTTGGTTGGTCGAGGTTTTTTGTTTGGTTGAGGATTTGTTTGTTTGGGTTTTTTTGGTGGTGGTTTTTTTGTGTTTTGGGTTTGGGGTTTTTTTGTTTGTTTGTTTTTTAGTAGTTGTTCGGGTTGTTTGGGGTGTTTTTTGTTTGTTTGTTTTTGGGTTTTTTTTTGCTTGCTTTTGTTTTTCCCTCAAATGCACTTCTTCGCGAGGCTTTGACGATGGGTCTTCTCTGTGCCGGGGGAGCGTTGCGAGCAGGGCCGGCGCCGGGGCAGGCTGCCCAGCGGGTCAGCCAGACCTCCTGAGGCTCTGCAGCGGTCTCTTCCCTCTCGGCTCTTGCCTCAATAATGCTAACTAACTCCAGGGAAACAAACAAAAAAGTTACTCCATAGCCCCTTTGTTTCTCTTCCCTCGCCTGGGTGGTTTGTCTTTACATCTGTGTCTAAAGCAGTTCTGTGCCTCTGCAGAGATGTGTCTGGAGACAGATACCAAACCTGCCAGCGCAGGGATGCTCTCCGAAAGAGTATGTTCAGATTCATTAAGGCTCGTGCTTAAATACGTCCTCTCTCCCTTCCCTCCCCCACTGCTAACCACCTCATGCCCCCCGGCATCCATACCAAATCTGATGGATTTAGCAGCGGTGGGAAAAGGGTCCCGCCTTGGTTTTCTCCGAGAGCTGGGGGTGATTGCACCCGGTAGGCAAAGGAAATCTACCAGTGCGGGGTTTGAAACATTTGTTTCGAGGGGTTTGCATGCTGGGAACAAACAGGACAAAACAACCATGTGAGTTTCAAAGTCGTTTATTGTAAATAATAAACGCTAGGTAGAGGATGGGGTTTTTGAGCGGTAGTGTGTGTGGGGGGGTCAATTTGCACTATCACAGTCTCCCGGGTTGAAAGCGATGATGTTATTCCGTAATAACGATGCTAATAATCACCAAGGTGCATTTTATGTCTCATGGATTGGGGGGGGAAAAAAAAGAAAAGAAAATTATCAGAGCTCATTAGGCAAAGTCACCAGCTACGTGTAGAAGCCATTGAGGGCTCTGGCTGTTATTGAGCGACTATTGAGGCTTTCAAGTAACAAGGAATATCTCTGAAAAGCAAATATCATTCCGTTTAAATCGAAACACACAATAGACTGAAATTATGCATGACCTAAAAAAAAAAAAAGGGGGGGGGGTTAAAAGAAAAAACTAAACAGCATAGAAAGATCCGTGATAAAGTCTCGATATTATTAGTTTATTTATTTATTTATCTATTTATTTTATTATTATTATTAATATTATTTTGTGTATCATTGTTTGCAGCGCAAACATTCTATGCATTTTGAAACTGGGCACTAAATAGACTAGCTTCTGGTAGAATCTTTTGTGGATGGTGTAATTTCACAGTTTAACTGCCTGTTTTCACTGAAAACACAAACATTCTTGTCACGTTCTTGTATTTAGATTTAAAAGACGAAAAAGAAAAGAGGGGAAAAAATGATGAAAAAGAGGATTGTAAATATTTTCTTTAATGCACAGGAGAAAAAAAAAAGGCTACAAACTGCAACCACATGTGGATCCTGAACTGTCTCACTGAATAATCTACCTGTCCATGTATGTTTGCTGAGCTTTCTCCTTGGTTGTCTTTATTACTTTTATTTAAGTCAGAAATATTTCTGTATGCCAAAATACAACAGGGAGATCCATCCCAGCATACTTACAAATAAAGCAAACGTGGAAACGGAATAGTTACTATTATTGGGTGCATTTAAAAAAAGAGAAAAAATTATTTCCAAGACATGGCTGGTAAATTCAAGTTATGGCCGTTAGATGATAAAACTAATTCTACCAAAAAGAAAATAGTGAGAGATGTATTTTTCTGCTAAATCTGGAAATCATTACTTTGAGATAGCTCTTATGTGAAAATCGGTGCTCTGAATAAAATTAACTATATATTAGCTGCGTGTGTTTCTTGAAGTTTATTCTATAATTGCAGAATATAAATCAAAGTAAAATTTTAAGAAGGACTTCTGAAGTATTTCTTTTCAGTTTGCTGGAAAGGATTATGCACCTACAAAATATGTATAAAGAAGAAAAGTTTGGGTGGTTTCAGGTTTGTACGTTGTTCTGACTGGCCTAATTGCACTTAATTATGTAACAAGATACTTTATTTTTGTTTTGGGTTAATAAATATGAAAATCCTAAACTGATCTCTCCTTATGTTGTAAATGCAATTGTTCATTAGGAACGTATAGGATGCCACCTACTGCTTCAACTGATCAAAGAACCTCTTTCTATTTTCTGATGACCTGTAACTAGATCAGATGCCAAATGTAAAGAGTTACTTAATAGCTGGGGTTATTTCTTCTGTAGACATATTTTAGCCAAATATTTTTAATTTTGCCGGTAAATCTGTGAATCAAGACACGTGATGTTCAGAAAAGAATAATACGTTCAAAAAGCTGTGATTTTAAACAACTACTGATGTTAGAATATAAACACTAAAGGTATTTTTAAAACAAAACAAAACAAAACAAAACACATAGATCTCGTCCACTGGAAACTGACTTGTTTCTGTTGTTATTAACTTGAAATGTCATCAGAATTTTTAATAAATGCATTTGTAAAAATATTATTTTATAGAAAATATTACCGGATATCATTTTTTGAGAGTCAGGAATGAACAAATAAAAATAATGACAAATGTTTTTTTTCTTTTTTTCCCCCCATCTGCCCCCAAATGATTGAAATGTTGCAAGCGATACCACATTTGTATTATACAGTAATGACCAATGTATGTATTGAGAAGTCAAGGAGTTTGTTTTGTAATAAGCACAACCCTTATCAAATACAAAGAAAAAATGTTAATAAAACAGATGGTAAAAATAAAAGCTTTGCAGGGTTTCCTAATTGTCATGGTAGGAAACTGTGCAAAACCAGAATGTCCCCTTTGCCGTTGGATAAATCTGAATAGTTTATAAACCCAGGAAGTACTCATTAAGCTTTTTAAATAAATGCCTCACTGAAAGTATCAAAAGAGAAAGAGAGAAGCGAAGAGAGAAAGAAAGAAAGAAAGAGAGAAGGAAAGACAAAGAGAGAAAGAAAGAGAGAAAGAACCTCAGTTTACGTGTGTGTTTATAAAGGATTAATACCTGCTCTACGCTCGAGGAAAAAGATAAAAAAGTAATAGAGAAAAGACTAAAAAGTAAAATACATATTTGCATTTATTCCCCAACGGTGCACCACTTCCTGTATACAGGGTGAAATTTTGACAAAAAAATTATAGGTTTCCCCCTTCCCTTTGTGATACAGGCTGAGGCCGCTGTATGGTGACCACCTCTGACGGCTTCTAAACTTCAGACAGTTCAGGATCTGTGACCCTGGCCGAGGACGCTTCGGGACTGCAGTCCCCTGAATGGTCTTTCTCTCCACGCCCGAGGTATCTCGCCTCTCTCCTGATGTTATTTGCTAGTCTTAAATCCGCAAAACCCATGATGAATCTCATAATTTCTGTTTAACACTTGCTCTCCGATTGCTTTCAATTCAGATTAGGCCATCATAAGCGAATAACAGACACCCACTGTCACGCTTGTATTGATTTTTACCCTCTTGTGATGTTAAGCCTAATTCGGTCCTGGTTCAACAAGTGAAAAAAGGCTCCCCAGAATAAGAACGAAGTGTCCTGCAGCACTGATTTTATGGTTTATGTGACTCCCTCCCCGCCTCCCTGTGCCACCCCTTTCCTCCGAAGAGAGATAGATTTGTCGAAAGATAATTATTTTAACTCTGACGGACTCGAACGCATAAAGCTTGGTACCGTCGCTGCTGCCCTGTGTTATTCTGGCATTTCCCAAACGATTTTAAATCCCTCCAGTTATTTATGTCTCGCTTTTCAGCCGGCGGTATTTTTTTTCCCTTTTAAAGCTTTATTATATTTACCTGCTGATTCCAAAGCGGAGGAAAAGCCTAATTGATTTTTAAAAGATCAGCAGCAGAATTCCAATCCGCTTGGGAACCTGTTTCCACCTGCCAGACGAGGGTCTGATTATGGGTAATTACGTTATTTAGGAGTTGATAAAAGACGGGGGCCCCGCTGCCACCCGGGTCGCTGCCCCAGTCGGGGAGCGGAGAGGACCCACGCAGGGAGGGCCGCGGCACAGCTCGGCGGTGCCGCGGCCGCCACGTCCGCCCCTGCAAACACAATTACGGAGCCGCCGTTAATAATTCATGGACTGAGATTTAGAAAATTAATAAAATGAATTATAACAAGAGGCTAATTAAAAACTTTAGTAATTGTTGTCAAGACAGCTTGATGGGAGGCGTGCTGCACGAGCAGCCCCCCCCTCCGCCTCCCCCCTTCCCCTCCTTCCTTCCTTCCCCCTTCCGCTTTTGGAAAGCATTTTCTTTTTTCCTCCATTGCAACCCCTTCGCACCTGAAGGAGGCTCAGTTTGGGAGAAAATCAGTAGATGAATATATAGGTCAGCTGAATATATAAGTCCCAGAGATGGGACCGGAGTAGTAAAACTGCAAACAAATCTTTTTTCATCATAGCAAGAAAGATAGGCAGGCGGTGGGTGGCTACGTGGATGGACGAATGAAATCCAAAGCTCAAAAGTTAATTTAAAATAAGATGTCACATATCAGTCTTTGAAGAAGCAGCAACAGCAGAAAGTGGCTCTCATCTTGGCGGGCCCCAGCCCCGCAGCCGGACAGAGAGACAGCAGCTGGGGACAGGCAGGAGCAAGAAGGTCTAGGCGTGGACCCGCGGGCATTGCTGCACGCTTCCTGCCTTTGCCTCCGCACTGCCGACAGAAGCGGTAGTCGGTGCCGGGCCACCACTGTAGCCTCTGCTCGGGAATTGCTTCCGCTAGTTGCAGAGGAGCCTGCGAGATGCTCGCCCCATCCCCAACACACCACCTCCCGTCCCCCTAGCAGCCACCCACAGGATTGCTTTGCTCCTGCTGGTTTAAGACGTAGCTTTAAGGCAAACTCAGCGCGGAGTTTCCGCGGGCAGACGGCCCCGAGGACCCCAGTGAGTTGCACTGGTGCAGATTGGCGGACATGTCCTGCGAAACCCTGCCCGGGAGCTTGCCGTGGTTGATCACCAAGGGGCAGCTGTGCATGCAAAATCTGCTTCCCAAATTGGTCTCTGGATTTCCGCGGAGTCACAGCCCCTCTAGGGAAAGCGGGAGTCCTCCTTTGAACTCCATTTCAACTCCTTCACCCTACTCACCTCAGTGTGTCAAAGCATCTCTAACTCCGGGGGAAAAGTTGTTAAACACCTCTTTCTAAAAAATTAAAAAATCAGGAAGAGAATGTGGAATTACTTTAGAAAAATCTGATGTCACAGGGCGTTAATCACGCCAAGGACAGAAGTATTTAAAGGGCCTTATGTAAAAATTAAATAAATGACTTAAAAAAAAAAAAAAAAAAAAGGACGTACTGCTCTGGTACGTTGAAGACAAATTTTAACTTCTCATCCGTTCTCGCAAGCGAGACATAAAAGTCTCGCATTAGCCTGCTTGGTTGGGGAGGTGGAGAGGCCTTCCCTCTGGCAGAGGGTGCAGCACCGGGGTACTCTCCGTGCGGGGACGAGCCTCCCCCAGCCCGGCCTCGACAGCGGGAGGCGCGGGCACACGGCTCCTGCTGCAATCACCGGGGTGAGGAGAGGGATGTGCGCATCCCTCGCCTGGAGAAAAGAAAGCAGTCTAAAGTGTTAAGATAGAGCTAAAATATGTAAAAGCTGGAAGTCTGAATTTGTTTTGTTTTGGTTTGGTTTTTTGTGTGTGTGTGTGTGGTTTTTTTTTTTTTTTTTTTTGTGCGTGTGTGGTTGTTTTGTTTGTTTGTTTTTAAAATTTATTTTAAAGAAAGATATTCCTTGACAAAAGGATACCGTGTCAACGTGAATACGTCTTTTTACAACCTGCGTGTAAAGAAGACAAGGCACGGATATACCTGACTTAGCCCTTGATTATGGTCATTATGTAAACCGAATTACTAACAAAAGTTTGTTTGGTAACTAATTATAGCTCACTAAATCTCTGCCTCTCTTCACTTCAGCATAATGTATACAAACTTTTGTACACGCGTATCAGAATAAAACAAAGTGTTGACAGCATCCAGCAGTGGAAATTCACTTACACAAGACTTTTTTCACTGAAGTGTTGACAATAAACATTTAATGAAGGCAGAGACTTGGATGTCTCCAGACAGTGTCAGAATACTTTAAACAGACCATTAGCATGGCTTCTTCTACTTCAAACAGAGCACACTATACCATAACATTATAAAAATACAAACTATGAAACAAATAATCTGTTTATACAGATATTTTAAGCTGTTTTCACCAGCTCTGACATCCCCTGTATTTAGTAACAGAAACTTACTCATTTCAGATTACTCGCGCTTAAAAAATGTTAAATACAGTTAATGCAATATTAATCGCCCTTTGGTGATATAAAATGCAATATTTTCAGGCAGCTATCGAGCTTTTCTAGAGGAAGAGCTGATGAAAACAGTCACAGCTGAATAGTGGAGAGAAAAAAGCTCTGTATTTATTGCTTTTGTTTGGCTTTTGGCTACAGAGACAGGAACATTCTAATGGGGTAAGGACATTTATTTTATCTGCAATCTATTGCTGCTAGAGCAGGAGTGGCAGATGGGGTTTGGTGTTATATTCACAGAGTAATTTAGAGCAAATCCTAATAACTAATAATGATTTATGTTAATTTCAATCACTTATGTGACTTTATTAAAGCACTGCTGTAAGAAGAATAGAAGGGGGGGAGGGAGGGGGTGAAAGAGGAGAGACTGGAAAGAGGCAAGCTGTGTCTGTCTGAAACCGAACCGCATGCTTGAAAGATTGCTGTGGCGGTGGGCTCCAGCGAAATTCCTGACCTGAGGAAGCGGTGACTAGCACCAGCTACCGCGCATGGCTTGCTTTTGAGATTCTACATAGTCGGCACTAATTTTTTAAAAGCTCCGTATAGGAACCCCGTCCTCCTGCGGAAAGGCAAACAAAAAAAGAGTAAGAGAAGAGAGAGTGTGTGAGAGACACTCGTGTTATGCAAAATGTATTGATTGTGTGAGAAGAAATATGCCATACTGATGTGCTGGGCTCCCGAAAGAACAGAGGAGTCTACTGGCAGAGTAGCTAGAAAGACCCCAAACGTACAGTACTCGAAACTTTTAGTCTGGGCTGCTTTGGCGTGGTGGAGGTCTACATTTCTCTACTCAGCTTGTATCGGGGTTCTTCCCAAACCCCCGGGATTTTATATTCTTATCAGGGAAAACCAAAATAAGATAATAATGAAAAAAAAAAAAAAAGAAGCAGTTGCTGCAATGAGCCTATCGTATTTCCCTCTATAATCTTCAGTTTCACTAACAATTGATAATACCAGAGCACGCACACATAAACAGAGACTCACACATTGTCGTGTGTGCATTGAGATGAGTGATGTTTGCAAAAGCCAGGAGAAATCTCAAATCGAGCAGCGCTGATCTGCATAGGATCAGTTTGATGTAGGAGAGAGGAGTACTTACAGGATTTTGAAAGGGAGGGTGGCTCTTCGCTTCTGGCAATTTACTTTCCCGGCTACCTTTATGCGTTTTTCTGCCTTAAGGCATACAGTCTGAAAGTAAAACAACATCAAAGCTCCTTATTAACACTATTTTCCTGAAATCAGAAGATGAAGCTACCTGAAACTAATCTAGTGTTAGCAGTAATTTAGCAACAAAACACTCAGAACAAAGTTCAAAAGAGCTAGGGCAGTTGTCTACAGGAGACTAAACGGCAAAGTGCAGGGACTGATTTATGTTTCTGTCAGAACCCTTGAAATGGATTAAACAAATCTCTGCCATGTGCTGCAGCTGCGAGTTTCCTAACTTCTGGGTTATTGGCAGAAACCTGTCTTTTCTGCTCTGCAGACTGGCACTGCAGTTTGAACACAGCCGCTTTCCACGGCAATTTTTGTGTTCTCTGTAACGCAGGTTTTATATACACCAGCACTTTCCCTCCCCCCCCCCCCCTTCCCCTTAGATTAAAAAAAAAAAGACTGAGAGACATGCGAGAGAAATCCCTATTTTAGGAACTAGTAGTGATATTGATGTGGCTTGAAAGAGGCGCAGGACTTTCAAATCCATGTCTGTGCGGGCACGCCTGCTTTTTGAACTCTTCTCACGGCGGAGAAGCTGCGGCGCGGGCCGGCACGCTTGCGCGCAGGCAGAGCTGCAGGATGCGCGTAGTCGGAGCAGGCGAATGAGCGCAGGCAGAGCAGGGGGCTGCGCGCAGGAGGAGCGGGGGGGGCTCCGCGGGGGCGCTTCAGCACCGCGGAGAGCTCCGGCGGGGCCGCGGGGCGCGGGGAGAGGGCTGGCTGTCTGCACAGAAGCCTGTAATATGTTAATGGCCGCAGGGTATGCCTGAGGTACCATCTCAAGCTGCTTCGCACACCATATGTCAGGCCGTTAGCCACATGGATCTATTAATCAAAGAGGGAGAGAAGGAAGAGGAGAGAGGCGGGGGGAGGGGGAGTGGAAGGGAGCTTTAATACCCCACCCTATTTTGCTGTATACTTTCATTTCTCTCAGCTATAAAGACCCGGAGTACCTCGAATATACAGCTGTAATTCTCTTTTGATCCTCTCTTTCACACTCTGGTGTAACCAGCTCAGATCAGCCGATAGCAAGATTTGAGGGAGAAGGGGGAAAATACGTCACATTTCCCCTGGCAAAGGATTTGGGTATAAAGTGCTGCTCGACTTTCATGACAAAGGGGATGTCTGTCCTCCCCTTCAGCCTCCTCCTTGGAGAGGATGTGTCTGAGGGGAAGACTTTTTCTAGCGGTCCAAGGATCACCTCCCCGACATGCAGCCAGAACTCTGATCGTCCTTACCACTTTGACACATGCCCTATTACCTATTGCATCATGTAATTTCTTCCAACAGTGTTTGTCCCACAGTGGCTAAACCCATGAGAAACACGAAAGTAACGGATCCACAAAAGTACCCAGAGCAGAAGAAGTATTCTGTGTAAGAGAGCAGTATGTGAGTTTTTCACTCAGCTCTCAAAGCCGACCTGGACTACCCACTGAGACTTGTGCAGTTCAGGCAGATAAAGGGGTCCTGATGTACCCAACACCAAGGCTTAACATCTGAGAAGAAGCATAGCCTTTCAAGTCAAATTTCTGCTCTCTGCTTGGAAGATGGTTTGTTTCGGGGGGATTTCTCTTCAGAGTTAGAAAGAACATGCTTACACGAGCTTCTCCTGGACCCTGCTGGCCAGTCCATAGGAGACATGCTGGGGCACAGCCTGATCAATCAACCCGCTCTAACCTAGTTCCAAGACTAGTTTTTTGTTTGTTTTTTTTTTTTTTGTTTGTTTGTTTTTACGTTTTGCTTAGGCATATTCCACACGAAGTTTTGAAATTCTAGATTATTATAAAGTGCTAAAGCAGCTCAGAAAAGCTCTTGCGTGGTGGAGGAGGGGTAGGACAGGATGATTTCGGTGAGCCAGGACCCTGCAGTAGGGTCCCTCCATGAGAAGAATGCAGGTGGATTGGGCAGATTCCCAGCCCTGATCTCCAGGCCGAGAGGCATGTGCTTATGTACTGGAAGTGTTTGAGAAACACATGGAAGGATATGGGCTCAATTGGGACATGGAACACAGGGAGAAACTCTGCTTTTTATAGACTTATATAAAGAGCACAAGGTCCTTTAGTTGGATGTAATTCCCTCTGTTGGTACAGTGCATCACAGAGAGGTAAGTCAGAGGCAAGAAGTGATTGAAAATTTCTGGAATGTGTGGTACAGTGCATAGGCTGATTTGGAGCCAGTCTTTTAAGATAGACTTTTTTTTTCCCCCTTGACCTTTTTTCCCCTTTCTTTGACTGGAAATATATTGAATATATAAGAATTCTGTGCTTAGATCTAAAGCTGTCACCCATCTTCTGAAACCTTTGCTTTAATACAGATTGTGTTTAACTTGCAAAAATACTCAAGCCTTTCTAATCTATACATCAAGATAGAGGTAAATGCACAGGCTGGTTCAGTTGGTTCTGCATTTCCACCTAGCTAGGGAAAGGCTCTTATTACCTTTAAATTTTGGTGCACACGCCACCCATCATTTTCTTCTTCCATTTAAAAGGTAACCCATATATCTGTCGTTTTAGGTTTCCAAAGACTCGTAACTTAATTCCTTCAGGCTATTCATCAGCACAGTAATTAAACTAGCAAATGGATGTAAATAAAGTGAAATTGGTTTCATGACAGATGAGCCGAAGAGGCCTCTGACATGAAACAAGCCAGGACAATAATTATTTCTGCACTGGGCTATATGAGGAACTCCATCTGGATTTATTAGGTGCTGCAAGTTATTTGCTGGGAGCAGGCAAGACAGGAGGACTCACTTTAATTTGACAGGATTTTTTTCTTTTTGCATCCTAAGTAGGTTACAGAAATATAAATCTGGAATTAACTTTGGCAATACTCTGAGAAGCCTCTACAGAGTGTAAAAACTCATCAGTAAAAATAAGTAGCAGAAGAAAGGTTTATTAAACAATTTATTCCCGAATACTAAATAGGAGAAAATCTCTGTTAACACCCTGCTCTTGAGCTTCCCCCTAATAAAAATATAATCCAGATCATGGTGGCAGCTAATGTATGCTTCTCTCTCTCTCTCTCTTTTTTTTTTTTCTTTCAAATATGTATGTGTCGAGGCAGTAGAAAGAAGGCGGATTTGGAGATCTGGGGAGTTCTGAAGAGTTTATCTTAAAAAAGAAAAAAACTAAAACATTCAGCTAAATGGTGTCTGCTGAAATTTCCTCCCCCCCCTACTCCTTCTCTTTCAAGGAAAAGTTTATACCTGTAGAGAAGAGGGGACCAGAGAGAGGGGCTGCGAAAGGGAAGGTATGGATTCCACAAAGCTCAACTCTAATTGGAGCCATCAGGTCCAGCTTGGAGTGGAAGTAATATATAGAATAAATAAAAAAAAGGGCTCTCACAGCAGGTGCAGATTAGTCCCTTTCCCCCTGAAAAGATTAGAAACTGACTGCTTTATGCTTAAACGTACTCTCAATTATTTAAGCTCCCCTTCGTGATTAGCAAGTAAAAGTAATGCTCCAAAGCGCTAAAGAAACGAAGTAAGAATAACATCGCCTTCCCACTGCTCACGTAGGCTCTCCAACACAAGCCTTGCTCCCCGCCGGCTAATTGCGCTCAGACCTGGGAACTCTCCTAGATACACGCACCTGTAGGGTGGGGAAGTGGGGAAGGAGAGAGGGAGGGGAAAAGGAGGGAGGGGGCAGGTTCAGCTTGAAAAAAAAAAACTCTGTCCCGGCGGTGCAGACTGCAGCCCAGCCTTGGTTCACAGGTGAATGGGATCCGTGGACAGACTTTCCCAGGAATGCTATAAATTAAACCCCCTCACCAAAATCCCAAACAAACAAACAAACAAAAACCCCCAACCCCAAACTACCCTCTTCGAATGGGCTGGAAATGAACCGAGGGCGCCTGTTTGTATACGGCAGTTTGATCAGGGATCACGTCTTTCTGCAACCAAATCAGAGGCGTTTTCCACTCTTCCTCACGGAAGGGGCTGCAAAGCCAGGGAGAGATCCTAAAGGGACTGAAATCCCCTTATGTCTGAAGCTTTCCCTTTTAACACACACCAGACTAATTATTTAAAAGTTCTTGTAAAATTAGAAGACATAGCCGGGTCCTTTAATTAGAATACGCAGTGAATAGGGATAGCATATGGACGGGAATGTCAAGAAGAGGGTGCCAGGGGCAGATCCTAGGAAATCGGTATTCATTTCTGCCTCCTATTTGTTCAGTAATCTCTACCATCATAACTAAATCTTGGAGCACTGATGTAGTTCGAGTTGTTGTTGACTCAACGTCAAAATTCAATCACTGGGGGTTTTGCATCAGCCGGGCTACTTATTTGTCTAATAAATCCGTCATTTTGTAAGAAAAATATTTGAGCAGCCGTACTTGACCTCTTGGTATCCACAAGCCACATTTATTTCTACCAGTTTACAAATGCAAAATGGAGATGATCATCTTAATGCCTCGAGGTACTGTGTTGATTTCTGATTGGATTTTAGATGGAAATGTCTATTTTAAATACCCCGTGATTAAATCGTACTTATAATAGAATTCATGCAGCTCAAATCAAATCCTGATTTGCAAAACCCGATTTTATTTTAAAAGAAATATTATTTAAGCATAAATTGTTTTATTAAATGATTGGTTAACCCCCCCGCTGTAAGATTTGATTATAACCTTGCATCTTTCTTACAGGGAAACTTATTTTGACCCTGAACTACCCGTTTCTGACTGGCAGGTGTCAGACAATGGTGGTGGGGGTGAAGCACACTCTCTTGAGAGTGCTCTCTAGTCCGTGACATCCCACATTTGGGGGGCTTTTTGCCTTGATTTAATTTTTTTAAAAGGGTGCCGCCCTCACTACTTCAGTTGGAGTGGGGGGAAATAACGTTCAAGAGAGCTTTTTGATTTGTGAGAAGAGGGGAGATGGGGACGGGAGGGCTGGAAGGGTATAAAGTCAGTGTCAGAAGAGAAGGTATCTGGGAGCCTTTCTTCGAGCGGGGGGCCGGCTTTAGCCCGGATACCAGCCTCCGGGAGCCGAGGATCTAGAGGTCCTCTCCGCAGGATCTACCGTTCCCCGGTAGGGTCCCCTCCCGGCGGGGTCTCTCTGAGGAGCACCGCGGGAGCCGCCGGGCTGCGGGCACCCCACGTCGCTTTTTTGGCTACCGTTTCCTCAGTTTTCCCCCTGGGCGGCTGACGGGGGTCTTTCCGTCTCCATGGAAATACGTGCAGCCGCTGCCAGCCCGGACAGCAGTCTTTATTCACGCGTTAAAGCCGACTCTCTCTGCGCTCCCCCGGCACCCACTTGCGACGGGACCACGACAGGCCACGGATGGCCAGCGAAAGTCCGCCGCCTCTGGGGCCGCTGGCCAGGCAGCGTCCCCTACAGTCACCCGCTATGAACGACTCAACCAAGTGTCAGGCACAAGAAAGGGAAGAAAAAAAGTGAAATATTTCAGCATATTGAAAATATTAATGTTGGCTTCTAGGAATTAATGTAATGGGCAATAGTTATTAACAACTTATAAAGGCTTAAATCAATATAAATTAATTTAATTATGATTTTTAATTGCATTATGTATGATCAATTTGAAACACTACATTAAAGATAATTAGAGCAGGGTGCTAGTCACTAATCACTTCTCTAATAGCTTAATGAAAAGGAATGGCATGTATTACCTGTGGGGTGGACCCGTGAAATTATAAAAATGCATTATATTCCAATGGAATATAATTGTACCTTTTAATAGAAAATTTAATCACTTTATTGTAAACACAAAATGCTTCAGACTTTTTATATGGCCTTGATTAAATTTTATTGGTGTTGATTGAAGTGCTGTTGTATTATCAACCCATCTATTGGTGACTGGAAGGAAGACCAACTTTTATCTAAAAGTATCATGCTGTCCTCAGAAGCTAGTGGTAAGAGGTCACAGTAGATGGAGGTCCTAGCTTAGCATAATAGGTTTAACATTTCCATGACATCATCAGGAAATCTGAAAAGGAGTCTAAGGATAATCAGAGTGGTCATTCAGAGGCAGAGTAAATATTTTATGAGGATATATAGAAGACAGGAAAGGAGGTGGTCAGAAAGGTGAATCTCTACTTCTTCATGCTCTGTGAAGAAGGTTTTTCACTTGGTACCAATTTTGATTGAGAACTTGTGTATTGTTAATACAAAAAAAGGCAGAGCATGACCCTTGTAGGGGTGAATCCCAATTTGTTTTCAGCAGTGATCTAAATATATTTGTATTCATCGTTGCCCTTATGGGTTACAGGTTAATTCTTTCTTACTTTTAAGATACAAATATATTCTAACTTGATTCTTCATTCACCCTGTATGTTGTCTGTTACTCAATAATCTGTTCCCACTTTAGCAGCAAATGTTCTTTTGTTGTTAAAATTAAAAACAACGGATGTAAATGAATGCCTTGTAAATGGATGGTGTGAGGCAGAGTAATTGAAAATGCTCTCCTTGTGATTAGCACTATTTTCATATCTTTGCCTAATAACTGAAGCAGTACTTGCAGTATATATCTTGGTTAGACTCATTATATAATTAATAGTCTTCAGAGAAGTAGTGTGTAATTAGGGAAATTGAGATTTGAGGAGAACAGTAAAGAACAGTAACATGTAATACCCGCATTTGTCACAGCAAGACCCGTTCAAAGAATTTTCCTGCTATAAAGGCCTGATTCAGACCAAGAAGCTGTGGGACTCCTGAGGATAGCACTATCTGAATAAAAAGGAGTGAAGGATGGAGACTAAATGTTACCCAAGGACTATAGTCCTTTGAGTGTAAATTCTTAGAAACATACTGATTTTAGTACTGAACTGGAATGATTGCAGGGATATGCAGTTCCCGTTTTAAAGACTCTTGTTTAAAAGTGCGAACTCAGTTATTCCCCCCCTCTATGTCCTACAGAGAGAAGATAGAAGCAGAAATAAGCTTACTTTGTATAACAATTTCTAAGTGTTCTAGTGAAGTGGGACAAATTGCAGGATGAACCTGCTCACTCCCTCTGTTGTTCACAGCTTGAAATCATGTGGCATCATACTACTGAGATCCAGTGACAACATCTGGAAGGAATTCATGGAAAGGTTTTAAAAAGTGCAAGTACTCCAACCTCAAACTTGCTCTTTTTCTTAAGAAAAATCCTCCACCAAAGGCCTCAACTCTTACAAGGAAAGTCCTGACATATTGGAATGGCAGTAAGTATGGACTCCAACACTTTGAACTAAGGGTGAAATATCAATACAGCTTAAAATATCCAGGTGATAAATGCCTTATGAATTCCAGTGGAGACAGGCTCTTATGGCTCCTATGTCACTTCAGCAATGGTAACTATTCCATCTGCTGCAACTTTCCTGCTATGTTAGTCCATTATCAGACCCTGACCTCTGCCCTAAAAGAAATGATTTCCATGACTATTGTTCAATCTCTTGTCAAGAGTGAGGAGACCCTCAGCATGAGTCTTCTATAGCCCAAGAGCTCACAAGGAGAAAAATAGTCCATTGGGTTTTATAGATAGGCTCATAGACTGAATCCTGTATCCTGTGTGTAAGCTCATCTTGTGATATGCCTTAATTTTCTTTGCCATGAATAAATATTACGCCAGCTGATGTTTTTCATCCTGTACTGGAGTTGAGGAAGTCTTATCTACAAAGAAGTGCAAGTGGGGTATTAGCTAATAGAACTGCTTTTGAGAATACTGATTTTTTTATTTTCTTTTTTTTCTCTTTTTTTTTTTCTTGAAGTACAAGCACAAAGAAAATCCTTGATTATGCAGGAGACCCTTGGTTATAAAAGCCTCATCTATACACTATTTGAGTGGTTAGATTGAGAGCCACAAGGATTCTATGTTTGATGCTGTGCTTTCACATAGCAATTGATTTTAGCTAGCCCTGTGAACCAAGGATGGAGCATGCGCGTTGATTATAAGCCAGGGAAAGGAGTGAACATAGTTAGGTGTGATACAGTGTCAACTGAAGCATAAAGCTTTGTAGCTATGGAATTATCCTATGCTCCTGTCTCTAAACTGAATTCAATGGTTAATAAAACAAATATCTTTGTGGTTCAAACACATCTTCCTATTCTTTTGGGTACCCCCTGAGTGAATGACATGTGCAATCATGGCAGTTCACCAGAGACTTAGGATCCATTTTTGTAAAATTTTGCCCAAAGTTTTTTTTTTTTTTTTTTGTTGTTGTTGTTGAATATAAAAGTGATTTTTTTCTCTCCTTAGATTAAAAAGAGGGAAAATTGTATTTCATTTAAATAGTTTATTAAAAAAAATTACATTTGCTGCCTGATGTCTCAAGGCTTTCCCTTTTCTGACTGACTGATTTTTGTACAGTCCACTGACAGCTGCAGGCAAATATGTTAGCAGAAAGTTTATTAAAGTCTTTGATTTTTAAAGCTTCAAAACTAAACCTGGCAGCTTTGGCTTTCAGTAATAGGACTGAGCACAATTTTATCAGTGGCTGTTTTAGTGCCAAATGCTATGCAGGTAGAATAATTGTGTCTGGACAGGCTGTCATCATGATCTTGGTAGTGAGCTGTCATGCTCAGTGTAAATATTGTGGTTTGCAATTCTCTATTAAAAAAATTAAACTGCTCAAAGACTGTGCCACAGTGTCAATTAATTGGACATTGTGTGTTGTATTTTTTAAAAAATGCACAGGGTTATGCTAGAGAAGTTTTAAAGTAATATGAAGCAAGAGAAGGTCTTTTCAGCATCTATGGGAGACTGATGAGGATGATGCTCTTAGCATGTAATTAAATATTAATAATACGGGAAGGTTTGACTTCTATTCTCTAAAACATTGTTAATAGGTCTCAGTCTGTCATTGAAAACATTAGACACATTGCTGTGTCTCACCTTTTTAACCCTGTTTGCATGTTTAAGTAAACACATCTTAAGGCCTTTTGTGCTTGTGACTGGTGACAAAAACAATCTGTATGTTAAATCAGTGCTGCTCAGGAGAGAAGTGTATTCCGTCTCAAATTCATCCCATCACAAACTGAGTAAATCATATTAGCCACAAACTATTCTGTCAGTATTTGAGCTACATATGGCTTAGCTGCCCAAAACAACAGACAAGAACGTGGAGCTTATACTTATCCACAAAAAAATATGTGGAAACATTAAAAAAATAGATTGCATTAGGAAACAGATGAATATAATGACCTTCCTTACTCTCAATCATATGCTGCCAGCTAAGTGTTTGAGTCTGAAAAATTGCACTAATGAAGCTATTTGAAGGCTTTTGTGGACAACTGCTTCCTCTTTGAAGATTAAATGAATGATGTTGATGTGATTAATCTTAGTACAGGGAGTGATGCAGCAGCCAGAAAATACCTTGGTGATTTTCATAATTAAACTGAATCAACATTTCAAAGAAATGCCAGTGTTATCACTTGTATATTAGAATTACATTCATTAGACAGAAGAAACAAATAATTTGAGCAAACAAGATTTTCCTTTTGGTGTACTGAGACTTCTGTCATGTCTCAGAGTACCTTACTATAAATCACCATTACTGTTTAATTTTACCCTTGCTTTTTCAGTTACTTGTTTTCTGTGTATTTTTTCTTAACCATCCTAATGATTCACAGTTACTTGTTTCCTGATTACTTCTTTCATTAGCCCTTTCCACTTTTCTAGTTAAAATTGTCTGTCCAGTATATATAGGATATCAAATCTTTGTCATTCAAAAATGATGTGAATAGTTGCTGGTTTATATGGATAATGGAGTCAGGCATTGCAACAATCTCTAGCTTTACAAGGGCTCATCTATAAAGGATAGGACATGCCACACAATATTTGAGAGACAGGAGTGACAGCATTCTCTGCATAAGACTAAGAATACAAATAGTAGTTCACAGTGATCTGTGAAAATAGCAATTTGAGTCAGATTGACATTCAACTCATTCACTGAAAGCCTTAGAGATTTTGTTACGAGTGCACGAAGTTATTGTCCTTAGCAGCTGCTAAAGTGTCAGAATCTGGGCTAAAATAATTGAGCAACCCTAAGTGGTCTTTAATAGTGCATATTTAAAATATCTGAATAATATACGTGCGCTATTTTGTAACACAGGGAACTGAAAGTAGTAAATATATTTCCAAACATGCATGCTTAAACACAGAGATGGGCACACATATGCATATGTATACTCACATATAGTAAAAGTGCCAACCTGCCAAACAGTTTTGGTGGGATAAAAACAATGAACACCACAAAAATACAGTCAGCTGCTTCCTTAATGTATATGAAAGTGAAGGTGTAGGGTTAATGATTGTTGCATCAATACAGTTTCACTGTATTACACTTTCTGTTGCCTCTTCACATTATTTGAAAGGTTTCTCTGTGACTTTTAGTAACCCTGATATTTACAGTACACTTCCAGTCATTGCAGAATGTTTTCTTTCACAGTTGCTCTACAGAAAAAAAGAAATTAATTTATAGTAGTGGATAAAAAACTAGCTTCTCACCTTGGGGACCTCAATTTTAGTTCATTCCATAAGCAGAAGTGAAATGAGCTTGGTGGTCTCCACGCAATCTCTAATGGGCAATAATCAATGTCACCAAGCTGACACTTTCCTCCATATTCAGTTTAAAAGCTGCACATGGACTTGGGATGCCTGCTGATCCCAAGGAAAAGGTTTCTGTGCTACTGTCTAGATATGATACAGAGAAGATATCTCCCTCACCCTGTCTGTCTTTCAGTCTCTTCACCTAATCTTGTCTTTCTGCATAGCTTACTCCTTTTGCCTCTGCTTATTCTTCTTGTTCCACCTCTCACTTCTTTGTGGAGGAAACATTGTATTTGCTGTATATATCCTTTTGCCTGTATCTTTTGACTGTTCTTTGTCCCATGCTTTGTCCCTTAGGTTGGACACTACTCTGTACAACACTTTGTATATGTATGACTTTTTAAGTATTTTACCATTGGAGTAAATGTGGTTACCACCACTACTAAGTCATCTGCAAGTGGAATACCCCAAGGTATTGTACTTAATGTTTCAAATGTGAATGTCATGGAATTTGTGTGTTGACTTATTTCATAGGTACATCTGTCATCCTGGGTGGCAGCTCTGTGTTTATTAGTTATCACAGAGAAAATTTTGTGACCAAACAAAATGGTCAGTGAGCTGTACCTTTAGCTCATCTACCTTTAATCACAAAAGAGACAAGTTACCTAGTCTAAACCAACAGTTAGATTTCTGTTACTATTCATGATTAGAGAAGTAGTGATTTCTGAAATCAGATTAATTTCACCTGAAGACAGACAATTGTGATAGCAGAGCAGAATAGCTCTCTGGAGGTGCCTGTGTTTTCTATTGGCTTTATCACAGACAGAAAGACTCAGTTAACCAGCTGGGAAGAGTTGGAGATCAGTTCATCCTGTCTTCATCCTTTGTGGCCCAGATCTACACAGATTTCAGGTATGTCTTAAAAAAAAAAAAAAAAGTTTGTTCCTTTAGGAATTTGTTTTGGCTGCAGCTATGTGAGCATGAAAATGACTTGTAGTCATTTGTGCAAAAGGAATAATGGAAGATAGGTAGAAGATTGCTTCTGGCTTGATGTGCCAGAAGTTTTCATTGCCTTATCAGAGGACCAGCTTGATTTCTTTGCCTTGTGGGGAAGGGAAAGAGGAGAGAAAAGGTGGATAAAAAGAGTCCTGTTCCTTCTGCAGTTAGTAGAAAAATGTATTCTGTAAGACTATGTGTTTTAAAATTTTTGTTATTTACATCTACTCTTAGAAATGACTCCAAAGGGCATCCCTCATAGTATTTCAGTTATTTTAATAGTGTGCCTTCCTTTCCTCTCCTCTCCTTCTTCTCATAAAGCTACACCAACACAGTAGAAAGTATAGGTTAAATCAAGGGGTAGGTTCTATGTAACATGCACACTGCCTGTGTAAGGACACCGGTCCTGGTCAGGATGGTGCTTTACCATTGGCCCTGAGAGTTAGAGGAGATTTCCTGGCATGCATGTGCTTAGGAAAGTAAAAGTAGCTGAGATAGTTAGCCACCTCAGGAGGAGGTAGCGAGGAAGCAACAGACAGTGGGTGTGAGGGCAGTACTACTCTTCAAAACTATACTACAATAGCTACAGAGATATCATCAATTCCCTTTGTGTAGGAACACAATTGCTTTTGTGTACTGATACCTTCCTTTGGGTCAGAAAAGTTAATTAGTGTGAGATTCTCTTCAGCTGGCTTTTAGACATTCAAAGTAGGCATTGAACCTGAACTGGTTGTTCAAGGTTTCTTTGGAGTCGGTGTAAAGAGATAACCATCTCTTGGGAATTCAGTCCATCTCTGAACAATGTAGGATGGCTGAATCATTCCTTGGAGGTATCTATTTCTCTTCATTTTTAGGTAAATCCTTCCATTCTTGTAAAATATTTATGTGATTTCAACATTTATCTGACCACAAAAAATGCAGTCAGGATTATATTATACAACACATGTACTCTATGTATACATCAATATACATACATGTGCATTCATTCATACTGCTACAGGAGGCAGAAGCAGTCCAGGGTCTTGAACAGGTTCCTTTTGGAGAGGAACAATATTAAAACAGCTTCAGTCAAGAAAATTTCAAGGCAAAATTTACTTCTGTTGGAGAAGATTTCCAGTTCAGCAAGCCTTGTTAGAAAATGAGAAGCCTACATAGTCAGACTCAAGCAACAAAGAGAGTGAAGAGGGTGGAAGTTATAGGTTAGCATTTATTAGCCAGTGACAGACTGCTGCTGAAAACAGTAATGATAATGACTGTTGGTTGAAGATGACTGTTGGTCAGAGATGTTACCAGAAGGCTGCCTAGTCTGGTGCAGTCCTCTGACTACTATCCCTTGATAGTTATGCATGTGGGGAGTGATGAGGTCGAAACTAGAAGTCCAAAAGCAATCATAAAGGACTTCAGAGCACTGGGAATACTGGTCGAAGGATCAGGAGCACAGGTAATTTTTTCATTGATACCCTTAGTTGCAGGAAGGAATACTGAGAGGAACAGGAAAACAGTTATGATTAATAAGTGGCTCAGAGGCTGGTGCCACCAACAGAGTTTTCAGTTTTTTGATCTTGGGAAACTTCCTACGGCACCAGGTCTGCTAGCAACAGATGGAGTACATCTGTCACAAAGGGGGAGAAAGATCCTAGCACGTAAGAGTAGCCTATCCCACAGGGGGAAAAGGGTTTAAGGAAAGGAGTTGGCAGGGCTCACTGACAGGACTTTAAACTAGATTTGAAGGGGGAAGGGGTTGAAACCAGTCTCTCCAGACAGGAGTCTGAGAGTGGTAAGCAGGAGTCAGGGGTGAAAGCAGCAGCCCAACTGAAGTGCATGTACACTAATGCACACAGTATGGGTAACAAATAAGAGGATCTGGAAGCCTTGGTACAGCAGGAAAACTATGATGTAGTCACCATCACAGAAACATGGTGGGATGACTCACACGATTGGAGTGCAGTGATTGATGGCTGTAGGCTCTTCAGGAGAGACAGACAAGGGAGAAGGGGTAGAGGGGTGGCCCTGTACATTAGGAAGGCTCTAGACACTGTTGATCTAGTGATTGAGGATGATCAGGCCGAGTGCCTGTGGGTGAGAATTAGAGGGAAGGCCAACAAGGCTGACATCCTGATTGGAGTCTGTTATGGACCACCCAACCAGGATGAAGAAGTTGATGAATTATTCTATAAGCAGCTAGAGGCTGTCTCAAGATCACCAGACCTTGTTATTATGGGTGACTTTAACCTGCCAGATATCTGCTGGGAACTTAACACAGCAGAGAGGAGGCAGTCTAGAAGGTTCTTGGAGTATATGGAGGATAGCTTCTTACCACAGCTGCTGTGCAAGCCTACTAGGGGTAAGGCTTTGCTTGACCTTCTTTTTACAAATAGAGAAGGGATGGTGGGAGATGTGGTGGTTGGAGGCTGCCTGGGGTGCAGTGACCATGAGATAATTCAGTTTTCAATATGCAGTCAAACTAAAAGGAGCATCAACAAAACCTACACTCTGGACTTCCAGAGGGCAGACTTCAGATCACTTAAGGAACTAACTCAGAAGGTACCTTGGGAAACAGCCCTTAAAAACAAAGGGGTCCAGGAGGGCTGGACCTACTTCAAGAAAGGAATCTCAAAGGCTCAGGAACAGGCTGTCCCCATACGCCTGAAGACGAGTCGCCGGGATAGACAGCCAGCCTGGATGGGCAATGAGCTTCTGAATGAGTTAAGGGAAAAAAAGAGGATCTATCACCTTTGGAAAAAGGGGGAGGTAACCCATGAAATGTTTAAGGATGTTGCTAGGTCATGTAGGAAAAAAATTAGAGAGGCAAAAGCCCATTTAGAACTTAGACTGGCCACTGCTGTGAAGGACAATAAAAATGTTTTTATAAATATATTAATGGCAAAAGGAGGGGCAAGGACAACCTTCACTCCTTAGTGACATGGAGGGGTATATAGTAACAAAAGATGAGGAAAAGGCATAGGTGCTTAATGCCTTCTTTGCCTCAATTTTCAACAGTAGGATAGATTGTCTTCCAGACAATTCACTTCCTGAGCTGGCAGATGCAGTCAAGGAGCAGTATAGCACCCCTGCAATCCAGGAGGAAGAAGTTAGAGACCTCCTGAGCCACTTGGATCCCCACAAGTCTATAGGATCAGATGGGATCCACCCTAGGGTGCTGAGAGAGCTGGCTGATGAGCTTGCCAAACCACTCTCCATTGTTTTTCAACAGTCCTGGCTCACTGGAGAGGTCCCAGGTGACTGGAAGCTGGCCAGTGTGATGTCCATTCACAAGAAGGGCCAGAAGGAGAAGCCAGGGAATTACAGGCCTGTCAGCCTGACCTTAGTGCCAGGCAAGACTGTGGAGCAGGTCATCTTGAGTGCAATCACACAGCACCTACAGGATGGCCAAGGGATCAGGCCCAGCCAGTACGGATTTAGGAGGGGCAGGTCCAGCCTGACCAACCTGATCTCCTTCTATGATCAGGTGACTGCCTGGTGGATGTGGGGAAGGCTGTGGATGTAGTCTACCTGGACTTCAGCAAGGCCTTTGACACCATCTCCCATGGCAAACTCCTGGCCAAGCTGTCAGCTTGTGGCTTGGACAGGAGGACTCTGTGCTGGGTTAAGAACCGGCTGAAGGGTCGTGCCCAGAGAGTGGTGGTGAATGGTGCCACATCCAGCTGGCAACCAGTCACTAGTGGTGTCCCCCAGCGATCAGTGTTGGACCAGATCCCATTCAATATCTTTATTGATGATCTGGACAAGGGGATTGAGTCCATCATCAGTAAGTTTGAAGATGGCACCAAGCTGGGGGCAGCTGTTGATCTGTTGGAGGGCAGGAGAGCTCTGCAGTGGGACCTTGACAGGCTGATCAGATGGGCAGAGTCCAACGGCATGAGATTTAACACATCTAAGTGCTGGGTTCTACATATTGGCCACAACAACCCCAGGCAGTGCTACAGGCTGGGGACAGAGGGGCTGGAGAGCAGCCAGGCAGAAAGAGACCTGGGGGTACTGGTTGACAGCTGGCTGAACATGAGCCAGCAGTGTGCCCAGGTGGCCAAGAAGGCCAATGGCATCCTGGCCTGCATCAGGAATAGTGTGGCCAGCAGGAACGGGGGAGTCATTCTGCCCCTGTACTCAGCACTGGTTAGACCACACCTTGAGTACTGTGTCCAGTTCTGGGTCCCTCAGTTTAAGAAAGATGCTGAGTTGCTTGAACATGTCCAGAGAAGGACAAAAAGTCTGGTGAGGGGTCTGGAGCACAAGCCCTATGAGGAGCAGCTGAGGGAGCTGGGGTTGTTTAGCCTGGAGAAGAGGAGGCTCAGGGGAGACTTTATTGCCATCTACAACTACCTGAAGGGAGGTAGTAGCCCAGTGGGGGTTGGTCTCTTCTCCCAGGCAACCAGTGACAGAACAAGAGGACACAGTCTCAAGTTGCGCCAGGGGAGGTTTAGAGGTTTAGGCTGGATGTTAGGAAGAAATTCTTCACAGAAAGAGTGATTGGCCATTGGAATGGGCAGCCCAGTGAGGTGGTGGAGTTACCATCCCTGTTTAAAATAAGAGTGGATGAGGCACTTAGTGCCATGGTTTAGTTGATTAGATGGTGTTGGGTGATAGGTTGGACTTGATCTCTGAGGATTTTTCCAACCTGGTTAATTCTGTGATTCTGTGAATTGTGCTCTTTGATAAAAAAACCAAACCAAACCAAAACAACAAATTAATATGTATGGATAGACTGGACATTAAGAGTTTTAACAATAAAACCAGTGGAAAAAATCTTCAGAGTCAACCACTTTAAAAAGGACTCGAAGTTTCAAAACAGGAACATGTTCCTACTCATCACAGTGGTTTCACATATTATGCTTTTAAAAACAAGTAAAAGAGTAGTAAGGGATATCGTTTATCTTACTTTTTGTGTACAATGAACAATCATATTAAAAAAGAAAGATCCAACATAGAAACCTTAACTTTGAACTATTTATTTTTGAAGTCCCTATATGTATCTCTTTTATGCATAATATAAATGTTTATTTCTACCTATATTTAAAGGTATGAGAACAAAGTTACACCTAAAAGACACTATTTTATAGCCAGTTTGTGGTAAAATATTTATGGTTGTTGTTTATCCATAATTACATTGTATATTTAACACACACACAAAAATGCAACATTGTTTGCTTAAGGTAAAACTATGTGTTTTTATAGTTTGTATTTTAGTATTAATACTTAATGAGCATACAGATGATTTTATTTCCCTTTTAAAAGATCATTCTAAGGTAGTTTATTTCAAAATCACTGAAGAACCAGATGTTAAATGTTTAATTGTAAAATGGTTTCTCATGAAATACAGATAGATTTTTTTTAATTTATTTTTTTAAAGAAAGGTCCTTCTTCAGCCATGCTAAGTGGTACTGCTAAAGATGTTGCTGTTCCAGACCCTCAAATGTCTTTCACAAGTGGAAGTCTCAGAATAGTGACAAGTGATTCTGTTCATTGGATCAGGAAACTCAAAGAGCTTAGTTACTTTTCTTACAGAGATGCCAAATGCCATTGATGGTGGTAGGGTAACTACGATGTCTGTATTGTGTGTTGGACTAGCAGGTAGAAAACAGGACATATATACTGGACTTACCAAATTAAAGCTGATGTCAGTCATGATATCTTGCGGTATCTAGAATGGCACTAGGCACTGTATTTAGGAAAAGGAGCCTCTCATTGACCTACTTTAGATATTGGTTTTATGGAGAGGACTTGCACCCTTGAACTTGCCTTTGTCAGTGATGAAATCTAGAGTGGCTGGTCTAGCCATGGGCATTTAAGCTGTAGAAATAAAGTTAGGTGAGCTGAATTTTACCTCTGAGACCCAGGTCCAAACCCTAATGTTCTACCTTTCTTCTCAGCTGCCAGAACAACCCTCATAATATTTAAGCTTCTAACTTCTATTCATCCTCTGAACTTCATTGCCAAGTTGGATGACAATATTAGGATTTAAGATCATAAAGCAACAGATCTCCAGCTACAAAGCTAGTAACATATTGATATCATACCATCTAAACAAGGAAACTTAAAGGCTTACAGGTGCCAAGTAAACCTATTAAAACACAACTGGAGTCAATCCTGCTGTTTTATCTAAAAAAAAAGGCCTTATCATTAGGATACTTGTTCAAGGCTTGAGTTCAGGACCTTCCGCAACTTGAGATGTGTTGAAGCTCAAGGATATTCCCAAGGAATATCCTGTTTATAACTCTGTCAGGTCAGCAGGGATTGAAGTCCTTCTGTTGTCTCCTGTTAAAGATGAACAACTGTGTAACATTAATTAGTCATTGGTTACTGAGAATGTGAAGAAATGCTGGTATAGGTGGGCTGCTTTTTGGGAATTCTTCAGAGTCTCTTCTTTGGTAGTTTTTATGAATTGTACTCAAATTATATAGAATAAAATAGACATTTTCCTATATTATATTCCAAAAATAAAATACATTTTCCTACAAATATTTCCCAATTCACTTTCTTAGTTTCCCTCTAGTAGAAAAACCTAGCCCCCAGGCTAGAGTTATACATAGTTCCTTAGATTTGCCTTCCCTCTGGTCTCTTGTTCTGAGGTTTTATTCCAATCTAACTGGATCCAGTCGTCACTGTTGCATAAAGCCTGCACTTTCAATAGGTTATCCTCAGCTAAGTACACTGGATTCTTGCTGTGTTTGGTTGTGTGAATACTTTTCTTGGCTCTGCTGTCTATTTTGGCTGAAGGCTAGGTCAGTTCTCCGTTTGTTGTTTCCAAGTGCTGACTGGAATGCTCTAGTTTGTTTAAGACAGGAGATCTTGAATATGACATGGTTCCGAGGGGACACGCACGGTCTCATGTAGAGATTATATCCATGATGTCCATTAGGTCAGACAATTATCCTGCTAGTATACTCATACATGCAGACTCTTAAACTTGCATTGCCACAGTCTGGTGTTAAGATTTGAATCAGTTGTCCATGCATAAGCTCATAATGCTATTTCAAATACCCTAGGTTTACCTGTCTATGGAGCTTGTGAACATGACACAGAAACTATGTAAGATCTAAGTTCTTCTGGAGTGTCAGCTAGAAGTGTGTCAGCTAAGGGGAAGGAGGGCTACCCTGTGCTATCTCATTCAGCTATAGATGCCTGTGTATAGGGAAGTGGATTAAGCTCCTAATGTTAATGCCTGAACTTCAGAGGGAGGCAGTGATATGTCTATATTCTGTGGCTAATGTTTTGTAACAGCTACCTAAGTAAGTCTGCTCTCAGCAGGTAAATTCTCTGGACTGCTCTTTGGTGCCCAGCTCTCTCCACTAATCAATTAGAAAGCCTAAGTACCCAATTTTGGCAGTCTGTGACTGCCTAATTAATGCTCCTAGTTTTTTTAACTCCTAAAAAAGAATTAGGAGATGGTATACTTCCTTGAGTCCATGCCCAAGCAGGCAATGTTTCATTATTAAAACTATCCAAGAGCTTAAAATCTGCTCTAGACAATCTGATAATTGTCTAAATCCTGATCCACTCTACGTGTAGCATATACCTATGCAATCTTTGGATTTTAGGTTATTTTATCCAACACATTATTGTATATGCAATATGATAGGAGTAGGTTTAACTCTTGATACACCTTGCAGAGTTCTGTGGCACTATAGATGAAAGGGGGATGCCAAGTCCTTCAGAATTTGTTGCATAAAAGTAGAGTAGAGCACATGCTTTAAGTTAAGTCTGAAGTTATTTTCATTTAAGGTATAAAATTCTGTTTCAGTTAATTCTGTTTTGCTCGAGATTTGAAATTGTATCTCTCACCAAAATGTTCTAAGCACCAGGCTACTAGATTTTCTGGGGCTGGCTGCTCACAACCTCTCCTTGCAAGATGTGATGTTCCACTTCATAGAGAGTGATTAAATATTCATTAAGCTAGTGAAAGAACAAGCTTCTCAGAAGACAGAAAGAGTCTGGTACTTAAGGCAGTCACCTGGGAAAAAGGGAGATCTGGATTCCAGTCACTGCTGTAATGATTACTTAGTATTAAATACATACACTAGTTCACGAACTGGAACCCAGCTTCTTTCTCGGAGAGGGGGGAGAGGGGTTGACTATCAAGTATTTCTCACTTTCTGTCTATTGCAGTGATTACTTAATTATCCGGGAAAGGTCTGTCTGGGGAGAACAAGCACTCCTTTGGGAGGTGGGAGATCGTAGTTCTGTGTAGTAAAGAAAACTAGATGTGCAATTCTCAGGCCCTTTGTTATCCAAAAGCTAGAAAAGGAAACCCTTTCACTAGGGAGCAAAATGTTATAACTCAGAGTTTTAGAACCATGAATCCCAAGTGGAAGAAGGCATCTCTTCTAATTTAAAACTAAGTCACAGACTAAGGAGGTTTAAGAAACTATGCTCAATCTCAGTACTTCCCAAATTGCTTCCTTACTCAGCATGTCTGTTTAGATTCCATTTTTCCTGCAAAATTTGTAAAGAAACAAACATCTAACTCAGGACTGCAGATTCTATTACAAAAGTACACCTTTTTTGATAGATGCTGTGACATTCAAGTAAAATCGCTTGTAGATCTATCCTTTCAGGTAGAACTCTCATAGATATTTTGTGTTGCTTCCATAAACTCTTCTTCAAGCTAGGGTATATTTTACCCTGGATTTAAGGAAGGGCAGAACTATGCCAGGAGATACATCTTTTATACCCCACTTGTCCTATGTGGTTTTAAAAGGAGTAATAGTAGAGCATATATTCTGTTAAATAGATCCCAAGAGGATAATTTGCATTCTTGATATAAAGCTTGTGTATTTCTTTATGTTGTTTGTTGTTGTTTAACATGTGTATTTCTATGCTGACAGATGCAAAATGCCGTATGTTGATGTGGATGATTTGAACTTCTGTTATGCGTTATGGAGATGTGTGACTGATGCAGCAGCAGATGACCTAGGGAGTTTTAGGGCTTTGCTGCATGGGGTGAATCTGACCATATACATTAAGTTAAGCCTATGAGCTTGCTGACTCAGGACCTGAATTACTCATATCTGCTCAAGCAAAGACATGTTGGATGTTGAAAACCTCTGGCAAAAAAAATATGTTGACTTGTTTTTAAAACACGTTGCTAAAGAACTGAAAATGGTCAACCGGAAAAATATTTTCAGTATTGCAATATGAACTAGAGGTAAGTTTTACCTGCAAAAATGAATTACTGTTTTTTCTTGTGGTTCAAGAAAAAGAAGAGACTGTTTCCTTTTGTCTTTGATTCCTTCCCTCTTTCCCTTCTCTCCCTTCTTTTACTCTTTTCCCTCTAAATAACTGCAGCTATTACAGACTCACCTGCATAAAGCAATCACCAAAGTCATCCTTAAATGAGGGATTTGGCTGTGAATTCACCCACAGCTACATTTTCTGTCCCATAGTACAAAATATTTATCCAGAAAGCCATGATAAGAAAGCTAAGATTCTCTGTCTCAGAATACAGTCTTTGAACTTTTCAGCCAGAGGAAGTTTTCTGTTGGCTATTGCTTATGAAAAATATGTTGGCTTTGTTCATTTTTGTTCTTATTCACTGAGGTTCAACAACCTAAAAGAGATATCTAGGCCTTGATCCATGAATCTACTGAAAGCACAAAGGAGAAAGAGAAGACTAGAAAGGAAAACTATTAGGCTACAGAAAACTAGTGTGTGCTATTCCAGGCTAGAAAGGGAACAAGATTAAGGAGGAGATGTGGATAGCATGGGGCAAGAAATACAGAAATCCTCCCTAAAGCCTCTCTACTTCTTTGCTGTTAATGACCCTTTTAGTTTCAAGATGCCAGCAGCTTTCTGCACTACCTACCTTTCTGATAAATAAAAGTATAGAAGACAGTTAAAATAATTCCAAATTTAGCTATGTTGAGAAAGAAAAGTGAAGAAATGAGAAGCCAGCAAGAAAGATGGTTCCTTGGTGTGGGTCAGAAGTGCTGAAGCAGGCAGCTCGCTCTTAGGGGGCAGATGGCATTTTTTTTGACTGGTGTCCCACTCCTGTCCTGGCATCTGAGATTCATGTTCCAATTAACACCTAAACTCAGAAGTACTTAAGGTTGCTGCTAGGTCACATTTTAATTAAAATTCAGAAGGTTCTTGGAACACATGGGGAAGCTCATCAGAAAATGTTGCTTGTAACTATTTTATTATTGTCCTCACTCTTCTTTCCTCCCTAAGCCTTCCTTCTCTAATCAAGCAATCAAAGACAAGTCTCCCACGTGTCAGTGCAAAGCCTGGTCCCCACCACATGACATGCTGCTATTAATTTAAAAGGAGTGACTATAAAGTAATTTATGAATGCCAGACTATTCTTGTATATGTGCAGCCAAAGCATTTGTATGGAAGAGAAATCCATCTTTAGCCAGCTTTAAAACACCAAAGACACCAAATACTCCCACATTTCTGTTTCAATTTTGGGTGGTCAGGCTGGAAATTCTTGATATTGTTTTCAGACTCTGAGATATTCTTTCCAGATTGAGAGGAACAACACTACAAGAAATAGAAGTACTAAAAGAAGAGATACTGATCTTCTGAAGTGTCACTGGGAAGGTCAGCAGGCTAGGTAAGGTGTCTGCCCTGGCATGGAGAGTTGCTAAAGAAAAATAATTAGACATCTGTTTATGGATTCGTGAGAGTCTGCATGCTGATTTCTGTGACATCAATGACAGCCAGTATGAAAAGGGTAACAAGAGGAAAAAATATATTTAAAGTGTAAAATACATATCTAAGCTGTTTTCTTGCAACTATTTATATACCATATCTTCAACTAGTGACAAATCTGGGTGTTTAGAGCTCTTAGTGAAGAGGAAGAAGTGTTCCACAGCCCTCTCAGTCTGAAGGTATGAATTTATAGATATGCACGCCCTAATTGTGTCCTTCAGATCAGCTTCAGAAGGAAAGATGTGAACATGCACACTGAATACACACCAGTAGAGTGGAGGCTCTTCTTAGGGTGATACTGCAGGCTGAGGTGAACCTAGAACCTCTCTGCTCCACTGCTGGATGGGTACTTTAAGATCAGAATTATTGTATAACCTGGTTAAGTGCTTTAACCACTAGACTAATGAGTAGTAGTTGGGAAGGACAGTGGTGTTAAACTCAGTAGAAAATAAATGAATAAAGGACAGTCCAAACAAGTCTGGCAAATCAGGTTTTTCTGGGAACTTCTCACTATTATTAGCATTCTGTAGTGCTGATAGAAAAAAAACCTGCATTCTAAAAAGCTGTCCCAGTTTGAAAAAAACAAAAAAAAAGTGGAAAAATAAGGGAGGTGACTAACACTTAATACAGTCCTGGGTTTGGCTAGGATAGGGTTAAGTTTTTGGTGATTTTTTTTTTCCCCTTCAAAAGAAGGTAGAAGGGGCCACTGCCAAGCTAAGCAGCTAAACTAATTAGTGGGGTATTTTATACTATGCTGAGGTCATGCCTGCTATAGGAGGGTAGGGCTGGTAAGGCAAGGTGTGAGCATTGAGGAAGTGGCTGTGGCCTGGCACTGGCAGGGCAAGAGTCAGGCTGGGCTAGGCTGGATAGTGGTGGTCAGTCCTGTGTTTTGTATCACTCTCTGTACTGTTGCATAATTTCATTAGTATTATTGTTCTTCCTGATTGTTTTCATCAGTTGCTGCTGTTCTATTAAACTTTCCTTAAAACTGTTGGATTTTACTTTTTTTCCCCTGATTTTCCTTCCCACCCCACCAGGGGCTGGGAATGGAAGGGCAGTTATGTGAGCAGTTACATGGAGCCTGGCTGTGGCTGGGCCTGAACATACACTTAAGAAAAATTACTTTCTGAGTCTTTCATTTCCATGATTGACTTTGCCTGAAAGCCTCAAAACTGATGTAGTCAAGGGAGAAGTTGAGCATCATAAAGAATACTGACATCAAAATACTACCGTGACACAAAAAGGAGAAAACTGCTAAACTACAGAAGAGATGGAGTCTCAGAAACAGCCTCTATGGTCCTCAGTCCTGTGGCACAAGGCAGCAGAAATTGGGATGTGAAAATTTTGAAACAGTGAACAAAAATGTTAATAGGTCAATCAGAACTGAGATTGCAGGAGGATTTTTCATAGATGGAATATATGTACTCAAGTTAGATTTCAAACAGGATTATGCTGGAACATTTAAATACTACATATTTGTATGCATATTCAATGTATACAAGTTGCCTATACTACCTAATCATCTTAAAAAAACACAACACACAAGACAATATTTACCATTTCAGGTTAAATCTAGAAAATAATGACTCAAGTCTACTAATTGTCTTGGGGACTCCATGGAATTTATTTTTCTGCTGAAAATTTGTTTAATAGCACTTTCAAGCAATTAGTCACTGTAGACTAGTCATAGCCCCTGATTCTCTGGAGACAATCTTGAAAGACTGAAAAATTCCAGGCAGGTTTTATGCTAAAAAAAATATGGTTTATATCAGGAACTGTAGTTTGACAGGACATTTTTTCCTAAAAGAACTTTCTGGGACACAAAGGTTTTGACGTGCTTCTTCCAGCCAGTCACCACTTGTAGATAGCTTTAAAGTCACCAGTTTGAAGAAAAGAACACTTGGAAAATCATCACTGCCCCCTCTATCAGCTTGGAATCTTTTCAGAATTCACCCTCCTAAGTACGCTCAGAATGAATGAAAACCAGGAGTGAAATTAACAGAAAATTACTTAATTTCTAAGATGTGAACAGTATCACAGCCTGTGTCATTGAAGATCTTACTTTTGATGTCCCTGTAGTTCATTATCACAGAGAAAATGAAACTATAAATGGTATAAAATCAGCCAGGCTGCTACTTTATATGGGAAATATTAGGTTGTGTAGGGGATTAAGTTGAGAGGGGATTTAATAAATGCTTATAAATATATGAAGGGGGGGACACAGGCTCTTCTCAGTTGCACCCTGTGATAAGACTAGGGCTAATGGATATAAACTACAGCACTTAAGGTTCCATCTCAGCATGAGGAGGAACTTCTTCACTGTGAGGGTCACAGAGCACTGGAACACATTGCCCAGGGAGGTTGTAAAGTCTCCTTCTCTGGAGACTTTCAAGACCCATCTGGATGTCTTCCTGTGTGACCTGTACTAGATTCTATGGTCCTGCTCTGGGGGGCTGAACTTGATGACCTTCGGAGGTCCCTTCCAACCCCTAACATCCTGTGGTCCTGTGATCCTGTGTACTGTCACAGCACTGTCCAGAGTATCCTGCCTTTATTTTATTTGTAAGTGAAAAGAAGTAAAAGAAATTCAAAGTAGAATAAAACAGAGATGTGGTTTCAATGTATACTTGCTATTTGTGTGTGCACTTATATTACAGGCTGCGTTGACCCTCTAAATACTATAAAGAGAAATGGAGCTAAAGAGAAAAATTAGGTACTGCTGCTGTTTCCCATAGTCTCAAGAAAATATAAACCTGCTGATGTAGATCTTCATGTCTTTTCTCCCTGTCTTTTTTTCCCAATACAAATGCATTTGCACTGGACTTCAAGATACAGCATATCTGTTTGATGCTTTTTTTGTTAGGAGCCTCCAGAGCCCTTTGTCTGCTTCTCCTTTGTTATCCTCCATACTAGAAGCCATGTGTAAGTTTATCTCTGTTGTAGATCACCTCTCTGTCAACAACAGCTTTCCTTAACTCTCATTATCACCATCCTCCTGGCACAGCTGGTATTGAGTCCATACCCAGTGGTTTCAATATCCGAGAGACTGTCATCCTGACACCTGACACCTAACAGGTGGATCAACGTGACGTGTTTTATCAAAGCAGACTGTAAAGCTATGTTTTAATTGCAAGTTTTTTGAGTAGAAGAGGCTGCCTCTCTTTCATTTTCTCTAATAGCCTTATGTTTAAAATAAAATATCCACCTGTGATGGTTTGAAACTATCTTTTTAATTTTTCTTTGCAAAGTTCAAGCAGAGAAAGAGTGTAAGTAAGTCACTATTGGGTGTAAGAAAGCAAAATACTGATTGTTCTAAACACTTCCATTGGATAGATAGAAATGTTTAAGAACTATTACCCAAAACAAAGTGGGGCACTCTGCATTCTGCAGTCAGGGCAGCTTGCTGGGGTGTCTGGTTGCTGTTTCTTCTTTTCTTCTGGCTGAAGATAACACACTGACCTTGGCAGCTAAGTTAACAACTTTCTGCTTTAGCTAACTTTGCTTTCTGCCAGGGGGGTCCGGGGAGGAATCCCCTGGGAGAGAGGCTCCTTGGGAAAGGTCCCATTTGGGGGGAAGCAAAGCTTGGTTGTGCTTTTCTGTTGATTGTATATATTTGTAAATGTTGTGAATTTTGTATATTTGTACATATTCATTGCATTTCATCATAGATTGTAGATTCTGCTTTGTAAATACAGCTTTCATTTGCTTCCAGACTGAGCTAGCCTGGTTATTGTTGGTGGGGGGCGAAATTCAGCTCACACTGACACCACTGTTTTACACTAAGATTGTAGACATACAAGGGACAAAATGTATTCATGTTATATAGGCTGGGTGGGACTAAGGCATCTCATTCCTGGTAAAATATTTTGTGAACCATGATGGTCAAGGGAAGTGGAAACATTTATATCTTTATTTAGTTAAGGTGGAATTAGCATTTCATGTTTCTATCAGGGCTAATTGCTTAGACTCATTTTACAGGCAAAACCCAATGCTCTACAACTGCCTAGTGCTTTCCATGACCTAAACATCTAGACAACTAATTTATATGTAAATGTCAACATGTAAGATATTTCAAGGCTGGCTGAGAGGGATTTCACTCATATTGGATTCCTTCAGGTACAGATTCAGGAGAGCATCTATTCTAGAAAATAACTTAAATATGCATCTAAAAATGTATGGAGGTACTTCAGCACCTCTCATCAGCTGGACCTTCTTCATTGAAGTTCACATGCCCAACTTTGTTACGTTACACATCCGCTGCTGACACCCTCTAGAACAAATTGCTTTTTGAAGGACATGGTTGGAACGGTCCAAAATGAAGCAAGGGAGTAAGTTAACTGTCAAGTGGCATGGATGGTCAGAGGTATTCTGACCTATTCTGTTGCTACAGGGGTGAAATTATGTATTTGTTACGCAACACTACATGATCCATACATTTATTTGTTTGTTTTGTGTGGACAAATAAAAAAAAAAGAGAAAGCTGTTTGAAATCTTTAAAATGAATGCAGTTGTATTTGAACAGTAAATAAACTCTTTTTAGAAGGAAGAGTTTTAGGAGAAACTTTCTCATGGTATTTTGGATTTTACTGCATTATATGTATGACTGTTTTAAGATTGCTTCTAATTTAGTGCTTACTTTGCCTATATAGAGCAACAGAAAACAAATCTTTCATGAAAACACTCAGATCAGAAGGAAAATGAGTGCAACCAATTCACTTTATATTCTCTAGTTTCACATGAGCAGTATATTCAAAAATATTGAGCTGATGGTGTATCTCTGATTACCTCTATCCCCATGACTTGTGGACCAGAGTTTATTTAAAGGCATTTGTTTTTCACTTGCTCACTGCATTGTCCTCTTGATTTTCTTTGTCACCTTCTTATTTTTTTTTGTCCTATTCTTTTCTGACTAACTGGAAACTGATTTTGTTCTGAGTAGGATGGTTACTTCTGTGCTGTTTAGCTTAAGTATTTAATTTGATTTTTTTTTTTTTTAATCTTTCTGTTGTTGGTTTGTCCTTACTGTGTAGTGCTTTAATAATTCCTGGTATGCTTCCTATGCATTGGTTAATTCAAACAAATGAAATGTCATTATTTATGGTAAGAAGGAATATACATACATGTATTTCCTGTATATTAGTAATCTGATTCTCTTGTTCTCTATCATCCTTTAAATGCAATTATATTACAAAACTCATTTTGTTCCTTTCCAATACAAAGCTGAAGTGAAACAAGCAAACAAACAAAATTTCAATTAACGGGAATACTAATTAATTCTTAGAGGTGAGAAGCAGATGATTTTTTAACATTTTGAAGGGAAAATTAATTTTTTATTCTGTCTGCACAGCCTGAATATTATGCATCATAAATGTCATATGATAACTGTTTTTGTCACATGTAATTCAACCAAATTGTGACAGTCTTCAAAAATGTTTAAAACCATTATTTAGAGGGAAACCTCAGAAAATATTTTTTCATTTCATTTGGGAGGAACTCTGTTTTGCTTCTCTGACTATAAAATAGGTATATACAATAAAGAGATCAAGACACAATGTCTCACCAGCTGAAGTGAAAAATCTCATTTATCTAATCACACGGCCCTGTTATGTTTTCATTCTACCAAAGTGCATCAGTTCATCTGATGTAAGACTGGGGGAAGGGATATAAAAATAGGTGGTGAGAAAGGAAAAGTTATTCACTTAATTCCCTTGCCAGACAAGGTTTCAAGATGCCGTCATATGCTGTGGGAATGGCAAGACCGCAGAGCCAGCTACAGGAGGGGAAAAAGTGGATATCTTTATCTCTATGATGACTTATCTCCTAAGGACATTACACAAGATATTGCCTTATCCAGAATAAATTTTCTGGAAGGCTGAACATTAGATCATAATCAAGGTCAAAGAGGCTTCTCAGATGGCTGATAAATAGTTATCTTTGCAGAACCCTACATGAGGACACAATATTTCCTTTGCCAGTCTTTAACTCATTACTGACAGTTCAGACCAATTTGTAACTATTCTGTGCTGGGACCCGAGCTGCAACTCTAGTGTCCTTTTTTGCTTTCTTCACTTAGGGTTCTTTGCTGTTAAATATCCAGGAGCACTTGGTGATGCTGACTTGACCTTCCAAGACACCTTTTTTCTTGATTTTAAAATATCTGCTTTAACATGTAGTTTGCAAAATGGCTGCATAAATCAAAAGGGGTGGAGAAAAAATACAGAAAGAAGAGGGTAAGAAAACAGGAACAATTGTTTGTGAGAAAATCACAGTTAATGGGTGTTTGGAATCAGACATCAGAATTTCACTGGAAGAACAAAACTGTACTCTTTAGTACTGAAAAGTCAATTAATAGGCCTGGGCGGAAAAGTTTCCATTTCTCAAGAATTTTCATTTTTCAGATTCTGCTTGTCCTTAAAATGTATGAAATGTTGAAATCTCAAATTATTTCCTGTCATACAAAATGTGAAACATTTTTTATTCAGCAACTTCAAATAATCTTATTACAAACAATTACTTTGATAAAGCCAGAATGTTTTATTTATAAAAAGCATAATATTATCATCTGACACAGGTATAACAACATTCCAAACCCCATTTTGGTTTTGATCTATTTAGCATCTTCTCATGGACTGCAAAAGAAATCTTCTAATGAAATAACTGAGAACAATTTCCTCAAGAATGTTTAGATCATCTCTTAACTGACATTGTACATACAGCAGCTGAACAGAGAATGCTTCCTAGATAAAATAGCATGCATCCCCAACTTCAGTTATGAAGTGTATGTTTCAGATATCCCTCCATGGCAATATTCACAATCCAGCAGAGCTAGCAATATAAATCACAGGTCATGATGTAATGGAAAGGCAATCTGATAGAAAAACATCCTGCAATTTTAGCAAACAGCATGTGCACCTCTTTGGTATACAGCATGGAGGGTGTTCAGTAAATGCCGATTAGTTTCTACACAAGCTGCAGAAGCCTGCTGAGTTTAACATGACATTTCTCCATATCCAAAAGTGCTGTTTCAGAGGACTTTGGTGACAAGCAATAGCCGGCCTTAGCTCTCATATGTAGTGATATGGATTAGACCAGCTGACCTTTAGACTAATGCGTGCTTCTTAAATAGTGATTGGTCCCTAGAGGAGAGCATAGGAGGATTCTCCCAAAGACCATTGTATACAAAGTCATATCTGTTTGACAAACAATCTCTATGGTTAACTCTCATACATCTCATCTCCCTTTTCCTCCTAAATTCTTCCCCAAATTCTCATGTTAAGTCAAATGCTGAACTTGCCAGGCACTCAGGAAACAAACCACTACTCATCATTCTGCCTCCATTTCATAGGGACCCTAACCTTTTAAATACGTTTGAGGTATGAAATTAATACTGACCAGTGGAACACTTCTGGAATGAAAAAGAGAAGTTAGGGTTCTTGGGCAACCTTGAGTGCCAGCAAGTCAGAATATGGTGGTTGGGAAGGGCTTTCAGATCAACCAGATTTTAAACAGAGATACAAAAGAAATAACTTTTGGATTTAAATGCATAAAATAGTAGTTAGACACTTAAGTGTCATCTGAATCCCTTTGGGAATCTTTCCCTTACTCCCTCTACCATTCTTTTATGCTCCCACACATCCTTTGTATAATGATATGAGATTGAAGTATCATTTTCTTTTAAATGAAATGACTGTATGCTCACTTTTAAGGAGATTCACCTGTGTTTTGTCCATACTGTATGCTCTGCTCAGTTGCAGATAATGGTTTTTTTTTTTAGCTGTGAAACTGTAATGCAGACAACAGTTTGCAAGATCTGTTTCTATACCCATGCCACCCTGCAAAGTCAGGCAATTGCAGTTCTGTGCACTGTCAGTCAATACTGTTTTTGTTTTCACTTGCTTTAATATTGACTTTGCCATTCTTTTCTGAATAAATTGACCGTTGAAAATAAAAAAAAAAGAGGAAAATGGAAAAGTCTTGCTGGAATTCACAGATGTTCTCATCCTTTTAAGAATGCCAGTGATAAAACTGGGATGTAAAGTTATTTCTGCTGCAGAGCTGGCCTGGAATTTGTGACTAGATTTAGTCGTTGAGGTATTTAATAAAAATAGCTGAAAATCTTCACAGCCAGATTTGAGTAAAGCCAATCCTCAATGGGTACGTTCGGAATTGTGCGTTTAATCTGAATATGCTTCAGGTCACTGCTCAGAGTTGTCCTTTAGAAGAATACCACTTCCACTTCCCTTTGCTAGTAGCTATAGAAAAATTTTCCAGTGCTTGGAAACAAGTGATCTCTGAGGTAGCTTTAAAATAAATAATGTTCTCTATGTTAGCTGCTCCACTCAGTTTAGTTCTCTGGTTAACTCTGCATTTTTTTTTAATATGAATTTTGTTAATGGTGTTTTGTCTGAAAAGATTATCTTACCCCTGAAAGCTTTCCAGTTCTATTTTGCTTCACTTCTATTTTCAAACCAGAAATTTATATGATGATTTGCATTTTGTAGGATCTGTCTTGACATTCCTTTCTGATAGATTTTTTCCTCTAACATGAGAGTTCTTATGGAAATGACACTTGGCTTTATGCACTTCCATTTCTTATCTCTGACAGTTTGTGCAACTCATACAAGCCATCACATTCTCAATTTCTGGTGCCCAACTGTGATTATCATCTTTGTACAACTTGTTAATGTCAGTGGCATTTAGAAGTCTCTGCACTGAGACAATGAAATAATGAAATGATATAATTCAAGTGCAGAGACAATCCCCAAAATAGACTTTTGAAAAGAGTGCTTGCAGAAAACAATTTTAACATCTACCTGAACCTTCCCATTTAAGGGGATTTTGCCAAACAGATCTGTTGCTCCCAGAATAAGAGTAGGGGCATTGGACACCTCTCTTGGGAAGGCTGGGCTAGTTAAGTTGACATAATACTCTGAGTGTGATGTTGGTTCTCAGCTCCAGATGCTTTACCCATGACCACAGAAACCCGGTTTCACCCCTCCCTTCTCATACCCTTTAAAAATTGTATATTCATTATATTGGTTCTTCAGCTTTCTGCTTATGCGTCTTGATGTGATGTACTGCCACTTACTCTTTGTCCTCCTTTTATCCCACTGGTGCTCTAAAAGCTATCCATTTGCTGTGAAACAGGCTTTAAGAAAAAAAGAGGCTTTGGCTCTGTTCCACTTTACCCTTTTTATGATACTCCAGTGGTGAAAAGTCAGAAGAGATTCACTGGATATGAAGGAGACTTAGTTTCAATTATTGTTTTTTCCTTTTTCACTCCCTGTGTTTAATCATACTGCAGAATCTGATTTTCTAAGTTCAGCCTTTTACCTTAGACTGTACGTAAAAGTCCAACCTGCATTTACTGTGCACCAAATATCGAGGAGGGAGTATATCAAAGTTTGAAAACCGGGTGTGATAATCTGACTTCACACTTCAAGCATGTAAGAAGCAATAATGTTAATGTGTGTACAAAGTACCTTACCATTTTGTAGCTGGTTTCTTGTAAAATGTAATATCTTACTTTAAATGTTTTATGACCCAGAATAGTGGGCATGAGATGACTGTAGATACCCCCCCAGTTCAAAGGTATTTTAAAGTGTTTTTATTTACCTGAAGATCTCCTCTGGTAGATGTGTAGCTTTGGGATTATATGGCACAATTTGTGACCACGATGTACAGGCAATGTTAAACAAGAGCATGCTTTAAAAGTTGGCTTTTGTATACCTGCAACATAATTTTAATATTAGGCACATTATGAAGATTTCTTTCTTGTTTGTTTGTTTTGTTTGTTTTTTAAATACTGACTGAATGATATTTTTCTTGCAACGGCATTTTGGTATTTCTGATATCACAAAGCCCCAAATAGAATCACGAAATCACAGAATTCCAAGTTGGAAGGGGTTCCAAAAATAATCTGGTCCAGCCTTTCTATGTGACAGTGTAGTTTAAGTGAGATTGCCCAGCATCCTGTCAAGCTAAGTCTTAAAACAGTCCAATGAACCCACTACTTCTCTTGGGAGATTATTCCAATGTCTACCTGTTCTCATGGTGATTTTTTTTTCTCTGGATTCCAATCAGAGTCTCCCCAGGAGTAACTTGTACCCATTACCCCTTGTCTTTTCCATGTGACTCCTTGTAAAAAGGGAGCCTCTGTCATCCCAGTAGCCACCCTTTATGTACTGGTACATGGTATTGAGGTCTCCCCTAAGCCTTCTCTTCTCAAGGCTGACCAAACCCTGTTGTCTCAGCCTTTCCTCCTCTGGCAGGTCTTCCAAACAAATCTTGACATTTCTTGATGCATACTTGCATTAGGTGATCAGGTTTATCTGATTACCACTAATTGCAGCTGTTACTGTGGAGTGACACAGTACCATGCAGAATAAACAGAAGTGCTGGTCCTGGAAACAGTACAGCCATATTAGAGCACTATGGCACCTTAAACAAGAAGTCTTCCTTCTATATAGGTCTAATTAGTTTAGTTCAGAATTATGTTCCTGTGATGATAGCGTTTCATGTCATAGGGCTGCTTTTCTCATGTATCGGTCTCTACCCTTTAAACATAAGTAGTCATTAATTAGGCTATTACTTCTGGTACAGAGTACTAAATCCAAAGATATTTCCTGTCAGGTTCAGCTCTTGTTGGGTTATTTGTTGTTGAAAGCACCTTTCACTTGACTTCTTACTGCTTAGAATGTGTTTCAGTAGGGTGTTGGATTGTGTCGTGGGCTAAGATCCCTGCTGCTGGTTAAGTCTTGTTCTTTCTGTTCCTGCCTGTGTAGTACTACTGCTCATCTTATGCCACTGCAAATGCTCACTGGGTCTTCATTGAGATGACTAAACTTATCAGCCCTCTGAAAAGTATGTCATTGCAACACAACAATGGCATCAACAAATAGTTAGCTTCTGGTAGGTCACCAAATGGAATCAGTCTGACAAGTGCCAGGTTTAGTGAAAAAGAGAAGAATGTGTGACTGTTACTAGGGAATAAGGTAGAAACAGGAAGAGATGACTGAGCATATCCCATTTTTGAGGGGAACTGCTGGATGAGACCCATTCCTTGTGAACCCATGACCTAAACAGGTAAATTAAGTAGATCCCAGGCTAAAACCCTCCATAGTTATGCAATGCCTACATGTGCAAAAGCCTCGATTCCGTGCTACTATTCTCTGTCCTTTGTGCTGGGCAGAGGCAAATTAATTTTATCAAGGTCCAACTAGCCCTCCTGAAATTCATAGCTCCTGGGTTATGAGTTCATTAAATCAGATCTTTAGATGATACATTAAAAAGAAAATGTGCCTAGAAGTCACATCTTCCACCACCCAGTATTTTTAAATAAACGGATGTTTTCCATATTGTATGAGCAACTGAAAAGTAATAACTGTGAGGGAAATGCTCTCCACTGTGGAGATAAAAGGAAAAGGATAAGATGAACTAAGCAGAAAGTTAGCAGGCCAAGTTTGGAGATTGATAAGTTTTCTAATATAAGAAGAACCATACGAAAGTATTTTTGTGATAAGAACTGATAATTTGGGGAATTTATTGAAAACTAAAACCCATACAGTAAATGGTGGCCTTGTCTGAAAAGCAGTATTTTTATCTCTGACTATGAATAACTGTAGTATTTAATGTACATAAATATTTGATGATTAACTTTGGTTAAGAGCTATGCTATCTCTATTCCTATCATAAATTCAAGCTCTGAAGCAATAGCTTGGACAAAACACTAAGGACTCAATTGTGCCTTGAAGGCATGGCGCCACATTGGGGATAATGCAGAGGTACATCACCTCTCTAGGAGTTCTGGGAGGGCTTGTGCCTCAGGCATGCACTCTGCCTCCGGAGCTCCTGGGGAATGCAGATAGTGTACTCCACTTACATGGGGTGCAGCATGTATTCCACTCCAAACACAGATGGCTCTCCTGGCCTCAGAAGACCCACCTAGAGCCTGAGACCCTTCAGCCTTGTGAACCTGATTCACTTTCTGTTAAACAACTGCTCCAGCAGCATTTTGAAGGAGCCACCATGAAGCCAAATCATTGCTCCTGTGCTCTTCTTGGCTCAGAGTATTGCTGTTTGTGACAACTCTTTAGCAATCTAGCTGACCAACTGTAGTGACGAACTTCCAGTTTACCCTGTCTTTTAGGGTGTCTTAAGAATTCACTCGTATGCTACTGGGATAGGTTCACCACTCTGTACTTCATGTGACAACTATCCTGTGTAGCAGAAGAGCAGACGTTTCTTTTTAGGCAGTTTGAAAGAGAACATTTTGATGGCAAGTCTTAAAATTGTTCTTGTCTGTGTGGTGTCCCAGGGCCTCAGCTCAGGTGCAGTATAGAGCCTGATGGAAATATGACTCACCAAGAAGTGTACAATGACCGTAATGAAGTCTGCTTCTCACCAGGGAAACGGTGAGCAGAGAAGTTTATGCTCTTCTGTCCTGCCGGCGTGAACATAGAGTGCCACCTTAAATCCACCCCCCCCAAAATCTTGCAATATTTATATACCTAAAGTTATGCAGAGGTGACTTAATTTTCTTCTTTTTTTTTTAAAGGAATGAAAATTTTTATGTAAAGGGGGTTCTCATTATTTCTGTGGTACAGTAGAACACTGGCAAACAAGAATTAAATATGTTTGATGGACAAAACCGAAACTCATGGTTTGCTTGCTGTTTAAAATGGGACAAAGATATCAGAAACTCAATTTTTTTTCCCTCTGTTCATAGTGTGCTTACTTTTAGTCCTTGTTCTGTGAGCTCCTCATACATGCATGAGGTTTGATGCTGCTGCTGTTTGTGGCTGTGACAATGGTCTGGTTGTTTGTGGGAGACTTCAGTGAATTACCATGGCTTAGTGTCCTGCCAGATAACTGCTCAGTGTATTCTTAAATCCGTTCTCCCTTAGGATACCTACTTTACTGTTTATCATCCTCATTGTCAGAAAAGGACTGTTGAATATCTTGAACCTTATGGTAACGAACTAAATACATTCCTTTTTCCACTAACCACTATGGATGTGGAGAACACATTTTTGTTCTTTCAAATGATTTTACTCTTTATAAAAATACAGAAAATGTCATGCCGTTGCCTCTGAGGACTTCCAGCAGTTGATTATGTCAACCTTTCCTTGTAGTCCTCTTTTTCTCATACTCTGATCATCTTTGTGCTTTGAAATTCTTCCAGATGTTGTGCATTATCATCAAGTGTATTAATCATGTGTATTAACCATCATACTGCAGCTGAAGACCTACCAATGCTGAGTAAAATAGATTGAAAAGGGGTGTATATAATATATCACCACACTCCTCGTTACTAGGGTGTTCATTACATCACCTTGTCCAGGGTTTGTTGCTGGAGATAAGGTTGTAGAAAGAATGTCCTTTTTTTAGGTAGGAACCAGATTAATAAGGGAAATCTCATTGAAAATCTGATGGTGAAACAGAACTTTGGGTGAAAGGGATCACAAGTTCATCGTACTGAGAACAGGGAGGAGTGAGAACAGCAGAGTAGGCATAATGGACTTCAAAAAGCACTCTTCAAGAGCTGAGGGAACTGGTAAGTAGGGCCCCTTGGGAAGATAATATGAAGGATAAAGGAATTCAGGAGACCTGGCAGTTATTGAAAGAGACTGTATTAAAGGCACAAAGCAAAGTATCCTGATGTGAAGAGGAGCTTAGAAGCATAGAAAGAGACAATGTGGCTGAATCAGGAACTCTTTAAGGGCTAAAGAATGAAGGGGGGGGGGGGGGGGGGCGCGGAAAGAAGTGGAAACAAGGACAGCTGAATAAGGATATGCATAGAGGATAATAGCACAAGCATGTAGGGGTGAACTCAGGAAGGCTAAAATGCAAAATGACTTACAACTAGCAAGGGATATGAAAGACAACCAGACAAGGTTCTAGAAATACATTGGGGAGGGAATAGAGGGAAAAAAAAAAAGTTCAGTACTGAAAAGAGGAGGAAAACAAAAAACAGAAAGCACAGATAAAGTACATAATACTTCTTCTCCCCACTCTCCCACTTCTGAATTAACAAAACTAAATTAGGAAGGGTTAGTGTAACATGTCAGCAAAGCCTCATGAAATGCACCCTCCAATTCATAGGATATTAGCTGAAGCAGCTGACAAGCTATCACTTTTGGAAGTGAAATTGGAAGAACTGCATATAGGCTATATCTCAGTCAGCAAGTAGTGCAGAATAGTAGGAATATATGTGTAGAGGCAGAGTTGAAAGACCACTAGTCCACACAGTGCCTTTATTTAACTTTTATTTGGTCCCATGCAACACATATGGTAGGCTTTTGATGGGTGTTTTCCAGTTTAATTTAATCCAGAAGGAACTCAGGAAATCAGTGTGAACTAAAGCATGGGGACGATCAGGATATTTATTTCAGAGGCATACCTTTGATTTGAACTAAAATGATAATGTAAGCCTACTGTTTTAGAACAAAACTGGGGGGGGGGGTGGAAATTCTGCCTGTCTTCACTAGCAAGTAACTCTAACTTCATTTTTAACTGAAAGGATTAAACTCCCCAGTGTTTGATGCAATAATAGGTTATAAATACATGATATAATTTAACTTTGAATCAGCCTGAACACTTTCATGTAAGATCTTCACAAGAAAATTGGGGAAATAGTTGAATGAAATCACTGTTATGCTTGTGTGTGAGAGGTAGAAAACTTTGCTCAAAATAATCACAAACTATGCTGTGAGGAGAATATCTCAAAACAGATCCTACAGAAGTCTGTACTGAGCAGGATTTGGATTAATGACTTGGATGATGGAAGTGAAACTACATTTGTACATCTTGTTCACGATGCTAAATTTAGGATTTTGGAAGTGAGAAGGAGGACAGGATCTAATTGTATTAGATATGTTCTTGCTATATTAAAAATATATTTGGCACCAAATCATCACGATGAAGTTGGGTAAGGATCTCCAACAAAATGAGCTTAAGAGCACATAAATAGCCTGGAGAACATCTAGTCAGGCAGCAGCACTGCAGAAATAGAACAAGGATGGCAATCAACTCTGGTGAAAAAGACGCAAATGTTATTTTCACTCATGTTAACAGGAATTTTTTGGCTAGTGTATTTATAACAATATGTAAGACAGGAAAAAAATTATTTTACATTGCAGATGAGCCGTTGGCAAGTTTGTCTTTAGTTTTGGGGTCAACACGTAAAGATGTTGATAAAATACAAGAGTCCACATGAACACAAGAATTATAATGATGTTTAGGAAACTTAAGATCTAACAAAAGGCTGAATAAATAACTTCTAGGTGAAAAAGTGTCATGGATTAAGTTGAACCTGCTGCTGTTATTCATACCATGCCACAGTCATGCCAGCTTCAAAAAGTGAAAGTGCTAACTGGAGCAAAGTATTATGAGGCTTGATGTTCAGATTGCAACATGGGAGGCTTCCTGTTCTGGTTGCTGCTTCTGGGTTCTGGGTTCCTGGGTGTGGGCAGCTCTCTGGAGGCATGGCGGTGGAACAGTGGGAGTTGGATAGCTGCTGGTTTGGGTTTTCAGTGTTATGTTGGGATATTTCCCCCCTGTGTATTTCACTGTGCTTCTGCAAATAGGCTAAACTAAGGTAATCATGCATTGTATTATTAGATCAATTCAATTATTAGCTAAGGTAATTATGAATTGTGATTATGATATCTCATGTTATATTAAACTCCTATCTCTTTATCTCTGAATTTTGTGTGTTACTCTTTCCCTCACTTCTTTACTGGGGGAGCAGGCAGGTTAGTCATTGCACTAAACCATTACAAAAAGAAAGAGAAGACAAAGAACATACATGAAAACATGAAGATTTCCCAAGTTTAAATTGGCTCTTCACTGTTGTCTAACCAGAAAAAAACCACAGGACAACGGGAGTAAATGGGAATGTCTCTCTTTTGTGAGATACCTGGTGACATCAAAGCAGCATTTGAAAATTCATACAGGCTAAAGTTTTGGTTTTGTTTTTGTTTTTGCTAAGCACATGGAACAGGAAAGCAAGACTTATTCTAGTAACACAAAGGGATATGAAAGTACAAAGCTACAACTACCTGCCTGCTGTACATGAATGTGTTGGAATACTCTTGGGAATCTCAGTTAACGGTAGCTAGAATCTGTTTGGGCATCTGAACTGAGACCTTAGTATGTGGATTTGTTTGCATTTTAAGTGTTATGGAAATCAGATTGGAGAAAATTATTATTACATTATGCATTATTATTGCATTATTGTAAGAGCAGTGATTCTGGTCACAGAGTGTAGTACATCTCAAACAGACACATGAAGTAGGCAGTCTGCATGTGGGCCAGTCACTGTTATGTAGGATTTTACTTTGTTCCTTCTACTGAACTACATCCTTTTCAAACTCATCTGGTGTAAATCCCTGCTCCAAACCGTTTACAGTCCAAACAGAATTAAAGAAAAGGAACAAAAGCAACAGGTATTTTTGGCGCACTTGTGCACACAAACTACCTAACTCTGCATTTAGGATTTCAGGTTGCATCCCTCAAGCAGTCAGCTGGATGCACTACCAATGTTCTTCGTGCTAAGTTCGATTGCTTGACAACTTTTTAGTTATCCTTTGTATATTGAGAACACGTGGTGTTCATGTCTGTTTCTATGTATATTTGGAGAGCATACCTATTTTTCCATACATTTTCAATGCCATAATTTTTTAAGGTAAAATCATCCAGTATAATCTCCAAGCCATGGTTTAAATGAGTTTCAAAAATTGTAATGCTTCTTGAGTAGAGCATTTATTCTGCTGCTTGTTCTGACTTTCAGTTCTCCTTTGTTTCTTTGCTAGTTTCGTTCATATTTGGTCTGCCAACTGATTGCCCTGCCTGTATGGTTTGTCCCTCTGGAGCTTATTGTTGTTGTGGACAGCAGTGAATTCCTTCCATTATAAGCAGCTCATACCTGCCACTGAACCCTACTAGATACATTTGTCTTCTAGTCAGGGGCCCCATCAGCTCCTACAGCTAGGAGATGTATAGAGGCCAACAGTGGTGGTCAGGAATGAAGAGAGATTGCTCTGACTCTGAAGACTACAGTTGTAACAGTGTGAGAGCTGAAATCCCCGTCCCACACCGACAATAACCAGGCTAGCCCAGTCTGGAAGCAAATGAAAGCTGTATTTACAAGCAAATCTACAATCTATGACGAAATGCAATGAATATGTACAAATATACACTATTCACAACATTTACAAATATGTACAATCAACAGAAAAGCACAACCAAGCCCCCTTTGCTTCCTCCAAGGGGCCTTCCCCAAGGGGCCTCTCCCCCCAAGCAGAAGGAATCCCCCCAGGTCCCCCTGGTAGAAGGCAGAGAGTCAAGAAGCAGAGAGGCTGTTAGACTTAGCTAGTCAAGGTCAGTGTGTTATCTTCAGCCAGAAAAGAAGAAGAAACCGGCAGACAGAAAACCAAGCGAGGAAGCCAAGTCCCAGACTGCCCAAACTCCCCAACCTTCTTGTGAGTAGTAGTTCTTAAACATTTCTGTCTCTCCAATGGAAGTGTTTAGAATAATCATTATTTTGCTTTCTTGCACCCAATAGTGACTTATTTACATTCTTTTGCTTTCTCTGTTTGAACTTTATGAAGAAAAATTAAAAAGACAGTATTAAAACCATCACAACAGTGAAGGGAGCAGATTGCTTTGATTATTTCTATTTTCATTCTGGTCCATTAAGAATTAAATCTACAACAGCAGAGAGATCCTCCTCTGCGGAGTTACTTATAACCTCGGCACCAAACTGTATCCACACTTCAAGGGATACTGCTGCACCTCAGACCTGGCCAGCCTGCGACTAGCCTAGCAGTGAGGGGGAAGAAAGAGCCCTGGGGGTTTTGGGTACACCCTTAGGTGGGGAGAAGGGAAATGTTGGGGGGTCTTTGGGTGTGGTGTAAGGGACTCTATATGTTTTGAGTTATTTTTGCGGCTATGCTTTGTAGTTTCTGCAAAACACCAATTGCTTTTCCATTTAAACTTTCCATCACTCTCCAATCCATTTGTGTGAGTGTCATGCTTTTGTCCCTCTTGAGACAACAGAGGCAAAAGGTAACTTCAATGCAATCTTAGATACAATCCACTTGATTCACTCTGGGTACATTTTTATGGAAACAAGGTGTATGACTCTGCAAAAAGGCAAGTTTTAACGTGAGACTGTGAAAGAAATGTTAATGCAGCAGGCAAAATGAAGTTTGCTGAGTTTAAATACAGCACATATCCTTATATGTGATGCACTAATAAATGGACAAGACAGGATTGGGGTTCAGAAAGGGAGCTTCATAATCAAAGTGATAGAAAGAAATTGTGCACCAGTAAATTGTGCATCTGTATGTACTAAAGGAAAGTAAGGACACAGGTAGTATATGTGAAGATTACAAAACCTAGGAGAATTTACATGTAGAATGTAAAGAACTTATGCACAATGTTAAAGTTGCCCTCCAATGAAGCTTGGTTCCATGCCTGTTGTAATCTCTTGATATAAGAAAGGAAAGAACACATGTGCATACTTACTTTCCTTTTATAGACTATTTTAAACAACTGTAGAAAAATAAACAAGCATTCAGTTGAAGTGATTATTTTTATAAACCAGGATGTAGGAGGAAGTAATAAGACATATTGGATCTGATTATCAAGCATATTACTAAATTGGCTGTAAGACTTTATTCATAAATGTCATTTTAAAATGATTTCAGGTGAGTAAAAATGTCTGTGAAATTACTGTTTTCACTTATCTCCTTCAGTATTAATAAAAGAGAATATTAACATAAGAAAAATGTGATAGTGCTCAGGCTAGTAACAGAAGTTTGGTAATGCACCAACTTTTCAGTAAATTATATTGATTATTAAAAGTCTAGTGTTACATACCTTAATGTGCTTCTACATATTTTATGCAAGGTTTTGCCAAGAAATCAACTTCACATGAAGGAGAAAAAAAAATGTCTCTGTGAATTCAAACCTAGTAGTATAATTTCCTCAATGAAATATATCAGTCTTGAAAGTCAGCTCCCACTAATGTCCTCAGTGCAACATTATTGGTGGTAATATACTTAATTAGTGAATTTTATATAAGATTTATTTTATTCGCAGTAGCTTGGTCTTCGTTCAAATTCATTTAATAGGTAGACTATAGAAACTACATTAATATTACATCCATGAGAGAGAATTACCCCACATTTAATGATTCTCTTGGGTTGTCCTTTTCTGACAAAGACTCAGAGCCAAAAAGTTTTAATTTTTTTTTGTTCCTTCTGAAACAGAGAAACACTGTTATGTGAAAAATAAAATGTGGTCTTTTTGTAATATCCAGGGTCTGAACAAATGAGAACTGACAGACTTAAACTAGTCCCTGGAACAAATGTGGCTCTGCTGTGTATTGACAAAAATCTGTTTTAAACCAAAGGCTGTTGATAAGTCTGCTGAATGACTCATAAAATATCTAGAACTGATTTGGGTTGGAGGAAAAATTAAGCATCTTAAAGGATGCTGCAAGGAAAGTTTTAAAGTCAAACAGTGGTGTTTCTTGGTGTATTACTTGTGCACATGAAAGGCTTAACAGCTTCTCACCAGTGTTTCAGTGGTTTCGACGATTTGTGGTTCAGAAGATCTCACATTAATTTGCTTTGCTTCATGAGGGCTGAAAGTGTCACTGAGATTATTGTTACTACAACACAGCTTTCTTGGTACTGTTTTAGCTCTAGTGTGGGGCAAGAGGGGGAGAGTTTGGCTCTCTGGCTGCTGCAGATGTAAACCAGCAGCTAATCAGGAATACTGCAGAGAGAAAAGGGAAGAGCGGTTTGAAAAGGGTGTGCTTGGATTTTCAGAAAGGGTCGAAGTATGTTCTTATCCAGCTGCATTGTTTCAGCAAGACAGATAAACATTGCTGAATGCAATAGAAGATTTCGCTGGAAAAGGAGAACTATAATGATCTTGAGTATTTGTCTAATTTTTTTTTAGGTATATCACGACAAAAGCACACAGAGGCTGTGCTGTAACAGGAGACAAACACATTTTTGCCATCAGGAGGCAACTCAATCCAGTTTAAGATGAACAGATGAGTTTAATTGCTCTCTGCAAGTACCCATTGTCCTTTACATGCTGTGGTAATAGTGTAAACAAAATGCTTAACTTTTAGTAAGAAGCAAGAAATCTTCGCGTTGGAGTCTGAAAACAGACAAAAAAACTTAAAACCATTTAATATGCAGTGTCTTTGAAATGATTTTCTTTGCTCTCAAAGTCCTGGATCTGCCAGAAGTACATTTTTATTCTCAATGGCCAGGCTTATCCTTAAAAATCCACCAGGGCAAATGCTCAGACTTGAGGAGCAGTATCTGTTAATCCCTGTCAGTTATGGTCATGAACTTGGTGTGGACTTGGCCTGTGCTGACCTGTCTTTCTTTTACAACGACTAAGCATGGTTTGGGACCATGGGCAGGAGCCTCTGCCCGCAAATCCATGTGGCACCCTGGCTGTGCTATTCCAGAGCGGGTGACTGGTCTGCTCTGCTTTCAGCTGGTTTTACACATACAATTTTTTTAACTAAATTTCCTTTCCTCTTGCTGGAAAGGATGCCAAAAGGCACTTACTGTTTTTCTACAGAGAAGAATAACATTAACTTTTATTTCCTCCTCTTCCATATTTTAGCTCATTGAATAATAGTAAAAAACCCTATTGCTTTATAATAGACTCATGATAAGTGGCTTTTACGATTGATTAATTACCTCAGCTTTGCTTCTGTATTAATCAATTGCAGCATATGGTTATTGCTCCATATAATGCTGCTGTGGAGTGGATCATTTACCATATAAAAACTTCAGCCCAACTGCTGGTTTGGTTCTAGACATAAACTTTTTTTCTGGTTGTGTTTTCCAGGACTGTGGAACAAGAATCATGACGTGTTTCATGATCATGGGAATACAGAAAACAGGAGTAAAATGCATAGTGACCTACTTTTATGAAAATAATTGGAGCATATCACACGTTTGTAACATAGAAAGCATATTAATATTTATGAAGAGGTACCTTTACTTTTGAGATAAAATTTGAAAAATATTTTGGCTTTTTTTTCATTAACCAAGTCTCATTTAAAAGTAAACTATGTCAATTCTAATTAATTCTAGCTTAAGAATTTGCTTCAGATACCTATGATATGTTTAACTGAGAGTACAAATCTAATCTATTTTTTCCATAGTATTCTGATAAAAACCAAAATATTAAAGAAACCTAAAACTATCAAAACTTTCATTTTTCCATAATTTTCTCTTTAATGTCTTCAAAATCTTTCAAATAGTGATGATTTGAGTTTCATAGTCAAAACATTTCTTTTGTAAAGAAACATGAATCAGAATATAATTTTTAAGCTTAGCCATGTTTATATGCATGAGTGATTATTGCATAAGGAGATTAATAATAAATCACAGAGAGATTTATAAATAAGTTATCCATGGGAAACTGAGCTAGTGCTGCCAATTTACTCCTTTACTTTGTACACATTGGATTGTCATTAAACTATTTAGTTTTAAGCTATCTGGTGTTTAATTCCATATATTGCCATTTTATGAACTTAAGGAAATAGATGTGAGCTGCATAGCTACTGCTCACTGGCCTGCATAGCAATAGATTTTCTGAGGAGATTGACTGGAACTATCTACATGAGCAGATCTATACAGGCATGTGCTTATTTCTGTGTGTTCACTGCCATTCTTGCACTGACTTCAGCTGGAGTTGCATCAAACTCCAAGTCAGTAGCTACAAACTGCTTAGAACAATTTGTCAGTTACTATTGGTAACTTCATTAGATTTCTACTCTGAAAAAAACTTCATTTTTTTCACGTAAATTGAATGTGAAGTGCCCTGATTATGTGAAAGGATGCAATGGAAATTACCAGGGTGGTCATATATGGACTCTGGGTAAAGACATTATCCATCAGCATTAGGTCTAAATCAAAATAATGCAAAATAATGTTTCTATCTGGTGGGTTGGTTTGTGGTTGGGTTTTTTTTGGGTTTTGTGTGTGTGTGTGAGTGTTTGATGGCCAAGTGCTCATCCTGCTCGTTTCTTTGAAGGTATTTGTTATTAGGAAAATTTAAAACCTAATGAAGAAATTGAGTGTTAAGTAAATCATACAACACAGCTGTTTCATAATCCTATGAGTTTGAGAAAGGGGAGAGAAAAGACAGGAAGGCTTTTTGAATCTAATCTTACATGGTCCATCTGTTGTAGCATATGACAAGAAGTCAAGCATCTGAACTTTTAGGAGCTGTTATGGATCCTCAGCATGGATCTGCCTCTCATTGTATAGCCAGTGTTGATACTTCCACTGATTGCTCTGATTGACTGTTGTGTCATATTATCCCTGGCCTTTCTGACTCCCTCAATTCAGGGGATATCAACACTAGTAATTGTCAGGCAGAGCTCAATTGATTATCTTCAAAATTTTCTCTGCCTATTGACCATAATGGAAAAAAAGTGTGCCTCTGAATTATTCAAAATGAAAACATACACAGAAGAAATCAATAAGGCACATATTATATTAAAGAAAAATTAAAGGAGGCAGCATAATGTGTCTTGGGGCACCTGCTATATACAGAGGAAAATTTTATAGGTAAAGGAGACTATTTTCCTTCTTTCCAAGTATTATATTTTAGCTGCCAAAATTAACATCTGTATAAATTAGGACATTAAGGGTGACATTAAGGGTTTGTACTCAACTTGTTCTTTGTAAATGATAGAATTTCAGACTGTAGCACAATATTTTTTTTTTTTTATATCCCCACAGTCTTTTTAACTTAAATGTAACATGCCATGCCCGAGGGATAAAATTATAGAAAAATGTTCAGGTCAGAAAAATCACATTAACAAATATCTAGAGTTAGGCACTAAGCCTCTAAAGACTTTGGAAGTGTTAGAGATTAAACTAGTGAAGAAAAATGTGCCTCTCAGAAATATCTATTAGCAGTGGGAAAACACGTGAATCACAGATATGACTTTGTAACATCTCTGAAGAAGGGATGGCTTTTTTTGGGGGGGGCAGTGTTACTGAGGAGTCATGTAAGGTTTTGCTCTTAGTTTCTCATTCAAGAGAAACTACACAGGGAATGGTAATGTAATGGGTGTCACATGGCATCCTTGGTTTTCCATTGGTAAAATTCAGGATTTTGTATCATTAGAATATTTTAAATTGCAAATCTACTGTGAATGTGGTAAATTTCTAAGGCAGAAGTGCAGAAAGATGTGCCATCTCTGTGGTTTGAAACTATCAAAAGAACACAACACTCATGTGACAAAGGGCAGCATTAATTCCCAGGCTGAACATTTTTAGCACTCGCTTGGAAATTGGTACTGGGACCTGATTCCTTACTCTTTTGCTTCATGTAATTCATGTAATAACACCTTTTTTTTTTGTTTGTTTTTTTGTTTTTTTTGTTCCCCTTCCCAGTATTATTCCACTGTCTTCTTCATAGTAAGTTTTCATTTACATGGGAAGAAGTGTGATCAAAATCTGAAAAATATACAAAGGAATCTGAAAAATGTATAAAATATCTTCTAAGGAATCAGACCTCTTTCCTAAGAGCATGAAAGAAAGGGTAATCACTGCTGTAGTAATTAATGCTCACAAGAAAGACAGTCATATCCAGAGTGATGCAACAACCCCAAATAAGGAGAGCACTGATGGCTGAGTGGTCTTTCAAAGAACTTGTATAACTGGGATTTGTTTCCACTTTATGCTGAAATTCATACAGGCTGTTGAACCCTACAAAACTAAATGGGTTTTTATTTAGGCTTTTGGGGAATGGAGTAAAACATAAAGGGAGCTGAAGCTTGTGCTATTAGTTTGTCTCTTACTGGAAAATGTGAGTAGGCTTAAGCTGTTAATACCAGTACATTTTTTACTGCAAGAGGTAGGATTTCTAAAAATATAAATTATTGAGAGATGTAGATAAAATATTTAAAGGTACTTAATGTGTTAGGTGCCCAAGTTCTCTTGATCTCAGTGGAACACAGGCACCTAAGATGCCTAGCTATTTAGAAAAATCATTCTGGTATCACATCCTTCATGTAAACACTTAAATACATCTGAAAATCTGGCTAAAAATGCACAATGAGCTGTACACCATGGATGGGATTAATTTTGTCTAATTTTACATGCACTAGTCAGAAATTTAGGAGAGTTTTAAAACCAGAAGTCTTCAGTGCCACCAGATGTTGTAGTATAGGTAGGACAATTCTTGGATTGCCAGATATGATGTAGGACCCTAAGAAAATATCTGCTTCCTGAAACAGTTGTCTGAGAATAGAAGGGAGAGTCTGGGCTATTTCAGAAAGTACCAGATGTGTATATTCAGGTAACTGATCCCCATGCTGAAGTGTCTAGCTTAACTCAACTTATTTTGCTCTGTTTGTGTCTCCAGATCAGAGAGTGTTTCTGATGCCCTGAATCTGGCAGAGCGTCCATGTGTTGTAGCACCTCCTCATTGTCAAGGTTTAACAAGGAAACATGTGAGCAGTGCTTGAACACAGACTGTGGAGAACTACCATAGGTAGGTCTGAGCCTGGCCTAGGGCACTCACCTAAATCTCTTCATTGTCAGGACTGAGATTGGTAAAATGCCAGAAACAATAAATAAATATGCCTTGGAAAGCTGGACTGGGTTACACACTAAATTGCAAAGGCGGAGTTTTGCACTGATTTGGTGCTTATGAAACCACAAATTGTAGTAGTTTCTGATGTTGAACCACAACTAAAAGTTTGGGAGAGTTTGTTCCACCTGTGTGGAAAACGGTATTCTACACTGGCAATGTGTGGTTGCTGGTTCCCTCTCCACATTCCTTGAAATTGTCTTTACTTCTTTCTTTGTCAGAAATGTAATCAGGTGCCTATGGAATCCCCATGACAAACCTTGTGTGCTTCTGTACTTAATATACCCACAGAAAAGCCTCTTTTTTTTTCCACTTTGAATGCAGTTATTCATTTATGACTAAAGCTTTTCCTCCCGAAATGTAGCCAGAATGAACATTTAACCTAGGGACATGGATTTACTAAAATTCCTGTTGCCATAAATGAGAATTCTAACTATTGAACCAAATAAAATATAGCTAACTTTATAGTTTCAGAAAGTAGTGGGAACTGCTCTGCAAAACTTCTCTTTGAAGTATTTAATGCAATTACATAAGGTAGAAATCTGTGGGTTTTTATTCTGTTAAATTGTGCTGAAGCTTTTATGTTGTTCAGGTAGGTCCACATTAGTTGTGATGGTTTGAAACTGTCTTTTTAATTTTTCCTTGCAAAGTTCAGAACAGAGAAAGTGAAAGAATGTAAATAAGTCACTATTGGGTGTAAGAAAGCAAAATAACGATTGTTCTAAACACTTCCATTGGATAGATAGAAATGTTTAAGAACTATAACCCAAAACAAAGTAGGCATTCTGCACATTCTGCGTTCTGCAGTGGGGGCAGTTGCTGGGCTGTCTGGCTGCAGTTTCTTCTTCTCTTCTGGCTGAAGATAACACACTGACCTTGGCAGCTAAGTTAACAACTTTCTGCTTAACTAACTCTGCTTCTCTGTCCATGGGGGGTCTGGGGGGAAGCTCCTGGGAGAGAGAGGCCCCTTTGGGAGGGTCCCCTTGGGGGGAAGCAAAGGGAGATCAATTGTGCTTTTTCTGTTGATTGTATATATTTGTGAATGTTGTGAATTTTGTATATTTATACATATTCATTGCATTTCATTGTAGATTTTAGACTCTGCTTGTAAATACAGCTTTTCATTTGCTTCCAGACTGGGCTAGCCTGGTTATTGTTGGTGGGGGGGGGAATTTCAGCTCACACCGACACATTAGTATACAAAGGATGGAACTTTCACAAAGATGAAACCCTAGCTACTGTCTCCATGCTTACTGCCACACTACTGTCTATCAGAACACCAGTTCCAAGATTGAAGCTATAGGATTGATATGAAGGCTTTTTGCATGAAAACCACATATGCACAAACCCAGTGCATACATGTGTGTAAAACACGTTTGTATTCTTTGTATCAAAACTTCCTATTGTAAATAATGCAATTTAATATTTCTCCTCTGCACAGATGAGAAAGTTTTTTCTCCATATATGATCCTTCTCATGAGATGTGTTCTTCTCTGAAACAGTAAGAAAGGAATAAAGCTTCAGCAATACTTACAAAGAATTGCAAGCATTGGAAAAATTAAATGGGAAATAATGTAAAAATCCAACATAGGTCAGCATGGCCCTGAGCTAAGGGACTACAGGAACTCAATGATCCTTGCGGTCCCTTCCAAGCCTAACAATTATATGAGTCTATGATTCTATTCACAATTCCAATTTGCACTGTTTTCAGAGCACAGGAATGTTGAAGAGGTGATTGTGGTCTGTGGAAGAAGAATGTGAAAAGAAAGTGTGAAGTGGTCAAAACAAAAAGGGAATATGGCACAAGTCATCTTGGTAGTCTTAAAACATTTTTTGTGCTGTTGAATAACTGAGTGCCATCTCAGTAGTTCTAGAGTGACCAATTAGACCCAGTTGAAACAAAACCCAAAAGGAGATAGTTAATTTTGGCTAACGATGTAGATAAGACTGTATGTAGATTAGGTTCCCTTTGTCCTGCACAGTCCTTCAAAACTACTGGAATTGGCTTTACACCCTCAGGCAACTCAAGCCCTGTCTGAATATGTGCCAGGTAATTCCACATCCTACTATGAAAACACTACCTTGTTAGACTGAGGCATGCTGTTTTGGACTGTCTGAGCTCAAAAGCAAAAAAGCATTATTATTATATTTCTGGGTCACAAGGGCAGTGTGTGGAGCACAGACAGCTGCAGGACCAATGTGCACTGTGAAGGTGGCCAGGTGGCTTTAAGGCCACCTTAGCAGAATGGATGCAAACATTTTTGTACCATGCAGCCTAAAGGGTAGGATGATTCCCAGGAGTGGCCATACTGAACAATGTATGTGTAGCATATGTTGTCTACATTCATAGAATTATAGAAACATAGAATGGTAGGGTTGGAAGTGACATCAGGTGACTGCTTTAATATGGTACTACAGACAACATCTAACTACAAAGCAAAAGTAACAGCCTACATTAGGGTAAACTGGATACTGTAAGTCTAAATTTAAGGTCCTTGAAGAGGAAAAGTGAACTCAAGACCTGCATGGTATTTCCACACAACCTTTCTCATGCAGTGCAAAGTTTCGTAGAATCATAGAATCATAGAATCAACCAGGTTGGAAGAGACCTCCAAGATCATCAAGTCCAACTGATCACCCAACCCTAACTAGTCAACTAGACCCTGGCACTAAGTGCCTCATCCAGTCTTTTCCTAAACACTTCCAGGGATGGTGACTCCACCACCTCCTTGGGCAGCCCATTCCAATGGGTAATCACTCTTTCTGTGAAGAACTTCTTTCTCAGATCAAGCCTAAACTTCCCCCTGAACAGCTGAGTACACAGGCAGAATGACATCACACATCCAAGTGCTGGGTCTTACACATTGACCACAACAACCCCAAGCAATGCTACAGGCTGGGGACAGAGTGGCTGGAGAGCAGCCAGACAGAAAGGGACCTGGGGGTGCTGGTTGACAGCTGGTTGAACATGAGCCAGGAGTGTGCCCAGGTGGCCAAGAAGGCCAATGGCATCCTGGCCTGTATCAGGAATAGGCCAGCAGGAGCAGGGAAGTCATTCTGCCCCTGTACTCAGCACTGGTTAGACCAGACTGTGAGTACTGCGTCCAGTTCTGGGCCCCTCAGTTTAAGAAAGATGTTGAGTTGCTGGAATGCATCCAGAGAAGGACAACAAAGCTGGTGAGAGGTCTGAAGCATAAGCCCTATGAGGAGAGGCTGAGGGAGCTGGGGTTGTGTAGCCTGGAGAAGAGGAAGCTCAGGGGAGACCTCATTGCTGTCTACTACTACCTGAAGGGAGGTCGTAGCCAGGTGGGGATTGGTGTCTTTTCCTAGACAACCAGTGACAGAACAAGAGGACACAGTTTCAAGCTGTTCAGGGGGAAGTTTAGGCTTGATCTGAGAAAGAAGTTCTTCACAGAAAGAGTGATTACCCATTGGAATGGGCTGCCCAAGGAGGTGGTGGAGTCACCATCCCTGGAAGTGTTTAGGAAAAGACTGGATGAGGCACTTAGTGCCAGGGTCTAGTTGACTAGTTAGGGTTGGGTGATCAGTTGGACTTGATGGTCTTGGAGGTCTCTTCCAACCTGGTTGAATCTGTGATTTAGCACTTATCAGGCACAATAGTAGGGGAAAATAATGAACTAAACAGAATAAACATAAATGATGAAAATATCCTTAATAGATGGTGTGAACAACTGAAACTGAAGGAAACCTCTTACCCCTAACAGTTATATAAATGTATTGTTAAAGTATAAAAAGCAGAAGAGAATTAAAATTGATCTTGGAAAGGATGGCATCATTTGTTTAGTGATTTACATTTAGAGTCTCTCTTGGAATTGGTAAAAAGAATTACACAAGCACAAAAGCAAAAGGGGTTGTATAAAATTAAATAAATAAGGAGAAATTTCCTGAATTTAAAATAGTTTAACTTGATATACTGCTAGCTTTGATTATGACATTTTCTGAAAATATGGAAACTGGTGGCTGTGTCTTATTCTTCATTCCAATATTCTCATGCTTCTGTATACTAAAATTCCACATCGCTAAGTTCCATAGATCCTTTAAAAAAGTTGAACTGGACAAGGTATCTATTAATTCAAAACCCATGTTTATGAAAAAAGTTAGTTTTAAATGAACACTATGCTCACACAACTTTTTATGACACCTTTCAAAGATATATATATATATATATATATATAAGTTTATCTTAAGAAGTAACTGTGCTGTCCTGTGATTAAAGGGCACATGATGACGTCATGAACGCCCCCTTTAGACTTCCAGTGCTTCTGGCTTTAATATTCTGTGTTAGATTCACAGAGCTCTTCCACAGATGCTAAGCGTTCAATCCTGAAGGCTCCACTTCATCATCAGGTAATTAGTATTTTCATTAACTTGCTTATTGTCAAGGAAAATGAGCCTTGATCATCTAATTTTTCCTCAATGAGTTGAATATTGTAATATATCTATAATTAATGTGTTTTATGCCACAAACGTGTAATGGAGTGGAAATCTGAGCCTGCTCCCAGCAGTCACTGTCAGTAAATGTTTGATGAATAAACAGAGACTTTCTAATGGGAAATGGTGGCGACTTTTATAAGCAGACACAATAAAGACTTTATTAACATACTTAAGAAGCATTCTGGGAAATAGAATTGAATGCATTATTACTGTAGGCTCCTTTTGTGAAAAGTAAATTTTACTGTCCCCATAACAAATGTTTGCTTGTTGGATGTAACTTATAGTGTCATTCTTTTATGGAGCATCTTTCAGTGTAACTCTGTGAAATATTTAAAATTCCCTATAGATCTATGATCTAAAAAGGCAAAAAAAGAAATCCTCTGAAATTAGTATAAACTAATCACTTATACACCTGGCTGTAACAGAAAAAGAATTATAATGAAAAAAAGTCAACACCTAGTAGATATTTTAAAAAAATCAAATTAAAGTGAAAATCTTGTTAAAATGAAAATGTAATGTATGTGTTCAGAAAATGAAGAGAAGCTAGCTGGAGTGGAATGGCAAATAATTTCAATGCCACATCTGCTATAACGAAGAAAAAAATGTATTTAAAATGTAATAATGAACAGCTCCATATGTAATATCAGTATGTTAAAATAAAGAGCCAGGAGTGTCTCTGAATGTGCCAGAAATAAATTTTTCTTCTTGACTGGTTTCAGAATGCAAACTAACACGCTACCAGTTCAGTTTTGAGAGAAGTGTTACGTACACAGCCCATGCTACAGTCAGCAAAGGCTACAGACTGTAAAAACACAGACTTCAGAAAAAAAGAATGCCTTTTCCAAGTTTCCTTGTTTTGTTTGTTCTTTTCTTTTTAAAATTATATTTAGCTGGCATGATATTTGCCTTCCCAGAACACACTGAATCTGGGGATGAACCACTTCCCTAAGTAAGACAGACACTTGAATCACATCAACTGCTTTTACTCAGCTAAGTGCAAATTGTGTGTCCTCATTTGCATGCAATTCAGAAGCTTTCTGTGGAGTTGATGTAATATGATGAAGAGAGCAGGAATTAAAATATTAGAGGAGAAAGGGAAAAAGCATAGAGAGTAGGAAGCAAGTAGATTTCCCCTAAGATTAGGGAGGAAAACTGTAAGAATAAGCAGGCTGGCCTGAGGTTCTTGTTTTTCTCCATGAACCTGTTGGAAGAGTTTTAATTACTTCCTGTTCTAAGCCACCAGCATCAGCCACCAATCGTTTCCGTGAGCAGCATTGAAAACCAAAGTCCCTACCTGCCTGCCTAGTCACAGGCTGGGAAAGGCTCCCATGCTGCCTACTCTGCTGTGCATGCTCTAGAGACAGCTGGCAGGATCAAACTCCAGAGCATGGTCTGGGGCAAGAGCTGTAGAGATAACCATGGGGAGCTGATTCTGTTTCATGTATCTGAATGGGAACTCGTTAGCTATACCTTGTAGAGAAGACTCAGCATGACCAGGATGTGATGCATCTGTGCTACTTTAGATGTCTGCCTTAAGATTTCTGAATCGAGCTCTAATGAATTATTTCAGTTTCCCTGAGAGTGAAGATTTTGAAGACAAACATTTGAATTTTATGTTCTGTCAAGATATTTTTAATATTATGTCAACATTTTACATTGTTTAGAAAAAATTGTGATGGGTGACATATCATTGTTAAAGACCTTTAAGTCCATAAAGAAAGTGCGTGCTTGTGCTGGTTTGGGGCCAGACAGATCGTCTCTTGCCCTGAAAGGGACAAAAGAATGAGACTCACACAAACAGATTGGAGAGTGATGGAAAGTTTAAATGGAAAAGCAATTGGTGAAGCTACAGAGAACTACAAACTACAAAGCATAGTGACAAAGAGTATCCCAAAGCGTACAGAACCCCTCACAGAATTCCCAAAGGCTTCCCAATCCTTCCCTTCTTCCCACCTGAGGGTAAACCCAAACCCCCCAGGGCTCTTTCTTCCCCCTCCCGCTGCTAGGCAAGTCTCAGGCTGGCCAGGTCTGAGACTGCCCCCCCTCCATTCTCCTCCTGGCATTAGGCCTAGACAGGCCTAAGAGGCCTTGAGGATACTCCCCCGGCATTACCCGATAAGAGAGGACATCTCCCATGGGAGCAGAGAGGGAAGAAAGAGGAAGAGAATGACTCTGCAGATGGCCTTATAGGGTGCAGGACTTATGGGTAGAAATACGTCGTTTCCTGTGTCCACCCCTGCGGGTGGGCACCCAGGACACCAGAGGTGTATCTCATGCGGCAGTGGCAGGGGGCACCCAGCCTAAACTGGCACAGTGCTTTTGCCTTTCATTCCAGTTTAGTGGAATGAATATTAAAATTGCTTGATTTTTTTTTTTTTTGGTGTTCAGTTTGCTCTGGTAGATACAAAACCAGAAGACTGGAGTTTTGATACAAGTAAATCCCAAGACAGAGTTATTTTGTACATTCAACCAGAATTCAGAAAATAATTGTCTATTCTTTTGTGTTTCAACAGACCAAATGTAGATGTCTATTATGTCTACATTTAAATTAGCTGTTAAACTCCCAGAGGGGCCAATGATGAGACACTGTCACCTACAGATTGTGATTTATCTCATCCTAATGTAGATCTCTGGAATAAGCCAGATGAATCTCAATCTAAAAGTGTGTATTTTTTTATCACCTCTTCACTAAGGAGAATCAAAGATGACTCACTCAGATATTGAAGTCTACTTAATAGATCCTTAGGCTTAACCTAGAAAATTTCCCTTTGAAAACAAACTAGTCAAAAGGTTAGGAATTTGACTGTAAAGAATACTTTTGAAAGTCAAAAGATGAATTTGTGAGATTGAATTTTTTTTTTTAATGATGATATATGTCAGATGCCATCTTGACTTACTTCAGCACAAGATATGACATTGAAGGTGATCGATAGGGGCAAGAGTGAGATAAACTTTTGCAGGGAATTTTAATTCTGGCCTACAAGGTTTTTCCAGTGAGCAGATTCTTCATCTCTCCTTAAAGGGATTTAGTCAAATCAACTTGTGGAAAATAGTGATAAGAAAATAATGTGGCAGACATCTGTGTTCAATCCACCAAAATTTAGGCACCTAGATGGGGACTTGAAATGAGCTGTGTATTTGGGATATCTTTATCTGATGAAAGACTAACATACTCATATCCAGTCTTCTTATATAGTGTATTTACCTCAGCTCTTGCTAGCTACAGCTGGGAATGAAAATATCCTGAACTCTGAAGTTTGACAACCATGACCTCTGATGAGTGTAATTTAACCATGAAGGGAAAAATCCCCAACAACAACCCCCCCAAAAACCCCTCTTACATTGTCTAAAACTCCCAGATTTAAATTTAAAAGGGTGTTTGGGGATATGGTTAGGTCAATATCAGAATAACAATTTTTATTGTTCATAATCATTGCTTGGTGCAACTATTCAGATGGATGAGGTGCTTTGCAACAGAAGGAAAAAAGAATACCCAAATCTTAAAACCAAATCCCTAATAAATCGATAAAATATCTTTTAGTGCTTTCTGGTATCATTAAAAAAAAAAAAACAAAAACCTTACTTATTTAACAATCATAGATATATCTGCTTGGAAGAGACCTCAAAGATCAGTCCAACCCTTGACCCATCACTGAATGGTTGACACTAAACCATGTCCCTAAGGGCCAGGTCCTCATGACACTTGGAAACTCCCAGAGACAGTGAGTCCACCATTGCCCTGGGCAGACCCTTCCGATGTTTGATAACCCTTTTGGTGAAGAAATATTTCCTAATATCCAGCCTAAACCTCCCCTAGAGCAGCTTGAAACTATTTCCTCTAGTCCTGTTGCTTGTCATCAGGGAGAAGAGACTGTCCCCCTCCTTGCTCCAGCCTCCCTTCAGGTAGTTGTAGATAGCAATGAGGTCTCCCCTCAGCTTCCTCTTCTCCAGACTGAACAATCCCAGCTCCCTCAGATGCTCCTTGGGGGCCGTGTGCTCCAGTCCCTTCATGAGCCTCACTGCCCTTCTCTGGACATGCTCCAGCACCTCAATATCGTTCCTGTAGTGAGGGGCCCAGAACTGAACACAATACTCAAGGTGTGGCCTCACCAGTGCTGAGTACAGAGGGATGATCACCTCCCTGTTCCTGCTGGCCACAGTGTTTCTAATACAAGCCAGGACGCCATTGGCTTTCTTGGCCACTTAGGCACACTGCTGACTCATGTCTAGTCAATTATCAACCAATACCCTCAGTCCCTCTCCAGGGACTTTCCAACTACATATCCCTAAGTTTGTAGTTTACCATGGAGTTGTTGTGACCCAAGTGCAGGACCTGGCACTTTGCCTTGTTGAATTTCATACAAAATTATTCTGTCTGCTGCAAAGCCTCCCTACCCTCTAGGGATCACACAGCCACCCAGATGGGTGTCATCTGCAAATTTACTGAGGCTGCACCCAACCCCCTCACCCAGATCAGTAACAAAGATATTAAAAAAGACAGGCCCCAGTACTGAACCCTGGGGATCCAGTTTTCAGAATGTTGGAGGAAAGAAAAGTATGTTCTCTTCAGATGCAAGAAATTCAGTTAAACAAGAATTTGTGACATTTCTCTCTTTAAACCACTGCATTGGGTAGAATCTGGATTATTTTGAAAGTATAGGGAGTTTTGGCAGGGTTTTTTACTACAGCCAGGATTATATTTGTTTTTTCCAATTCTAGTATGTGGCAACACGCTGAACAGTGTTGCAAATATCTTACAAATTGTCCCATGTTTGCCTTAACTAATAATTTATTATTTTGTATTTGAAATGCAAAAAGGGAAGAAAGTATTTTGCAACCCAGAGCTAACTACCTAAGAAGAAGACAACAGAGCATTGAACATAGACAGCACAGACTGGAAGCACAGTGCTGTTCTCCATTGTGTTGCTGTTGATCGCAATATCTATACCTTTTTTTCCCTAATTTGCACTGTCATTGCTGCAACTAATTTTTGATCCTGTCTTCTAATAAGAGAGATACATATTTTTATGTATTTCATTGAACTTATGTATTTTTTTGGAGCTATCTGGTATTTGGTAAGGTATTTGTCTTTGGATTAGATATTTTAATTTTTGTAAAACACACTGTTGAACTCGGAAGTTAATGACTTTTATGAAAATTCTTGATTACAAATAGATGAAACAGACATGACAATGAAAAAACAAAGTAATGTGTTGTTTCCTATTTCACTGCAAAAAGACAGAGAAGGCTAGCAAAATGATGCATATAAAGGCCAGATATCTCTCCTAAGGCCATCAGACACTTCTCTAATGGACTACAGAATGGGTAAAATAATTAATCATGTGGAGAAGGTATTGCCAGGGTTAGAGATGGGGTCTTCAGCTTTTAATGGAAATGCTCTGTGATTGAGCTGGGAAAAAAAAAACAACTTCTGTAGTTAGAAGAGGAGGGAATATATCATATTTAACTCATAGTAGGTTAGGAGCACAATAAAATACTAGACATGGTTCAGCACTTTTATTTTGTGGGGTATTAAAACTATATATAATACAGGGAAAGTACAAATACACAATAAACCACTCTCCATGGTAGTGTTTAGTGATTTCAGTAGGAGGAATGCTTAAAAGGTTAAACTCAGACTCTCTGGGGTCATATTTGTTCCCTCAAAAGCAATACATCTCCCTGACTAATCTTTCTGTATATACTTTAAAACAACAAAAAAAGGTGTGATAGAGTGAATATGGATTTTAGTTATTTCTTTGCTAGAGGCTTGAACACAATGAGAATATCTGAAAACAATAATAATATAAAGATTTGTTTAGTATTAACATGGAAATTTTACAGGAAAAGAACAGTATTAAGACTGAAGAATTTCAAAGAGAAAGAGAGTCAAGGTTACTTATGTATATGAAATCTAAATCTGTCCCTCTGATAGGTGGTCTAATGATATGATCTGGAACCTGTTTTTCCATAGGATACCTTCCTCATTTATTGTATGGGATAAGCAATGTTCATTATTTCAACTCATTTACATTTTCTTGCATCCCTATAGGTAATCACATGATTCTAAAACTTATTTCTTCTGTGCTGTTTCAATCACTCATCCAACAGTTGAGCTGACTGACATCTACATTGTTTTCAGAGCTCGGCCATTATGCAGTGCCTGGGTGCTACTTAGTACTCCTGGAAATGGAGGTTCAAATGGAATGTTCAGAAAATGAAAATCAGTCCACTGAAAAACAAACAGTTTGAGACTATTAGTTGATAAAAGAATAATTAGTACAATATATATCTAGTTGTGAAGGAAATTTGTTGGAAGCACCATAGGAAACGTTTAGAAGATCTCATTTGAATTATTTGGTATAGGTCAGATTATACACACTAAAAAAAAATGAGTACAAATTAAAATAGTGAGAGACAGTGAGTTAGTTACACACTTTTCACTTGTCTTTCTAATTTTCACTTGTCTTTCTGATTCTGCAAGGGTTGAAATGTGCCCTAAAAGGAGATATTAGGAGTCACCAATAGTTCAATAAATATTTCAAGAGAATCTAAACTTGTGGGATTTCAAATTCAACTAATCCAATTTATAGTTGTACTTTAAAGAATATAATTTATGTTAGCATTCATAATTTTTCAGGGGTTTATTGAAGAATTAGCAATTTTATCCCACTCAGGAAAAATTAAGTTTTAAGTTAGCCAGTTAAGGAGATAAAAAATTAACTGGATAAGTAGAAATATATCAACATATCTCAACAGTGATATGTATGTGAAGCAGAGGAGTGAACATTCCCATGCAGGCAAACTTAGGATCACGTTGAGTAGTGGGTTACACTGACCAAAAGGACATATGAGAGGGATTGCAACAGGAAAAAAAAAGAACTAACATTACTTTTCATCTTGGGCAAGAAATTAATCCTTTCAGTACTACGATCTGAGTGGGGCTACAGGAATCCTAATCCTATACAGCAACTCGCATCACTCTACAAGCAGGACTCTTGTAGGCATAGCCAAACACACTCAGAAGCTGCATATATCTCAGTCCTGCTGCCTTTGTATGACCTCTGGATGGAAAGATGGGACTGACTGTCAAGAAAGAGACATTTGGGAGATACTAGGAGGATTGTACTGGAAAGAAAGAGGGGGTGAAATATATTAAGGCTCTTTATCTGAAGGGAATTGAACTCTGATAGAAAGTAAAAAGGTCTGGACTTCTGCCCACACAAGTTAATGGGAGTTTCGACATTAATTTCAGGAGCTGTAGCATCAGGCTTCTATGAATTAACAAGGGCTGGAGCACAGGAGAGAAGTAAATAGGCTGCCCACAGGAGACAACTGTTTGTGCCTAAGGGTATGGCTGCACTGTGATTTGGCATGTGTATACAAATGCACATTAGCTTTAGTCTACATTGGATAGATACTACTTAGAGTGTCTAAGACTGGGACAGAATACACTTCAGCATGGGCTGCACAAGCCTGCAGAACACCAAGGCACTTCCTCAACAGCTGCTGTCCCCTGAAGCGTGTGTTGCTGCGGCTTTATTCAAACATAACAGTAGCTCCTCCAGGCACCACTCCCCAAACCACTGCAGGCATGATGTAAGTATTTGGAAGCTCTGGGCTTTAGATTAGGGGTGTTTCAACATCTCTACTGTATACCTACAGAGAAGGTAGCTGATGATCAGATTTTATAGCATGAAGCCTCTGCCGGAATGCTTAGTTTCCAATACACCGTTGATGCAACTAAATTATATTGCAATGAAACATGTGTGTGTGAGTCTGTGTGTACCCATGCTTGCTTGAATTTTTGACAAAATAGGTATATAAAGGAGAAGCTAAAGCTACATACAAGCACTGGTGGACCCTTAAGTGCAATGGACTAAACTGATGTGAGGGGGAAGGAGGCTGAGTGCCTGAACATCACAGCTGTGGCCCAGTGACAGACAGGTTGGGGCAGTGGAGGTGAGAAGAATGGTCATATGATGGTAGTTGAAGTGTCAAGGGGGTACAATTTATTGAAAAGCATATCACAAAGGAGAAAATCCTTCCTGCAGATTATTAGTGCAATTGATTGATTTATATAGTGCATTTCTTAAGCAAAGCTCTTTATAGAATTACAAACTATTAAAGCTGAGTGAATAACTCACAATGAATAATTTATCCCGTGAATTTAACCTTTCTTTCTGCTCATGAAATAGCCACAAAGAGATCACTATTTGCTTAATTATTCAATGAATTTTATAATTAACTTTTTAAACAGTAAGAACTGATTAACAAGAATATTCTGGTAAGACAAGACAACCAAAGGTTTCTTTGGGTCCTGTTTAGACACAACCAGAGTTGTGGCTAACAAAAGCACATGCACTATCTTATGCAGTTCTGGTGGATTGCAGTATGTGTCAGCTACACAGCAAAGGGCTTTGCAGAGACAGCTGAGATCACTCTGAACAGCCACAGTTTTAGGAGAGAAATCATGAGAGCTCTGGCAATGGGGAGATATCCATCTCTGAGTAGAAACAGTCTCAACATAACACAGACTTATTGCTGCTACTTAGGTATGCTGATATGTATGGCTATATGTGAAGATGAGGGAGCCCTTCTGCAGTATTATGCTGCTCAAGAGTACCTAGAGATACTCCCTGTACATGTCAAGCCAGCTGGTTATGCACTCCAGTGCTGGGGTTTTTTTGAATTAAAGCCTGAATTAATTGTGATTCAGCATAAGGCATAAGATTTTGTTTTTTTCCTGACAGGATGAGTATGTAAGGTTCTGAATTTCAAAGCTGTGCTACTCTAAAATTCCTCTTCCATGAATATTCAGGTAAGTAGCATGCAAGTCTATTCTTTGACATATTTTTGCCAGGGTATCTTAGTTCCATAAATGTTGGCAGAAAGCAAATACAAAAGAAGAGAGGACTGCAAACTGATAAAATATCTGGAAAAGTTGTGCATTGTGAACTTGACCCACAAACCATCTATCCTTTGGAATTGTTCCGATTCATTTATATTAAACATCAGTCATCCCTGAGGAAAAAGGGAGCTGAGCAGTAGTAGAAACAGCAGAAACGCTATCCAATAGCTTGGGGAGAAGCCTATGTCTTCTAGAAAGGAGTGGGAAATTATTATTTTTTTTTTTTAATATAAAGAGGGCTGTGCAGCAGCTTAAGTTAACCTATCATCTACGATGCAATGGTCATTCTTGAAGGCTGGCGGTAGGTCCTAAAATTATATGCAAATGCTCACCATCCTACACTTTAGTTCATTTCTTTTCAGGACTTCTAAAAAAGTTTCATGTTGCACAGTTAGAGAAAAATGAACTTTCAGCTTAACAATTTATTCTGGCAATGGACAGTCCCCTTTTAATTACAAAGCGAACTTTGAGATATTTCCAGTGCTACTGTATTCTAATGCAGTGGCAAACAAGACTGAGGAATGCACTTTGGAGCTCCTACTGAATGTGTTAGTGCTTGCCAGGTAATACTCTGAGTGTGACAGCAGATTGGTAATTCACCAATTAATTGGTAACAGCAAGAAGCAGTCTTTAAATGGAGTAATTTCAAACCAGATATTATCTATAGATTTTTTTAAAAATAAGAAATAAAAAATCCTACTCAGATCTCTGTTGAGCTTCTAGTGGAAAGCAGATTGAGAAAGATGTCATTAGTTTCTCTGACTCCTGGTTTCTGTCAGCTCTTTTCACAGGCTCAGGGGAGCTCTTTTGGACCAATCTCCCAGTGGTTAGGTCAATATCTCAAAGTACTCATGGAATGCAGACACTAGATTTATTCTGGTTTGAAGGAAACCAGAAGAGGTCTTGGATTGCTCCTGATTTTCACACCACAGGACCAAACTGGAGCAGGTCCTATGAAACCCTCTCCCTCAGGGTGAGCATAAAGAGGATTCCAGGTTCTCAGAAAGAATTGTTTTTATTTATAAATCCATTCCTATTTGTCCACACTAATTAATAAGGTAGATATTGGTTCAATCTCAGGCACTCTGGATGCCCAAATATTATGTATACAGAAACAAAATCCTGTTCTGACCTTCTGATGAAATGTAAACTTGTATCAAATCATTCTTACCTTTTAAGAAAATACCTATGTTATATAATTTTCCTAAAACACATACTAATTATGATAGTGTGTCATTCTCATCTTAGCAAGCTAAACAATCTCTCTACCGTTGTAATATTTAAATAGAGAATCAGATGATTCTGGCTACCTGATCACTGTGCACTTCAGATGTTTAACAAATGTTATGAGCGTAAGCGTGCATCTCAAATGTATATTTATATTGTTGTGCATAGAGTAATGTGTCTTCTGGGTCCTATTGTAAACAAGCTGTCAAGCTTAACTGGGTTAGCCTGTAAAAATATCTTTCCATAAATAAATTGAAAAAACACCAACAGTCATGCAGCCTTTTTTAATGGTCTTGATCAGAATATACGGGGGGTGGTGGGGGAAAGAGAATGTAATACTACGATAATGTAGTCCTGTGCAGCTTGCTTCTCAAAATGTCAGTGTTTGTAATTTTGGGGTATATTCAGCTTTTGGTTACTTTTCTTTGTTCTCTGACGTGGAAAATTCCAGATTCAATTATGTCCAGTCACGCCCACTTTGTTATTCATCTGTTCTAGTTCAATCGTGTCCTGCCAACTTAGATGCGACTAAAATTATCCACAGAGAGATCAAGAGTGCATTTGCTTGCAACATGTTCAGTGCTGCTGCAGCAGAAGTAAGACAGCATCAGAGAGAAAAAGTGACTTTTACAGACAGCCCAGTACCTGAGGAGGACTAGAAGTAATACACAAGATTGAGAGATTATTCCCGGTGAAATTATAACAGTGTTAACAGAGATCAAATATAATTTATTTTGACTCTGTTTCTGAGCATGAAATCTCTGTTGTTGTGGCTGTTTATCTCTTCTCTGTCAACCTCTTTGATCTACTTTGTTTTCTCATACAAATACTGTATGTAATTATGACATTTATGCCAGCTTTAAAAATAAAATGACTCTCGTTTCGAGGAGGGTTACATAGTGGTACTACCAGACTTCTCATAAGCCCAGAGTAAAATGCTCCGGCATTGTAACAGATGGAAAAAATAATTGATTATATTAAATTTATTTTAGAACTTGCTAATTAAAGTAATGAGCTGGTTCCATTAAAAGCTCGAGTTTAGCTGTTCATTCCTTTAAGGAATGAAATCATCTAGTTTTTAATCATCAGGATGAAAATTCTTTACTTTTTAATACACAAAATATTTTATTTTCTGGAAGTTGTTGATGAGGAAGTTAGCATACGAGTGACAGTTATTTTTTTTCCTTTTCAAAAGAGGTGTAATAATGAGTCAGCAACGATAAAAATTCAAATGTCTCTCCAATGGAGACAGCCTTCAATGAGGGCTAGGTGATGGGTATTTGAAGATTTATAATTACATATTTGGAAGATATTTCAGATTGCTTTTGCTATATATTAGATTATTTAGAAACAGAAAAGTTTCTGTTCCTATATCTCTCTTTAGCATGAACTCACGCTGAGATTCAGTTTTTCAGCCTCCATTGCGACCAGTGCTGGCTGCTTCCTTCCTTTCATCTTGGATATCCACCTATGTTGACACAAAAGGAAACAGTGTGCCACTATCCTGACTTAATTGACCTCTCTGAAGGAAATATGAATAAACCTAGGTGATTATAGAAAAGCTAAGAACATCAGGGACTCAGCTATTTTGGTAAACAAGCAATGAACTTTAATAAAAAAATATAATATGAGAGCATGAGACTATGGTTTTCACACCCATCATTTTGTTCTTGACCAATTTGGACACTAAAAGCTACTCTTGCTTTATTTATAAGAATGAAGTTACTTAATGAAGTAAAATTATTCTTCCAAGTTCATAGTGTTATGGCTTAAAATTTTTGTACACTATAGGAGGCTTCAGGAAGGGATTCAACACCAAGCTTCACAAATTATACTGAAAAAAAGCTATAATCAGGCCTGATGCTATTGACATCTCTTGAAAGACTCTTTCAAGCATCTTCACCATAATTTTTGCCAATGTTGTGTTGCTGTGTATTGCTGCATAGCATTGTGCTCTAGGATTAATTCTAAATATTTTTAAATTGTTTTTGTTGTTCAGCTTAGGAGCCTTATTCTTGGTTCCTCAAAAACTCATCCCTAATTAAGAAATTCTCCTCCTTTATTCTCCACTTTGTGAATGAACAAGTTTTTGAAAACAAATGATGAACATAATGACTTTGCTAAATGCATCAAGCTCCAATCCTCTTGAATGCGACTTTCTCTGCCAGTGCCACATACCATGCCCTGATGTACTCATGTTATTTGATCTCTTTCACTTATTAATCAGAAGAGGAAATTATCTGCAGTGCCAAGACTCATGAAACGTTGGGGCAATGTCTCCAGTGTGGTTGCTGGTCTCTAAATCCCTCCACAACACTAATGATAGATGCTGCATTTCTGTAGATCCCTCGCCCTGTGTCCCTGGTTTGCACTACCCCTTCCTGTCTGAACAAACATTTCCTTCCCTATTCCCTGTTAACAGAGTCCTTCACTGCAACCATCACATCTAAGCCCTCATTTAACCTTGCTCTAGCTCTGCTGCCATTTAAAAATCATGTAGACCGCTGCCTCTCTTTTTTTGAAGGACTGGTCGATTACTGTCGGTTTTACATTGGATGTGTCTCTATCCAGATGGCCTAATACAGGCAGGCTGCGAAACTCTGCTGCCTTATGTCTTTCTTTCTAGATGCTAATTTCTTGGGGGACATTTTGAAGGGCACAACTGCAAATACGTTCTTTCATCTGTATCCTATCATCAGATTTATCCCAAGTACTTGAGTGTTTCTCTGTCCCACATACACACACACAGACACAGGCTCACACGATGTTAGGGGTTGGAAGGGACCATCAAGTCCAACCCCCCTGCTGGAGCAGGACCATAGAATCCAGCACAGGTCACACAGGAACACATCCAGATGGGTCTTGAAAGTCTCCAGAGAAGGAGACTTCACAACCTCTCAGGGGAGCCTGTTCCAGGGCTCTGCGACCCTCACAGTGAAGAAGTTCCTCCTCATGTTGAGGTGGAACCTCTTGTGCTGTAGTTTATATCCATTGCCCCTTGTCCTATTACAGGGTGCAGCTGGGCAGACCTTGTCCCCTCCCTCTTGGCATTATAAACTTTAATAAATGTTTATAAACATTTATTAAATCCCCTCTCACTCTTCTCCAGACTAAAAAGCTCCAGATGACACTAAAGCACCTTGGGCCTGTATTCCCAACTTTGAAATTAGCCATACTCCTGTTTCTAGATGTCTTACTCGTTTTGTCTGGCTAAACCACTATGGTGGTTGGTGAGTAATCCATAGCCTCCTTCAGCTACAGGAGTTGTAGGCCAGGTCAGGAGGTTGCAAGGGAAGCCATCCGACTCTCCTTAGATTCATGGTTATTATTCTTGAAGTCTTTACATATGCTGATTTTCATCCTGATATGGAACACCAACACCTGTGTGTAGCTACATGTAGATCTGCCAGAGAGTAAGATAACTTGTAGAAGAAGTAAACAGTATCCAAAACCTTTCAATCAAGCTTAATAAACAGATGGGTACAGGAAAATTTGCAGGACCTGTCTCTCAATGCAGATAAGGCTAAAAAATAAGAGAGATTATGGACTTCTGAGGGCTTTCCCACCTCCAGTCACTCTGAAGATCAAAGACTAAGCTATCTTCTCCCTTGGCAGGAAGGGGAATAATGTTCATGTCAGTGATGAATCAGGCCTAGCACACATGAAAAGAGATTCCATCTTGTTTTGGTGAGCTTTTTTATGTATGAACCAGGAGAAATCTTAACACAGGATGAAAAACCATGCGACTGTTCTCCTTAATGTACAGCTAGATAGACATATTTGGGTTTCAGATACTTTTTCTTCGTGCCTTTAAGCTTGGATAACTTAAAACTCATCCAGAGTGCATCGTAATTGGAAAATACTCTGGAAATGCCTGATGAATCTAAATGGACATTGTTCATCTGAAATTGGCAGAACTTTGCTGGTGGCTGCAAGAGGGCTGCAAAATCAGACATTGCAGCTGCTCCAAAGTGCTGTAGTAGTCTGAGGGTTCAGCATCTGGGTTCACGTTCACATTCTACAAATGAAGGCTATACAAGATCTGTATTATCAATAGCTCTGCAGAACCCCAACATCTTTCTCAATGTAGACTAAACCAGCATCACTATCATGGAATGCCTTTGCATTCTCTGAAATCTCAGGTTTCACTCCCTCCAATCCACCCTATACATTTCACGTCCAGGAACATGACCTGAGTACAGATGGATACATGAAGGCCAGCAGCTTGAGTTCTGGAAAGTGTTGAAGAGTGGCCCAGTGAAATGTGAATTCCCATCTCTCAGAAGCACAGGTGAAGCTCATATAGTAGAGAGAAACTGAATGACTCTTCCCATTTGGAAGCAAAGTCAGGAGCAGTATTGCAGCACCATGCTACAGGACAGAGACAGTGTGAAGGGCAAGTGGAGTCACTTCCAGCGTGATACTGGAGGACAGATACTGTGGGCCCCTAGTAAGTCCACTTATAAGTAAGATTTTTTTTGCTTATATCACCTAAACTGAAACAAACTCCTGCCATAACTTTATCCAAAAGCCTGCAACAGTTTGATCTGCTCCCTGTGCACTGAACATCTCCTCAGACAGGAAGACTATAAATGCAGTGGCTGTATCAAGCCTCCAAAAGAAAATCAAATCCAAAATCAGTCATCCAAAGTGACTTCTTTTACCCACTCAAGGTCACCAAGCCTTTTTTTCACTTCTTCTCTTTTGTCCATTCACTTTAATGTTTTGCATAAAACATTTGCATACATCTCCCTGACAGCAATATATTGGTGTCTGTGAGTGCAAAGTATTATGATTATTACTTGGAGAACAACCTGTCCTGATTGCTCCATTTTATCTTGTTGAAATTTGCAATTTTAACTGACATTTCCGTAATATATTTTAGCAGTGTTGATACCAAAATTTGCTTTTGGTGCCTCTGCATTTTTAATTCTCTCCTTGTCCTGTGTTTATACCCGATAAAGCACATACTGCTTCATGTGGAATCAAATGCTTTTGTTTCATGATACTAGGGATATGACCTTAAAATTAAGCACAGAAGTAGTGGAACAAACTGAAACTGAAGCTAGGGAAAGAGGGTTCCAGACTATTACAGAGCAATTCATATCAAATAGCATTGGACCTGTGCTGACATATTAACAATAAAAAGGAATCATCTGTGGAAGCAAAGATGGTAAGTCACAGAGGGCATGTAGAAGTGCAGCCTCAGAGCTATAAAAGCCAGACTGACATTTATCACTCTGTGCATATTGGAGCTGTCATGTTGGTCCTCAGATGATCGTGTTACTACCTTTGAGACATTTTTTTAGATATGAAGCAAAGATTAGAGAGGGACTGTGTGTGTGTGTGTGAGAGAGAGAGGCTTGCTAATAAGTATTGGGTGAAAGCCACCTAAAGGAATTAGCATTTATATTATTTATTGTCCCTTTTTCATCAGCCATATCCCCTTCTTTCTAATTCTTCCCCTCCCCTTGGATTTTTCTAACCTTGTGCTAAGATTCTTGCACATTAAACCTAGTTCAGCTTCAGAATAGATTAAAATCAGTTTGACTAAATACTATGTTCAGTGAACGACAAATTGTACAGCTTCACACATTACTATTTGTGCTAAAAGCTATTATGTAAATATATTGGCTTATATGAGCTTAGATAGGACGACACAGGAATGCAAAGATAAGACATACATACAGATCTATTGAAATGATGCTCTGTGAGCATATCTTCTAATAGAAAATTGCATATTCTCACTCAGAAGGCAGAAAAGAACCATATGTCTGTTTTAGTGGTTATGTCCTGAAATGATGCACTTATTCCTTTTATAATATTTTGAAATAAATACATATGGGACCGGTCAGGTGTCAACAGTGGCACTGAAAGGAGTACAAATTAGTCACACTGGCACACAGGGCCCAGGAACAATGAACACTGCTCTGGAAGACCCTTGAATGCAAGCCTATTTGCCTCTTAATCCAAATGAATAATTAATGATAATTATCGTGCTGCAGTTATTATCTGTGATAATAATATATCCGTAAGGTGAATAAATTCAATCTGCTACTATGCAGAAATGGCAACTCATAATATTCTTAAGAAATACAGATATAATTATCAGTATTAATGGTCAAGAAAAAAAAAGAATTACAGAAAAAAATCTAAAGTTTAGTGAGAATGAATTTGATTGCATGATGCTTGCTCTTGTCATTTCTATGGTGCCAGCTTGCAGTCTTTTCACAGTTTATTTTCCTAACACCCAGTTAGGAAAATCTGAACCTTGCATTTGTTCATTACAATCTATCCACAACTTTTCCATCAGTCCACTGCTAGAGAAGATCAGGCTCAGGATCTTACAAGCGTCTGTATGCAAATAGGTCCATTTGTGTAGTTCACAGTGATGGCAATTTCGCTCAGCTACAAAACCCTTTATAGTATTAAAGCAAAAATCAATAAAAACAAATAAAATATTTAAAGGTCAAATACATGTTTGAAGCTCGTACAAAACCAGCCATAACATTCATTTCTGAAAGCACTGTAGGTGAGCCGTCAGCTAGGCAGAAGCGTAGGCAATCATATTTAATCCGATCTTCCTGACTGGGTTTGTTGCGACAAAGAGAAATGGAAGGGGGATGGGTGAATGGGAGCAAGAGGAAGTAAATATAGTGCCATTATTTTTTTATATTTTTTATATCTCTTTATTCTGACTACTGAGATTCTCAGTCATACAAAATAAAGACTTTAAAGACTACTGAAATTGAATTAATGATTGAGAAAATATTTTAAAATTCAAAGTTCATCTAGATCTTTAACTGACACCAGGAAGGCTTGGGTTTTCCCTCCTCCTTTTCATCCTGTGATTTGAGAACTGGTTTACTCAGGGGAATGGTAATGAGATGTAGAGTTTCTCACCTCTAGGTCATTGCTTCAAATCTGGCCCAGTTTGGTAGAAACCAAAATTCATTATCATCTATTTACGGTTCAGCGGCCTATATGAAATGGGTTCATGGTCTTTTGGTCTACTTCTCAGTGGGCAAATGTCCACGCACTAACAAACACTAATTAGTACCGGAACAGGGCTGAAAGTTGTATTCTTAACATAATGTCCAAGGATTGTGTGACAGCCCCTCAAAACTCTGGCACCTTCTGGGACTTCCTTCCAGGAGGAGAGGGGGAGTAATTCTTTCATGATTGTCACTATGATTCATCCATTTTTAATTTTTTTTTCTGAAGAAATGGGCAAAAGAAATTGCCTCTCTTTCACTCCCTTTTTCATCAGAAAACAACAGATTTCCCTCAAAGTGGATCTTGACAGGTGACAAGAATAATAACGTGTAAGAGTCAGTAAAAGGATGCATTATTAATCATCTTGGGTTTCATTTAGGCCGTCAGCTCAGTGGGTGAGCTCTGTAGAGGCAAGAGTGGAGATATTATCATTATTATTTACTTGTCCATCCAGGAGTCACGAACCAGGACAGCACTGTATTAAGCAATGTGCAAACACAGAAGAGAGAGCTAGTCCCTGCCCTAAAGAGCATACGATTTTACCATAAAACAAGAAACAGTGTATACTTACAGGTATACTTACAGGTAGATGGACATAGGTGGAGGAATCCTGAGAGATGATTATGCTGTGCCTGTCAGCCTAGTGGTTATTTTTAACAACTGTGAGATATTTCTAGTAATAAAGTGAAAAAGTATGAAATCAACCTCATTTTGATGGACATCACAGTATCACAGTATCACAGTATATCAGAGATTGCAAGACACCTCAAGAGATCATCAGGTCCAACCCCCCTGCTAAAGCAGGATCACCTAGGATAGTCTGCACAGGAACGCATCCAAGTGGGTTTTGAAAGTCTCTAGAGAAGGACACTCCACAACCAGGCAACTTGTTCCAGGGCTCTGTCACCCTCACTGTAAAGAAGTTTCTCCTCATGTTGAGCTGAAATCTTCTAGTTTGAATCTGTTGTTCCTTGTCCTATCACTGTGTACCACTGAAAAGAGCCTGGCCCCCTCCTCCTGACACCAATCCCTCACATATTTATAGACATTGATCAGATTCTCTCTCAGTCTTCTCTTCTCCAGAGTAAACAGCCCCAGGGATCTCAGTCTCTCTTCATAGAGGAGATGCTCAAGTCCCCTAATCATCCTCGTGGCTCTCTGTTGGATTCTCTCCAACAGGTCTCTGTCTCTCTTGAACTGGGGAGCCCAAAACTGGATGCAGTATTCCAGGTGTGGTCTCACCAGGGCAGAGTAGAGAGGTAGAAGAACTTCCCTCGACCTGCTGGACATCATATTGAAAAGAGTGATTCTGGAATGGAGAATTAGTAAACGAGAAGTTGTATTTGAAGATGTTAAGGTGGTCATGAAGGGCAGATTGAGGGAAAAAGTTTATTTGAAAAGGGAATAAGACGACAACCGTTCCTAACACTGGCTATGCATCACAGTCCAATATTCAATACAAAATTAAAAATAGTTCGGTGTGGGAAGAGCGAAGAGTCTTCACAGGTTGATACAATATGTGCTGCAGCAATCATGGAATGAGGCAAGGGGAAAAGAAAATAAAATATTACAAAAGCACTGGGCTATGAGATGGTCTTTGAAACATCAATCCAAGAGGAACACAGAGTATTTGTTAGTAGTGGAGAAAACAGTGTTGCAGTACGTTAGATAGTGATGAAGGACTTCCTCTGTGTGTTTGTATGAAGGGAATTAGTGAGAGAGCACAGAAAAGTTCATCTTGAAAATGATTTGACAAAAGTCTTAGAAAGCTTGGACACAGTCTGGATAGGATGCACTATATATGCTCTCAAGAAGGAATGTTATTTCTATAATATGTTTCAGTTACAGGAAGGTGAAAATATGACCTAGTGATCCAGAAAGGTGCTATCGGAGAATATTTGTCAGAAGATCATTAAGGGCCTTGCTTAGCCTTTTTAGCTTGCAAAGACTTTAGGGATTCCCAAGTAAGTAGAAATCCACAATGCAGACTTTCTTGTGGAGTGAAAAATATGGTCTAGGTTAAAGAAGGTGTACCTTCAAACATTTTCAGTTCATTTTCTTATACAAATAACAGAAATACAAAGGAAGAAGAGAAGAACTGTTATGTAACTCCTTTCCCACATAGGGAAGAAATTTGAGATAGATTTATAGAGGCTGTGATAAAAAAATAAACAGAAAGGAAGACTAGTGGAAGACAATATCACAAGCAGGTAGCAGTCTGTCTTATGTAAAGAAAAGGCTGGATAGCCACGTGAAACATGATAGACATGTCAAAGAGAATGAGAACAAGAATGGCTATGAAGAGGCTGAATGTCTGTTGAGGACAGTTTCTGTAGAGGTGCAGAAGGCAAAAAGCTGTGTTAGAAAGGGTTTCCTTGGGAAGGGAGGAGAATTACTGATTCTCATTGTAAACACATTATTTGATGAATTTGAAATGAAATGGAGAAGGGAGTTAAGATTATACTTGGGGGGAAAGAAAGGTCAAGGGAGATGTTTTCTAAGACTGAAGCATCTAAATCATATTGAACCATATGGGGAAAGTCAAAACAGCATGTGAGGTTAAGTAGAAGAGTAAGAGAGAGGTTGTGTGTGAGAACAAAGGGTGTGAGGAACTAGAATCGAACAGGGTCACTGGGGCATGTGAACAGGATTTGGAAGATAGAGCAAAGGTGAAATGTCAGCTTCCATGACAAAAAATAGTGTAAAATCTGTAAAAGGAGGAAGAAAATGGAGATGCATGTTAAGGTGAGGAATGAAGATCATGACTTGTGTTGCCTGTGCTTTCTTGTAAGAAGAGTAAAATTCTGATGGAAATAAAAAATAAAGGTAGGAAAAGGGGGAGATTTCAGAATGACTTAAAAGTGGTAAAAAGTCATCTGGGATTGTGGGCTTGGGATTCAATTAAGATGGAGCTTGGTAGCTAGGAAGGCATCAAAGAGGAAAGGATGAATTTGCAGTGGAGCTTGACAGCAGAGATTGAATATGATTTGTGAAAAAGAATGGATAATGTGTGTGTTGGTGGTGAGCCAGAAAAAGAAAATGGCATAATGGAGCTTGAACTGGAAAAGAGGAGTCAAAGGCACCAAGGTGGATGAAAGTAAAATATGTAAGGAAGAAGGCTTGCTGTTGGCTTCCAGTAGCAAACCAACTTTAAGAAATGAGAGCAGTCATCTTGCTTGGTGTTGACTGATGGTTGCTTAGATGTTGATTGATACTGAAAGGTGAGTTTTGGTTCCTTAAGCTTCAAAATTATTTTGCCAGATCCTGGAAAAAGATAGATGGAGAAAATTTCCTTGCCCTCTTCCTTTATAGGTGATACAAATGTACCTACTACAGGACACATACTACCTCAGTACAAGCACAAACGAATCTCTCATCAGTTGCTGCACAGATTATAGTATTAGCCCTAGAGAACATAATCTGCTCTGCTTTATTATTTCAGTTAGTCTGTTTCACAAACTTCACAGTAAATATAAACATTTTTATTTCCTTTCCTAAGAATTATTAAAATCTCTTTTACAGAGGGTTATAAACTGTAACATGTAAGATCTATCAAGATAGCAGTTTTGGACTTGTTCACTGCCTTCTGGGCATGCATAATAGATTCAGCCTTAGAGTGCATTTATACTTTAATTTTTTTAAATTTATTTTTTTAATATTAATCCCTTCCTCTTATATCCATTACAGTGTTAATCTATCTTTCCAGGTAAAGCTTGAAGAACGTTATACTTAAAAATACATTTCAGGACATTTGGGGCATGCTTTGCACCTAGGTTTTTTTTGTAATGAGAACTAACTCATGGTCAATGCAAGTGGTGATAAAACAGTCTTATGACGCAGTCTTCATATATTAACAAGTGAGAAAGGAACAATCAAGACCGAAGCACCTGTGGAGGTAGTAGGCAGGTGTCAGTGGTTAGTGTCAGTGGTTAATGTCAGTGATTAATTTTAGTACACTAAAACTGAGTGGTGTCAAGAGTCCTGTAGAGAATTAGGGTGAGTTTATCTCACTAAGTCTCCTAGGCAACTTTTCTAAATGGTTTTCAGTGGGACTGTATTTATCTTTATCTGCTGTATCACAGTCATGTTTTATTCAAGCTCACTATTGCCACGTCCAAATGAGCAATAAAAATTTAATTTTCACGGAAGTAACTAAGAAATAAATAATTTCTCTAAGTAATTGTTTAGTCTGATATAGAATCATAGAATCATAGAATCATAGAATCAAGAAGGTTGGAAGAGACCTCAAAGATCATCGAGTCCAACCTGTCACCCTAAACCTCATGACTATCTAAACCATGGCACCAAGTGCCACGTCCAATCCCCTCTTGAACACCTCCAGGGATGGGGACTCCACCACCTCCCTGGGCAGCCCATTCCAATGGCCAACCACTCTCTCTGTGAAGAACTTTCTCCTCACCTCCAGCCTAAACCTCCCCTGGCGCAGCTTGAGACTGTGTCCTCTTGTTCTGGTGCTGGTTGCCTGGGAGAAGAGACCAACCCCCTCCTGGCTACAACCTCCCTTCAGGTAGTTGTAGACAGCAATGAGGTCACCCCTGAGCCTCCTCTTCTCCAGGCTAAACATATGTTTGAGTAAATATAGCATCCTAACAATTGTACATCTTCAAGTCCTGGTAAATTTTTTATTTTTTTCTCTACTGCTGCTATGCTCTTTACTGATTTAGTGATAGACAGTTAACAAGTGGCAGTGTTGTGTTCATACTATAAGAAGGACTAAGATCTGTGCAGAGAAGAGTATCACATCAAAGGCCTTTGAAGGAGTAGCAGCTGTCTGAAACCAAGGGTTATCTGCTATGCTATGCTGTGTCTTAGGCAGTCTGCAGAGTCATCATCCCAACCAGCTACACCACTGTGGTGCCTTCCTCCTGAATAAGAGAGCAAGAGCTGGAGATGGCATGTGTAAGAGGACAGTGGTGAAAGTATACACTACAAGCAGGGAAAGAGAAATGGAAAGTTTGAAGAAGTGGGCCATGGAGAAATATGGAAAGGAAGTAAGTATTAGTTTTAGGAGGGCAGAGGTTCAGGAAAATCTGCAGGAGCCCAGATTTGACAGTTGTGAAAACAAATTTGTCATGCTATTTCCCTCTTGCCTTGGAGAGCTTTCTGAATACATATTTTAACTCTAGATACCTAGACCCCAGTTTGACAAAGCACTTCATCACATGCTTGACTCAACAAGTGAGTTCTATCAACTCTTACTTGAACAGAGGATTTAAACTGGTCTGAAGGTATGTTTAAGATAAACGTATGCTTATATGCCCTGCTGATTTAAAGGTTAAACACTGTGAAGGACTCTGACAAGCAGAACTGAGAAAAGTGAGAGGTAGCTATAGATAACAGAGTATGAAATGTTAACTGTTTACACAGAGACTGCCTTTGGGACCATGCTATGATATGGGTGTTACTTATTGCTAAGAGAAATATTAAATAATAATAATTAAGATCATTTTGGTGTATGGAAAGATTGTGAGGCAATTTTGCAGTTTCTGCTCTGATATTTCTGATTTTATCTATATAGTGTTATTCTATTACTGAAATACCTAAAAAGATACAACAGCAAATAAATAAATAAACAAATATTTACCAGACCAGAAACTTTTTGCAAGTTCACTGCTAATTCTTATTGTTCTTGTTAAATGCTTGTGCAATGTAACAGCAGCATATATTGTCGCTCTTAACTCAAATTGCATGAACACATAATGCCCTCCAGCACTCACTGACTTGCATGTTGTCATATGAGACATATGTCCAAATGAAGTCTCCCATCATTCAAAGTTATCTGTAGGAAGATAGCAAACCTCTGAACAACTTTTGAGAAGGCTTTTTTTGTCTTTGAGTTGGAAAGAATGTAAACACCTTGTAAGTGAAGAGAAAGACTAGGCAGAAGTTGACTGGATATGTTAAGAAGCTTGTTTGTCAGTAGTAACCTATTGTATGCTCTGCTTGGACCCATGTCAGTGAAAGGATAGCCAATTGGTATGTGACAGCTCTGTGTTAGAAAAGTATGTAAGTTGACTATGTAATGGAGTAGTAGGCTTTGTCTTATGCTTAACCTCTTGCTTTGCTTTTGCTTATGCTTAGTGCTTTGCTTAGTTGCTTAGGCAATAAATGCTTTTGCCTTTCACAATAAGAGTCTTCTCATCTTGTCTTCACCTGGAGACACCATAACATGCAGCCTATGAGAGGAACACTACAGCTACAATTATAGTTACCATGGCTTCTTTCCAGAGTAGCTTTGAATAGGATGTGTTTACTACTGGGTAAGAAAAAGAGGCTTCTCCTGAAAGGGCCAGCAGCAATGCAGCTCTAATACATATTGTTTGACTTTGTGGGTCTTTGTGGCAGTTTAGGCTGGGTGCTTCCTTGGCTGCCACATAAGTTACACCTTCAGTGTGCAAAGTGTCCACCCAGGAGGTGGACACAGGAAACAGCGTATTTCTGCCCATAAATCCTGCACCCTATAAATCTGTCTGCAAAGTCACTCTCTTTCTCTTTCTTCCCTCTCTGCTCTTGTGGGAGATGCTCCCTATTGGGTAATGGTGGGGGACTGCCTAGGCGTAATGCCAGGATAAGAAAGCGGCAGCAGAGTCAGGCCTGGCCAGCCTGAAACTAGCCCAGCAGTTGGAGGGGGTGGGGGTGGGGAAGAAAGAGCCCTGGGGTTTTTTTTGATTTCACCCTCAGGTGGGGAGAAGGGAAGCCTGGGACTTTTGGGTGCAAGGTAAGGGAATTCCGTACACTTTGGGATCTCTCTACCACTATGCTTTGTAGTTTTCAGTAGAATATCAATTGCTTTTCCATTTAAACTTTCCATCACTATCCAATCCATTTGTGTGAGTGTCATTCTTTGCCCCTCTGGGGGCAATAGAGGATCTGTCCTGCTCCAAACCAGGACAGTCTTGCTCAGGGAAGCATATTTAAGTTTGCTTTTGACACATTGTCTAACATATTTACAGCCCCATATGAACATTGTCTATAGTCATCCCAGTTATCAGGGGTAGTGTTGTGCTAGAACAACCTGGATTAAACAAACTTGTGGACAGTAAATAGTAAATGAACCTATAAGAAGAAAGAACAATGGTGGAGTGGAGAAAAAAGAAGAAAGGTCAGTGGCACTGTTGTCAATACCAAACAACAACAATCTTGCTTTGGTGTGCTTAGACCTGTGAAGAAATTAAGCCACGTAATCCATCCACGAATATTAAAGAAATCCAATTGCCATTGCAAACTGATATAGGAATTTTTCATATTCACAAGTTGCCCTCCTATTGCCCTCCCACCTTCCCACCCCTATCCCTAAATTGTGAAGACAGAGCATTTTCTATTAGTTTTGTGTTGTTTTTCATAATCTGTTGTTATCCTGTCTAGTTTAAGTTCGCTGATGCTTTGGTGACATCTTAGCTTGCACATGTAAGCAAACACACAAATTTTGGGTCATCCTCAAGTATGTGCAGTATTGAGTATAGACATGCTTCCTGCAAGGCTCAGAACAAACATGTATCCATGATCCATTTGCATACTCAACATTTCATTTCTTCCAGCTAAATGCTGCTTCCGCAGTCCCAGCAGCTTTGCTGCTGAATATCTAGCAGAGACGAATCCCTTAGTGGGAGAAACTGTATACCTTGATAAAGAACATTTGCAAATGAAATACCTTTGTTAAATGATAATATCAGAATAACATATCTTTGAATATAGAAATTGCCTAGGAATATATGATTTAAAACTATTAGGAAGTGTCACAACTTACAGAGATATCTCAGCATTAGAAGAAGTCTCAATAAAGAACAAACATAAATCTGTCATATTCTCAGAGTATGATTCATCTCATTTTATTAGCTTTCATAACGTAGACATTTAGTCTTATGCAGCCTACATCTACAGTCAGTGGTTTGAATATAGAATTTGCTAGAGAGCGACCTGATCCTTCCTCAGGTAGGTGTCTAGGGTAAACAGGATGAATTACTAGATGCTGTGTCTCTCTACTCATTACTGATGGACATTGTAGTATTATCTTACACTAGACATCTGTTTTAGTGGTTTAAGTTAGAGGGAAAGAATTTCACCCTGCTCTTATTATGAATCTCAGTCATTTTAATTGTTTTGCCCAAGAAGCTTCATAAACTCAAGCATAAAACTACCACAAGTAGTTATTCTGTCTTGTGGGAGACTGCAAGGAGATGTGTGTTCCTGGTGACAAAATGTTACTAATAGTTTTGCTAAGCTTCTCATGAATCATATGGCTCTTCGAAGAATATGACTTAAATGTTTCTGATTTAGAGGATATATAACCTGCTTCAGGGTTTTGTGCTTATATACTGTGGGCAGAATTGATATCGTTACTGTAAAATAAATGATTACTGTTACAATGAACTATTTTCAGCTCCTTACAAATCCATCAAATTCTAACAGTGGCCTAAAAGCTTACATTCTAGATGTCATCTTCAGGCCAAAATTCTTGGGTACTCCTCTTCAGATAAAACTGTTCGTCTCTGTATAAAAAGGGAAGTGGTTAAGGTAAGCAATTGCTGATATCCATGTCTATTAAAAAAGAAGTATTTGTGGCTCATTCCTTTAGAAATTCCTACATTGCCATGGCATTAGAACATGAGCTATACCCAGCTCTACCATGGAAAGGAACTGGGCAGAGTTTAGCTAATATAAACCTACTTAACTAAGAGATGGACTGACAGATGCCGGTCCTAGCAATATAAGGAAACCGTAATCAGGAACCTGTGAAAACATGCCAAAACAGAGAGGAGAGCACACAGAAATGACAAAGAGGTGGAATGACAATGGGACTGGAGCAAGGTGCTCAGGAGAAGGGAAAATTTAGTTTAAAGTGGGTTGGATGAAAACATAGTAGAGTGTACAGGAAAGACAGCCTGATAATTAAGATTAGGGAGATAGAATTACCTACGGAAAGAGAATGGGATTGAAAAGGAGTGTTGGGTTACAACTGTGATAGCCAAATGATACGACTATGGTTCATGAAGCAACAAGATAAGGGCTGAGAAGTCAGTGGAAAGCAGCATGATATCTGAACAGAAGCAGAAAAGAGGCAAGGGCAGCCTGTAATGCACATACCTTTCCAAAACTCTGAGCTCAATCCACTTTTTCTCTCTCTGAAAATATCTGCAAAACTGACTATAGGAAATGGTTCCATGTGTACACTGACAGACTGAAAATTCACTTCAGAGTTGGTGAAGAAATCACAGAGATTTGTCTTTCCAAAGATAAAAAAAAAAGGTTAAAATAACCTGAAGCCAAACAAATTCAGATCCCAAGTACAATGTACATTTTAAATATTGAAAGTTAATATCCATTATAATTTATGAAGAGATATGGCAAATTTTCCATTGGGGAAGAACTTTCAAATAGAAATATCAATATTTTCCAAGTTTCAGAAATAAAAGGCTGGATTCTTATGCCCTATGTTATCTCATGATTACTCTTTCAATCTGTAAATGCCCTGTCCAGACCCACCCTGTCCATACAGAAAAAAATTCCCATCACTGTTAATTGGTTAACTAAAGTTTTCAGCTGATTCTGATAGGACTTGGGGCTGACTGCTATAAGGAAGAGTTTTCAGGAAAAAGTCTACAATGGTATAAGGAAATTGCATTCACTGATGGGATGGGAACTGAAACATAGGACTGAAACATGACTTCTCAATCATCAGTCGCAAACTTGTTTTCTGTCCAATCGAATTTCCTTACGAGTGCTTCAAAGTTCCCTAACTTTTGTTAGCAGTGTAGTTACACAAAAAATGGAAAAGGAAATTGCTCAGGCTGAGTAGATATGAATGTTATTGATGAAGAAAAATCTGCACTTTTTATGTGTATCATACTGCCTTCCTTGCAGTAAGAAACAATGCCAAGTTGTTTTTATATTGTGCTTTATATTGTTCTAGGATGCTTTTTTAACAGATGAAGGAATAATATTGTAGACTGCCTAAACAAATTGTTCCCAATGATAGGACAAAACCCAAAATCAATATTTTATCTGTTATCTACAGATCTAAACACTAAACAGAAAATATTTTATCTTACCCAGATGACGTATGTGTAAAGTACAAGGTATTAAGTGTAAGAGTGGAAGCATATTCATATATAAATAGATAAGAGTAACACTTGCAGGTTCCAATAAATCAAAGGATTCTATACACCTAAGTTTAGTTTATAGAATATTCTAAAGGTGCCTAACAAAACCAATCAAATGCCCGTACAACTATTTTGGTAAACACAGTATGTATATACAGGGACCACTCAGATATATTGAATAACTGATTTAAAGCTATCACAGCAACTTCTGTTTGGGTAAATGTAATTACAAATCTTACCCCCAAAAATCTAACTTTCCTACTTCTTAAGGTAGTGTCCCCAAGTGCACAATAAACATAAGAATGAAATATCATCTCCAGACAACATGAAGCAAATGTTCTCAATGCCGTGAATATTCATGTTCGAATTATTGTAGCATGGAAGATTTCTACATTTTTTTAGACTCTGAATCGGCTGAGATCACTTTCTGGAGTAACTCTTCTCCCCAAGGACTACAAAGGGAACAGAAGATGTGTTTTACCTAATCTAATTTTTTCAGGGAATTTCTAAAGCCATATGAATTTGGGTCTAAATTCAACTGCAGAAACTCTTTTGGGTCACCTTTGTCAAAAGGTCATTCATTCAGAGAAGAAAATTTCAGCCAGGTAAGAGATTTGTCTTACTCCCATTCTATCCAATTTCCTACAGCTTACATGGTAAAAAAGTATTAAGTTCCTCTTTTTCTGACTGAATCATATATTACAACCTATACAACATCACTTGTTTTTAATAGATTTATCCTCTGGGTTCATCATAATTCCCACCAATGTCAGCAGGAATGATGTGAACATATGGTTAGAGAAGGCCTGAGAGGGGGCAGCTATTCTCATGCCAAGTGAACAAGATTTTACACCACATTTCAAATGTTATGTGGATTAGGTGCTGCCAGAAATGCTGTACGAACAGCATTGTTTGCAGTATTTTGGCATTGCATGGAGACAACCTGGAAACACAGGTAAGCAATTCAGCATTGCTGAAGGGAGACATTTTGGAGCCTGAGCAAGGTCTCAGCAGAAGGATGAGCTTTAACTGAAATAATTTTCTCATCTGACAGACTGCTTGGGCACAAGATTGCTTCACGTATCCGTAGAAATTAGAATGTGTCTTTCCGTTAAAGTTTATTGGTACTTGCAAGGGAAGAGTGACTTTTGTCAAAACAGCTGTGAATCTGGAGACTGAAGGTTGCAGTTTGTGAAAGGTCCTGGAGGCCTCCTTATTTCACTTCCTTCTATACTTGAAAGACAAATTACATATATTTTCTTCTCCAGTAGTATATTCCCCCTAGTGGAGGTATTTTTTTGCTAGTGGGGGACAAATTGCCCAAATCCTTTGAAATCAGAAGCTATTTGTTACAGCTTTGTAATGCCCATGCTGGGCTATCAATTATCGGTTTTTTTCTGGCAGACTGAAAATTTCTCCAGAATTTTTAAATTTATGGGATCCAATATATACTCTAGTTCTAGAGCCTTTTAGTTTTAAATAGAAGAAGTTTACAGGAACATTGAATAACCAGAAAGAAATAGCTGGGACATTTGCTGTCCCCACTGTTGGCCCATTACTGAACTGGGGAAGCATAGACCTACCATTCTGGCAGCAAAAAACTAAGATTAAAGGAATAAAGTCTTGTTGTGAAGTAGCATAAGTGATAAGTATGAATGTCACACAGATACATAAGAACTGAACTTTCCACTTGACCGTGCAAGCCTCCACAAAGTGAAATATGTACAGTTTTCTTGAGGGACTGTATGAGTAAGTTTCTATGCCAAACATTTGATCTGTTCTGCTCTCTTGCAAGATATATACTCTGCATAAAACACTCTCTGAAATGTGGCCTGCCTGTCCAGATGAATACATTGTTCCACTGTGTAGAGAAGGGCTGATCTAGAGGCAAATTACTGAGTGTAATTTATTCCATATACTTGCTGGATCCTGAGCCTCCTCAGATGTGTCGTCAATAGGGGACTGTCTGGCTATATGAGGGTTCTGAATACATCTTTCAGCTAAATCAGAGATTCAAATGCAAGATCCAGCAGTCAGGGAGATCATCTGAATCTGTGATGCTCCCTAGAGAACTAGAGGTCTATAAACCAATTAATGGATTACAATGAAATGTAAATTCGGTATTTCCAACTCTGAGAGAAATGACAATATTCCAATATTTTTCAAGCTGTATGCATCTCTCTCAGTCAAACAATAGTGCCTCTCAGCACTTATCAAGTCTGTAATGTACTTTGGAAGAAAGTTTAAATGCTGATTTATTTAAAATATAGCTTTTAAAACTGTCTTCATACTGGGAACTGTCTCATAGTCAGTATGCTTATAGTAATGTGCTGAGCACTGCTATGCAGGTTTACTTTTTATCTATTACAATAAAGCATTTTTAAAAGATTCATTCTAAATTTGGTGAAATACCTTAAGTGAAACCCAAAAGATAGAAAGGGGCTATTTGGTCCTCAGTAGAATCTGCCAAGAAAATACAGCAGGTGGCCACATAGCTGAAGACATCTGCAGATAGCTCAAATGACTAGCTGAAGAAAAGAGATGCTGAGGTAAGGAACAGAAATTGTTCACTTACAGTCTAAAGTTTTAGCTATTTTTGAAATACCTATAACTGCTATATAATTTGAAATCTGATGTTGTCTTCCTGCTGGCTTAGTAAGGTTGGGCAAACTAGGTCAAATTAGAAGGGAGGTCTCCTCTGCCCCAGGTAAACTGCAGAGATGTAGTAGTTGATCTTTCTCCTCATATTTCTCCTCTGCTTTTTTAGTGCCAAAGCAGTGTGATAGTTTCAGCTATCAGATTTGTACTTGTCAGATCAATTCTTTTACTTCAAACTTGTCTCATTCCTTCCAAAGACGTTATTCAGCTTTTCTTTTTGTCATTTCTAGACTCAGCAGCAGCACAGAGGAGACCCTCAACTGCCCCTCATCACCATATGAAAGAGGACAGAAAGCTTGTGTCTACCTTACTGATTGGCACAATGCACAGGCAGAAGGACTGGTGCTGTTTGCTGTGGTATGCCATGGTTCTTCGATCACGGAGCTAAATTGTTTCTTTCCTGGTGATGGAAGTTCATGCTAGATGCACGTGTAGGCATGCATCACGCAAGCATAAAGAGCTAGCCGTTGCAGGATGTTACATCCATCCTACAAAGAGTGTGTATATGCTTTCCCAGTACACTGCTTCATCTGTGGTTCCACCAGGAACATAACTGTCATATAGATTCCTTGTATGCCTGTGTTTAATGTGTGACTACAAAATAGGGGGTACGTTTCAAAGACAGTTCTAAGCAATAAGATTCAAGAAGAAGTTTTATAAATGGGGAAGTGATTGACAGTATGAAGTTTGTAACTGACACATGTATGTGATGGAAAGATCAAAGATTAAATAATTTCACTTTTGTGTTATGCCAGTGGTGGCACTAACATACAGACCAAATTTTTGTCTCAGATACACCAAAGCAACTGTATCTGACTACAGTGTGTGCATTCAGTCTAAGAAATAGCCTTTAGCTATTGAACTTTCTGTGGGCTGTTTTTTGTTTTGTTTCATTTTACTATTGGATATAGTGAACTGAATTCTGATGTGGGCTCTACAGAAATGTCTTTGGGCTGTGAAATAGGGGCAAAGCAAGAGTTATAAGAAAGCACAATTTAAAAGGAAATGTGTTTAATGCACTGATTCTCTCCGGTTATGTATTCACCTTGGAATCAATGAACAACACAGAAACTTTCAACAGATGTCAGATTCAGTTCCTTAATCTTGATGCAGTTTAAATATTACTTCTGGCTAAGTATTACATCTGAATCAAACACATGATTTGAGCTTACAGACGAGTTTGTTCCTGAGCTGATTCATGTCAGTTTTATACTTGTAAACATCTTTTCATTTCTGTGGTGTTAATTCATATTTTCAATAACACAATGAGAGCAGAATATGGAGTAGAGTCTTATAGTGTCTTCAGAACAGCCACTGAAGTCTCTCGGTACATGAAGAAAATTTGCTATTGTCAGTATCAGAAACAAAATATGAAACCAGTTAGGATACAGTAGGTGTCTTCACTGAAACTACTAGGTAAAAAGCACATCTCCTTGAACGAGATCATCTCCTTGAAAGAATCAGTGTTGTACTATACATGAAGTCTGTTATTGTATTGCTGTTTCCACATACAACAGGGTGTATGAGATCAGCATTCCATACAAGGGCCAAGACAATAAACCAGTTTTACTAAGATTCCTTTATGTTAAATCAGAGGATAGTGGACCTGAAAAAGAAGGTGCAAATGGTATATTTCTAATATTTTCTCTCTCAAAAAATTATCATAGATGAAGAGAAATGAAGAAATAAGTACTGGAGGGTTGATGGAAGGTTAAAATATTCACAAAACAAACCTGATTTATTCAAGCTTTTCAAAGTCCCAAGAAACATGTTTAATGGGCGCTGGAAGGCTTGAAAAGAAACCTTATTGTGGTGCATGACAAAGTAATATTGAAAAAAAAATCTCCATATTTCTTCAGCCTCTAGCTTAGCTCTCACTGTGGGAAATCTTGCTGTGAAGAGATTAATCACTGCTGTTTAATAGTATCTCTGCTGTTTGCTCCAGGATAGCGACTAGATACATAATGTAGCAGATTCATTCTTCTTTTAGTATGACACCTAGTGTACTGTGAGGGTGCCAAAGGGATTTTGAACTTACCATGGTGCACAACTGACCAGTAGATGCTGGGAGCACATTACTTGGCTTTCCAAAGGGCACGGATTCTGGATAAAGATGAAACAGTCTCTTTTGTCCCTCTCCCTACTTCTGTTTTATGGAGGAAGCAAAGGAACTGCATCCTACAAATCTAGCTACCTACCAGGCTACTTCCAGAACTAAGTCTCAAAGATTTCCCATTTTCTGAAGCTAGCACTTATATTGACACTTTGCTAGGGTTTTTGATAACCTTTATCTCATTCTTTTTTCCCCCTTCCTCCCACCCTTTGATTTTCATTGGAGAAAAATGGACATTTATTTTAATGTAGTATTTACTGACAGTTGCTTGCATCCCATTCCTTATCCTTGGCTCTCCTTATTATTTGGGCTATCCTTATCATTTGCACCAAAATGTCTCTAGTTCCTTTCAGTCCTTATTGGACTAAACTCTCCAGACTACCTTCCTTTCCCTCATTATCTTCTCCATCTGCAAATCTACCTATTTCTTCATCATCCTTTCTAGTTGTTCAACCTACAATGAAAAGATGTCCAACAAAGAAGACTTTATGAACTATATCTTATACAAGATATCAAACAGGGAAATTGATACAAGGAAAAGTACTTGGCTACAAGTACAAAGGAAGATTTCTAGTGTGGTAAAATCAACCTTTTTTTTAGAGTTCCTTATATTATTGCATCAAAACTTGAACAACTTTACCTGAATGCTCTTCAGAGAGACTGGTTCAAAGGTTCTGGCATTAAAGGGATTGCACTTTCTTTTCCTTCGGCAAGAAAAACGGACAAGCTTATTTAAGTTAAATGCTTTTCAAAGGTACTTTCACTGAAGCTTTCATCTCTTTTTGTCTTTGTTTCAAAATTTCCTGAAAATAACTGCAATGACACAAGTGAGAAGTCTTTTTGATCATTTCAGTAGTACTGATGACGCAGCTTTGTGAACTGAAAGGCGTGATTGCCTGAAAAAGCTATCTTCTACCAGCAGCAGCAGAGGAAATGGGGTAAAGTGACTGGCAGTCTTTCTCCCACATCAGTCACCCATCACACATACTTCTCCAGGAGGTGAGTAGAGGGTTGGTAAACTGCTACCCTTGGGGACTTCCACCTTGGCTGTTACACAGGCAGTAGAGGTACTTTCAGTGAAATGGATGCTTAAATTCATAGAAAAAATGAATCTGAGGAATGTCTACTGGGTTTTGATTAGCAGAAAAAATGAATTGGTATTTCCATCTCCTCTAAAAAAAGAAAAGAATAAAAGGAATGGGAATATGATGGACTAAGAAACACACATATAGCATCAGCCAACAAAGGTGAGATTCAGCTCCAAATTCACTTAAAACTGAGAACACTTAAATGTAGCTGATTTTGTGTCATTTAGGTGTTCCAAATGCTCTTACGTTCGCTTGACATTCAATAGAGATGCCTAAACATGGATTCATACTGCTGCACAAGACTTTCTACAGTACTCTACCCTGCCTCTAGCTGCCTTGTCCATGGAGCAGATTTCCATAGGTCTTGTGCCATAACTGACAGCCATCTGACTAAGTCTGAGATACATGAGAGCATCTCAAACAAGGCTAGAAATGGGTGCTTAGGCAACTGAAATTACCTTGATGGTGTGAACTAAGTTTTGTTGACCAGAACATATGTGTACATGAATCTCACATGCAGACAGTTCCACATAAAAGTTGTTGAACTGAGTCTCTCCAGAGTTTGTCTTGCTGGGATGTTGCTTACTGTTAGCACAAAGTGCCTGGCTGCGCAAACATAAACAAGACCATCACCCTTGCTTCAAAGAGTGGACAGTCAGAGCTCAAGACATGGCACAATGCTAAAGATGCACAGGATGTGTGAAAGGCACATGGAGAGAAAAAAAGAGAAGGCAAGTGAAGCCTGGTAATCTAGTAAATATATCATTCCCAAGAGATATTTGAAGTCAGAGAAAACTTTAGGGAGAGATTTAAAGGAGATTGGAGACTCAGAGTTGGATGAGTGGCGGTTCTTCTAAGCAGCATCATGGAAAATTTGCAGAGCTGTTAACATGAGAGTTTTCCTTAGCATCTGATACTCCATGGGAGGGACTTCTTGGTGAAAAGAAGATGGTCTGGCAAAATGTTCCTATGGAATAAGCCAATTGTGGCCAAAATGTCAGGTAGGTATGCTACCTGGAGCAAGTATATGAGTGCAGAAATGTCATGTTTATCAAGGACAAAGAATAAATAAATTATTAAAAAAGGGAATAATTTCAGAATTAAGTGATAAAATACTTCACTGTGACAGTGGCCGGGAGAGACCTTATTTTCTTCTTTTTAAAAATAAAATCTCAGTTATATTAGTTTAGGTGACAGTACCTAGGCAGAGATCCAAGCTGAAGACTTGTTTATGGGCTTGAAGAGTAAGTAGGATGATGGTGTTTTCCACAGCAGTCAAAAAAGTATCAGGAAAGATGTAGAAGAAGAAAGATTAGAGGAAAATGCAAATAATAATTTTACCTGTCTATTCAATTAACATCTAGGCCTACTTTGTAGCTTCCTGAAGCCTCAGTGTGGCATTCAGTAGGTGGCAAACATTCAAAATGAGGGACCCACCAACATTTATTCAGGTAGAAATTTCAAATATTCTGGTATATACTTCTCTACTATAAATAACTTTCTGCAATTTCAGTGTCCTAATTTTGTGTTCAAGGGAAAAAAGGGGAAAGAAGAAGAAAAAATGTTTCAACAAAAAGTTATACTTTTGATTGTAATGTGTAGGTATTTGGGAGATTAAACTACCCTACTGAAAAACAGAAATACAAAAGTTACAACCTCCTTTTTCAAATATCATCTCCAAACATGTATGAATTCATTAAGTGACTGCTCAGATTTTTATATTAAAATTGGATATTCCATTATATTACTCCAAAATAGTTTTGTTACTGTAAAACCCTTGCAGAGTACTTATCCTATCCCTAATAAAAAGACTTTGGAGACAGTAATTTTGCTGGTATTTAAATAAATTAGATGAGGGAGATATGCTTGGTCTTTGTTGGATTCCATAATTTGGAGTACAAATTGTGTCATTTAAATTTTGTTACATTTAATAAAGGATGAACTCAGAGGAAGCATTATTGTTTGTGGCTTGTATATTTTAACTGTGTATATGCAAAATAGCATTTCACTTTTCTAGTACATAGCTGCTTGATTAAAAGAAACAAGTTACAGTGGTGACTGTAGACACTTTACCTTGTAAATTGTGTTTTAGAATAACTGCTAGAAACAACATGTTTACAGCTAAGAGATACTTATAAAAAACCCTGGAACTTTGATCATGGGGGATTTTAATTTCACAGATACTTACTGGGATAACAAGTATGCAAAACCTGTAAGGTGGGAAGCATGTTTCCAGAGGCAATGCATAATTGCTTACTTGCTGAAGTCAGTTTATTGACTGAACTTCATGATCAGAGGCTGTTGGCACCCAGAGCTAGGAAATTAGCCCATCTTGATAAATAGAGCAGGGCTAATCGAGGGATCACAAATTCACAACACAGAAAAGAAAAGACAACAAAGCAACACAATTAGCTTTCAGCTCAGCAGAAGTTTTGCAAAAATAAAGATGCTATAATGTGTGTTGAAGGAGATAACTATATAAATTAGGGATGATTTTCTGGAAGATGAACAGGTTTTCATTGTGTCACAATATGAATTACTTACACCTTCACTTCAAGTAGAAGGAATAGCTGGTGGTAACATAAACAACTGAATGGTCTTGATGGAAACGATGCAAGATCTCATGACTGTGTGGGAAACCTGGTGCAGAAAAAATGGGAATTATTTAAGAAACAGTTGGACATACTGCAGTTACCATTCATTCAGGCTAAGTCTCAACAGGGGGAATGTAGCTCAGACAATATGCTTCAACAGAGTGACAATAACAACATTTTAAAATGTCTGCTTTGGAATGAAGGAGGCTGGTATTTACAATTTTTGAAAACTGCAGAAGCTAGAAGATAATTAAAAGATCAACAGGAGATATTGACTAGGAGGTCACACAAAGTATTCCAAATATGAATAAAGGGCTTTCTCACACGTGGTATACTTGTAGCAAATGGCAAATGGAATGGAAATGGTCTCTGAAAAGTGGTAGCTGAGATTATCAGGCATAAAGGAATTAATGTGATTTATCAGGAAATAATGCATCCTTTCTGCTGTTACATTCTTTTATAGATGGAATATAAGGAAAAACTGCCCTAAGGTGTGGTTTTGGGTCTTGATTGGTTTATTTAAGTTTGTCATTGATTTCACTGTTGCTGCTTGCGTGATCAAGCCAAGTGAGGGCTCTCATTTAGGATCAGCCAGTGGATGGGGGAATATGAAAAGGGAGTGGAAAGGGAGTTTCATAGCAGCGTGACCACTGCAGCTTTACATGAGAAGTTAGGAGGTCCTGCGTCTGAGGAAGGTCTGCATCTTTAGCTTTGTGATAGAAATATATGCTTTTACAAAGTACTTCTGAGAGGGCAGAATTTGTACCTTCACTGTAGTGTAAGAATTAAGGCTTTGATTTATTTATCTTAAATTTTTGAATATACCTGCATATAGAAATTAGACTTTTGGGTCACATACAGTGGCATAGAACAAGCTGTTTTTCCTTTATTTATTCACTCTTCAGCTCTGATGTTTTTAGGTCTCTGACAGGTTTTATTTTAGCTACAGATATGTATATTAGGGATGTGTCTCTGGCAATTCAGTTGTATGTAACAATTACACTGGAAAGAGAAGTTCCTTAATTTTCCACTGAAAATTCCTTATAATTTCTTCTACTAGGACATTGTAGATGTAGAATACCTTGGGATTTGCCTAAGCACTGATTTTATTCTCTATAGGAACACTACATCTAAATACGCAGATGTGTTCATAGAATGGCTTGGGTTGGAAGGGACCTTAAAGGTTATCTAGTTCCAAACCCCTGCTGTGGGCACGGTCACCCTCCACTAAACCAGACTGTTGAAAGCCTCATCCGACTGAGACAACAAAAAGGAATTATGCAATTAAACAGTGGCACAGTCAGAGAAAGAGAACACAAGAGCAAGTTGGATAAAGCAGTGCTCATAACTCTGTATGATGCAGGCTAGTCCTTACACAGACAGCTCTGTTTAAAGAGCTCTGAGTTTGGTCATAGCATAGTTTATGCTACGGGTTAAGATGCTCTTAGTAGGACAGGCATGTTGCTCTGTGTAAAGGCAGGTGATAAATCTATTGCATTTTCATTTACTTCATTCATAAGGACTCTTTGGAAAGTCATATGTAATTAGTTGCTCTTTGTCAATCTCTCTCTAATCTTTACTTAAGTGCTGCTAAATTAAAAAAAAAACAGTAACACAAAAGCACTTCAACTGAAATAGAGCAAATTTATCACCTGGATTCATTAAAATTACTTGTGTATTCTCTGGCTGTGGTTATGCAAGAGATCAAAGTCCTTCATCATGACTGTTCCTGCCACAGCCTTAAAATCACTTACAAGCATGGAGTATCATTAAGGGGCAAACTATCAAGCAATCCCACCATTATTTTCATTTCACAATTAAATGAGCTTGACCTTTTCCTTTGTCTGTTTTACCCAGCTGATTATTTTTGTTTGTTAGTACATATCTGACCACAATATGGTGGCATTATATTTTGGGCAGGATTCCTCTCAGATAAGACATGACACTGCAGATTTGTGTGTCCAGAAACTTTCCCTAGAGCTTAAAAAATCCATAAAGCTAATAAAACCTGCCTTGTAGGAAGACTAGGCAACAATGGAGATTCCTAGAATGTTGATAAGAGAAAAAAAAGTGTTTATGCTGAAAATTTTGTTATTTTTGCTAAAAAAGATGACCTCACAAGGTCTATAATTGCTTCTTTTTCAGTTGGCTCCCTAGGCTCTCTGGACAAATTTCTGTTCCCCTTATGTGCTCAACCTCTTTTGTGGAAGAAGTGAAGCAATAAGGTATTGTGAGAGAAGTTAACCTGATAAGCCTCAGCTGTATAAAAGAACAGGGACTATGAAGCAACTGAGCATTAATTCCATGGTGAGGCACATATAAAGAGCAATTCCCAGACTGGGCAAAAAGTGTGGGGGATCTTCAGCCTAGAGACTAATCAGATTTCTTTTTCTTTCTTTTTTTCCCCCTTCATCTGTATAAAATTGAATTTTTGTTTGCAAATACACAGTTTTGCAGTTTACTTTAAAATACAACTTCTATTATATCTGCATGTTTGCACACTATAACCTTTGGAAAAATATCTCTATGGTCTTCAACACACCTGTCACAGTTACATCTGAGTGCTGTGAGAGCAGTCAGTACAGTCATACTCAGGACCAAATAGTTTCATTTAGAAATCAAAAAGTAGCTCTGTTTTAATGTCTTATCTTACCTTCTAGTGAGCAAATGTAGCGACAAATATTTGTAACAACAGTAAAAAATGTTTTGTGAAAAACATTTTTGCTCCAATAATAGCAGAATAGAACAGCTATTTACTACTTCATATAAAGCTGTCACCTCATGTATTTTTGTTTCTAACAAAGGATTAAGATGTGTCACGTGTCTTCCATTAAATTTCTCTTATGGCAGTAAGACTATGTTAAGGGTAAAACGGCAACAGTCTTTCTGGCTCAGTCTACTGGAGAGTAACCACTTGGCTTGAGTAAATTGCTTGCTATTGAGAAAAGGAGTGTACCAAACTCTGACAAAGAAGGGGCAAGACAAGTATGAATAAACATAAGCAAATCTGACAATAGAGCAGAGCTATGTTAAGAGCACAAGGCCAGCAAAACACAGTGATTTCATTCAGCTGGAAATCGTGTCTGTTCCAATAGGTATTCACCACAGCAAATGTGGCTTAGTAAAACTTTTATTCTGTAAGAAAATCTTCATAAACATGGGCCTTCTGCATTTTACTTGAACTGCCACATAAGTGCATGTTGTTGAAACATAACTTTAAATAGCTTATGAAGACATCCCTATGAATTCAAAATTACTGTACTTGCAGAAAAAGCAACACTATCTGTCTGTAAATCCTTTAATCATAAGCATTAAAGAATAGTTCTTCAGAGAATCACAGGCTGCTGACTAAAGTTTACATTTTCTTTAGTTGCTTTTGGTGCTGCTAGCTATTTTTCTCATATACATGATGCTGATATGAAGTGACACTTGCACCTGTTGTCACCATCTTATGGTAATTAGCATAGTGCCCTAAGTAGTAGCAGGGCCATCACATCCAAACATAAGCCATTAACATATTGCAGCTGTCATCAGTAGGGAAAGCTAATGGAGTTAGTGGATTTGCACACTACTGCATACCTTGGCTCAGCTAGCGTTAACTCCCCATATTGGGGTCATTTGGGATAGGAAAAAGAAATGTGGGATGTAGCCAGTCAGGAGTGAAAGAATACATTTTACTGCAGGTTTACTTTCATGTATTATGCATGTCCTTCAAGGTCACTGCATGATCATTTATAAGATTTTAATGAGATATCAAAGTGGAAAGAATGGAATGTAATTAATGTGATCATACAGGGAAGATACAGGTATGAAATAGCATGCATGAGGCAGTCAACAAAAAGTGGAAGCAGTGAAGAAGAAAGAAGGACTCTTTGGCCAGATTTCAGCCTGTGAAACAATAATCTTTACTACCTCACTTTCAGACACTTACCATCCTGCTAGTTTTCAACAGCTAACAGTGATTTAATGGAGAGAATTAGTGGAATGCATTCCACTACTTTTCTTTGAATGTAGGCTACCAGTACTTTCCTTCTTTGGCAGAAAATGGGTGGCTTGTACTTTAAAGTATGCTAGTGCTACATTAATGGGGTGTTTGTGGCCATTATATATGCTATTATTTTGATTCCTATTGCTGGCAGTCTCTGAGAAGCCTGAACTAAACAGAAAATTCAAGATACATAAAGAAGTACATTCTGAAGGAATTTTCTAGAGCCTTTTATTGTGTAGGTGTCTGAGAGACTATTGTTATCCTCAGCCTGCTCCAGTTCCACTTTTCTTCTTGCTACACAGATGTTTTTGTGTGCAGGCTCACCTCTACAGGTGCACTTTCTTTTTCTGGGGCGAGGTGAGATCCCATTAGTAGTGGCTGAGATTGGTGCTCTCTGCACAGCCAAGAGTTCTCGTAGTCCCTGTTTGTGCGAGGCCACTGCTGGTGTTTATGCACAGGATCCAGCATGAATGGCTGGAGAGGAGAGAGAATCTCAGAGAATGGCAGGGAGGAGAGACCACCTCAGCAACACAAAGGGCAACCCTATTTAACTAAATTATAGACTAACCCTGCATTGCAAACTCATCCCACTTTACCCTTTGTTAAACTACACAAACCACCATTTTCAATTGTGGTTAAGTAGTTACACACTTAAATCTTTCAGTAGACATGGAGCTCTAAGTATGACCTTTGTTGTTGAACTCATGTCCCCAAACCCTGAATGCTCCATTGGAAACTCTGAGCATCTTCAATTTGTGTTACTAAGGGCCATGTTAATTTTTGTGTTTTTTTTTTTTTTTTAAGGTAGCAGATAATTTCTTTCAACTTAAAACATTTTAAATTTTCATTTATTTTTGAATATCTTTTGTAGTTTTTAAAAATTAGTTTGAAATAATTGATCATTTTTGCAGAATAAAACAACTTTATTTTCCTCATCTTCCCAAAATGATAAAAAACCCCCTCAAAAAGCAGTATTTTAATTGTAAAAATAAATGAGAATATGAACTCAAGAAAATAAAAGGGGTTTACCGAAACAAGGTTATCTCAGGAATTTCCCCAATATGTATGTATACTTGCTAAGATAGTTCCATTTAGCCACATAATTTCTAATAATTAACTGACTGAACATTCAAGGAAATACATATTTGTGGCAGGTTACTTTTGCAAGTCAAGCAGCTGTCCAAGCTGACCTTGTATGACATTTCTTCTGGGCAGAATAGGAGATGGGTATAAAGTGGAGAATGTAAAAAAAAAAACCCACAAAACCAAAAACAAACAAACAAACAAAAAACCCAAAAAACTCCCAAACCAAACCAAACCAAAACAACCACCAAAACCCCAAAAACCCACAACAACAACAATGAATCACAGAATGCTGGGGCTGGAAGGGATCTCAAGAGATCAGGATAGGAAGTCCTGATTAGGATTTTAAGGAAAAATGGTGAATAAAGTAAAATCCAATTATTTCTCCTTCATGCATGCTCTTTGTTTCAATCTTTTTCTTTTTCTTCTCACTTTCTGCTTCCCTTCCTTCTTTTGTCCTAGTGTTTTCTAATCTTTCTTCCTCTCTCCATCACTTAATATATTGCCACTGAAATGCCTTTACAAAGCAACAACCTGACTAGCAGTGGTGGAAGAGAGGACAGCGTGGGTATCATCTCTCTCCTTGCTGAAGGAACTGTTTGCGTATGGAGAAGGTTGGTTCAGTCTACAACGTTTGTGTAATGATGCTTACAGAGAGATGCCTTGGAAAACTCATTTCAGACAGGATAATGTGGTTCCCAGAGTAAAATGTGCTTATCTAGCAGCACTTGGTAGTACCAGCAGCTCCCTAATCTGTGACTCCCCCCAGCGGTTGGTTTACCATAGTTTAAAAAACCAAGTTTACAAACACATCCTTTTTTCATGAAGCTGCCAATGGTAGGGGCTAGGCAAAAATGCTTCCAGGAAAATGCCAAATGGAGGCAGGAGACAGATAAAAATCACCCCCCCTTAATTTTTAATATTTATTGTCACAGAAGACCAAGGTTGAGCACCTTCTTTGTGATGCTCCATTGAACATAATCCTTCAGTCAGGTGCTGTGGGACACAGGCCAACCTGACATCCTGCTGCTGCTGCCAAAATCTCTTGCTGTTGCCTTGCATGAGGACATGTCCCATGTCCTAGTTTTGCAGTTACCTTGGTGGTTTTTTTTTTTTTTTTGGTTGGTTGTTTTCCACGGAAGGAGTTTATATGTTCATGTGCACGATCGGGCTGGTGAAAAATGATGCAGAAAGGAGAGAAGACTAATTTTTGAAATGCGCACATGGCAAAAAATTGAACACATGACAAAAAAACCCCAAACTTTGAGTTTCTATTTGTGACCCTGTATGATAAAATGAGATTTTAAAGAGTGAGTCATTTTGGAAAGTCCAGTTAATTTCAGGCCTACAAAAATCAAACAATTTAAAATTCATGAAGGTACCATCTTCCTATTTATAAAAGGTTAAGTTCCCCTAAGCTATGAAAGAAAAACACCCTCTGAAGACTTGGGAAGGCAGTAAACATTGGTGGCAAGTGACAGGAATTGATCCTGCTTTTCCATGCCTGTCATGTCTCTAAATTTTATTTCCACCATTTCTAGAGAACTGTGATAAGAGAGACAGGGATAGGAAAAAGGAATGAGCTGAGGCAAGACTATGGCCTGAGGGTGATGGTACCTGGGTCTCTGACTTTTTCTCAATTAGTAGGTCTTCCTGCCTGACTGTGAGATGTGCATCTAACGGGGGACTTAGACTGTTGCAAGGTATTGATTAGCCATAATGTGAAGTCAAATCTGAATAAAAAAGCATTGTGATCAAAAGCCTTTCATTGGAGACAGCATGCCCTCCAAGTCAAGGGTCTGCAGAATCTGATGAGGTCTGTTTCCTTTTTGTCTAAGAGAGATTTCCACGGTTTACTTATAAAGGCTCTCTTGATAGGAATGTCCAGTGGGCCCTCTGTCAAAAGCCCTGATGTCTCAGATTTGACAAGTGCTTGTTAGTTTTTCATCCTGGATCACTCAATGTGCGCACAGCACTAGAAGAGACGATAGCTAATAATACTACGTTTCAAGTTGACTGCCTTCCCATTTTTGCTGGAAAATGCACAGATTAAACAACTAACATTATATTGTCTGCATTAAAGGAAAACAAGGCATAGCCAGCCACAAAAGGTGTTGATTTCTAACTTCCAGGGCTTATGCTGCAATTCACTCCATTGCCTTGTTTGATAGGAACCGTTTATCCGGATCACATATAAAACGAAATAAACTGCTATTCTCTTAGAAATGACCCCAAAAAACATCTGCAGCAGAGAAAATAGAGAGCTATTCTAATTAGTTTTGTCTTTTCTTGGAATGTAGCTTTCTTCTCACTAAAAATATTTGTAAATGAGGAAAGAATCCTCTACACCTTTACTTTCATGAACAATATTGCTTCAGAGAGTGACTGTCCACTAGAACATATATGAAACTGGATTTCTGCGCCATTGTAGCTCAATCCCTTGTGAGCTGGGGTTGGTTTCTTACAAAAACTCAGGGGAGGATGGAGGCTTTGTTTTATGAACCATTCCTATGAAGAATTTGCAAGTCAAAGGTTTAGGCTAAGAAGAATTCTATATTTTGGTAATAATATCTCTGGGCATTATTATAATAGGCTACACTTTGTTTACTCTTCTGTATTTCACAGGATCACAGGATCAGAGGATGTCAGGGTTTGGAATGGGTTGGACTAGATGATCTCTTGAGGTCCCTTCTAGCCCCTAACATTCTGTGATTAAGTAATTTCTTTCTTTCTTTCTTTCTTTCTTTCTTTCTTTCTTTCTTTCTTTCTTTCTTTCTTTCTTTCTTTCTTTCTTTCTTTCTTTCTTTCTTTCTTTCTTTCTTTCTTTCTTTCTTTCTTTCTTTCTTTCTTTCTTTCTTTCTTTCTTTCTTTCTTTCTTTCTTTCTTTCTTTCTTTCTTTCTTTCTTTCTTTCTTTCTTTCACCTAGGGTAGAGCAGTAGCAGTATGATGATGGTGGACTGTGGAACTCACTTGGTTTAAAAAGAATTTCTACTCAGCCTGGTGTATGAGACCATTGGAAAAGCAACAGAGAAGACCAAAGATTTTTTTATTAAATAAAATTTACATTATCCTTTCTTAGATATTTTTTAGGCAATTAGTGTAATGGGTGTTTACACTGAGCTCTTGTAAGTGATGCTTTATACTTGAACTGCCTTCTCTTATATTTGTAATGTTTATTGCTTCTAAGGAAGTACTTGTCATATACATCACCAAAAAAAAAAAACAAAACCCCAACCAAAAACCAAAGTCATCTTCCTTCCCCATCTCCCCTTCCATCACTAATGGTAGTTCCCAGAAGTCTCACTTAGGCAGGCTGGGATTAGGATACAGTTCCTTTCTGTGCCCAAAGGGATTTTTATAGTACTATCTTTCTCCCAAAGAAGCATGTATATGGACTGCCATTGCATCCCCCTGGAGCTTTTGCATGTGTAAGTGTATTGGCCCTGACAATGTGCAGAGGAGCAGAGCAGTCCCTCATCAGGGGGGCACTGCGGGCATCACAAGATTTTTCTGCTGTCTGGCAAATGACTCACCTGATGAAAAAGACCAGGAACCAAACAAAGACCACAAAACCCCCCAAAAGGTGCAAAATTAATCAATCCAAACTGCTGGTTTTGAATTTTTTTCCCAGCTCAGGTACTGAGCTGGAAAAGCCTGTCGGAAGGAGTATTTTTTCAGTAGTTACAGTCCCAGATGTGTAGTCCTTGGCTGACAAGTTCACTGACAATCACACACACAGGACAAAGAATAGAGTGATAAACAAACCACTGTTCCAAAACTTGGGATGAGAGGGAGTTTTAACCACAGTGAGATTCGAGGTGTCTGGATGTATAGGGGAAGGAAGTCAGTGACGTTGCCGTAGTTCCAGGGTGGAAATCCTGTGAGATAGGGAAGCCAAGGCCCTCTTACAAGCTGGTTTGCACTACTGCCCTCCAGCAGAGCCAGGGTGAGTGAAATCTCTCTCTTTCCCCCCAATGGTGCTTTCTGTCACATGAAGGCTGAGCCTGTACTGGATCTTTTTCATCTATATACCAACAAATGGCAAAGATGTGAATTATTTCTCCAGGCCTTCAGCTCCCATTGTGCACAGCACTCTACTTCCAGCCCTTCCCAGCACAGCTCAAGGTTGTGGAAGCATAACGGAGCCCAAAATATTTCTTGCTGCAAAGTATTCGTTGTGGTAAATGTCGACTATAGCAATAAGGCACTGAAGGTTGTGCATTAGCAAGCTATTAGTGCATGCTGAGAGTGCTCTGGTTGCCTTCTAATGCACACTCTGCAATGGCCATTATGGAGTATGACTCATTATTTTTACATTTATTTCACATTTAAAAAAAATCCTTTTCAAAGCACTTTTGCACAATTTCAGGAGATGTGTTTTTTCACAAGGAAAAAAATGGTCCTTATGAATAAAATGTGGAGAGAGAAAGACAGGCAGAGACAGTTTACAGTGCTTCTGAGTAAATCTGAAAGTGACTGATTCTTTCTTAGCTCACTCTCTTTTCTCGTGGTTTTTTTTTTTTTTTTTTTTTTTTTGACTACTCTTGACTGATCTACCTCCTCCCAGGGTCATCCTTCTGCCTTTGCAGCCATTTTATTTGATTAAAAATAGCACTTTTGCAGATGTATGACATTACGTTCCTGTGTTTCACAACCAGAAAAAATGCAAAATGTCCACAAAAGTCATAAGCTGGTTGTGGAAATCAGTTGAAGCCTTCAGTGAAGGAAGACGTTATGTGCTCTTTTGCTGGGTCTCTCATTTCTGCTTCTGTCCCATAATTGTTTTTGTTTTTGCTTATCTCCCATTCCCAAAAAATGTTGAAACGTTTGCTTATCTGCCTTTTTTCTGTTGTGCATGTAATGCAACAATGTGACAGCTGTGCACAAAAGGTAGAATCAATATAGACAGGTTGCAGTTACAACTGGGAAGCCTGCTAAGAAAAATAAGAGCATGATCAATTAGGCTAGAATTAATTCTGCCTAACTTTAAACACTTAACTGAGATGTGTAAATTAAGACTATAATTGCTCTAGGCTGCCTTAGTAATGAAATGAAGGTTAGGTGCCTCCAAAACATGTTTTGTCCAACCTAAGGGCTAAGTCATCCACATTTACAGACAAGACATTACATGTCAGTGCTTCAACTAAGTGAATCAGGTGATCCACCTTCAGACGCATCTGGGCCCTGGTTTTGTTTCCCAGCTCTGTTTCACTATATAATGGTTAGGTATCCACAGTGTGAATATATGTTCTTAAAGTGTCAGCTGTCTCTATAATACTAGAATGTCAAAATAATGGTGTATTTTACTGTTCATATCCAAACAGCATACTATGAGGTCCTTTGTGAAAATGCCCTGGAGAAAGGATGTTTAAAGAACAGATTGGAAAAAATATAGAAACTTTCAAAACATTTGGCAGAGAAGTCTGTAAAGATCACAATTCTTTGCAAAATAATTGTGCATGTGAGTGGAAGAAAGGCATACTGAAGTGCTGAAGCCATTTTTTTTTTTTTGGTATAAGATAGTTTAAATATATATATATATGAAATCAGACACTCTGCTACGGAATAAAACTGACACTGAAGGAATATTCAATGTTATGTTACAGCCTCTGAAAACATAGCAAATGTCAGAAATTCTTCTTTTAAAGAGTCCTCACTCTTGTTCAATAACTTCAACTGTCAGAGAATGGAGCTGTATCAAAAAGGGTTTCACAGAATCAAAAGGTTTGTTTCTTAGCAACTCTGTCAACAAATTTAAATTGCTGCATATCACGGCTGCTCCGTAATCATTTGCATGCAAGATTTGTAAACACAGATATTCATTGTGCATCCTGTTGTCATGGCTTTTAGGGAGGCAAAAGGGGACAAATACTCCAGGGTAGGGGCAATATAGGTGCTGAAGCAGAAGACACAATGCTAAATAAAAGCTTTTGTGTAGCTGACAACCGAAATCTTGTTCAGTTTACTCTGCCCATGAAGTAGAAGCTGCAGAGGCAGCAATCCCAGTCACACAGGTAGTACTACAGTAGTCCACAAAGTCTTTTTGTGATAAAAAACATTAAGGATGAGGTTTGGACTTGTTTACACAGTAATCTAGAAGCCTAGCTGCACTGCAAATAGACATGTGTATGCTAGCTTTAAATAACCTTGTTTAATGCTGTGTTATACCAATTTTACAGCTGAGGTAGTATGTGGCTTGGTTGCTGGGCATTTCCCAGGGATCAGGGGAAGGTTTTTGCAGCCAGAACTCAAGGCTGTGCTGGTGCAACACTTGAAAGCTTTTCAGATATGCCCCCCATGTACCCCAGGAATGCCAAGCTGACATACCTTTGCCCTTTTTTCCCCCTTGTGTCATTAAAGGTTACAGTTAAGAAGTGATGAATACAATCCATTCCAATTTTCATGTCATTTCAATTGTATTTATTATTTGCTGAGTGCCCATAATGTGCGTGGTACTAGAGGACTCTATTTAATGTAATGCATTTTAGATCCACTTTATATAACAGGCTAAGCATATATAATATATACAAGTTTATATGTGCTCACTATGATATAATAGACTAAGAGGGTATGCACACTTTATATGTTTATGTTTTCAGATTTAGTGAATTCATCTTATCCTACACATCTAATGGCTCATATACAAAATCTCAGCTTGTTTAACATAATACCTCTGTTACAGGTTTAGTGTTATTTATTTGTATTGTGGTAATCCCAGAGGTTCCTACTCTGAAAAAACACTGAAAAACTGGAGCAAGAGACTGTCTTAAAGAATTCACAGTTTTTAAAAGTAAGAGAAAGGGAAAAAAGACATGAATTGAAAAAGTGCCATGCTAAAGTGCCATGCTAAAAGTCCAGGCATGTGACAAAGACAAGAAAGAGTGTTGATTTCTTGACTATACAATGGATGAGGAAGCCATATTTACAGTGATCTGGAGTGGTTTATCTCCAAAACTCATACAGCTATATCCTGAGCCTTGCCTTCATTTTGCCAGGCACCTCAAAATTCTCCTTGCTGCACCTTTGTATGCATCAAGATGACCAAGATATCTGTCATGTGATAAGAATACTTGCTGAGTGGTGGGGCAGGGTATGCCTACCTTCCCTGCCATGTGACTAGCAGGGAGATGTTTTGGGTATCTCAGCACTACTCCTATCTCTTGGATGTATAAATCAGAGTGTGCATGATCCCAGAGGACTTCTTTCTAGATCCTGTGGAGCTCACCTCATCTCTGTAGTTTGTTCTATCCTTGAGGCTTTGCTCCTTTCTTGTTCTCCAATACCCCTACTTTAGGATTCATGTACTCATTGCCTGTGAAATGGATAACTTATGCTAGCACCAAAATAAACCAAACCTCCAAAACTAAACAAAACCACATCTGAAGCATGGAACAAACCTTAGAGAGCAGAGTCTGAAATACTCTAGAAGCATCGAATTCAGTTATACATTAAAGTGTAATTTTATAATCTCCATAGGTGTCACAAGTAAGATCCAGCAGATTTGATAGCCTAGGAAATGATTATTGTCCCTTTTTTTAGCCTCCCTTTTTTTAGCCTTTCCCTAAATGACACAGCTGATAAGAAAACTTTCCCCCTTTACCTTGTTAAAAGAGGAAGAAATATAGCAAAGCTCAGTGCATGCTATCACTCAGGTAGTCTATTGTTCTATTAGTTCTGTTAGTTCTATTAGTTTATTAGTCCTATGAATAAAAAAAAAAAAACAAACAACAAAACAAAAAACAAAACAATCCCACCAAATGTAATATCAAAAAGATGATTCTTCCAAATAGTTGTTAGCTAAAGATGTGGTCAGAAGGTTAATATTTAAGAGTTGAGCAGCACACTGCTTCAGTGCAGCTGTTTTTTAACACCAGGATCTAATGTTGAGTCATGTCTCAAATGAAAATACTTTTGACGCATTTTTGCCTAATCCCCAGGAGCAGCCACACAGTTTGGAACAGCAGACAGTCCCTTCTCAGAATATGACCGAATCAAGGTCCCAACCCTGCCAGAGGCTGACTCACCCTGAAAAGGTATAAAAGCCATCAAAATTCATCATCTGATAGGCTCAGCCCAGAAACAGCAAGAACTGGTCTTAACTGGAGGGTAAATACAGAACTGTATGAGAAGTTTCAGACAAATACAGTCTTACTGGAAGTCTTTATGGAAAGTGTTGTATGTGTTAAATTCTTGTCTTTGGGAATACTCAGATATGCTCCTTTCTACCGAACCTTAAAGAAACTTTTGAATGCCCAGATACAGATCTGCAGCTGTTCAGAATGGAAGTATATCAAACATTGTGATGACTTCCATGCCATTTACTGACTTTGTTGCAATCTACTGAAAATCACTCAGCCTTATTCTTTGGTTTATGGATTAATAGCCTAGAAAACAACAACACAACAGTGATTTGTGATTACAACAACACAACTGTGATTGTTGATTGCAGTCTAATTATTATGAGGGGAGTTTGTTAAGATGCACTTCAGGGAACATGAATAGTTATGACATAATTCCCATGATAGATGTACCATTGTAAATCAAGAAAGAAATAGTTGTTACAGTAAGAGGACAAGCACCCTGTGTACTGCAGCTCTGGATGCACATATAAGACTGGCTGTGCTACTTCTCTGTAGCATTTTCAGAGTTTCAGTAACGACCAGGTGTCCTATCAGCATTGACAAATGTGTGTTGTTCCACCATAGTTATCAATGTTGATTGATTTTCTGATGATGTTGATTGATTATTTGATGATGCTTGTGAATAGCAGAGAGCATCAGAGTTGCCCATCATCTGGGTGTGACAAGTATAACATCGTCTTCATAACTTACTCTGGGAACATATTGTCAGAGGTTCTTCTTGAGAGGAAGCAATCCTCTAGCTATTACAGGGCTGACATTAATAGACACAGGCAATGCCTTTAAAGAAAAAAAAAATCTTCCAAATAATGTTTGCTAAATTAATCAGTTTCTAGAATCAGTTATTCTCATTCATGTTATTGCTTTACACATTGACAACTGTTTTCTGCTGTGTGTAAATTTTAGTGCAAGCCTTAAAACTGCAAAAAAAATGAGTTTTCTCATAGTTTTGTAGGGACTACTGGTAAAAACAACATTTTACTTGCTATTACAGAATTTATTGGTCTTGGCAACCTTCCATCTATAGGCATTTCTTTGACTTTGTTTTGTATCCTCAGGCTAGATGCAGCCAGTGTGTGGGAATGCCATACCCACAAAGCTGCAAGCTGCACTCCCATCCTCAGAAGCATTGTATTGCCCCAAACTTGATATTCACAGTATTGTTAGAGCTCATTGTTTGTGCTGGTCTTTGTTCATTTCATAAATGTGTGGATTCAAGTGTAAGAAGCGGCCACTGTGAATATCCAATCCAATCTTGTGCTTAACATGCACTGTAGATTTACTTTAAAAATATTGCATCTTGAATTAGACAAAAATCTCATTAAAAAATACAGCAGTATGAATGCAAAATTGTTATCAATAAAGAAAAAAAAAAGGTAAAAAAAAAAAGCCATCACCAGCCTTCAGATTTTTTTCCAGTGTTTTCTAGTTTACTTAGTATTAAAGACCTTTTTATTCTGAATCACACTTTTCCTCCACTAGGATTCTGTTACTCCTTAGTTAAAAAGTAGAATCTTCATTACCAGAATTCTGTTTTTCATGTAGGTGCTTGCTGGCTGAAGTCACAGTAGCATGTGCATTTTACAAAATAGGTTTAAGTCTGTAACTCTTTCGTTATAGCAGGTGTGTTACAGAATCTTGTTGCTCTTTTCTGAACCTTCTTAACATCTGCAAAATCCTTTTTGAGATGTATGCAGAATTTCACTATCAATAAAAATACTTCGAAGTAAGTGCAAGCAAAAAGTCTTTTAAGCTCTCCAACTGCTACTTGAGATCTCTTTATACAAACAACAACAGTTGCCCTTTTGGTAAAGAGTGGCGCAGAAAACTGATTCTATTACTTTGATATCTAAACCTTTTTTCAGAGTTACTGCTTCAAAGGATTTTCCTGTCTTGTGATATGACCTGTAGTCTATGTTTTCACATACATGGTGTGCAGCTGTCTCTGTAACACCTATTTCTTGTTTGCATGAGTGCTTATTACTTGCAATCCACAGCTCTTTCATTGTCTTTAGTACAGCTGCTTCTGCACCTGGCATGCATGCTTTTGATAGTGTCTACCTATGCAATCTACTCACTGTTTCTCCAAAAAGTTTCTTAAAAAGTGTAAAGCACTATGTCCAGCTAGTAATTACCTCATTTGCTTCAGGAAATTTTTCCTTCTTTGCATCATCCTCCTTTTCCAAAGCTTATTTTCTGCGATTGAAGAAACCTTTGCAGCCCCACTTCTAAGGAGGGGTTTGATCAACAAAATTAGGATGACTTCCCTTGTCACAGCCAACATATAAGTCATCTTTCCCACCTAGAAATGCAGTGTGCATTTGCTAGAATGATCTCAGAACTGCATTTGGGCAAGCATTTTCTTCAAATTCTAACTGGACTCTTTAGTCTGTGGTCTGGGATGTGTTTCCAAGAAATTTCTTCTTTTTTACAATGAGATTTTTTTGCATTTTAACCGCAATCTTCTTTTCATCCTAATAAGTTAACAGAAAATTAGATTTTTTTTTCTTTTAGTGGGTGCAGACTGTGATCAAAATGCTAAAAATGGCTTTGGATCTGGAAATATGACTATGAATCATACATCTTCTGTATCTGCTTCATTTTTAGCTACAGCATGCTTGTCTTATTCTGCAGTTATTGTCCAGATGTGTGGATCCTGACATCCCTCGAATCGCCTGCATTTGCAATTGCAAGTGGCACAGAAACAGCTTCCTCTGGTTGAGGTCTTATCATTTCAAGCTTTCTTGATTTCCACGCTCAAGACACAGTAACTGTACCATCTGCAATCCCCTGGCAGCGTGCCAGTAAAACTGCTGACTGAAATAATTTTCAGCTTCACACTGAATTTGTCATGGAAATATAAGACCCACTTAGGTGCCTTCTAATACACAATGTTAAAAGACTACAAGCAAACCCTGGAACTAAAATCATGCTCCTGAAGTTTTTGTGCTGAACATGGAGCTTGTTTTGCTTGTCATTTCACACGAGACGGACAGGAGTTTTTCTGTTTTACACAGCCCATTTCTACAAGGCACTTGGGATAGGATACTTAATGTACTCTGAGGATACCCACATATCAAACTCTTTTTTTTTTTTTCTCTGTTGGTTTTAGGTGGGCTGAACTCTTCATTGGCTTTTCTTACACCATTTTGCAATTTACAATAATTTTAGAGGAATTTAATTACTGTCAATCAGATTCAGGTGACAATGTGACTGAAAGTCACTATGCTGACTGTAATAAGTACTTCACCAGGATCAAGAATGGCAGCAAGATAATAGAAACACTAATAAATGAATAAATGGAAATAAGAGTTCTTTACTTTCATTGCTCTCATGTAATGACCTATGAACTTCCAGTCTCCATCCTTGCCATCATCCTTGCAATGTATTTCCAGATCTATTCCAGCAGTATGTTTCATACCACAAAGCACTTCCCATTTTAAAATGTAATAAATCCACTCATTATTACTAAATAAATATGCATATTAAATACTTCAGATGAAGTACTAAGTTAGACAGATTCTCCTATGGCTATCTGCCTTCATGGAGCTGACATAAACTCTGTATTGACTTTATTAATGAATCCACCTCCAGCCACAAATTTGTATGCAAACTGTCATGGGAACTCTGGCATTCGTCACATTTTCCTGCTCTTCATACAGTTATGGTCTACAGCTGTTATCAACAATACTTGCAGGAAAATATCATTTTGTAGAAGCATCTGCCACCCAGATGCTCCAGTGCTTGAGCTGCAAGCCTCTGTCCCTTCCATCCAGCTCTGAATAAGCCTCTGTTTGCCAAGACTCTGTTGTGAACATAATCTGGACAAAAGAAATGCAACTATGAAGACAGGCAACTTGGTCAAAAGCTTCACCAGGAAGCTGTTTCACCCACACAGCTTGTTGAGGGCTAGTACTGGATGCTCCTTGTATTACACAACTACAGGGGAAAGTATCAAAACCTCAGGTGAACAAAAAAGGGAAATATCTTACAGATGTACAGAGGGGTTGCTACCAAAGGTTAGTTTTTAACATTGATTCTGGAAGGGATTTAGTCTGGACTAAAGGACCAACTGGACAGATTTCTTTCATATTTTTTCTGCCTGGCTTGTTTGTTGAACTTGATCTGGCAAGATTGCTTCTTACTTTATTTAGAATTTTTTTTGGGGGGACAGTGTCTGCACAGTGATATGATGACACCAATGTAACTAATCTGCTTTCTTTATTTCATATGCATGTAACAATGAAAATAACTAATACATCCTCCCTGAATGAGAAAAATAAAAGTACATAAAACGGATGAGGAATATCAGGAGAGTTATCTTCACCCCTCTATCACTGATGAAGGCAGGCATATCACTGTTGTTTATCTGAAGCTTTTAAGTCTTTCATCTAGTGATAAACACTGAGGATAAAACACTGAGAGATTTGTTTGCTATGAGGAGTATCAAACATACAATTCTGATAATATCTGGAACTACTGTTAATAGCCATTGTCCACAGTGGATGTTGAACACAGACACTTAACCCCCCCCAACCTTTCCTAATAGATGTTGTTAGCATGGGCTTTCATAGTCCTACAGTAATATTAGTCATAATTGACCCACTCTCCTAGCAACAGAGAAAGAAAAAAAAAATTCTAAGTTACCTTTGCTGTCATTTAAATTTACATGTTAAACACTGAAAAATCACGTTTTTTTTTTCTGCCAGATAGTGCTACTGAAAGGAAAGAAACATGAGAATCTGTAATATTCAAGAGTCTGCTGCCCATTTTCTTAATGTTCCTGAATGAATGTTTGAGCTTATTATACTAATAGAGGCCTGCCAAGTCTTTGAATTTATTGCTCTAAATCAGTGGAGTCACTGTCGTTATTAGACCAGTTGCTAGTCAATACTGAAAAGCATTCATTAGCTGCAAATGACAGAAATGGTACTACTCTATAGATTTTTTTATGGTGGTCCAGAATGTATGCTTTCTTTTTAAGGGAATAATGAGAGAAGAATTAAATGAGGGGTCAGCAAGGATTTTACCGATAAGGAAAAGCAATGTAGTAGAAATCTCTATGTTAGGCAGAGGTTTTTATAATTATCCTCTTTTTTTTTTTTTTGATATGCATAAGATTTTGAAAACAACAGGAGCATTAGTAGTGCCTATGGGTAACTGGTGCATATGCCTTTAATAATAGGCTGCAATGAGTTGACTTCAGTGAAAATGTAAAGAATAATTGCTTTTCTGTATTGCTTATTTTGGTCTTGGATGGTCTGCGTTATCTGGGGTACAAGATCCATGAGCTTCATTCTGACATCCCTCAGGCTTGGGCCTTTTCTTGACTGTGGATGTTTGCTCTGTTCTTGCGTGTACCAAATTTTTAAAGTCCTGAGCCAGGCTTCTCAAAGGTGTTGGATTAGGTCTTGCACTTTTGTAACGCCTAAACCCTTCAGGTTCCTTTGAAAACCTCAGCTGCCTTTCTCCCTAAAAGGCATAATAAGGAAGACAAACTTTCAAAAGAGCTGACACCTTGTAGCTTGCTTTGTTTTAAGTGGTGAGCTTCTAACTGAAAGCCAAATTCCTCAGAATTGCCGACCAACAACTATTACATAAAGATGACATCTTAGGATGACAGGTACCTTGACAGTGCATAATAGGTAAATAAAAATTGCTGAATTTGTGTTATATTTGGAGATAACCGCATTCAAATTACTTTTCACCATTTAAAGAGAGGTGTTCCACCTAGCAGCCTGACTGCTTTTCTTTTTTTTTTTTTTTTAGACATATCAAAACAGATGAATATTTCTTCCAGTACAACATTAATATGATGACACAATAACCAAAATAATTACAGTGCTGGAACATTATTTTCTTTTTAAGCAGTTTGAGTCTCTGAGAGAAGAGCCTGCTTAAATTGGATCTTCAAAGAGAAATGTATTGCCACCAAAGTAGCAGTTGATATTAAAAACAAAACAAAACCAACCCCCAAAACAACAACCTGAAGGCATCTAAGCTTATTAGTGAAACGTTAAGTTTTAAAGACCTAGGCAATTTCCAGAGAATTTATAATTAAAAAAGAAACATTTCGAATGCATTGTATTTTCTGATTGTTGAAACTGTCATAATTCTATTAGTGACTTTAAAAAGAAAAACATTAGAGAAAATATTGCCTCCTTGGAAATTTTTTTTTTTCCTTTCTCTGAATTAGTAAAGCATTAACTCCTTTTTTGATAAAAAGCTCTACCTTGCTATTTTATGACTGACAAGGAAGGATGTTGTCCTGGAAATCCATTCTTGGGCAGATGCTTAATCATTAGTACCTGAGACACAGGATTTTCTTCCCTATATCTGGGAGACGAATCCATTGAGTGTCTTGTTATGTGAGCAATTTTTACTTATATAGACAATGTTATTGACTTCAGTGAGTATAGGTCTGCAGATCACTCCTTAAAACAAAACTTGGTTAAAAAAACCAGTCATTTTAAAATATGACTGTACAGTCAGTTTTGGATAACTGTTTCTAACTGCATAAACCAAAGAAAAAAGATGAGGGAAAAATGCCTAGAACACTTATTCAGCAAAAGCTCCCATTTAAATAATTAAAGTAGACTGTGCCCAATGTATAAATTTCTCTGTAAGACCCTTTTTTTCCATGGAGAGTTGAAGTTTTGTTGAATCTTCTATTTCTAACTCTTAAGTCAATTTGTAGGAGGTGGTGTGTAAAAGCACTTTAGTAGGGAAAAGCAGCAATCTCAATGCATCAAAGTTAGGTGGTAGCGGGGTTATCACTCCGTGAAAATCACATAAACATTCCACATATGAAATATTATTCATCAGGGCAAAATCCTCCAAGGGTTTCAAAGATGACAATGGTGTCATGAAACCTTTTTTTGAAAAAGGAAAAATTTATTCCACTCCTGAGATTGATTCTGTTGCTATACAGCAGGCAGTGTGACGAGGCAGGGAATGAACATAATTGAGAAGAGAATTAGCAAACCTTAAATATCTGCTGCTGCAATATCATTACCCATAAAGTTGCCCTTTTTCCACCCTCTTTTCCCCAAAGACTGACATCCCATAACAGCAGTGAAAAAGAATGCATTCTTTCGAACAGCTAAATCAACAAGGTCTCACATGAGTAGTGTTGAGTGGTGTGGTTGACTGATTTCATGAAAAACTAATCAAGTATTCATCATTGAGATCAAACACTTCCCAAGTAATTATTATCAAAACCAATTTGATAAGACCTGAAGAAGTGGCATTGCTGATCTAATCAGAAGTAGAACAGAAATAGTTCTCTCAGCTTTTGTAACATTCAGGTATGAAAGCCCAAAAATGTAATTGTATTTTATAATTAAGGGAAAGAAAGCTGTCATGATGTAATCATTTTTTTTTTCAGATCAATCATAACAATTTTGGTTTTGCTGGTTATTTATAAAGGCACACATTGACAAATTTACTTTTTCCTCTATGGATAATTTAATACATGGAACAGAGAAGCCTTAGAAACAAAAGATGTAGTTTTAAGCTATTTCAGTTTAAAACAAAGGATTATGTGACTATAGTGACAATAACAAGACTGCTAAATCCATATTTGTAATTTTCTTCCCTAAAATGATGATGACTTTTAATATCAAAATTAAAAGACAGGTTTTTTTTTTTAAGCAGAATGCCATTTATAGTCTCAATAATCTATTTTTAATGCATCTTTACTCTTTAGAATTCTTGAAGATAAATTATGAAGTGTAGAAAATTTTGCATGCATTTAAAACCACCAACAGATAAATTGTGATACCCTGGTAAATTCCCAGGAATTTATTTTTCTGGTTGTTATTTTCAGGCAAGAGTCAAAACTGTATTTGAAATAGCACAGTATGTCATACTCTTATTACCCTGACTGATTTTGACAATATAGAGTTTCAGATAGATCATATTGGGGAAAAAAATACAAACCAAAAGAACAACAATAACAAAACCGTATAGGCTGATTTTCTTGATAATGCCAGGCTAGAATCCCATAAATCTTAAATGGCCCTAATTTCAATGGCATTATTTGATTTAGTCTTAATGTTTGATTTCTCAGAAAATATTTGTCAATGCAGATCACTCTCTCTTATCTGGGTGACAAAAGCCCTTCTTTATAGTAAAATTTCTTGGGTAAGGAGCTAAAAACCTAAGTGTTAGGTAAATTTCACAGATTATTTTGTTAACATACGAAATACTATGTGTATATGTGGCTGTGGGTCTTGGAAATTAATTGATGGGTAGAATGCCAACATTTTAAAATAACTTCCTAATATGTAAATAACACTATGAAGGCAAATGAACCATGCACCCTTTTAATGGGCTTTTTGATGGCTTACTCACACTGCGTAGCAACAATCATGTAAACGTGACAACTTGCAGAGCAACTACTGCAAATTAATCAGGATGGAGGAATCTGGTCCAGCCTCAAAGTCTTGTTTCCCATCAGGGAACTAGGTTATTTCTACACTAATCTTGAAGTTGTAACAACACCACTACCACCAATTGTTAGATTGGAAAATGGTATATATTCAGTAGCCAGAAATTCCTATTATTTATATTGTTCTCAAGGATGAGTTTTGGGAATGTCTTTAGAAGAATCTCTTTCTGGGCCTCTCTTTAGAGGCTTAAATGTGGTTCAGTTTGAATTTTAAAGGCTATTTTTAAGACCATAAAATGAAAGAAAGTGTATTTTTTATCAACAGTGAAAACTGTGCCCTTTGTCAAAGTGAAACTGCAAAAACCACCCAGAAAAAGTTGTTTGACCACAGAAAATGGCATTTTGGAGACACATTGCTTTTGCTGGTTGCCATTGATGACAAGCATCAGCGAATCGTTCACTTGGAAGACAAATATTGCCAGCCTTACTGTTGACATGAGGGTTTGACACCAAGATGTTCCAAATACAGGCTGATGTCCTTTTGTCTCAAACAGCTGGTGAAGTGTTTCTTACAGTTTGATCGAACAGAAAATGTACTCTGGTTTCAGCAAAAAAATAACTGCTACTCTCTACAGTACTGTACAAAACCAATCGTTAGCTATTAAACCTGTTCAAATTCTATGCAGTTATTTTAAGAATCCAAAATATTTTTCAGTCCATAGACTACCATAGACTGCCTTGACTGTAGATTTACTTTATATGCCCTGTTTTTATAGTTCAAGTCCTAGCTGATTTTTGGATGAAGATTTAAGTGTCTTTTCACCTCTGAGAGCAAGTGCTCTTGTTTATCATGAACACCTTTTTTACTCCAAATGCATAGATTAATATTTGTCTTTGAAATCATAAAATACAAGTATAATGAGAAAATGTTTAAAAAAATGAAACTAAATTATCCAGACTTCAGTCACACCTGGTAGTGCTGTATTTGTAGGGAGTTGATCAGGATAACTGATGAGCAATGTTTTGACTGGTTATGGGTACAATGAAAGGAAGTGATCTTGTATTATCTTCTTAAAATTACTGATTACATTCATAACTAAACATTGAATATCTGCTGTGTTTAAGATATCTGCCATTAATGTATAACAGAAAGAAAATGCTTATTTTCCCTTTGTAGACACATATTTTTTAAAATTTCATATTTTCATTGAAAATCTTTCTCCCCTTAACTCTTGCAGTCCCTTTGCTATGCTATATAAGCATGTAATTATTTTTCCTGCAAGCAGGTACATTGCATGAGTACAGTTCTATGTAAGTATATAGTTTATGTACTAGGGTGATCATGAGCTATGGGTTTGTAGCAGCTAGCCCTAGTTGTGTCAGGTTTTACCTTCACATAGGCTGTATTCAATAGAAGATTGCCACACATGCACAACTTCAGCAGGAATATAAATTAGCTCACTTCTCTTCCACCTTCTGCTTAGAGGTGTTATGATCATAGAATCATAGAATTGTTAGGGTTGTAAAGGACCTCAAAGATCATCTAGTTCCAACCCCCATGCCATGGGCAGGGACACCTCACATTAGATGAGGTTGCTGAGAGCCACATCCAGCCTGGCCTTAAAAACCTCCGGGGATGGGGCTTCTACGACCTCCCTGGGCAACCTGTTCCAGTGTTTCACCACCTTCATGGTGAAGAATTTCTTCCTAACATCCAATCTGAATCTACCCATTTCTAGTTTTGTTCTATTCCCCCTGGTCCTATCTCCATGTGACACCCTAAAAAATCTCTCACCGTCTTTCTGGTAGGCCCCCTTAGGATATTGGAAGTCCACAATAAGGTCTCCTCAGAGCCTTCTCTTCTCCAGACTGAACAGCCCCAACTCTCTCAATCTGTCTTCATGGGAGAGGAGCTCCAGCTCTCTGATTATCCTTGTGGTCCTTCTCTGAATGCATTCCAGCATGTCCAGATCCTTCTAGCAGTAGAGGCTCCAGAATGATGTCCCATGTCTTCACTGACCATATATTTAGAAAGTTTGTAACCTCTCAGGACTTTGCTGTAACTCTGAATTGTTATTTCTATAACCTTTAGATGGTTAAAGCAAAAGGGGATGGGTCAGAAATCTGGTGACAGCATTTAGCTCTAGGGTATCACTTCACTTGCTCAGATGATCAAAGTTAATTCGATGATGATCAGTCCCTTACAATTACACATTGAGTCCGAAACCATCACAATATATCCTAATTCATGAATTGTTCCTTTAGTCTGTAGAAGTCCCATCCTAGCTTTCAGTCCAAACACACTGCTTGTTTTCTCTAGCAACTATAAAAGTGGCCGTTAAGAGTTTAGTCAAGATCACAGCGACAACCCACCCTGTACTGTTTGGCAAGGTCCTTTTGAAAGATATCTGTGACAGGGAGCTGTTATAGTCAGAAACAGAAAAGACACCTTAGATAGCATGTAGCCAGAGAAGATTCTCATCTTAATGCACTTGTGGTCCTCTAGGAGCTCATTCAAGACTTTTCTTCAGATTTACCAACAGCATCTTTCTGTCCTGACAGAGGAACAATCACTTTGTGACATTCGGACAAGGCAGAGCAGTCCTTCCTGTGTCTAAACAAGATCATCTCTATTCTGAAGTAATTAGAAAAGAGAGTTGGTGTGAGCAGCATATTGTATGCTGTATTTGAGTAAAAGATGCAGCCACAGGAAGTCCACAAACTGAACAGGACATCTATAGGTTTGCTCAGGTCATGCACATTGACAGATGCTCCTCTACTTCTGTTCAAAGGTTTCTGAATGCAGGAAGGAGATCAGACCATTATTTACTTTATCTGAGCAAATACAATTTTCTAAGTACTTGCAGAAATTCTTTGGGAATCTCCCAGAACTTGCTCAAAGCCATAGAGAGCAAAACTCCTATGATGTTCCACCGAAGCAGTGCTTGGAAAGAAAAAAGCATGTGGCCCTTCTGGCTTCTTCACATCAAATTTCTGTCAATTTTGTCTACTGTCTTCAGACATAGCAGGAGAGGTAGATGAGGTCTGGCAGAAGTCTCTGTGGTAAAGTCCCTTGGCCAAGCACTGCCTCTGTGAAACTTGACAAGTTGTGTCACTTGGCTGTCTGCTAATTGCCCTCTACTTCTCCTCTCTGAGGACAGAGCAACTATTCCTGTCTCCCACTTTTGCTTGCTATATTTGTTCAGATATTTCTTTAGTGTACAAGCTATTTTTGCTTAGTGTTCACATGCTCAGATTAATGTTACATACAGTAGTTTCTGGAGACACTGGGAGTAGATGTCCAAACAAAACCACTCTTTGAACTGCACCAAATCTATCTAGTGTTCTACAGACCAGTTAATAAGTTCTAGATGCTCTGTTGGGCTGACAGCTATCAAGTAGAACCTACAAGAGATTCTTACCCCTCTTGAATGATAGCTGGAGGTCAACTAAAATGCTCTACAGCATTTTAAATTACACTAGCTGCCTGTGTGGGGACAACTGTGTCTAATCTTAGATCAATACTGAATATAGTGGAGTGAAATGTGGCTTGCACGAGTTACATGAAGAGCTACATAAAGATCTAAATTTAGATGCCTAAATTTACCTTCTATGGTCTGGAACTGGTGTGGGACTGTGGAAAATCAAGAGTCTCTAGTGGGTCTGGTGCTCAGAAGTCCTAGCTTCATGCAGAAATCTTGGACACCACTGGACAATGTCAAACGTAATATAATAATTAAGCCCTGGAATACACATTTTTGTGATGCACCTGGACTTGAAATGTCTGCTATGATGTTCTGGTAAATTAATTTCCTCAAGTACTAGAACTCTTGTTAGACAAAATTCATTATCAATTTCTGGTGCTTCACACTTAGACTGTTGATGCAGTCCTATATGCACAGTGGAAACGTCAAATAACTCTCTATGGAAGACTACAATGTGTTATTAGAGTAATTTTCTTTTCTTTTTTTTTTTTTAATGAGACTTTTACAATAACCACATTATTCCTTATAATTTGTCTGTAGAATCAAATGTCTTTAGGACACATACTAGCAGAAATCAGGATTAACGATTCCCTGGTTTAACCTGGTTCTGATGAAATAACACTGCCAAAAATATATTTCCCTTAAAAAATTAGTTCCTGAATTATCTTAATTTAGAAAAATAATATGTCATCATGTAGCTGTCAGTTTATGGACACAATAAAATGAAATCTTTTAGGCTAAAGAATATTTTTGAGAAAATACTTACGTCAAGTCACTAAAACATCTGGATACAAAGAAGAGAACACACCCCCCCCTGATCTTTTGTCCTTGCCAGTCACCAACAGAGTTGCTTCAGAACAAGCTCTAGTAAGTGACATTGTTTAGCACCAGAGGTAGAGTTTGATAATGATCTTAAAGGTCTTTTCCAATTGAAACAACTACATGCTTCAATTTCCATGTAATCTTAAAGTCCTCAAGCTTTACATACCTTTTTCTTAAGAAAAAGTGAATTATTTAAGCATTAGCTAAGGAACACCTAAAAGAAGAAGTATCTGTGGTATTCTCTAAATGAAAGCAAATATAATGATAGAGTTATCAGGCTGTGGTCTGACAAGGGTGCAGAAGTCAAGAATTCAGCTCTTAGAATCACATGATGGTGCCAAGTCTGTCTATTTTCCCTTCACTATCCATCTATCCCATCTATATTTTAGAGAAAATTGATAGTCCATTAGACAGCAATTCCTTCTGACTTGTAGATATTTCCTCCCTTCCAAGAAAGGTGAACAGCAGTTTCTTCTGTAATGTGGTAGCAAACATGCAGGATGGTAGTCATTTAAAGGTCACTGTTTCTGTGAGCTAGGCAGAGTGGTGAGGCAGCTAGGCAGAGTAGTAGGCTGCATATCCCTTAACTTTTGGAAGGAAAAGATTTAAAACCAAAGCCAACATTAACCCTGTGAAAGTTATTTCTATTCACTGAGTTCCCAGTAAACCCACATTGATTAAACTGTGCTGTTTCTTACTGGTACTTTTATTTGGGGTATAAACTGTCATTTTCAAATAGTTCTTTGGCTTTGTCATGAGGTTAAAGTAAAATTGGGTTTGGAAACTGTATTTTAAGATGGTCAGATATATTTATGGTGCCAGATAACGATTTGATACAAACGCCTATTGCATTTGCATACAGCTTTAATACACATTTCATGTTCTGAAGACATAAAGAAATCATGCCCAGATTAATTTTTTTTTTGGGGGTATGAAAAGCAAGAATGAGTTCTATTTACTCAAATAAGAAGCAGAGCTTCATATAAATGCATTTTCAGTTCTTCCTCCTTCTCTCTACTGACACTCCTCTCAGAGGAATATTTTTGATGCCTTCCAAGTCTTCTCTGTCCTTTGCAGTTGTGCCTCTTCATTGTTTCTCTTTACATTTCCTCCAAAACATTTTTACCATTTTGTCTCCTTTAGGGAGTACTGTCACATTTTTGTTCTTTTACTTCTTTTTCACCTCTTTTGTGATATTCTTCCTTGCTCATCCCAAAGCTTAATTCTTTCAAACCAATGTTTCTCAAATCTTTCTTGCAATGTTTGCCTTAGTTCTTCTTGTACTTCTTCCCTACAGACCAAGCTCATTCTTGTATGTTCTGAGTAATGTGGCTTGACTGCAAAGAAAAGGTGTGCTTTGGAGATTTGTTAAGAACATGTGGGTATTGTATCATAACTAGATTTAATTTTTTAAGTAATTGCATTTTGAAAGCAGTGTTTAGTAGATTAGAAAGTCCATGCTCAGCAAAACCTGTAACATATTTAAGAGGATCGAACTAAAGCACTGAGAAGGGTTATTTCACGTGTTTGTGAGCAAAATCATAGAATTCCTTTGGTTGGAAAAGACTTTTAAGATCACTAAGTCCAGCCATTATCTAGCTCTTCCATGCCTGGTGATAAATCATGTTCCTTAGCACCACACCTCCAGGTATAGTGACTGAACTGCCTCCCTGGGGAACCTATTCCAGTGTTTGGTAACCCTTTCAGTGAAGAAATTTCATCTAATATCCAATCTAAATCTCCCCTGCTACAACCTGAGGCCATTTCCTCCCATCTTATCACTTGTTACGAAGGAGCAAAAGAGACCAACATTCACCTCTCTACAACCTTATTTCAGATAGTTGTAGAGAGTGATAAGGTCTTTCCTCAGCTCCCTTTTCTTCAGATTGAATAACCCCATTTCCCTTAGCTGCAACTCAGACAACCTGTTCTCCAGACCCTTTACCAGCTTTGTTGCCCTTCTCTGGACATTCTCCAGGACCTCAATGTCATTCTTGTAATGAGGGTCCCAAAACTGAGTGCAGTACTCAAGGTGTGGCCTCACCAGTGCTGAGTACAGGTGGACAACCTCTTCCCCATTCCTGCTTATCACACTATTCTTGGTGCAGGCCAGCATGCTGCTGGCCTTCTTGCCCACACTGCTGGCTCATATTCAACCGACTGTTGATCATCATGTCCAGCCTGTACCACTGCCTGGCTTCTCCACTTGGCTCTCCCTCCTGGTACCTGCACCCCAGAGACAAGCCACGTGGCACGGCCCTGCTCTCCCACTGCCGCCAAGAAACTTGGAACTGCTCCTGCCACAATGCCACAATTTTCAAGCCAGGGAAATGGTGATATCCCTTCTCTTTGATATGTGTTTCTCCTACTGCTTTTCCCTCCCATTTTTCCTCTGCTCCAGTTTCAATCTAATCAGCCCAGTTCATTATCTGTTCGGTGTTATTTTGCCTTCATTTACTCCAAGGGAATTATTTGAAGCATAGCACAGCTACCCTCCACCTGCTGCTGACCAGATTTGGTAAGGGGAGGATCAGGTGATGACAGACCCAAGTGTGGGACTTGATGAATCTCATGCAGTCTGTCCAGGTCCCTTTGTTGATCCTTCCTACCCTCAAGCAGATCAACAGTCCCTTCCAGCTGCAAACTTACTAAAGATGAACTCTGTCCCCTTTTCCAGATTATTGATAAAGATACTAAAGAGAACAGGCCCCAATACTGAGCCCTGGGAAACACTACTTGTGACCAGCCACCAACTAGATTTAACTCCATTTACTACCACTCTTTGGGTTTGGCCATCCAGACAGTTTTTTATTCAGTGAAGTGTCCACCTATCCAAGACATGAGCAGCCAGCCATTTCCAGGAGGATGCTGTGGGAAACAGTGTCAAATGCTTTTCTAAAGTCCAGCTAAACAATGTTTACAGCCTTTTCTTCATCCACTAAGCTGGTCACCTTGTCATAGAAGGAGACTGGGTTTGTCAAGCAGGACCAGTCCATGAAACCATGCTTACTGGGCCTGCACCTGGTTGCCCTCCACATGCTGTGTAATGGCACTCAGGACGGTCTGTTCCATACATTTCCCTGGCACCAAGGTCAGACTGACAAGTCTGTGGTTCCCCAAGTCCTTCTTGGGGCCTTTCTTGCAGATGAGCATCACTTTTGCCAATCTCCAGTCAGCTGGGACCTCTCTGGTTAGATAGGGCTAATGGTGAATGAAGTAGAGTGGCTTGGTGAGCACTTCCATCAATTCACTCAATAACCTCAGGTGTGTAACATCTGGCCCCATAGACTTGTGGAAGTCTAAGTGGTGCAGCAGGTCACTAACCATCTCCTCTTTGATTATAAGGGCTTCATTCTGTTCTTTATCACTATCTTCCATCTCAGAGGGCTGAGTTTCCATCAAACTGGTCCTACTACTAAAGACTTAGGGAAAGAATGTATCTAGTACTTCAGCCTTTCCTCATCCTTGACCACAATTCCCCCCACTGCATTCAACAAGGGACAGAGATTTTCCCTAGTCCTCATTTTATTGCTAATATATTTGTAGAAGGATTTCTTATTCTCTTTAACAGCTGAATGCAAATTTATTTGTAGCAGGGGTTTGGCTCTTTTAATTTTCTCCTTGCACAACCTCACAACAACTTGCAGTCCTTCTGAGTGGTCTGCCCCTTCTTCCAAAGACCATAAACTCTCTTTTCTTCCCTCAGTTGCAACCAAATCTCTCTATTCAGTAAGGCAAGCCTTCCTCTCTGCTGACTTGTATTTTGGCACACAATAGAAGAACAACTTGTTTAAAACACTATTTACTTTTTCTAAGATCACAAACAGTGATTAAATGGATTAAGAAAAACCCATAATATCTGTGTGGGGGGTTAGGGGAGAAGTGCCAAATTTCCAGCAGAAATCTCGACCTTCAAAGTGCTCAACATGTGAGAAAGAGATTTCTCATCATGAGCCTTTTGTTAGCTAACATTTCAGAGCATTGTCCAAATTCCTAGCCTCTGTTTTGGCTCAAGTGTAACACTGTCGTGCCCCTGGAGGTGAGTCATATCAGGAGACAAGAGTCTGTAGTAAAAATACATTGCCTATCTTGCAGCCTCCAAAGGACCCTGAGTATCTGTCTTTGACTCTGCAAGTAAGATTACTCACTAATACGTGCATTAAATCTCATAGGCATTTAAACAGCTAAAACTGATCTTTACAGTGCAGAATGTATAAGTTGGGCCCAGGTGAACCTCATGACGTTCAAGAGCAAGTGCAGGGTTCTGCACCTGGGCTGGAACAATCCTTGCTATCAATACAGACTGGGGGATGAGGAGATAGAAAGCAGCCCTGAGGAAAAGGACTTGGGGTTGCTGATGGACGAGAAGCTGGACATGAGCACGCAGTGTGTGCTTGCAGTGCAGAAAGCAAGTCACATCCTGGACTGCACCAAAAGATGTGTAGCCAGGAGATCCAGAGAAGTTATTCTGCCATTTTTCTGTGCTCAGGTGAGACCTCACCTGGAGTACTGTGTACAAGTCTGGAGCTGTCAGTATAGGAAGAACATGGACCTGATGGAGAGGGTCCAGAGGAGGGCTATGAAAAAGACCAGGGGGTTGGAGCACCTCTGCTATGAAGGCAGGCTGAGGGAGCTTGGGTGTTCAACCTGGAGAAAAGGAGGCTCCAGGGAGCCCTAATAGAAGCCTTCCAGTACCTGAAGGGGGCCTATAAGAAGGGTGGAGAGAGACTGGTTGCAAAGGTCTGTAATGATAGAATGAGGGGCAATGGCTTAAAACTAGAAAAGGGCCAATTTAGATTGGATGTTAGGAACGGGTTCTTTACTGTGAGGGTAGTGGAACACTGGAACAGGTTGCCTGGGGAGGTGGGGCCCCATCCCTGGAGATATTCAAGGTGATGCTTGACAGGACTCTGGGCAACGTGGATCTAATTGAGGATGCCCCTGCTTACTGCAGAGGGGGTCGGACTAGATGACCTTTGGTGGTCACTTCCAACCCAGACCATTCTATTATTCTATGATTGTCAAGTTTTCTAGCTGCAACAGATTTTAATGTTCCTTTAAGCACTCTGATTATCTGAGTGTTGTAGGGACATGCTTGAGGAATTAGAGTTCCCACAACAAGCAATGGAAAGTCACACAAAGCCAAACACAGTTCAAAGACTCATGTAACTTCATGTAGATGGACTCAGTAGACATACTTGACATCTCCCATGAAGCAGCGACCCCATTGCTGAATCATTACTGGCTCTGACCTAGTACGTGGACATGAATATGAAGCTGTTGTTGCTGCTTTTAATGTGTATTTTTATGCTGGCACAAATTTTGCTAAATATTAATAAGAAAAAGATGTAGTTTGAATAGATATACAAAGACTGCATATATATATATATATGCAGCAGAGTTAACCTTCTCTGATGATTTTTCTATACATCTGTAACATTCTTAATAGCAGAAACAAAATCGGTTGAGAACGTGTTCCTAGTGTATGCTTGGTGCACTAATTGTGAATCATTTTGAGAAGCTGCTCATTGACAGCTTCATGCTGAGAAGTCTAAATGACTCTGTCCCACTTTTCTCAGGGGGAGAGAGTAATTTGTGTAACTCTTTCTACAGCTTGAATCCCAGCCTCCACAAAACAAGATGTGCTAAGTAAGGCAGCAGCGTTTAGGAGCCTAATGAATGTGCATAGGCAAGTATGAAAACACACTTGTAAGCTGGCACTGGTAAGGAAGAGTACATTATTCAATGTATCCTCTTTGAAAAAAAAAATCAATAAAATTCATATACAGTATGCTCATTGTAAAGCGACATGTGCTGCATTTAATACTCGCCGACGTGACACTTAACAAACAGTCTTGAACTGAGCTCTATTTGCATTTGATTTCTGTCACAGCTTGACAAAAAAGTCTGTTGCTTTCATCTGCTTTTTCTTTTTCACACTTCTAACCAAAGATGCATAGGTGTACCTTGCAGGCAGAATAAAAAGTAAAGTGCCCTCTAAAAGGGTCGCAAACCCTTTACTCTATGTGTTTGTTAGGTACCCAATGTTCAATCACTTTCCCAGCCCAGCAGAGATGATGAAGGATGATATGAAAGCTGTTGAATATTTTGTGAATTTTCATAAAACAGACAAGGACAAAAGGGCAGGAAATACAGAACTGTCCCAGCCCTGAATGCAGGAACAGTCTTTTAGTAGAAGCCCTTCCCTCATGAGATTACAGCTGGGGCAAGAAAGGACCATACAACAAGAAGAGAAGAAATTTCAAATGACCTACAGTGCCAGGCTATATTGAACTCATACTGTGCCTAATTCCATACATCTGAAACATCAAAACAGTAAGTTTTCCCACATAGCGATGCCTTTTATAGATCCACAATACGTTGGGTAAGAGGTTGCACTTCTGATGGACACTAATATATCTGTGGAAATAAGACCAAAAAGTTTGACCCTTACATTTTGTGATATATTTTTAAGTTGTGGATGTTTCCATAGTTCTGGTGACTTAGAAAAATGTGAAATGTTTAATAGTACCTGCATTAATTTGTCTTATGCCAAGATGCAGTCACAATGATAGTATAATTGCAGGAAAACTAAATATGAGCAAGCAACGAGTGGTTCAAATGTCTACCTGGAGTTCAGCAAGGTCTTTGACACCATCCCCCATGGCAAACTCCTGCACAAGCTGTCATCCTGTGGCTTGGACAGGAGCACTCTGTGCTGGGTTATGAACTGGCTGGAGAGCTGAGCCCAGAGAGTGGTGGTGAATGGTGCCACTGCCAGTGGGCAGCCAGTCACTAGTGATGTCCCCAGGGATCAGTGTTGGGCCTGATCCTGTTTAATATCTTTATCGATGACCTGGATGAGGAGATAGAGCCCACCATTAGTAAGTTTGTAGACAACACCAAGTTGGGGGCAGATGTTGATCTGTTAGAGGGTAGGAGGGCTCTGCAGGGGGCCTTGATAGGCTGATCAGATGGGGAGAGTCCGACATGATGGCATTTAACAAGTCCAAGTGCCACGTTCTGCACTTTGGCCACAACAACCCCAAGCAGCGCTACATGCTGCGGACAGAGTGGCTGGAGGGCAGCCAGACTGAAATGGGCTTGGGGGTACTGATTGACCATAGGCTGAACATGAGCCAGCAGTGTTCCCAAGTGGTCAAGAAGGCCAATGGCATCCTGGCCTGCATCAGAAATAGTGTGGCCAGCAGGAACGGGAGAGTCATTCTGCCCCTGTACTCAGCACTGGTTAGACCACACCTTGAGTACTGTGTCCAGTTCTGGGTCCCTCAGTTTGAGAAAGATATTGAGTTACTCGAACATGTCCAGAGAAGAGCAACGAGGCTGGTGAGGGGTCTGCAGCACAAGCCCTATTAGGAACGGCTGAGGGAGCTGGGGTTGTGTAGCCTGGAGAAGAGGAGGCTCAGGGGAGACCTTATTGCTACCTGAAAAGAGGTTGCTACCTGAAAAGAGGTTGTAGACAGGAGGGGGTTGGTCTCTTCTCCAGTGAGAAACCTTCTGCAACCAGTGGCAGAAAAAGAGGACACAGTCTCAAGCTGTGCCAGGGGAAGTTTAGGCTCGAGGTGAGGAGAAAGTTCTTCACAGAAAGAATAATTGGCCATTGAAATGTGCTGCCCAGGGAGGTGGTGGAGTCACTGTCCCTGGAAGTGTTCAAAAAAAGATTGGATGTGGCACTTGGAGCCATGGTTTAGTTGTCATGAGGCGTTAGGTAATAGGTTGGGCTTGATGATCTCTGAGGTCTTTTCCAACCTGGTTGATTCTGTGATTCTGAGAAAGAAGGATTGGCCTTTTCTCCATGGAGAAGGGAAGGCTCTGGGGGAACGTAATCACAGTGTTTCAGTGGAGCCTCCAGGATGGAGGCTCTTTCTTCACAATAAACTGCATGGAGAAGACAAAAGACAATTGCACTGGCAGACCTTTCATCTCTACAGGAGGAGTATTTTACAGTGAGAGCAGTCACTGAAACAACCTCCAGAGGAACATGGTAGATTCCTTATCTCTCAAGGTTTTCAAGATCAGGGTGTTAGATGATCTCATGGAGGCTCCCTTTGGCATGAAATCTTGGACCAGATGATCTTTGGAGGTCCCTTTCAACCTGGACTGTTCTGTGATTCTGTGGTTATTTAGGTCTACTGAGGACATATTCTGAGCATGTCCACTGGATTTAGCTATCTGGCTCCTGATTTGAGTGATAATTGATAGGAACTGGTATTTTTCATTCTGAATAGCATGATGGAAGCCATAAAATAAAGAGACTTTGGCACAACAGAGAAAGTGATTAGAAAAAAAAGGTAAGGAATTTGGAAGTCGTTTGACAGCTGGGATTGGACTACCGATTTGACCTCAAGTCCTTTTTTGCCAACCTGAAACACATCTTTACCTTAAAATACCAGCTCTGTAGTCACCTAGTTTAAATCTCTTAAATTGTACATGGTTGGTACTCCTTGTTCTCATTTCCTATTTATGCCAGTGGAAATGTTGCCAGAATAGAGACTGCAGAGTTGGTTTGCTAATTTGAAGAGATAGAAAAGAATATCAATTTTAACAGAAACCTGTTCCATTTGGTCACAGAAAATGGGACTCCATATGTACAGTAACTGAATTATTAAGTAGACAGATTATTTGCCTGAGGACATATTTATCTGGCCTAGAAAAAAAATCTGTGCATTGTGTTGCAGCAAATGAATTCTGGCTGTACTTTTCCCATTCTTTCCTGTAGCTTGCATTTGGATGTTTATTACTCTAAAAATAAGTGTTCAAAAAAAAAAAAAAAAAAGAAACAGAAACAGAAACATGCTGTAGAGATTCATGAGACCACTTGGAAGGTTTTGTTGCCCAGTTTATCCCATCAGAGGATGAGGCTCATGTCTGACATGCTTCCTGGGCTCTGGTTCACCCATAAATTGAGAAGTTTATGCATGTGGCTGTACCAGCTGGGGACAGTGGGGCTGGCCATGGACATTAATCTGGGCACAGGTTTTAATTCATTATGGAATTAAGCCCGCAGCTATCAGAAGAGTGCTGCAAATTCTACAGCTTTCTGAATTCAAGTATTTTACCTTGCAAACATTCATGTATAAAATAACTTTTTTTTACAGCCTATGTTAATTCCAAATTCTGGTTATCAAAAGCAGAAGAATGTCTCTGTAATTTATGTAATATCCTGACAGTGAGAAGTGCTAACAGATATTAGCACTGAAGGGTTTTCAGCAGAAACGAAGCCTTCTTTATAATAGAGTTATGTAATACATTCAGAATCTGTAATTTGCAGAGTTTACTTTTAAATTGTGCTGCTTTTTTTATGTACAGATGCAGCAATTTGCTGATCCCATTTGAAATGTACTTTTGTTGTAAAGTTTCAGTGATAAAGCAATTGTGTTTCCTAATTAGATTTAAGGTTTCTCTTATTCTATGAGTTTTGTTTTTGGTTTTGTTTTGGGTTTTTTTGTTTGTTTCGCTGTGTGTTTTTTTTTTTTTTCCACAGCAGGAAAGTAATTTCCATCCAGCCTGTTTCTTGTCTTTGTTTCCCTCAGTTTATCCTTTTTTTTGAGGGCAATGTTAATATATTTATAGTAATTTTATTTAATATATCCTTCCTCTTGTTAAAAAAAAGAATAAAAGAATGAAAAAGCTGCAAATGTAGAGGTCATACTGAAAACTTTACCTGCATCAGTAACTTAGCACAGTGTTGCAATTAGGTTGAATTAGATAAAGAGTTAGGTACAAGTTTAGAACAATACAGTATGTTCTTACAGGACCTAAAACAATTAGCATGCTCAAAGGTTAATCTGTCTGGGAGGCCTACATACATCTAGGTTATCTTTGGGAATATACACTGCGAAAATATCACCTGCAAATTCACATTTTGTGCAAACACAATCACTTTCATATGGAGAGACCTTGGGTGTATTGTGCTGACATTTTGATATTTTTGTGTCTAGCTGCTTGTGGCTAACTGAGACAAGGTGTTTATATATATATGTATATATACACACACACACATATATATATATATATACACACATATATACACACACACACATATATATACATATAAAAAAATCCCATCCCCACCCCTCCCAATGCATACATGTGTTTATGGATATTTAGACTGAGACGTATCACTGATTCAGACTGGCATGCTGCTCCAACACCACCATGCTGTGAGTGCTCTCCAGCTCCCAGCTGGTGTTCACTCCTGCTGATCCCTGACCATATGTCAGGGTACTATTGAGGCATGCACTCTTTCCCCCTTCTTCTCCTCCATGCCTCAGTTTCTGCAGGAGGGGGGCACTGTCATCTCTGACATGCCTCTCTGTTTGAGTAGGGGGAGGCTCAGAGCCTCTGTGATGCTGCAGCTAGATGTCAGACGTAAGCACTGGGATAGGGATAGAGGGGTTACATCTGTGCTGATCAATAGAAGAGGACCCAGGAGAAAGCTCTAGCATAGAACCTCCTCACTGCTGCTTAATTTCAGTTTACTCTTTGTCTCTCCTTAGTCCTAAGGATTGAGACCATAAACCAGTCTTAAACTACTTTATCCCAAATCCAAAGATCATGGTCTAGCCTGGTCTTATTCAGCAGTGCAGATGTCCTCACAGGTCTGCAAGCAAGCAAGAGGACAGTAGCTCAAAAAGCTAGAAGCTATAGTGTTTACAGGACCCAGTGAGCCACAAATGAGAGCACACAGGGATCATCTTAGAATCAGGCACAATTAGCTTTTGATGGATAAGGGAAAATCATGAGCTCATGAAGAAGGGAGTGTAGTCTTAAGGAAGCAGAAGGCAAGAGAAGGTTAAGAACATATTTGCTGGAGTCATTGTCTGAGAGTAGGAAGCGGAAAGGGAAGAGAGAAGGGTGAGAGCCTTGATCACAGGAACGATTGAAGCTGAACGAACTCAAAAATTTAAGGATGAAGTTTGACCACTCCCTATCCATAGCAATGAATATTTATTAGTAGAGAGAATTTTCAAAAAGGTTAGTGCCTATGAAAAATACTGCTGATGTAACCTAAGGACTGCTTCTAATAGCAGGGCTGGAAGTGACTGGAATGAATACAGGGTTTTGGCTATCCAGTCTGAAAAGTAGAAAATATGATGAAAGAAGAAGTTCAGTCAAGCCAGCCAAAGAAAGAGTACCAGAGTCCAGAACAAAAGCTGCTGTGGCCAGCCTCCAGACCCATACATCTGTAATTAACCAGCTGCCTTGCAGCCTTAAAAAATCTAAACTGAAAGCTCTACTTCCTGATGCAATGCATCTGATTTTTCCTTTCCTTAGTATATCCTTGTCAATAGAAAACAGAATTATTATAATTTCAAACTCAAAAGTGAATACTAGAATTAACCTTCTCTCTGCCAATGAAGGTTAATATAACAAAACAGCTTAACTGATAAAATGAGAGACTTCTATGGATATCTTATTTTTGAAAGGGGATTTTGATTAAATGTCTTGGATTTAGGGAGCATGGCAGATGTCCTTTATCCCTCTCCAAAGGAGTAAAAGAAAACGTTCCACACAGGAGTGGAAAGAATTGGAAGTTTAAATGGAAGTACTATTCACAACTGTATAAAACAATACAAAACATACACGAATACCCAACAATTGATATTCAGCCCAGCTCTCCACTCCACAGAACCTCATTAAGTCAGAGCTTTCAAAAAACTTTCCCCCAAACCAGACCTCCACACCTCAGCTGTCAAATGGCCCACCCCTCCTGTTGTTCTCCCTATACCTCCTCCCCCTCCCCAGCTAGGCCAAAATGAAGCGGCTGGAAATTCAGATTTGCCACATCCAAGCCAGGCTGCACATCCTCCTGCACCAGCCAGAGATAACCATCCATGCACAGGTGGGAGAAGAAAGAGGGAGGAAAAGGGCTGAAACAGACGATTCTGCAATATTATGGGATGGAATAACGTAATTCCTGGTGCCATATCCCTTGGGACGAATGGGTGATCCAGTCCCCTGGGAGGACCACTATGGTTAGGCAGCTATTCCTTCACCCACAACAAAGGAAGAAAGACAGGAAGAAAGGAAGAAAGGAAGAAAGGAAAGAAAGAAAGAAAGAAAGAAAGAAAGAAAGAAAGAAAGAAAGAAAGAAAGAAAGAAAGAAAGAAAGAAAGAAAGAAAAGAAAGAAAGAAAGAAAGAAACAAAACAAAGAAAGAAAGAAAGAAAATAAAGAAAGAAAGAAAGAAAGATAAATAAAGAAATAAGAAAAAAGAAAAAGAAAGAAAGAAAGAAAAAGAAAGAAAGAAAAAGAAAGAAAGAAAGAAAGAAAGAAAAAGAAAGAAAATTACTGAAAGAAAGAAGAAAGAAAGAAAGAAAGAAGAAGAAAAAAGAAGAAAGAAAGAAAGAAAGAAAGAAAGAAAGAAAAGAAAGAAAGAAAGAAGAAAGAAAGAAAGAGAGAAGAAGAAAGAAAGAAAGAAAGAAAGAAAGAAAGAAAAGAAAGAAAGAAAAGAAAGAAAGAAAGAAAGAAAGAAAAAGAAAAAGAAAAAGAAAGAAATAAGAAGGAAAGAAAAAGAAAGAAAGAAAGAAAGAAGAAAAAAGAAAAAGAAAGAGAGAAAGAAAGTTTCTTCTGATTTCACTCTTACTGAAAAGATTTTTAAAATTATATTTAATTTATTTTTGCTCTCATATTTTAACAAATAGCTTTCCAATGTTATTGCAAATTCTCCAGTTTGATTCCAATGCGGCTGAACAAATTGGGATTTCTTGCGCCTGAAATAGGACCCTTAAATGTTTTCAATTGTAGAGTGCTAAGTTCACAAAAAGTATTTATCTTTTGGCTCATGAATTCAAAATAAAAAAGGTGATTAAAAATATATATGTTTACAGAAAGGTGTTATTTGATCAAAACTTTAAATCCACAACAGTATGAATGAAATCATGGTCCACTGATCTCAGTGGTCTTGAAACCTCTTAGTGGGCCAATGTTTCTTTAAGTCTGAGCTTATTGATATATTTCACTTTTCTCCTATAAATGTAAAATATTGAGCAACTCAAGTGGTAGCAAAAAATGTGAAAGATACGAAGGAAAACTGACAGCTGATTGTACAAAAGACACCTATTATTTTTTGTCTATCCATCTCCTAGGTTTTGGGGATAGAGAAGGATAACTGATGCTTATATATCATTTAAAGTTCTCATATGGAGAAAACATGCTCAAAATTAAAATCTATAATGTTTTCCATTTTACTATACAAGATAGGTTTTTCATTTAAAAGCATGGGCTGGGATGTATTCAGATGTAATTTCAATGAGGCAATTAATATCAACAGAATGAATTAGCTCCTCAGCCAATATTCACTAAAAATTGCAAGAGATATTTTTAGATGTTATAGCCTGTGCGTGCACTTCATAATATGTTAATACACAGGAGGATATAAACATATCCAGATTTTGCTTTTATCTATGTACTCTACTGTACCTATGTACATTATCTTTATTCATATATGTGTATTCCAGTTCTCACTGCAACTAAAGAAGGCCTTGTAATTCGCCTTAAAAGTACCTGAGTCTAACTGTAACAACATGTGCTACAAAAGGTCAGGATAACAACTAACTCAAGTAAAGCCTGAAATAATACACGGAATGTAGGACCAAACTTAAAGGCTACTGTTTGAGCTGAATTGCATTCTATGCCCACACAGCACATGAGGATCCTTATGAAGAGATATGCAGACATAGATTTGTTCGGTTGACGTGTAGGTACCTGAGGTGTCAAAGTTCATTTCTACAGAGAAAGAATGGTACCTGCATCTTGCCTCATCACTGCTAGAGGATGCTGGCAAACACAGAGAGTAAAGAATGATCATGTTTTCATTTTTAGCACTTTGGATTTCAATAAATAGCCTTTTTAATATTCCATAAATCTACATAAAATGTGCAGATATTTTTTATACACTATACAGAAGCTGAAGTTAACCAGGCTTCACAGTAATTAATTGATACATTCCTGTATGTTTCTAAATAATTTAAATTGAGAAACTAGTTGATTTGCACAAGGCTGTTTTTTATTTTCAAAGATAATTCAGTGTATACCTTAGATAGCTAGCCTTATTAAAAGTGGTGATGAAATTTTGTTTCAGCATCACTCATTCCCTCAACAAATTTTGGATGAGAAAAATTATTACTACACACTCTGTAAAAGTAAGAAATGCATTACTTAGAAGAAATAACACAGAACTCTGAACTTGTATCTGTCACCCAAGTGACTCTCTACACCACCTTCTGTGTATGCTAACAGAAAGAAAATTTTTAATTTTATGCATTAATACGTGCTGTCAGTCTTACTTTTCTCTAAAAGTCAAATCTTCTACTTGTTAGATCATAGCTTGTTGCTATGGGGATTACTATGATGCCATGAAAGAATTTAGGGTGAAAGACAGATACATTCTTAAGAAGCAAGTATATTCTCATGCAACTGTAATATTGTCATGTCCCTAACGATAAAAATGATAGAAGAAAAAACAGAAGCTACATGACACCCAGACAAAGTGTTTTTAACTAGTACATTTTTCAAAGTTTTCCAGAAGACATCAATTGCTTTTTAAGCAAATTGTTTTGTACAGAACTCCAATGGGAGAATTACAAAATGCCCCTCTTCAGCCTACAATTAGATTAATCATGTAACTGAGGCCTTGAATCTGTGCACATTCTTATTCAACAAGAATATCAGTCCCCATCAATTTACTGTAAGAAGAAGTTCCATGAAAAGCCTTTCTTCACAAACACCTACCCTGAAGCTGCTCCTTTCCCTCCAAGTTCTCTCTTTCCTTAAGAGTAAAATTTTATCTTCTTTTCTTGGAAAAAAAGAGAAATATCTCTTAATAAGTATTTTTAAAAAAAGGATAAAATGTTTGTTGTGGAAGATATATAGGAAATTGAATAACAAAAGGTCAGACAGATTATCTGGATATTCCCCTGATTTATTGATAACTACAGAATAAAGTGGCAACTCTGAGATTAAGTTATATGAAAAGTGATGGTGATGCTTTTGTATCTAACATATATTCTGATGTAATGGTGTTTTTATTTTCTGTTTTACATACTTTGAGTAAAAGTAATTACAATATAAGAGGATGTTTTGTCATCTACAGTCTTCCTCTTAGAGAGACAAAATCAGTTCTTATGAGATATCAAAACCAACACAGATATTCATTGGAATAAATGAGAACAAACGGATGTTCTCATTTTTCTTTGTATCTTAACAGCTACAGAGATCTGTGAGACTCCCACCCATGTATGGAAGTCAGAAGTGGACTTGTAGCAGGAAAAGATGTGCTGTAATGATGATTACAGCTCTTGCTGCTCTTCACTCTCACCATCTCCATTTCTCTGGCTCCCAGACAGAATAATAAATATCAGTCACAAAGAAGGTTTGAGCATTTCTTGGCACCGCTCTGCAGTAAAACGGAGGAAACACGCCTCCTGGATTTGTCGTGTCTTTCCTAGGAGGAATGTCCCTGTTTAGACCTTTGCAATTGGGAGGCAGGTTTAACATAACAAATTGAGCCCATACTGAGCTTGGTGCATTTAGGGTACTTCTGGTCTAAAGCAGCAGCAGCTATGTATGCAGGAAACGGGTTGCAATCCCAGTTTTGCACTTAGAATCATAGAATCCTAGAATCAGTCAGGGTTGGAAGGGACCACAAGGATCATCTAGTTCCAACCCACCTGCCATGGGCAGGGACACCTCACACTACAGCAGGCTGGCCAGAGCCTCATCCAGCCTGGCCTTAAACGCCTCCAGGGATGGGGCCTCAACCACCTCCCTGGACAACCCATTCCACGCTCTCACCACTCTCATAGGGAAGAACTTCTTCCTCACGTCCAGCCTGAATCTCCCCACTTCCAGCTTTATTCCATTCCCCCTAGTCCTATCACTACCTGATAGCCTAAAAAGTCCCTCCCCAGCTTTCTTGTAGGCCCCCTTCAGATACTGGAAGGCCACAAGAAGGTCACCTAGGAGCCTTCTTTTCTCCAGACTGAACAGCCCCAACTTGTTCAGTCTGTCCTCATAGGAGAGATGCTCCAGCCCTCTGATCATCCTGGTGACCCTTCTCTGGACACGTTCCACGACGTCCAGATCCCTCTTGTAATAGGGGCTCCAGAACTGGATGCAGTACTCCAGGTGGGGTCTCACCAGAGCTGAGTAGAGGGGGAGAATCACCTCCCTTGACCTGCTGGCCACACTTCTCTTGATGCAGCCCAGGCTCTGGTTGGCTTTCTGTGTTGCAAGTGCACACTGGTGGCTCATGTTGAGCTTCTCATCCACCAGCACCCCCAAGTCCCTCTCCTCAGGGCTGCTTTCTAGTCAGTCACTGCCCAGCCTGTATTTGTGCCTGGGATTGCCTTGACCCAAATGCAGGACCCTACACTTGGTCTTGTTGAACCTCATGAGGTTGGCTTGTGCCCACCTCTCCAGCCTGTCAAGGTCCCTCTGGATGCCATTCCTTCCCTCCAGTGTGTCTGCTGCACCACACAGCTTGGTGTCATCAGCAAACTTGCTGAGGGTGCAATCAATGCCACTCAAGGCCTACAGACTGCCTATATCCATATCTATATGTAGGTGGTTTGTAAACTCTAGATATTAGAAGCAAATTTGGCACTTGTTGAAATTACTGTCAGTATTTTAACCATCTTAAATTGGACTATAACAGCACCATTTAAATGCAGTGACTACAAAGAGGAAGAACTTTCACATACTACAATCTTGCACGTTGCTCTGTACAGTCTAAGCATGAGTGGAACACAAATAACAATATCAAAGAAGTTAAGTGAGAAAGATCAAATACAAAAATACAAGTGACTGTATTAAGTGCTTACATTTCTAATGCTTTGGATAGTACCTCTAAAATCAGGGTAGATGGATCACTCCCGTACATACCGCCTAGTCTTGCTGTGAGAACAGGGAACTACTTCAGAAATTATTGTGCTTTAGAAATGTTGTATAACCTCAGGAGAAGGTTTTGTTGATAGCGCTCATTATTATTATCATCAGTGTTATCAACTCAAATGTCTTTCAGTTGCAGACATGACACCATTAATCTCTTTCAAATTAAATAGGCTATGTGAGGAATAACTTCGTGTAAAAAATGCACTGAACTGATTTTGGATCTGCAGGGTAGATGTCTTCTGCATTTTTTACTAGTCAATTCTTTGATAACAGCTGAGGCAACCAGGAGCTCTCTTACCCCTCTAGCTCATATTGTCATTGCTTCCACTTCCTTCACATCTAACGAATCCACATGTTGACTTCCGAACTACTAGAGGTGATTTGTTATATATATTGTTTATGAGAAAAAAACAGTCATTTTAGAGTTTGCTGACACAGACAGGAACAGGTATACAGGGCTGGAGCATCTCTCCTATGAGGACAGACTGAACAAGTTGGGGCTGTTCAGCCTGGAGAAGAGAAGGGTCCAAGGAGACCTTCTTGTGGCCTTCCAGTATCTGATGAGGGCCTACAAGAAAGCTGGGGAGGGACTTTTTAAGATATCAGGTAGTGACAGGACTAGGGGGAATGGAATAAAGCTGGAAGTGGGGAGATTCAGGCTGGACGTGAGGAAGAAGTTCTTCCCTATGAGAGTGGTGAGAGCCTGGAATGGGTTGTCCAGGGAGGTGGTTGAGGCCCCATCCCTGGAGGTGTTTGCAGCCAGGCTGGATGAGGCTCTGGCCAGCCTGCTGTAGTGTGAGGTGTCCCTGCCCATGGCAGGTGGGTTGGAACTAGATGATCCTTGTGGCTCCTTCCAACCCTGACTGAGTTTATAGAAAAGTTGAACTTTTAGAGTAGGCTTACATTGATTCCACACTCTAAAAACTGTAATAACTAAGTGGATAAATAGTGTTTGCTCCATTCCCACTTACATCTACTGAGGAATATAATTTAGTAGGTACGCTCTTTAAATATTTCCTGAATGGCATACCCTAAGAAACAGAGACAGAAGACTGTTCAATTTGTGAGTTCTGCCAGGAATAAAATGTGGAACCATTATGAGTTTTGATTGTTGTTACTCTTGAGTACTGGTGAGATAAAAAAGGTTAGACAGACCAGTAGAGTTTCCAAGTGAAACCTTTGTTTCACTGGAAGACTTTGAAAACTTGAAAGTGCAGTGATAATCTGGAGGGTCTAAGTCATGGTGTATAAAACTCTTATTGCCTATTTAGTACCTGTTTTTTATCATAAACATTATTTTTATGATACTATGTTAGTCTTTAGAGTGTCATATTACGTATAGAAACTACAACATAATCCTCAGTCACATAACTTCAAGACTTTAAATAATTTTTAGTTTTAAGAATTCTCATATATGTGATTTTTCATTTGACCTGAATAATGGACCAAGAGCCAGATGAATCTTCTGTTCTTGAGTTTTAATTCTTCCTTTTCTGTGCCTACTAGACAGTTGTCAGTAGAAGTAATCTGAATGTTTATTTCTGGCATTTCTTTACTTCTGCTTTTGAGAAAAATATGAAATTTAGGTGAATTTGTGAATGTATACATTTAAAATAAGTAAAGTATAGAAAGAGATGTCTGAAGTTCTAGGCTGAGCTTATTTCAAGTGAATCCTTCTTGGATCATGAATGAGCAAAAACATATGATTCATATACATGATATGATACAACATGATGTGAATTTCTGTGTCATAACAGCTGCATCAATAGATCTCTATGATAAAAGAAGTAACCAACAGCATGCACAAATGTAAGAGTTAAGAACTTAAATTAATATAGTAATCAATGATTAAAGGCTATTAAAATCAGAATGATATGTGGAAGGGGTTTTTTACTGTTGTATTAGGTCCTCTAAGAAAAGATTGTTTTGTTCTAAACTTGTATCTACCTCTTTCTATAATTTAATCTAATTGCAACACTTTGTTAAGTTACTGATACAAGCAAAGTTTCTAGAATATAAGTTTCCTGCATGACCTTTACATTTACAGCTTTTTCCCACTGGCTGGAGACGGATTACAAGAAAACACAAACATGACTAATCTAAAACTAATTTCAGAATGAGAAACAGCAATAAGTCTTGCTGGGAAGACAACACGTTTTCCCTTAACAATGCAAAATGGTCTTTAATGATTCCCTCCAAGCAAGAAACCAATCATGCAATTTGGTTCCTTATGAGTTTCTTTACTTATTGGGTAGATACATTTCTACTTAGTGTATGGGGTTGGTTTTGTAATTTTTACAGTAACTGTGATCTCATATTTTGATTCTGGGTGGAACTCCCTTGGTCAAATTACAATGCCATGTGTTTCATAAATCTGTAGCTGTTAGCCTCAGCAGTTTGCCTCTCGGCAGTTGTGGAACTGTGTATTTTTAAGAATGTAATACACACCATCTGCACATACCAAACTCTAGATGATGTTTCCAGTAAATGCATTTTCAGAGCACTCTGGCCCAGCTATTGGATTTTACTAGAGTGAAATGTACTTTTACCCTTCTCACTAGTGCTTTTCTCTTTTGGCACATACGATGCCAAGATATTTATAGTTACTCTTCACTTATTTACTTCAAAAGTTATTTCACTGTGTTAAGAAAACAAATTAAGTAATATATATATATATTTAGTCTTCAAGGTTTGTATAATTACAATTTCACTGTGAAAAAACAGTGATTCTTAGATTTAAAAATAAATAAAGTACTGAACCAATACACAGGGAAAGTTAAAAAAAACCTGATATTATAGAATCAACCAACCAGATTGGAAGAGTCCTCCAAGATCATCCAATCCAACCTATCACCCAGCCCTATCCAATCAACTAGACCATGGCACTAAGTGCCTCATCCAGTCTGCTTTAGACATCTCCAGGGGCAGCGACTCCACCACCTCCCTGGGCAGCCCATTCCAATGGGCAATCACCCTCTCTGTGAAGAACTTCCTCCTAATATCCAGCCTATGCCTCCCCTGGCACAACTTGAGACTGTGTCCTCTTGTTCTGCCACTGGTTGCTTGGGAGAAGAGACCAACCCCCACCAGGCTACAACCTCCCCTCAGGTAGTTGTAGACAGCAATGAGGTCACCCCTGAGCCTCCTCTTCTCCAGGCTAAACAACCCCAGCTCCCTCAGCCTCTCCTCGTAGGGTTTGTGTTCCAGATCCCTCACCAGCTTCGTTGCTCTTCTCTGGACACGTTCCAGTACCTCAACATCTCTCTTGAATTGAGGAGCCCAGAACTGGACACACTACTCAAGGTGTGGCCTGACCAGTGCTGAGTACAGGGGAAGAATAACCTCCCTTGTCCTGCTGGCCACACTATTCCTGATACAGGCCAGGATGCCATTGGCTCTCCTGGCCACCTGGGCACACTGCTGGCTCATGTTCAGCCTACTATCGACCAGCACCCCCAGGTCCCTCTCTGCCTGGCTGATCTCCAGCCACTCTGTCCCCAGCCTGTAGTGCTGCTTGGGGTTGTTGTGGCCAAAGTGTAGAACCCTGCACTTAGCCTTGTTAAATCTCATCCCATTGGCCTCTGCCCACACATCCAGCCTGACAAGGTCCCTCTGCAGAACCTTCCTACCCTCCAACAGATCAACACCTGCTCCTAACTTGGTGTCATCTGCAAACTTCCTCATGATAGATTCAATCCTCTTGTCCAGATCATCAATAAAGATATTGAACAGGATGGGACCCAGCACTGATCCCTGGGTGACACCACTAGTGACTGGCCACCAACTGGAAGTGGCACCATTCACCACCACTCTGTGGGCACGGCCCTACAGCCAGTTCTTGACCTAGCGCAGAGTGCACCTGTCCAAGCCACAGGCTGCCAGCTTTGTCAGGAGCTTGTTGTGGCAGACGGTGTCAAAGGCTTTGCTGGAGGTTCTTTCACCACTAAATTGTATAATACATTCTATGTATTACATAAAAAACAAGTTAAAGAAAAAAGGAGTAGCAACCACAGAGCTGCCTCACAGAGCTGTTTTTTTCTAATCAGCACATAACCACAAAGCTCCATGAGGGTTCACATGACATTTTCATAAGCATGATCAGGTTTTTTTCTGCCCACCTGCAGCCAATGTTCCAATATGGCTGTTACTCTACTAGATACTCCCTGATTTCATGACAGCCTAATTTTCCAGTATTTAATCATATCTTTATAACACCTTACGAACACCATGAACACCATGTAGAAAGAGCTGTTCTAAGAATTACTTTTCCCTTTTAGTAAACTTATTCAAATAGCTATATATCCTTTGCTATACAAGTGACCACTGAGCCTTCAGACTCAAACCCCATGAAAAACTGTGAGTATCTAGCCATGGCAGTTGTCCCTGTCCTTTCAATGCCCATCAGTTTATCTACCTCATTTGTCTTACTGGTTGGCTTTGCCCTGGTTACTCCCTTTCTTATCCAGACTAAAACAGCTGTGCTAAAAAGAAGTCAGAAAGGGGCAAGTCTGCAACCATCCTTTAGGGCCTCTTTAGCCTTTTATCAATCACCTTTAACTTCAGAGAGTCCTACTTCATTTATGTGTTATACCAAGATACCAGGAAAAGGAGTTAATGTATAACAGCATTTTCTCTGAAGGCCCAAGATACTGCCCTGCTCTCATGCCAGCACTAAAGTTTTGTGTATGCTCCCACTTTCAAGCAAGTTTATTACGATTAGCAAATAATTGTGTTTGGTATTTATAATTGTTGTATTTGTAATTTGTTATTGTGGCAGTTTTAGGCTGATGTCTAGGAAGATTTTCCACAAATTGAGTAGAAAGTGGTAGAATGTAAATAAATTACCACTGGATGCAAAAGAAAAAATAATGATAAGGTCTAAATAATCCTGTTGGTCTGATAACTAACATAAAGTTAGTTGTATAAACTCTTTCTCTTGTAAGCTTCTTTTCTCTAGCTTGGCTGTTGCTGACCCTGGGCTCTGTTCTTGTGGCTACTCTCTGCTTTTCTCTCTCTCTTTTCCCTTGTACAGGGTAGGGGAGGAAGGCAGCAGAGAGGGGAAAGTTGTTGGTAACCTCCTGGTTTTGTCCAGGGGGGTCCTTGTTTTGTTTATAAATTCTAAATATATGTAAATGTTGTATATTTTGTACATATTCATTGCTTTGCATACTTCTAGATTTTACTTCTGCTTGTAAATATAGCTTCATTTGCTTTCCAACTGAGCTGGTCTGGCAACTTTATTTTGGGGGTAACTTCAACCCACTACAGTTGTTTTTATATTGCTTCTTAGTAACTGTATGTTCATGTTAAAGCTTCGATAGAACTTCTCCATTCTGACAAAGTAAGTGAAAGACCTAATAAAATTTTGAAACTGGCTAGAGTGTAATGCATTGGTTAGTTTATGCCCTGATAGTCACATCAAGTGTAGCAAGTTCAGGTATCCACTCTCTCATGGATGTAATTTTATGTAATTGTAAAGTGTTAATTCTTGTGCAACCGATCTTTTCCAAGACTACAACACTCTGAAAAACTCAGAAAACAAACAAACAAAATTGTCACATCATATTTTCAACTGATATTAGGGATCTGCATAAAAGAAGCTTCTCAGAGTTTCTCTTCCTTTTTCCTACATTATAAAACATGAGTGCTGGAAGACTCCCACAGAGAACAGACTGCAAATCAGGCACCACTGTGTTGCTGTGATCCTAGAGGAGGGGCAGGTAAAGAACTGGGAGAAGAATGCATCTAATGCATCTTTTCTTTTGTGAACATATTATGTTATACCCCATAGACTATTTAAAACTTGAGTTATCTAATGGCCCCTTAAACGCCATTGGTATGCTGTTAAAAGGAGGATGAAGATTTCGCCAGTGTCAGTTAATTAACTGGCAGCTAATGCATTAATCTCCACTGCCTGTGTGCTTGCGTTAAAACTGCACCCAGTGAAGTGCAATTGATCAAGTGCAACCTGATCTTTAAAAATTCTGGAGGGATTTTGTGTTTACAAGTGTATTAAGTTTAGGAGAAGTCGCAAATAGTGTGGTGTCCCCTCTTTCTCAGAACTGGGTGATCAGAGTCATTACAGACCTCATATTCTACAGCACAATGGTATTCCAGTTTTTCATTATCTCTGGTAAGAATGGGAAGCCATACACTATTTATATGGCCTTTCTTAGCTGATCTCAACAGGATTGATCCTCTGTCCTCAACAAGTGATTTAGCTTGTGTGCCTTCTTTTTTGTTTTACATTCATTATCTTCATTGGCTTTGTTTGCAAATAGTTGAAAGGCTCCTGATGTCTGCACAAATGAATAAAGACAGACCTTACTTCTAAATGCCGGTGTAACAAGATGATAGACTTAAAATCACAGAATCTTAGAATCGTTTGGTAGGAAAAGACTTTAAGATCAAGTCCACCACTAAGTCACATCCCTGCATGCCACTTTCACACATCTTTTAAGTACCTTCAGGGGTGATGATTCCACCACATCCTAGGGCAGTCTGGTCCACTGCTTGACAATCCTTTCAGTAAAGAAATTTTTCCTAACATTCAATCTAAACCTCCACCGGTGCAACCTGAAGCCATTTCCTTTCATCCTATCACTTGTTACTTTGGAAAAGGGATGGTATCCACTACCATCTCCTTTCAGGTAGTTGTAGAAAGCAATGAGGTCTCTCCTCAACCTCTTTTCCTCCAGGTTGAACAACCCCAGTTCCCTCAGACGCTCCTCATAAAACTTGTGCTCCAGACCCTCCACCATCTTTGCTGCCCTTCTTTGCTCCTGCTCCAGCAACTCAACATGTTTTTTCTAGTGAGGGCTCCAAAACTGAACACAATATTTGACAGGTGGCTTCACTAGTGCTGAATACAGAGGAAGAATCATTGCCCTGCTTCTGTGGCCACACTATTTCTGATACAAGTACATAATATTTCTGATACTTCTTTCCATGCTTTAGCTTCTTATAATTAATCTTCCTTTCTGTTTCTGTAGCCAGTAATTTGAAGGCAGTTTGGGAATGCAAGTTAGTAAATTATGCTTTAAACTGAATATCATGCTATGCTTTCAATACCAATATTGTCTACATAATTCAATTCATATGTTTATTCAGCTATTTTCCTGTAGTATAAGATGGAAACATTTACACTGCAACCCATTTAAATGGATTTTAAATAGTGTTTGTACAGGATTCCTTCAGTGCCCCTTGAAGGACTTGCGCTCCTTCTCTGCTGGTGAGTAACAGCAGGTTCAGCTGTACCTGTGTCATCTTCCATCTGGTGGTCAGGAAAGACTGACAGAAAATGTCTCTAAAATGAGACAGTTTGCCTTCTCAACACAGGTATTTTGTGCCTTCTTATTTAATCCATCAGTCATGGATCTTAAACGCAAAGATCTGTCAGGTGCACTTTAACTATATGTTCATGTGTTGAGTTGGTAAAGCATTTCTCAGAGTGTTTTAGTCATTCAGAAGCCACTTCTGCCACCAGCAGTAGGATTTTTTTTTTTTTATCTTACTAAACCTCGTTTGCTGATGACACCACAAGTTACAATCAAAAATCCAAGCAGAGAAGCAAAACAAAAAATCTCAACAGGGATTTAGTCTTACTGACCTACACATAATTGATGTTTACAGTACCATGGTATGGTACCAAGTTAACATAATCATCTGCCACTTGAAGGTACTATTTGTGTACTCCTCAGCTTGTTCAATCATTTGAACTATCTCAGACTGAAAAAAGGAAGAGCCTTTTCTCCTTGAAGTAGCCAAAAACCTTTCATACACTCTAGCACTTATTGCATCCATTTAATATGAAGAGGTACTAATGTGTCTTGGTCTTCCATAAGCAGAAGATATCCCTGAAAGTAATCACCCAGCTCATATAAAGAATGATCCCTGATGAGGATAATGACCTTTACTCTGCCTGCTTAAATGCAAGTGCCTAAGTTAGGTGCCTAATTGGCCTATACTTTTTTTTATAGACAAGGGAGAGAAGGGGCATTTCCAAATCAGGACATAATTTTTAGTGAGTCAAATGGTGTCTTCAATAGCCTTTTAGGGCAACAGAGCTTCCACTCTGGCTGTCTCATACTGCACGTAATTAAATTAGGTGGATGAGGGTGTAATAACCTCCAGTGAGATGGGCCAAATCTTCCTTGTAAATATCAGTCTCCATATAAAACTTTCAAAAAGTTACAAAAGGTACAAATTGTACTTTTGGAGGTGATAAGACTAAGGTTGTTTTTGTTTTTTGGTTTTTGGGGTTTTTTTGTGTTGAACATAATAAAAGTAAAGTTATATATTATATACTTCCCAGACTTATAAAGGAATGTAGCATGGTACTCAGTTCATACCATATGTTAAAAATTGCATCTCATGCAGCAGCTAAAGCACTCTCCTCTAGTGTAAAAAGCTCACATGTTGTGGTTGCTAATGCTGTAGACAAACTTGTAAATCAGGAATTATCTGACTGATCTAGCTAGCCAGTCTTACACTGATGACACTTTTTCTTTAAGATTTTACATGTGTTTAAATACATTCATAACTTTAGCTTGTCCATGTAATTAACATTCCCTGGAATCAACATTACCACTGCTCTATGCAAACAGTACATAAAGACTTGGTTTTGCCCAGAAGTTTGAGAATATCCATTACCTCAGTAAGGGACCACAACACGCATAAAGGGACCTACATAGCTTAAGCAGACTGAAGAAACCATCTATGCATTAGGAAGACCTACTGCTCTTTATAGGTCTGCTCTTTTTTTCTTTCTTTCCTTCACTCTTAGTATAACAGACCAAATCCAGCTCTGGTGTAGCTGGTCTGAAGCCACTAAGTTAGCTCAGGGATGAATTTGTCCCATTTTATGCTTTTTAAGAACCTAAGTAACAATAAACACCACATCTCAGCCACAGCTCAAATGCTGTTCAGAGAAGGGATGTACAATAGATCTTTGTCTTCTTCCTGCTCATAATGAGCAGTGTAGGTCATCTGCATCGTTAACATTTGCAGTTGATGCATTTGTGTAGTCCGTATACACTTCTTGGAACTGCACAGACCTTCTCATTGTTTTCAGAACCTTGATTTTTCTTAGCGTTATCATCATCCAAATGTATTTAAGGATGAAACTATTAGAAACACAATTGGTGAATTAATGTCATGAGGACTGCTGCTGGCAGCTCATCAATTTTTGATATGCCACTCAGACAAATGAAACATAAGCCACCCAGAACAAGGGGACCTTTTGACACTTCAAAGGAAACCCCTATGGGTGGTTTCCTCTTGAAGCTGCACTAAACTGGCTCAATCTCCTCAGCTGGAAGCTGCCAATGTCTCATTAACCCCTAAACAGGCCCTGCATGAGCTTTTCTTTTCAGCTATAATTATGCCATGCACTCCTGTTATGCTGCACTGAATTGCAACACTGTCACCAGCACATTATAAACATCCACCCTAATTGAAAAGCAGATTAGACTCGTGTTAATTAGCAAAAAAACCCGCCCACTTGCATGCATTATGATTGCCTCTTAAATACTGAGGATGTTGAAATCCCTCAGAAAGACAAGGCAGACTTAATTGCAATAACCTGCAAATTAAGTTTAATTTACTTTAAATTTACCGGTTTAGCAGGCTCATTTGATGGTGTTAATGTTCTAGCAAATTAATTATCTGAATTAGTCATGCCTGGTGGAGTTTTGCAGCAGAATACATTGTACAGTGGCCTATTAATAACAGACAAACAGGACAGGATTAATGAGAAGATTATGCTAAAGTTCTTGTTTTAAAAACAAGGATCTTTCATGAATTCAAATATAATCACCAAAGTGCAAATACAGACCCAGAATATAAACAAACTGAAATTTATTACACTCTATGGCATGCCATCTAGGAGAAACAGTAAAACATTACCCATGAAATATTTGATAGAAAGAGGCTTCTTCTATGCACTCAAGTAGATCACTTCTCACAGCAAACCATTTCCCATTATCTGGTATCTTACTATGAGACTTCAAATACATAAGTGCTTTTGAGAGTACTTGTACTACAGAGAGAGAGAGCTGATAAATAAATTAGAAATAACATCTCATATGTTAATTCCATAGTCCACTTTGTGGCTTATGAAGCAGTAGATTTGCTTTTTTTGCATTCCATTGCTAACCACTGTCTGCTCCAGTTAAAAAAAAAAAGAAAAAAAAAATAAAAAGAGAGAGAAAAAGCCCTCTACAGAGATAAAACTGCAAGCAAACTGCAAAAGCAGCATCCTTGCTTGCTTCTGCTCCCTATATAAATACAAGTTGAAAAAAAAAAATCTCTTCTAATACCCTTTGGAATAGCTCTCAAAATAAAAAGTATAATTGGTCTTGTAAACAATGCCAAAGTACAATCATTCACCCTGCAGAAAATGTTGGCTGACACTACATGAGAAATCAAAATAGCAGTGACAAATATGCTTTTTAGCTGGTTTTGATCATGAAAGTTTAGTCTGCTTATTTGCTAAGTGTTGCCTCTTCCATTAGGGTCCACAACCATCCCAAATTTAATGAGGTACATTCAATTCAACTTTGTCTCCCTGTGGAGGAGTGAGAAAGCTCATGGGAATCCAAATGATAATCCTTGATGAGTGTGAACTGAATGTGATTGAATATAAAATTCTGGATTATTGATTGGAATTTGTATGTAAAAGCCATATTTTGCTAAGAGTAGCTGCATCCTGTGTTGGTTCCAAAGGAGTTTCAGACTGTTGTGCAGTACCTGGTGAAAAAGCCCAAATTTACATCATTCTTTCACATACTGTAATGTGTGGAAAATAAAAATGTCACCCCTTGAAAGGAAAGACTGAAAGACACATTCCTTAAAAAGAGATTATCTCATTAAAGAAGGAAAGGTTTAGTAAGAGAAAAAATATGCATAGTTGCTTTATGGGATATATTTTAATTTTTGAAATAAAAATCCAAAAATAAAAAAATGGTTTCAATATGTTTTTTTGTATTGTACAGATACATCATGTAGATCCTTTCTGCTTTCCTTATTATTTCTTCATTTCTCTGAGATAAAATTACAGTTTGAAGCACTACTAAATGAAAATGGCACAAAAGCAGCCATTATTAAAACTGGGCTGAAAGATGAAAACAGAAAAAAAAAACAAGGAAAGTAATTCTGCTCTAAAAAGCTTGTACATGATGGGCTGAGATGACTTTACTAAGAACCCACAGGGAATAGGAACTACACCATGAAGGAAATGGATTCCTGTGACACATAAACAAAAGGCAAATGACTAATATATTTACATATAACATGTGGTGTATTCATTGCACACCATGGTGACAGAATTGTTTATTTCATTTATAATTTATACAGCAAAACCTTATTATATGTGTAACTAATTTACCTGATGATAATATGCAGTAGGAGATTAGGTTTCCATTATATTCTGTCATTAAGAACAAAAGATATTCGTTTGCTGCTTAATTTTTTTTCTTGGTTACTATCCCACAGAACACACCCTATACATGAGTATGTTTCTCTTAAATCATTATGATGCCAAGCTAAGCAGAAAGTATCAAGGAACTTCTGAAAAACACTCCTACAAAATGCCTCACACATGAATGCATTTTAATTCCTTTTCACTTCTGGAATTTCTTATGATATCAGTAATGACAATATACAAAGAACCTCTCACAGGTGATGTGCATGCACCAAAAAAAGAAATGTCAGAATAAATACAGGCTCTAGAAGGGCTCTACTCTGAGAGAGAAAAAAGAAAAAGAAAAAAAAAATCAAACATTTTACCAGAAGCAGCATTAGAATATGTGACTAGACAGTTCATCTCAGACTACAGGGAGCGGATGGGTAGGTAGGCAGTGATGAGGGAATTATCTTGATGTATTTTCCACTGTGGCACACAAGACAGTGCAATTCTCTGAAAGGAATTGTTAGCACCAAACCAGTAATTCCCCTCTGTGGTCTTACAAAGAGTGTGTATTACAAAGAGGGGAGGAGTGGGGGAGTAACCTGTGCAGTGCTATATATGTTTCCAACACTAAAGCACATATGACCTCAAATTAATTCAAATATACTTATCAAAATATGAATGCCAGGTCAGGAGCATACACAATGTATGTTGAACTTATTTCTTTGTTAGCCTTTGGAAGACAAAAATCCACTCTAACCCATTTGTTAGGCTGTGTAGTTGCTTAACCCTTTGCAAGTGTAATTTGCATTGCACAGTGAAATCAGCCTATTGTAGAAAAGGAGAATTGAAGAAGAAAAAATATTTTAAACAGCAGGAGATATTTTCCTGTTTGACTCAGAGCTGTCAACAGCTTTTCAAAACAGTAGTTCGCACCACTTCAGTCTAAAACTATGTTCAATATTTTGACAGTTTCAAAAGAGTGTGCTAATACAAGAACTTTATTTGGATAAAGTGACAATCAATGTTGCAGGTGTACATAAAACACAAACTATTTAGTACTTAAATTAATGTACTGCACAAATATCTCCTCAGGGGCCCTCTATAAGTTTGTTAACCGTGAGTGCTGGCAAGCCTGAGAGCTCAAGGAATATGTGAGAAAGTGCATCTCAGCATGCAGATAGTGAACAGGTAATGAACACTGTTTGTTCTTGGGATTGGTATGAGTAATATAAGCATGCATCAATACAGTCTGAGAACCAACCAGCTGAACAGCAGTTTTGCAGCAAATAGCTGCAAAAAGCCATTCTAGTGGACACCAAGTTGACCAGGAATCAACAACGGAAGGAGGACCTGTTTCCAGTGGGTCAAGTCAGGTGCTCTTTCCTCTTTGCACTGTTGAAGCCCATCTGGAGTGCTAGGTCTATATCTGGGCTCCCCAGTGGAAGGGAGGCACGGATATACTGAAGTACAGCAATGGGCCATGAAGGCAATCAAGGGACAGGAACAACAGTTATACTGTCTTCTATGCAGCTGAGAAAGTTGAGATGGTTCAGCCTGAAGAAGGCCTCATGGGGATCTGGTGAAGGGGTAGAGCCAGACTTTTTTTCAGTGCTGCTCAGTGGCAGGGCAAGAGGTGATGATCTCAAAGTAAAACACAGGAATTCCCATTTAAACTTAAGAGAAGGGAGGTCAAACAATGGATCAAGTTGCTCAGGGTAGCTGTGAAGTCTCTGTTCTTCAAGATGTTACAAAGCAAAACATGTTCTTGGGCAGCTTGCTCTGACTGTCCTTGTTTGAGTAGGTGGGACGGACTAGATGATCTCCAAAAATCCCTTCTGACCTCAGTGATTCAGTAATTTTGTGATTCTGTGATCTTTTCTGGACTGAATTACCATAGAGGACTGTATGCCTGAGCCAATAATTACTTCACAGCATTATTGCTAAAATGCCAATATGACTGCTGGTTCTGGGATGGCTTGAGCCTGGCATATAATCCTGAAACATACTGAAAGTGAATTCAAACTTGCTTGCAATACTACAGGCATAACCTATACAGGAGATAAGCATGGGCCCTTGTGAGGGAGAAGCAGTGAATGTTCAGGAGGGCTGTTGAAGGCTGGTGGGGCCTTAGTGAATTTTGGAGATGATCTTGCTTGTATACATATATTAAAAATGTCTGGGCATTCAGATTGCAGTCTCCAGCTGCACTCAGCTGAATGAGCCTACTTGTGTAGTGTACACTGTTTCATGAGAATTCTAAAACCGAATGAAGGCAAACCACAGCTGGAATGAAATGGGATTATTCAGAACAGGTACTTCTGCAGGGATCTATAAGGGCTAGAAAAGGTCTAAAGATTTGCAAAAATCACAAATATGGTATGTTTGCCAGACAATTAAATGAAGAAAAGGAGAATTTGAGGGGTACTCAAAGCAAGTTTAGGGTGCTAAGTTAGCAGACATGGTTTACTGCTTGGGTAATGGAAAGAACAAGGTTCTTCTGGGAGATTCTTCAGAGCACCTGATTATGAGTATATAGATCAAACACACCTCAAGCTAAATACCTAAAGGTAAAATTAACATGCCACCTGCTAATTTAAACAAGACCACAAAAACTTGTCAAAGAAGCAGCATAAAACTATATACACAGTCTGACATTATTTTATCTGTTGTTATCCATTCTTTGTACTGTGAAAGAAGGCAAGGAAACCCCACATTTTGATAAAATCTATTTTCTGACATTTAAAATAAACTGAATGGTCAATAATTTTTGGCATCATACTAGCAGATGACTGACTCTTCATGCATTCAAGTGTATAAAAAAGCATTAGTAATGTTAATGTTTCTGTGACTAAAAAGGCTTTCTCTATACTTGTATTGCTGTGTGGTAGACACCAGAGAAACATACACTAGCAGAAAAACATTACCAAGATTGCAGTTTAGTTTGGAGTTACTGCATTTTAGTTCATGTGAGTTACTGCATTTTAGTTCATGTGGTTCAGACTAAAAATCACTTCAGCTAAAATGGGAACTGGGTCCAAAATGTGACAAATAAATGGAGAAAATAACAGGGGAAAAAAAAAAAGTGGGGAACCATAGTAGACTGCTTGGATTAAATCCACATGGGAACAGACTCTTCCCGTGTAAATTTCTGGCCCACTTCCTAAATCTGATTTAACTGGCCTTAGATACCCATTGTAGTTGTCAGAAAAGAGGTAAATGCAGAAATTCTATATACCTCTTCAGAGGCTATTTTGATACAAGTTGAATTATCTCTGGAAGCACTTATCTCTATCCAAGGTATGTGTATAGCCTGATCAACTCAGCTAGGCACTTAATGTTATCTGGAATGAATATAAATTTTGATTCAGTTTTTCACACCTGTCATGGGTTGAGTCAACCATGACAACACCCCAGGACTAAGCACCAGTAGTCAACTAGCCTGCCCCCTGACATTCTTAGCTATTATTTTTAAATGCTAGCTTCATCAGGTGATAGATAATGCTTTCAACACAAGTCTCTCTCATGTTGTCTGATACAACAGGTTCCCATGAATATTTAAAAAAATAAATCTTTAATCTTCCATTTTTAAAGATAAATCCTGTGAAGATGGCTGTAGAAAGGTATCCTTTTGTCTATGGGCAACCAGATGAAAGTAAGCCTACTCAGTCAAAACCCTGACATTCATAGTTAGTATCTCATGTTTACTCTTGATGCTTCTCCAATTGACATACTATGAAGCTCCATATTATGGGACTCCATCCTCCATACTATGAAAAACTTCAGTATTCCAATCCAGCTGTGTATTCATCCACCCAGTGGGGTTTTGCTGTCACTATTAAACTTCTGCTTCTTTGCAGATCCTTGAAGTGCTACTTCAACTAATGTGTGAAAAGCTCACACACTCTGATCTTGGCAGTAACAAAAAAAAAAAAAAAAGCTTTGTACTATGCACCTGTGCCAGTATTGCAATGGTTTGGGAATTAATTCTACATCTGAGGTATGCAAATTGTGCTCATTATGTAGATACTGGGCTATAAGTTGCGGTCTCTGAAGAATAAGACAAAGGAACACGAGCAACTTTATGTAGAGTCTAGGATGTTTGAGTGGACAAATCTTTTTTGACAAAACTAATACAGTTCCAAACTTCTAAAATAATCTTAAAACACATTTCCAACAATTAATGTTTTTCTCTTTTAAAATCAGAATAGCTCTGAGGAAAAAAAGAATAAAGTTTTTTTTTCACTCTTGTTTTGGTGGAGGCTTCTCTGCATCAGTAAAATTGATTTTTTTTTCTACTGGAACCATAAGGTGTTTGAGATCCCTTCATCCTATTGTTACCAAGGCCTTATTACCTTCTTTGTTTGAATGAAGTTTATATCCTATTTAGCCAACCTCATGAGGTTCAACAAGACCAAGTGCAGGGTCCTGCATCTGGGTCGAGGCAATCCCAAGCACAAATGCAGGCTGGGCAGTGACTGGCTGGAAAGCAGCCCTGAGGAGAGGGACTTGGGAGCGCTGGTGGACGAGAAGCTCAACATGAGCTGTCAATGTGCACTTGAAGCCCAGAAAGCCAACCTGATGGGCTGCATCAAGAGAAGTGTGGCCAGCAGGTCAAGGGAGGTGATTCTCCCCCTCTACTCAGCTCTGGTGAGACCCCACCTGGAGTACTGCATCCAGTTCTGGAGCCCCTGTTACAAGAGGGATCTGGACGTCATGGAATGTGTCCAGAGAAGGGTCACCAGGATGATCAGAGGGCTGGAGCACCTCTCCTATGAGGACAGACTGAAAGAGTTGGGGCTGTTCAGTCTGGAGAAAAGAAGGCTCCAAGGTGACCTTCTTGTGGCCTTCCAGTATCTGAAGGGGGCCTACAAGAAAGCTGGGGAGGGACTTTTTAAGATATCAGGTAGTGACAGGACTAGGGGGAATGGAATAAAGCTGGAAGTGGGGAGATTCAGGCTGGACGTGAGAAGTTCTTCCCTATGAGAGTGGTGAGAGCCTGGAATGGGTTGTCCAGGGAGGTGGTTGAGGCCCCATCCCTGGAGGTGTTTGCAGCCAGGCTGGATGAGGCTCTGTCCAGCCTGCTGTAGTGTGAGGTGTCCCTGCCCATGGCAGGGGGGTTGGAACTAGATGATCCTTGTGGTCCCTTCCAACTCTGACTGATTCTAGGATTCTAATACCAAGGGAAAAAAGATGGCAGGTACTAAAATTATGGTAAAAGGCTGTAGAGAATTTGCCAGTTATGCAGGCTTTTTGTGTCAAGAAAAAAACTCCATAGGAGTAAACAAGGCAGGAGAAGATCTATGTCCTGGATTAGTAAATCATTCTATCTTGCAGTTAAACACCAAATAAAAGTCATCAGTAGGTACAAGAAAAAAAATCCCCTTAAAAACAAAACAAAACAAGAAAAAATGTTCCATGCAGCACTGCAGTGGAGATCAGGGTTTTCTACAGCAGTCAGGTTCTCCTTTGCATGACCTCCATGGTTCCTTTATGGGGCAAGTTTCTGCAGTTCGTTTGGTCCAGTGTCTGCAGGACATTTGCTCCAGTGTATGGCCAGAAAAACAGGTCCTGAAGCTAATTATTGAGAGTGTAGGCAGATACAGGTTATTTACATGATAACTATGACTATTGGTATTGAAGAGTTGATTCTGAGTACTTACACCCCAAAGGACTGAAAGTCACTAAACACTTGTGTTAACTGTTTGCCCGCCTGCCTCCTTTCCTCTCCCACTTATAATTTCCAGAGCTGTACATGTACAAACTTCATTGCCAATGATGTCATGGCATCATATCAATAAAGTCACTCAAGGAGGGTTAGGTATTTTTTGTTCACTGAGTTCCTGAGCTCCTTAGCTGTGGCAGATCAATATAGCTCAGATGGCTTCAGTAGAGCTTTGTTGCTTTAAATTGGTGTATAATCTATCTATATAAAATCCAGTCTGTGTTCACACAGTCTGTGTTGGAAATTCTTGAAACAAACTATAAAAAGTGATCCCATTTTCTGTGCACCCTCACTGATTTAGAAAGGACTCAGTCTATGAGGGATTTAATTTTTTTTAAATTGTAGTATGTGATCTTATTGCATTTTGTCTGAGGTTGTGTAACAACTGTCACACTCAGTGAAACTCCAGGTAAAAAGAAAAGAATCTAAAGTACAAAGTATTTCACGCTTGGAAGTAGCATCTTATTTATACTGGATGTACATGGCCAGGTATTGATAGCAGGGGGACTGCCAGTTGCAGACAACTCCAACCCAACACAGAGTATGACTAACCCTCGCCCACCCCCACATAGAACACTGAAGCCTTGGGGAAAATGTATTTTAAAAAAGGAAAAAAGTTGCCACATGGGTAGAGAATGAAAGAAAAAAAACAAGAAATAATATTGCCAACACTGAAGTTGGAAAAGAAGGAGAGAAGGTCCTCCAGCTACCGATGCAAATATTTTCCTGCTCCCCATGGAAGAGACAACACCAGAACGGGTATTTCCCTGCAGCCCATGAAAGATCCTATGTTGCAGCAGGTGAATACTTCTTGAAGGAACTCTGACCTGTGGAAAAAGCTATACTATGAAGCAGGAGAGCCAATGATGGAGCAGGTCTTGAAGAACCATAGCCAGTGGAAAGAATTCACAGAATCACAGAATCAACAAGGTTGGAAAAGACCTCAGAGATCATCAAGTCCAACCTATTACCTAATACCTAACACCTCCTGACAACTAAACCATGGCTCCAAGTGCCACATCCAATCTTTTTTTGAACACCTCCAGGGATGGTGAGTCCACCACCTCCCTGGGCAGCACATTCCAATGGCCAATTACTCTCTCTGTGAAGAACTTTCTCTTCACCTCGAGCCTAAATGTCCCCTGGCACAGCCTGAGACTGTGTCCTCTTGTTCTGTTGCTGGCTGCCTGGGAGAAGAGACCAACCCCCACCAGGCTACAACCTCCTTTCAGGTAGTTGTAGGCAGAAATGAAGTCTCCCCTGAGCCTCCTCTTCTCCAGGCTAAACAATCCCAGCTGCCTCAGCCGCTCCTCATAGGGCTTGTGCTCAAGACCTCTCGCCAACCTCATTGCCTTTCTCTGGACATGTTCAAGTATCTCAATGCCCTCCTTAAACTGAGGAGCCCAGAGCTGGACACAGTACTCAAGGCATGGTCTAACCAGTGCTGAGTACAGGGGCAGAATAACTTCCCTGCTCCTGTTGGCTACACTATTCCTGATACAGGCCAGGATGCCATTGACCTTCTTGGCCACCTGGGCACACTCCTGGCTCGTGTTCAGCCTATGGTCAACCAGCACCCCCAGGTTCCTTTCTGCCTGGCTGCTCTCCAGCCACTCCAACCTCAGCTTGTAGCATTGCATGGGGTTGTTGTGGCCAAAGTGCAGCACCCAGCACTTGGATTTGTTAAATGCCATCATGTTGGACTCTGTCCATCTGTCCAGCCTTTCAAGGTCCCTCTGCAGAGTCCTTCTACCCTCCAACAGATCAATACCTGCCCCCAACTTGGTGTTGTCTGCAAACTGACTAATGGTGGACTGTATCTCCTCATCCAGATCATCAATAAAGATATTAAACAGGATCAGGCCCAACACTGATCCCTGGGGGTCACCACTAGTGACAGGCTGCCAGCTGGATGTGGCACCATTCACCACCACTCTCTGGGCATAGCCTTCCAGCCAGTTCCTAACCCAGCACAAAGGGCATCTGTCCAAGGCATAGGCTGACAGCTTGGCCAGGAGTTTGCTATGGAGAATGGTGTCAAAGGCCTTGCTGAAGTCCAGGTAGACTACATCCACAGCCTGCCCCACATCCACCAGGTGGGTCACCTGGTCATGAAAGGAGATCAGGTTGGTCAGGCAGGACCTGCTCTTCCTAAATCCATGATGGCTGGGCCTGATCCCTCTGCCATCGTGCAGATGTGCTCTGATTGCCCTCGAGATGGTCTGCTGCATAATCTTGCCTGGCACTGAGGTCAGGCTGACAGGCCTGTAGTTTCCAGATTCTTCCTTCTGGCCCTTCTTGTGGATGGGCATCACATTGGCCAGCTTCCAGTCATCTGGGACCTCTCCATTGAGCCAGGACTGGTGGTAAATGATGGACAGTAGCTTGGCTCATCTGCCAGTTCCCTCAGTACCATAGGAAGAATCCCATCTGGTCCCATGGACTTGTGAGATCCAATTGGGTCAGCAAGTCTGTAACTGCTTCCTCATGGATTTCAGGGGGACTATACTGTTCCCTGAACCCATCTACTGTTTCAGGAGGCCAGTTATCCTGAAGTCCTCCTGTTGAAAATTGAGGCAAAGAAAGTATTTAGCACCTCTCCATTTTCCTCATCTTTAGTTACAGTATTCCCCTCCAAGTCCAATAAAGAGTGGAGGTTCTTCTTGCCTCTCTATTAGCATTAGTATATTTATGAAAATGCTCTTTATTGTCCTTCACAGAAGTGGCCGGTTTAAGTTCTAACTCGGCTTTTGCCTCTCTAATTTTAATTCTACATGATCTAACAACATCCTTAAACATATCTCGAGTTACCTCCCCCTGTCCAAAGGTGATATACTCTTCTTATTTTCCCCTTAATTCCTTCAAAAGCTCCTTGCCCATCCAGGCTGGTTGCCCCCAACGTCGGCTCATCTTTCGACACATTGGGTCAGCCTGTTCCTGTGTCTTCAAGAGTTCCTGTTTGAAGCAGGTTCAACCATCCTGGACCCCTTTGTTCTTAAGGGCTACTTCCCCAGATACTTTCTGGGTTAGTTGCTTAAATAAGCTGAAGTCTGCCTTCCGGAAGTCCAAAGTAAGGGTTTTGTTGTTGCTCCTTCTTGTTTCCCTGCATATTGAAAACTCCCCTATTTCACGATTGCTGTACCCTAGACAGTCTCCTACCATCATATCTCCCACCAGCCCTTCTCTGTTTGAGAACAGCAGGTCAAGCAGGGCCTCACCCCTGGTAGGCTCATATAGCAGCTGTGTCAAGAAGCTGTCCTCCATACACTCTAGCAACCTTTTGGACTGCTTCCTCTCTGCTATGTTAAGTTCCCAGCAGGTATCTGGCAGGTTAAAGTCACCCACAAGAACAAGGGCTGGAGATCTTGAGACAACCTCCAGCTATTTGTAGAATACTTCATCTACCTCTTCATCCTGGTTGGGTGGTCTATAACAGACTCCAACCAGGATGTCACTTTTATTAACCTTCCCTCTGATTTTTAACCCATAGGCACTCAATCCGTTCATCCTTAACCTCAAGTTCTGTGGCGTCAAGAGATTCCTTAATACACAGGGCCACCCCTCCTTGTCTTCTCCCTCACCTGTCTCGCTAAAGAGCTTATAACCATCAAGCAGAGTGCTCCAGACATGTGAATCATCCCACCATGTTTCTGTAATGGTAACTACATCATAGTTTTCCTGGTGTACCAAGGCTTCCAGTTCCTCGTTTGTTACCCATACTGCGTGCATTGGTGCACATGCACTTCAGCTGGGCTGCTGATTTCACCACTGATTCTAGTTTACCTCCCTCTGTCTCCTCTCTAGAGAGGCTGGTTTCATCACCCACCCCCTTCAAATCTAGTTTAAAGCCCTCTCAATGAGCCCTGGCAATTCTTGTGCCAGAGCCTTTTTGCCCTTTCTAGACAGATTCAGCCCATCTAGGTCCAGCAGGTCAGGGGCAGTGGAAAATGCTGCCTGATCAAAGAACCCAAAATTCCTCTGCTGGCACCAGCCCTTGAGCCATTTGTTGATAACCTGGGTTCTCCTGTTCCTTTCAGTATACACCCTTGCCACTAAGGGAACTGAGCAGAACACCACTTGTGCTCCTGCCTCATCAATCGACTGAGAGCCTTGAATTCCTTTTTAATTGTCCTGGTGCCCTTCTTATCAAGCTCATCACTGCCAGCTTGGATTACCAGCAATGGGTAATAATCAGAGGGCTGGATTAGCTTTGGCAGTCTCCTCATGATGTCAATGTCGTGTTAGAGCAAGGGAAAAGCAGAAGGAGGAAGAAAGAAAAGGGAGGAGCTCTTCTGGACTAATTGCAGCCTTCCATTCCCTATCCCCCTGCACCACTCAAGGGAGGGGTAGAGGAGTTGATAATGGAGGAGTGATATTGACTGTGAGAAAAAGAGGGGGCAGAGGAGAGGTGGTGTTTTAATCTTTGTCTTTGTTTCTCACTGTCCAGATCTATTTTAAATAACAATAAATTAATTTCCCCCAAGTCAAACCTATTTTGTCCAGAAGGTAAATGATGACTGATGTGCTTATGTTTATCTCAGTCCACAAATGTTTTCATCCTATTTTTTCTGTTTGTCCTGTTGAGGAAGGAAAGTGAATGGCTAGGTAGAAATCTGGCCCTTATCCAAGATTAACCCAACATGCTATTCTGCTGTAAGAAATATTTGCCAACTTGCTCTTCTCATATATCTTTATCTCCTTAATCCAAAGACTTGTGTTGAAATAATACCAAAACATTTATATTCATTTATTTATCTACTTACTTTTGATAGACAATAAATTTGTTGAAAAATTCCCTTTGGGAAAAACTTGAAGGATTCAAAAATCTGGGTCAAGTTTATGGTTTCAGAAGATAAATAAGGATTACATTTTGATAATGTTTAAAAATGTTATTTTAGTACTTTGAAAACAAATACTTGGCCTTCCTGTTTTGAAACTTTTCATTCTACTTAAAAAATTATCTTCATTTTAAACCAAACAAGAAAATATTTATATTCTTTCCAGTACTGCTGTATATCAGATAAGACTCCTGTTTGCTTATGCTGGACAAAATATCTTAGTTTACTCCAAATTAATTTATGGACTTTTTCCTAGCTTAAACTGTAAAATGTTACATTGCATCTATCCAGTGTGGTTTTGTATGTTTTTTAGTTCCTTCCCCTCCCATTGTTTGTGGACTCTGACCCCACAGATGTTATTCTTAACTTCCTGTACGTTTTGTTTGCTGGTTTTTGTTTGTTTGGGTTTGTTTAGTTTAGTTTAGTTTAGTTGTTGTTTTGGGTTTGTTTGCTTGGATTTTTGTTGGTTTTGGTTGGGGTTTTTTTTGAGAAACAGTTAATTTGCAGACTTCCCTTCTCAAATTTATTTGACCATTAACTGTAATCCATAACTAACCTAATATTATACCAGGTGGCAGTTGTTTTACTGCTATGTTCCTGATCCCTCTGTAAAAATCCTAATGTCCTACATTAATGTGACAACATGAAAATTCTGGTTTCATTTCAAAAGAAAAATAATCAGTCAAGCTTAACTATCAGGATCATGAAGAAAATTTGAAAAACTAAACTCTCTATCTTCTGCAGATTAATCTTTTAAATCTCAAAACTAGAGACAAATCTTAAGTATTATCTTGCAGTGGGTTTATAAAAATTACTTGAGTGTAGTAAGTTTATGGGAAAAATATTATCTATCATTGTTTTCTCTTCAGATTTAACTTCTTTCATATCTGCCTATTCACAGTATCACAGTACATCAGAGGTTGGAAGGGACCTCGAGATCATCAGGTCCAACCCACCTGCCAAAGCAGGATCATCTAGAATAATCCAAGTGAGTTTTGAAAGTCTCTAGAGAAGGACACTCCACAACCAGGCAACTTGTTCCAGGGCTCTGTCACCCTCACTGTAAAGAAGTTTCTTCTCATGTTGAGGAGAAATCTTCTATGTTCTAGTTTGAACCTATTGTTCCTTGTCCTATCACTGTGTACCACTGAAAAAAGCCTGGCCCCCTCCTCCTGACACCCACCCCTCAGATATTTATAGACATTGATCAGATCCCCTCTCAGTCTTCTCTTCTGAAGACTAAACAGCCCCAGGGATCTCAGTCTCTCTTCATAGGGGAGATGTTCAAGTCCCCTAATCATCCTCGTGGCTCTCGGTTGGATTCTCTCCAGCAGGTCTCTGTCTCTCTTGAACTGGGGAGCCCAAAACTGGACACAGTATTCCAGGTGTGATCTCACCAGGGCAGAGCAGAGGGATAGAAGAACTTCCCTCGACCTGCTGGACACACCTTTCTTGATACATCCCAGGATCCCATTGGCTCTCTTGGCCACAAAAGCACATTGTTGTTGCATGGGAACTTGCTGTCCACCAGCACTCCAAGGTCTTTCTCTGTGGAGCTGCTTTCCAGCAGGGCAGCCCCTAACCTGTACTGGTGCCTGTTGTTATTTCTCCACAGATGTAGGACCCTGCACTTGTCCTCATTAAACATCATGAGGTTTGCCTGCACCCAGCTCTCCAGCCTGTCCAGGTCACGTTGGATGGCTACACAGCCTGACAGGTGTCAGCCAACCCCCCCAGTTTTGTATCATCAGTGAACTTGCTGAGGGTACTCTCAGTGCCCTCATCCAGGTCGTTGATAAAGATATTGAACAAAACTGGACCCAGTACTGATCCCTGGGGTACACCACTTGCCACAGGACTCCGAGTTGACACTATTGCACACCTGACATATAAATGACTAGGTACCCAACAAGCTAGAGAAGTTTCCTGACAGAGACGTAGTAACACTGACAAAGTGGTAATATACTCTTCTTAGAGTCATATTCTACAGACAGTCTATATGACAATTTTGGCCTGTGGTGAAACCACAGTGTGAGAAGAATGAACAGCAAATGTGACCCCTGGAGGAGACTCACAAAGCAACCTAATCCAAAAAATGTCATTAGTCTCAGTGGAAGAACTCTACATTGCTGTGGAAATACATAACCCTCTCCTGTGGCCAGATAAAACTGTGTACTGTAGCTCCATGTAAATCAGATAGAGAAAGGTATAAATTCAATTCAACAACCATGATAAAGTAAGATTTGGTACTTGTGTATCAGGAGGTCACTCTGGACTTGGCACTGACCTGTTTTATGAGCTCTGAGCTTTTCTGAAAGCTTTTTCTTTAGGTTGAAACTGTTTCTTCCTTCTTTTCTTCCTGCTGAAGAGGAATGCTCACGAATGCACAGATCTTGGCCCTTCTATAAAGCAGCATCCAGAACTGAATAGGTGAAATATTCACTTTTAAGTGACTTAGCCATTGAACATATCCATATTGTAAGATATTCCAACAGCACCAAAATATCTTTATGCTTCCGGCTGTGCAGGAGTATTGAGTACACTTTGGATGTAAAAACATGGATTTTAAGTAAGAAAATACAAATTATACCTATTTCAAAAAGGGAAACACACAAGTGATGAAAAGAAAGGTAGCTAAATATTCAGGGTGCATTACATACTGGATTGCATTATATATTGACAAATGAATAAAAAGGGACTGGCTGTCCTGGGAGTTGATAATGAGATATGGACTCCTTCACCTTTAGGTTATCCTTGTGCTTCCCAATTAAGTCCAGGAACTAACAAAATGTGGCCTGAACTGGTTGGTGATGATAGCCTATGTCCCTACTTCTAGATGTTCAGATAATAAAAGTAGCTGCAGTGACTGACTACAGCTTTATCAGAGAATCCAAATTAGTTTTCTCACCAGCTACTGAAAGGCCATGGAAAAGTGGGTCCTCCAAAAACCAGGCTGAGGCACGTCGGGAGGAAGCCCTCAGAACGGCTGCTCATGCTGTATCTGTTCCACAGATGCACAAACAGCTCCTGTTTCTCCAGCTATCAAATCAACACTAAAGTAATTTCCATTGCATATTCAGAACAAGAACAAAATCTAGTTTGTGCTGACATTGACCATGAAACAGAACAAGCAGTTAATATATTACTCCTTTCACTCGGGATTTGTTGTTCATCATAATTCAGTGTGTAATGGTAAACCAGCACCTCACTATCAGACTTTGTTTTCCATGATGTTGTCTGAGCATCTGAGGGTCCTTTCAGTGGACTAATCAGCTTTCTTTATTAGAGATGACTGTATGTTCATGATCCTATTGGGATAGATAGATTCTCTATAGTTTGATAATAAAAATATGTGCTAATGGGTCTCCTTGCTCTTGATTTCTTACATGAAGAAAGAGAAAGAAAAGGCATCATTTACCCACAGGTAAAGTAAAAACTATAAAGGTAAAAGGCTTTTCCATGCAATATACTGCTCAAATGCATTAATCCCTGAGATGCTTATTTTAATAAATGAATCAGTCACACCGAGCCAAGGAAAGAAGCCATCTATTACCGTGCTATAAATGTTAAAGACTCTATTTAGAGCCTTTATCTCTAGAAGAAACAAAACAATTTTTACTGATATTTGTATGACATCAGAAATGGTGCCTCACTAAGTAGAAAGTAGATGTTACAATTGCCGTTTGCCCAATTCTTTTTCACTGGTCATCAGGGAAATTCGTCTAAAGCAACTGAAAAAACATAGATAGGTTTGCATCACATTAATAAGAAGAGAAAGCAAGGTAGCTGCCAACTGGCAGCAGAGTATGTTTTGGTGGTTTGATAAGGATACTAAAGAGTTTATGATGTGACAGATGTTTCACTACACTATTGTGAAATGAATAGATTATGAGAAGTAATTAGATGTACATTGGAATCAATGCTGTTATCATCGAGGCCTTCGGGCGATGCAATAGATGAGAGTCATGGCAGCAGGTGGTCCAATGGCTTGGAGACAGGAAGACACACCGCAGGAGACTGAGTGACAGGTTTCACAGATCCAGGGGGTGAGAGATCTGAGCTATTGCCTGCATTTGTAATCTTTACTCATGTATAAATAATAACAATTACGCTATTGACTTCATATGCTATGTCATAGCCTCTGCTACCCCCTACACACACACATACACACACATATGCAAACACACACAGACATTCTACAACTTTTCCCCTCAGTTAAAGCTACTCTTTTATTTTCATGTGAAAAAAAATAAAAACAAAACCCCCAAACCAAACAACAGCAAAAAAATTCATCCTTTTGATTCGAGTGCCAGCTCAATGTTCTTTGATTAAAACACTTAACTAAGCCTGGCAACAGCTTTGAATACAGTGCAGAAATGTATATGTACTTTCTTCAGGAGACTCAAGAAAGTAAGGTGTAAAAGGCACACTTTTCATTATGCTGATCTTCAAGCTTTTCCCTATTTTACTTGTCTAGCATGTCCCAAACTGAAGGATATGTCATTGTTGTACCTAAATTGCTTTTGCAAACAAACTAGCAAGCTGAGTCATCAAGGTAGATAACATACTTAATCTGCTGATTCTAGGAAAATTTGGGTCCTGAACCAGAAACCTCAGTTGTTACCTATTCCCAGAGCTCAACCTAGAATTTCTGGTCTCTCCTGCATCAAGTGGAATGGGGGATGGTAGGAATGGAGACCTAAAATAAGTGTTACCAGCAATCGACCTCTGACTCTGTGAGTAGATTATAATAACAGGAGGCAACTCTGGAAACCCCTTGCATCTTGTCAGTGCCTGGCTGCAGGTGTTTGCTGTGAAATCTTTTGTTTTATTGTTGATAAAAGTGACGTGAGGATAAGAGGGAAGACCGAAACATTAAAATGTGCATTTCAATATTCTGAGTGTAAACATAAATGCCGAGATCTCTTTTTTTTTTTTTTGAGGTATATGAATATCAGCATAAATAGTCTTTGATGTGTATTTGGTTATATAATATGTTCTATATGAATACTTACCACTTACTGAGATCCATGTAGTCTAAGGTGGGGAAAGGAAGTAAATCCAATGTTATGGAAAAGAATAATACTTATCCGGCATCATAAAGTGATGAACTATGATGGGGCTTGCTCAAGAAGCATACAGGACAAAACCCTCAAGTATATATATATGTACAAGGCATGACAACAAGCACATTGATCTAGAGTATTGCAATTATGAAAACCTGACTTACAAAAACCCAGGATGTATGTAGACTGTAAGAATATGTAATTAACCTCCTGACAGTGATATTTATATTTGGAAGGACTGGTCTGGGCAAAACGCAGAGGTTGGGGCCTTGTGCAAATGCAAGACAGTCCCTTGAGATCAGAAACATATGTTTTCCCTGTGTGAAACAGTATACAAACAATTATCCACTTATCAACGAATACCTCCTGTTAGTCATGTTTCCCAGCACTATATAGAGCTATGCCAAACTACTGCCACAGAGGTGAAGAAGGTGTCAAACTTGTTGAGCCAGCTTTCAGTGCAGTGGTTCCTTAGTAGGACCACAGTGTCAATGAATAGGTTGGAAATCAAACAGAACTTCGCAGAGTGGTGGAATTGCAAATCCAAATTCCCTTCTGAAAACCTTGGTTGTTGCATGTACATTGACCGCTAGACTAAGCTACTAATTTAAATTATGAGATCTCAGGAGACTCATGTGTTGGGGTAGCCTCTGTATCAAAAAAGGTGAGGAAGCCTATTGCTTGGTTGATTGAATCTGACTGAGGTTCAATTTTCTGTACTGAAAACCTCCTTTTTAATTCTTTTGTTCCTCTTCTGTTCAAATTATCTATACCCTTGGGTACTCAGGAAAAAAAAAAAGAGATCTTACTCAGTAATATTCATGATTTTTTTGGCCTCACTTCAGCCCTGAGAGGGTGGGAGCAGCACTACTAGCACTAGCAGTGTATTTATTGCCTGTGTCAGGACTCAACTTGTCTCACTAATACCAGAATATCAAATGCCTTTTGGGATTTTTCTCAGAAAAGCTGGGTAACGATGATCAGTCTTACTCTTGGTGAAATAAATTGCAAATATCAAACACATCAAAAAGAAACATGTGTCTTGTTTAATTTATACAGCAATATACAGTGCACAATAGACTACTCAGAAAGGAAAATATTTTGTTCTGATTTTGAATTACAAGGTCCTTCTTATTAGTTTTAGTACTGTGAAGTAGGCAATCAGGCAAAAGTCCCAATATTTTGGATTTACAAGCATCTTGATTGCTACCAGATATTCAGATTCTACCAGACATCCCATCAAGGCCACCTGGAGGTAAGTCCTACTAATCAGATTTCATGGGTCAATGCAATGCCTCGAGAAGAGGAAGTTCTGAGTGCACCTCTCTCTCTCTTCAAGCAGGAACCAAATCACTGTGGGGCATTGTCTTAGCAGTATTGACATTTCAGACTTCTTAAAAAGAACTGCCTCCATTCACCCTTGGAAGCCTCCAGCGTCAATACAGGACTCAAGGGAACTGTAAGGTCTAACAGACTCTCCCAATATGTTTCCCTGCTCCCCTGCCTTCACATCTTCTAGCAGGATTAACTAACCCAGCTAAATCCAGTATAGGAGGTAAGACCACAAAGGAGAAGTGTCACCTGCACACACCAATATCAGTTATATCCTTCATCTTAACCTTCTTGCAACTTTTTCCTAGTCTCCCTTGTTCATTTTTCCTGTGTCCTTTAGTTCACCTTTTCTTACCTCTTTAATTTTTTGCTTCTAGATGTTAGAGGCCGCCACTTAGTCATATCACAGTTAGATTCCTATCATGCCCATGCAGATCTAACTCAAACAATAAAAAAAATAATTAACAGAATGGAGAAACTCTGAAGAAGAAATGGCCAGAGTAATAGCAGAGTGTGTCTCAGTAACTGGAATAGCATAAAAGTGAAACTTAGGCTCATATTGTGTTTTTTCAAGTATGTGTCTGTCTTAAGTTTTCTATCTAATTAAATGTTGAGATCTCTGTCCAAAATGTTATCTTTTATAAATGCTCACATACAGACACAGATTAGGACTCATAAGGATAGTAATGCAGGTACTCTTCTCAGCAGAATTATTTGAATCATGGTTTGAGCCGTACTGCTACCATAAGCTGCAAATTATTCGGGGTAGAATCTATGTATCCCTGCGTTGGTGAGGACTATTTAGCTAAAAAGGCCCTTGTAAACAAAAGACAAATAGTAAGGATCAGAAATAATAACAATTTTGTAACAGTAGGTCTCTCATTTAGTCATAGAATCATAGAATCAGGAAGGTTGGAAGAGACCTTAAAGATCATCGAGTCCAACCTGTCACCCTGAACCTCATGACTATCTAAACCATGTCACCAAGTGCCATGTCCAATCCCCTCTTGAACACCTCCAGGGATGGTGACCCCACCACCTCCCTGGGCAGCCCATTCCAATGGCCAATGTTCAAAGACCCACCCACTGTGAAAGTGATGTCGAATCATCTACCATTTGCTGAACTTCCTGCCAAAGTTTCTGCCTAGAGGAGAAAAAATCAGTTAAGGGAGACTTTGGGGTTAATTACACAAGCCTTTTTAAAGTTGCTGTGCAATAATATCACAGTATCACAGTATATTAGAGGTTGGAAGGCACCTCAAGAGATCATCAGGTCCAGCCCCCCTGCTAAAGCAGGATCACTTAGGATAGTCTGCACAGGAGTGCATCCAGGTGGGTTTTGAAAGTCTCCAGAGAAGGAGACTCCACGACCTCTCTGGGCAGCCTGTTCCAGTGCTCTGTCACCCTCACTGTAAAGAAGTTTCTCCTCATGCTGAGGTCTGTACCCGTTGTTCCTTGTCTTATTACTGTGCACCATTGAAAAGAGCCTGGCCCCCTCCACTTGACACCCACTCTTCATAGGGGAGATGCTCAAGTCCCCTAATCATCCTTGTGGCTCTCCGCTGGATTCTCTCCAGGAGGTCTCTGTCTTTCTTGAACTGGGGACCCCAAAACTAGACACAATATTCCAGGTGTGGTCTCACCAGGGCAGAATAGAGGGGTAGAAGAACTTCCCTGGACCTGCTTAGCTACAGCAGTAGGTTTTGCTGCAGTCCTGGCTTTCTACCATGTAAGGCTTTTTTTTTTTTTTTGTCCTATCAAAATTTCTTTGTTGTCCAAAGAGTTGTCCTATATGCTTCTTTTCAAGTAGAACTACTTTATAGGCTCTTTTTGCCACAATGCCAACACTTTTACTTTCAAGAAGTGACATCTTACAAATGCCAGAGAAGCTGTTATGAATATTATATACCTCTACAGCTCATATTTTAAATCTTTCTTTTAAAATCTGTAAAACATTACATGTCTTGTCTGTACACACACGGTTCTTGTTCACACACAGTTATATTCAAACATAAATTTGGGCATATGATACATATGGACAAACATATATAAATTAATTTTTCCAATCTCTTAGTTGTCATCAGTTTAGTGACTAAATCTATTTTCATGGTAGCACTGAGACAGGACAACTTAATATTCGAACCACACTGTAGGAGACTGAAACTGACAATGCAGATGTAGTAACACTGTGATATCAGCACTGAGCATAACCATCACAGTGCTACTCTGCTCACTAATATTTTCTTGGACAAATTTTCTTGTGCAGTTTTGTCTTTCCTTTCACTCATTCAAATAAACAGATGTGATGGAGAAATACATTTCCATAAGCCCCATGTTACTCAAAAATCAGACAAGGTTGTAAGAAAAATACTTATTTAATGTATAAGATGGAGTGAGTGCTAATTGAGTATGTTCAGAGTGTCTGTCAGGTACAGAAGCTGATTATTTGTGCATCACTACAATTTACTGCAGCTTTTTGTCTGCGATAAATATGATCTTCTGATCTAAAATGCTCACATATAGCAACAATAGAAGATATTTAAACAATATTATTTTCTTCTGTTCTGAAACTTTCTTACTTATACTGGGCAGTTCATATGCAGCAGCCCAGAAAAGCCTTCTATACTCAGACTCCAGCAAATCTGGGGATTTTTTTGCAGAACTAAAGTGCCCCATTCTTCTGTAAAATTTGAAAGTGAATTAAAAAACACACAAAAAATCCCAACCCAAACAACAAAACCAAAACACATATTTTGTTTCATCGTGCTTGTTTTTTGGTATGACTACTAAGAAGCAGCAGAAAAGCAATGCTCAGATATTCCTCATGGACTAATACACCTTTGATACCTAATGTATGCATGCCCAAATAGTTGCTGAGTTACCAGGGCAAGGTCAAACAGAAAGGGAGATATTTTAAGAGATTTATGAAATCAGCAAATAAATACTGTCTTCTACAAATGAAAAACCAAAGCCACTAGGCTAGAATGCCTTGGTTTCCTGAAAGAAGAAAGAACAACGCTGATTCACTTGTTAGAACTTGTTAGAAGTTCTTTTTTTGTTTGTTTTTCTGCTTTCTACTATTGATGACCTATACATGAAGACAGCTACTTCTTTTCAAATGCAAGATGTAATGACATGGAATATGCTGTTCTTTGCGTGACCCTTTTCCCTGCAATTGCAGAGCATTTTTAAATGGCAAGAAAACCAGTTTGCTCTGAGAGCTTACTAAGGAAAAATGTTGTACTATAATTAACTTGTAAAACTCAGTTATTTTGAAATTTTAAAGAAATCTCAAGTATATTTTAATTACATGAATGAGCCACTGATTAAGGTCTATGAAAGAAGAGCTACAACTGGATGTGACTGCAGCTACAAAAAAGCTATTGCCAGTCAATGACAGAACATATCTTGTTCTTTGCTAATACCTGAGATCAAATAGAAAGAGAAATCATTCTGTTTTCCTGTCTCTGAATTAACTGAAAATATACCTAAATATCTATCTAACTATGCAGCAAATTAGTCTAGTCTTTTTAAGACTGGAATAACTCCTCTGAAGTCAATGGAGTCAAACTGTTGTAAATGAAGGTAGGATAAACTCATGTACCAAGATTTAAAAACTGATGTTTATTGCAAAGATATACCCTAGGCAGATGAACACTTAAAGACATTTATTGTATAACAAGAAATAATGTTTCAGAATGCTCTTAGTTCTCTACTGGCACTCTGTGTTCATCAGTGCACAACAATAAAGCTAGGTACCTTGTCAGGATCATTTAAGTAAATGTAGCAATTTCTTCCTTGCTTTTAATAATGGAACCATTAAGAGATTGCTATTTTCAAAAAGTACAAACAGACCACAAGACACACTGATCAAGGTAAGAGCCATATGTACAAAGCAAATGGAGTCTTCCTCACCTTTGGCATGAGAAAACAAAAAGAAAAGGATTTCAGCAGCATTGTCTTTAATCCAATTTACTTTGGATTTAATCTCCAAAACAAGGCTGGCCTGCTAATTCCCAATTATAATGGCACATATAATCAGAGTCCTCATTAACAAAGACTGACTATATTGTCTATTAGGAATGGAAATCTGAAATGCAAATTCAGCAAATCAAAACGTTAAATGAGCTCTACCCAAGATGCTTAGAGCTCCTGCCAGGGCAGCGCATGCTGGCCGACACCTGCCCTGAATTCTCCCTCCAGCTGAATGTTTCATTCTGTTCCAGTCTTTGCCTCCTAATTGACCTGCTTATGATCTCTGCTACAATTAACATATGCTTATTAGTAATGGCTGGTTAAAGATTTCAAACTGCCGCAGTTTACAAAGTCTAATAGAGATGGCACACCACAGGAAAGATGAGACCACTGTTTCCCTCATCAGCAATATCTTAGTGGTTTGGTTTCGTGTGATTCAAATGAGATAATTTTTCACATCATCTGATGTCTGCAAATCCATTCTAATTGAAACTGGAAATCTGCACACAAAGTGGCTCAAGGCTCCCGGTGCACTAAATGAAAGTCAGTTAGTGAATATGATTTTTCTCCCCTTTAACCACATGCTTAGCAGCCATGGGCAAAGGTTTTTTTCTTAAGCAGAATGGGGCAAGGAAGGAATGAAGGAAAAGGGGAAAATAGCTAGCTTGAATTGTAATAAAAAGTAAGACAGCTTACACACAATATTTTTGTTCAAATTCCTTAGTCCCTTTCTTAGCCATTACTGAAGGTTTATAGATAAATCTATAAACAGAATGATTTTTTTTATGTTGCAGAAGCAAAACAATAATTCTGACATTAACAGAGTATTGATTACTATTACTTTTGCTCATGCTCCTCATTGAGGAAAACATTCTTCAAACAAACAAACCCCCCAAACCAACAAAACCCAACAAAACAAACAAACAACAGCAACAAAACAACACCAGAAAATAAATTTTAAAAAACACTGGCACTTAAATATACAAAAGTGTGGTCTTATATGATGACCGCTGTAATACCCTTATTAATTTTAGGGTAATGTCACATTACCTACAATTCCTTATATGCAAAAGATTCTAATATTACTGCTGATTTGGCAGGTCAGTCTACTTTCATTAAATTTTCCTCTCTCTTCAGTGTTTTTCCATATTACTCTCTGCAGCCTGCAGGAGCCAATGGGAAACAAATAGATTTCTTTCACCTGGTTTTATTCTAGATTCATTAGCGATGCACAATGCAACAACTATGTCTAATTCTTCTCTCCTTACTGTATTATTTTTTATCTAAAGTTTCTTGCTGATTGTATTTATTCCTTTTAATTTTGTTCCTTGATTTCACTTGATCATAATGAGTTTTTAAGGAGAGGATTGGACGTTTCATAGTCCTTTCACACTCTTTGATTATATAAGCCACTTATTCCGCTTTGAAGTCTCATGCTGCCAAAATCCCAGGAGGCTGGAGAAGGGATAAGAGAATATTTACGTCCTGTGTTTTGCTCCTATATACCAAACCATTTCCACTTCTTATAGGGAATTAAGTTGGGTTTTTTTTTTCCTTTTTTTTTTTTTTTTCTTTTTGGGGGTGGGGGTGTGGAGACTTCAATTCTAGTTCCAAAGAAATTCAATGGCAATTTTGTATTCATTTCATGACTGATGTTGCTTAAAACTAGTGTCTTATACTTCATAAAAAAATCCTGTTCCAAACAACCTGTTCTTGAACTCAGAATTCAGAATTGTGTTGTTGGTACAACACACACATGCTTTGCAAAGGCATAACAAGACATTCACTGCTCCTGAAAGGTTGCAGATTAAGTCATGCAAATACAATAGGAAGAAAGAATTAGTTTCAAGCAAAGGAGTGGAGAATAGCAGAGAGCAAATTCACGGTCAACTGTAGAGTTGAGCTGTGGACTTCATGAAAGGATCTAAAGGAGCTGAAGGACATAGTTCAGTATGTAGGAAAAAAAAATCTTAGTGCAAGCTATAGGAAGAGGTATACGCCAGAAGGCAAGAGGAAGAAACAAAGATTTCTCCCTATGGTTAGTAATAACAATTCTTACACTTCAAAATCTATGGGGGGTTTTTGAGAGTGATGTCCTCGTAGACTTTTCATCTTCATATTGAGGATGATGACAAACACATAGCTCCAGATGATTTAATGTCATTGAAGTGAAGGGAATTGTAGTAACAAAACCTTGATTGATTCATTGAAAAGAGCATGGTCCTGTGTCTCTCAGCTTCTTGGCCAATATAATTGGTTTTGCAGGCTTTTAATGAGGTAAGGTTAAAGTTTCTAAGATTAAATACAGAGTTGGTAAATTCAGTTGCATTGCTCCAAAAAAGTTTGCTGTCCTTGCTGCATCTGGGTGTTAACTTTATAGTATGTGGATTTGATCCTGTTTATATCAGAACTACTTTTTCACTTCTCTTTCCATTTTCCCTGCAGCTAGGAGCATAATTAAAGCAAAAGTGGAATTTAATTTATTGAAAATTAGCTAAGTAAAAGTCAAGGCTCTCATTTCAAGTGTTCTCCAAGGCTCACTCTCTAATCAGCAGTGGGAGAGGCATAACTAGAGTGTGATTTGTTCTGTCCCAGGATGGATATTGAAGGTAGGTAGATAGGCTGGTGTTTTTCATCCCTACTGACTGTAAAGGAAGGCTCAATGCTAAATTTAAACTACATGGTTTCAAGGAGCTCCTGAAAGAGCAGGTTAGAGTATTCCCTGGGAACTTCCCAGTGTGTGAAAAAGGATATAAGAGAAGGAGTCAGAATCTAGGGGTCTGAGCACAGTAGTGGGTAAAGGAGTTTCTCACTGCTGTTTCTCCTGCCATTCAGCCTGGTATCACATTTCCAAAGAGATTTGTTTAAACAACTTTCCACATTTTCAAATATCTGAAGTGGGTGCTGTACTATCTTATAGCAAGGTTATGACATATAGCTAAAATTATCAATGTCCTTTGATCCATTTTAACAGACTCTCTGACTGCTCAGCCGCACATTGCTGCTGGCCGCTCCATTCGTTTTTCAGAGCAAGTCCCTGGAAGTGGCAATCTTACAAACTCATAGGTCAGGATTCAGGATTCAGTTCTTGCCTGTGCTAATTGGAAATCAAGGAAAAACTGTGGGGATGAAGTGAATGCTCAGTCTTCTCAGTACTTGGGATTAAAGAGCAATAAGGTCTTCCAATTACTGAGAAATTCGCAGTAGTAGCAGAATTCCTGTTCGTTCTGTTTGAGACTGAGATGTGTCCTAGGCGTACCTTGACTCCTTGACAACTCAGACACTTGTACAGGCAAAACATGTAAAGGGCCACATTTCCTGTTGTTGACATTATGGGGCAGGAGCATGCTGTGACATACCACATCTCTTCAGTTACCCTGAGAAGAAACAGGCTTTTTGGCTCTGTGTACTGGAGCATCTCCTGGTCAAGCAGCATGAGCACATAGCACCCCATGGACCATGAGGTCATGCAGACACTGCCATGACTGCTGCCTGGTGATGAAGTTTGATGATGGTGTCACAATTTTTTCTTCTGGGTTCTTGTCAACCTGAAGAGATTCTTTCTGTCTACTCTTCAGGATTCCGAGACCTTTTGCCTTGTGGGAGAAATAATCATTTTGTGGAAAAGGATCGGTCCACCCAGAGAAGCTGCGGATGAACCCTCCCTGGAAGTGTCCATGGCCAGGCTGAATGGAGCTTTGAGCAGCCAGATCTAGTGGATTACCTATGACAGGCAGGTCAGAACTAGACAATCTTTAAAGACCTTTCCAACCCAAACTATTCTGTGATTCTATGAATACCTAACCTGTGCTCCTAGAAAGGAACATTATAGAAATGGAAGTATTTGAAGGAGCTCTTCTCAACGCAGTCAGTTGATATGGGTCATGATATGATTGATCCTGAGGAAGGTGCCTACATCTGATAGAATAATTTCCTCCTACAAATTGCCTGTTCCTCTCATTATTGTTGAGGGGAGCTTATGACAACCAACGCAGTGGCAGATGCCAAGCCTGTAGGTAGGTCAGACCAATCCCCAGTTCTATTCTACCAAAAAATTATCTGTTATTTATTACTTCTGCATTTAATTTGTGCAGACAATACTCTGCCTTCCTGGACTATCTTCAATCTAAATCAGACACTGCTCCCTCAGATTCAAAAGTCACAGTAATTATGATGCCGCCATTAAAAATATAGAGTAGGTGACCCACACAGGACTCAAAGTGAATATAGATGTAATCATTAATTGCTAGATAGATTTTTCCAGTAGTTACATCTTTATTGTGTGAAAGAAGTAAAATTGTAAGAAAAAATATAAGAAAAAATGATAAAGACAAAATAAAAATATAACATCAGCCCGCTATCTATTACAAACTAGTTGGGACTACATTACTTTCTAAAATAAAATAATCTATGCTTAATTATGAATGAACAAAAATATTACTGAAACCCCAGGAAAGCTGTGCACACCATAAATCAATATAGACTGTTATTTGCATTTAATTTTCATCCAAGCTTATGCTTTGAAGGACAATTTCCCAGGTTTATTTTAAGTGTAATAAAATTAGATGCAGATTGTCACCTGAATATGAAATAAACCACGAGGTTTCATTTTTTGAGTGAAGAAAATCTTTGAAATGTGGCAACAGTATCTTACAAATGTAGGCATATTTGTACTGACAGTGGAAAATAGTCACACAATTAAACTCTGGCCCTGTTAAATATATTCTGCAATTTAATACACATTTAGGCACTTGTCTGAAAACAGAGTTCAGGTCCACCCTTCTTCTTTTTTTTTTTTTTTTTTTTTTAATAAGTAAACCAAAACACTTTAAATATAAGTGAATTGATTTTATTTTAGGAATCTGCCTAATAAAAATTTAAAGAATAATTACCCATATTTGAATAAATTTTTCACTCCAACATGTATGTGGTATTTCATGGTAATGCCAGAATTTCTTTCAGCAAAGAACTCTGAAGTTATTTTTTTGTTATCCTCTGCATAGTGATAAATGCTTTTCTGCAAAATGATTCAAATAGAACTGTGTAAATCTGGCTTATCGTTCAAACTTTGCCATGGACCTTCCCAACCACGTGAGACAATTTGATAGGCTCTAATCTGAAGAGCTGTTGAGGAACAAAAACTTGGCATGAAGCTGATGTGAATGGCAAATAGCTAATACCTTAATCTCCTTGAACTCCAACTGAACACATTAAAATAAAAAAAAGAAAAAGAAAAAGATAATACTTCCCAGTTTTACAAGTTTATGGAAAATGTTTCTTCTTCTTTATGAAGTACTTGGAATCTGTGGGCCCAATGAACACCTAAATATATTCTTGTTCTGCAGTTGCAAATGAAGTTAGCTTTTGTGCATGGATTCATCTGTCTATGTAGGTGGAATAGTGGTGGCAGCTATCAGGGACAGCTGAAACTGTATGGGCACTCTAAGATTCTCTATTACTTGTAGCACAAATAGTGCTTGCCTGTCCCTCCCTTTCTGACTGTATAGGAGACAATATGCCAAATTAAATACTATATTCCATGGAAATTCTTGTAATATATTTGTAGTAAAAGTACTCCAAACTGTAAAAAATGGTTGAAATTCACTTAAATACTTGAAATAACATAAGTGTTTAATGCCAAGTAGAACTTCACTTACAATGGAGTCATATTCTTACAAGTAAATCCGAATGGGCCTTTTCTTTAAATGCAGTCCTAGTTTGGTAGAAAGGTATTTATGTTGTTATAGGCCTTACTGCGACAGAGAACAACCCTTCTGAACATTAATAGATATAATTCCTTTCCAGTGCACAGAACTTCCATCAAAAAGACTTAGCACAGCTTAACTTAATGATATATCAGGTCAGTGCTTTGTTGCATATGTATGTGAGGTCTACACAGTGAAAATAATTATGTTGGATATACTGAATTTTTTTATGTTCATTGATATATACATATATATTTACATATACTTAAAATGTCTAAAATTGTAGGAAGAAAGAGAAAGCTTTCATCTTTCATCTTTTTTCCTTTTTTCATTTTCATTTATGCAGATGTGTTACTGAATGGGGAAGAAAATAGGAGGAAGTGGATGAAAGTGCCATTTTCAGTTTTTCCCGTCATGTAACCTAAAACTATTTAGATGATGCTTTTTTATTTTTTTTTTTTTTGTTAAGGAAAAAGAAAGGACTTACTCCTGGGATTTGACTTTGTATGCCAAGCTCATGCCTTGAAATAGAATTTTAAAAATAGAAACTCTTGTATATATTGTAGAATATATGTTGCTGCTTTAATAGGAACACTTGGAATGCAAATGAATCCTGGAACTAGTGTGTGAAAATACGCCCAAAATGAAAGCGAAAAGAAGAAAGCAATATACGAGATGATTTATTTACTACCCTTCAGTTCCTAATTATAATCATTTTCGCACTGTGACGTGTTCTCCAGCCTTTTTGTTTCACAGTATCATCACTGAAGTGATGAAAGGGCTATTAAATAAATATGCAATATAATCTCTTTTTTCAAGATTAGGAATGTTAGTCTTGGAGTCTTGGTAAATTCCATTCTGCCCTACCAACACTTCTTAGGCAGCTTCAAAGAACAAAGTGTCTTTATTAGCACAATTGAAAATTGTTGTTTCCTGATTGCTCAGAGGACTTGCTGCTACTAAATCTTCCAGCACATTAGAGTCTGATCTCAGCACTTTCAGGACTGTAACATCTCCATTTCAGCAGAGTCTCTGCTTGATAGGGATAGTCAAGGACTAGAGCTCTCTTGTGCTAAGGCACCTTAAACGTGGTTACAGCCTGTGCTTGATGTTCAGAGTGGAATACATCTTGCCATAGCATAAGCATAAATAATGGATTTCATGAAGTAACCTGTTTCCTTTTGTAGACTGTAGAAGAACCCTGAAGTGGTGAGCTTACATGAGTGGTCTGACATGTAAAGATGCCTAGTTGAGGGCTCACGAATGCAATCAAGGTACACATCCTTCAGCAACTCTGCAAACACAGAACCAGAAACCTGTGCTCCAAACTCTGAGTCCCACTTCTTTTACGGATGCTAGAGAATCTTTCTTGTTAACCACAACACTGCAATCATTTTGGCTTTTTCTTGTCCAGCTCCTGAAGTAGTGCACAAACTTCTTTACTATGGGACTAAAGTACTTGAAATACAAAGGCTATGATTTCTCTAACTGGATTCACTCCCTGGTCTCAGTGCAAAAGGTGAGACTACTGACCCATCTGCTTGCTTAATGCTTTCAGCATTACAGCCATTACTAAAACCGAAACAAAGCAAGCATCTATTTTCCCAGGCAGTAGTATGAGCTGGTGTCCCTCTTTTCTGCATGGTTTTGCAAAATGGATGACTGTTTTCTAACAGTCTTAGGTGTTTCTTATGAACACATAAGAAGGGAACGTGAAATTTTCAGGAAAGGTTAAATGATTGCCAACACCCCAAAATGCATATTACTTTATCATTACAATGATATTACTGCTAATTTAAGCAGCACTAATACTAAGGAGTTCTGTGACGTGAATAAGGATAATAGTGTCATTTGGAAAGTCTACACTTTTTGTTGGACTTCATAGACTATATCTCCAAACTATGAACAAATTTGATAGCAACATAGACAATATCTCATCATCTGAAGCCTGCCACATTTTTGTGTGTGTGTGTGTGTTTGTATTTTGGGACTTCTCTGTACTCTTTTAACATTATCCACTCCCACAGATAAATAATGACCAGATTGCCAGACTATAAAATACTCTCAGAGCTTCTGATGTCTTTTTTTTTTTTTTCTAAATGTGAGTGCTGTATATGAAAGAAGAAGAGGAAAAGTCATTAAAGTGTGGTTTATTATGAAAACAGTTTTCATAGTGATTTGAGTACACCATACCTTCAGCCAAATCTCCAGTATTAAAATTCTACCATATGTTATAGAATCACCGTTGTGTTGCTACGTCAGTGTGGCTTATTTAGTTAGCAGGGAAATCACCAGCAGCTAGGTCAGCTATATAGATATATTCTCCTGGCATATGAGCATTATAATGCCTTATACATTGCTGTAGAAGTGCTAAACAGAACTCTAAGGAAAATTAGTTTTCATTATATGAATGTTTTTAAATGTAAAAATGTTTCCGCTTTCATTACCAAGACAATTCTGATTATCTGAAATTGTATTAGCAGAAATGCTACTGAAACTCTTTACTGTAGTCATTGCCATAGTCAGGTGGTGCACCACTTAGGTGGTCACTTGCAACCAAAGGAAAAAGACTGGCACTTGTAGAACATCTACCTTAAGTGGGTGGGAAAAGTCAAATCTGGAAGTAGCTGTCTTATTCTCTTGGTTATAAAAAGACACTGACTGAGATCAGGCACCTAGCTTCATCTGACAAAATTTAGGTAGGATGAATATCACACACAGGTAGCAAACTTAAAGGTCTTCTGATGACATCTGATCAACACAGTATGCATATTATATAAAATACTACAGAAATTCACAGTATTCCTGTCTGAGGAATTGCAAAATAAGTATTGATTGAGATTCACCAATAGGATGACAACAAGGAAAGTAGCCAAGTAAGGTGACTGTTAGTTCATCAGGAATAATGCATCACGTCTTTTGACAGGAGGAGAATTTAGAATCTCACATTTGTGAAAACATCCAAGTTGTGTGTGGTGTTTTTGTTTTCTGTTGATCCGTGATTTTAAGAGTTCAATCCAAGTAGGTTAGTCCATTCTTAAACATGCTTAATTTAAAACCAAACCAAACCTTCAATATCTTTTACAGGGATGGTAGGATAGCTGAACATGTTTCCCAAGGAAGTTGTGGATGCTCCATCACTGGAAGAATTGAACATGAGATTGGACTTGACTTGAGCATTCTGATCTAGTGAAAAAGCTGTCTCTGTCCATAGGAGGTAGGGTGAACTTGATGATCTTTAAATGTTTCTTTCAACACAAACCATCCTATGATTCTATGGTCTTTGAAAAATCATCAATAGAATTTGACTGCTCTATTTTAATAACAGTGAATACTAATCATTTATTATATATTATGATTTTTTTGGCTCATTATGAACCCTTAATTTTCAAAGCAGTCATCTTAGTCCCCTGTTGTGTCTTGGGTAAGCATCTATATCATCAGTGTAAACCTTATTTTAAGTGAAAATTAATATTTGCTGGTTTCAAAGCTTTTATGCATGTGGTTTTATTTCTTTTTTTCCCCTAATTTCTTTCTGTGAGTGTCAAAGGGACAGTTATTGCCCTGGGGAAGATGCCTTTCTTGTCACCTTCTCTTTCTTACCTATGCAGTGCTCACAATGCCTTTTTAGTATTTGTTAACAGAATTCAGTGTTCCTAGTGGGACATGTTGTGTACTTTAAATATGTTTCTCTCCTGATGTTTTAAAGGACATCCAGGTGACCTCATAAATGTCTTATGAGACCAAACAAACTCCACGTTTGGACAAAAACTGTCAGCCAGTTCTACCTGCTTGTCCTCAGGCTGCTCTGGCATGATGCCATAAAACATCAGTATTGATATTTTGTGGCATTCACATTGTTAAGTATCTAGGCTAGGCAACAGGAGCAGAAGTATTAATACAATCTGGCCATGCCACTGATAATTATCTCAACATAAACTAAATTTACAGCACATGACATCTTTGATACGAATTGACAGCAGATATCAAAACCTTTTCTTGACATTATCTTGTAAACCTGGGAGGCATGCAGCTCACATTTTGTATGAGGTGTTTTTATAGAGAACCAGCAAAACTTCTGCATGTTTTTTTTTTCCATAGCCTTCATCAAGACTTGTTTAGTGCCAATAGTGTCTTTTACTACAGAAAAAAAAAAAAAGTCTTGTAATGTTTTATAATTTTAACTGAATAAACTCATAAATACATTCAAAGTGTCAGGGAACACAGCTGCACTAAGCAGTATAAGAAAACATGATAATTCATCTAAAAACTGTGCCTCTAGTTTTCCAGATTGAAAGCAATTTCTTTCTAATATGGAAAACAGAACCTATCTGAAGGAAGAATTTCATGCTATACTTTTACATTAAAACTTATCAAGTGTCTAGGGAAATGTATTCTTGAAATCCCGTCATGATCCATGTGTCATTGAAGACAAAGATCCGATGTGCTATGGAAATTTCTTGATGCATATTATGAGCTGTTGTTTGCCATAGTGTCTGGATAATCCTGCTTCATTTATTGGAGGGCCATTTCAGCTGTACTGTCAACAGCCTGGGATGATCGGGTCACCTTTCCCTAGAAAATTATGTAAAAGCTGTCAAATGGGCAGGATTATAGGCACATTAAAGACGCTTTAAGATTTCATGCCTATAAATATTAGCAAAGAAGATTTAAAGGCAAATTTGTCATCAGTACATGCCCACATTTCTACAATCCTGTTTTACAGCACTGCAGCATTATCATCTACATTTCATCATGTAACTGTGAAGTGTTTTGCTGGCGAGCAGCTGCTGGCAGCTTTATCTGTTTGACTCATGTACCAGGAATTAAGCATTATTTAAAAACAAAACAAAACCTAAAAAGGGGGTAGCTGCCTTCTATTTATCATCTTCTGGAAATGAGTTCTCAACACTTATTTTCCAGAAAAATCATTCAAGAATATCAACAAAAACATCTTTTTATTTGTAGGATCAGCTTGTTAAAAGCCACTGTCTACCTAATAAAAGTTTCTTGATTATGGTACCAATATCTTTGCATGGGAGTAATAATGCAGCAAATCATGTTGTATTTGCTTGTAAGTTGGGAATACTTTATTGTAGTCTTTTGGAATGACTGCTCTTATTTATTGTACATTATGAATGCCACAGATATCTCCAATACAAATAGGTATTGGCAGCCCCTAAGCATTTCTTCAGAGCTCTCTGGTATTTTTGATAGAGAAGTGTAGCATTTTAGTCATTTCCTTCTGGCAGATTTCTAGTCAATCTCTGAGTTAAACAGATCTAAAGATCTCAGAGGAGGAAGCAAACCACCTTCCCTCACAATCTTTCAGGAACAAAAAAACCCCAAAATAACCTCAAACCCCTATGAAGGAATAATCTGTGAGCAAAGCTCTGTCAGTTGTAAATGTCTGCTCTGGATCTTCATCAAAATTTGACAGATATCAGCAGAAAGTTTCCCATTTCAATGAGCTTTGAAACTGTCTGTCATGAAGCCAGTGTGTGTCTTTGCTCTATCACAACTGTCCGGGTCAGAAGGCTGCACTAAGTGGAAACCTGCAGGTACTCTCTAACTGGTACATCAGTCAGCAGAGCATTCTCCAATGAATTTGCTGCTGCAATGAGAGTTATGGAGGGGAAATGCTTGAAAAATCCTGAATGCAATTAGGCACAACATGGTTGTTCTCTCCAAGCTTCATTAGGCTTTGCTCTTAGTTTTCACATTCCCCATTGGCTTAGATAAATGACCAATCTCCAGTTAGCTTCAGTGGGAGTGTAAATGTGGAGGGAGAGAGTTTGTCTGACAAAAATGGGAAGAAAGGGATTTATTGCCTGTGTTGAGGTCTTGCTGAAGAATAGAAGGAAGGAGGAGAAGAAGATAAACAAATGGTGTGCTCAGTGAATCTAAAAGAAAGCAAATATAGGAACTACTTACAAGAAGGCAGGAGAGGAACTTGCTAACTTGCATTAGGCTTCAGTCTTCCCCTACCAGATAAGCTGAGGAGATGGTTGAAACCCCTTGTGGCTTTGTAGTGAGGGAATTGGTGGCCTTGGCCCAATAGTAGCAGGACTCAAAGAAGAAATTAAGTGGAAACTTTCCTTGGAGGTGGGCAAGTTGGAAAAGAAACAGAAAGGCAGATACTTCAGCTGAACGTTTTTCTTTGTTCACTGTGCTCAGACAGAAGGTATGTGTGCAAGAAACTGGCTGCAGGAACATTAGCAGGCCTGGAGCAGATGAAGAAAAAGAATTTCCAGACAAAAGGCTTAAATGCAGAAATTAACAGGGCTTTTTGTTCCCTTTACTTGTGTAGGCTGGAAAAGGTAGAAATGTACCAGCCTTTATAGTCTCCATTCTGGGAATGACCAGCTTCCAGGGATTAGCCTCATGGCAGCTGAGAGGGTGATGAAATAAGAAACTGGAGTGAAAGATGTAAAAGTCAGCTTGGATAGTAAAATGTTGCCACTTCACTATCTAGGACTCATCTTGGAAAAAAAAAAAAAAAAAGAGGATATATAGTTAGGGGACAGAGACCACTGAGAGACCTTTTTCTTACATGGAATGGTTATATGGCAAGATGCACATCCCCATAGGTGATAGCTTGTATTTGTGTGAGCTGGGGATCAAGCAAAAGATGTATTTTGTAAACAATACTACTGGAAAAATACAAAGAAACTTATCAAAATCTCAATAAAGAGATACCCACTACTGGAGAAACCAAGCCATGGTTGTGCAGAGCAATGGTGAAGATCCAGAGAACAGAGCAGAAGATAGTGCAATTCTTGGTAAAGTTTAAGGGTTTGTTGACAGCAGAGTCTTGAGTCAGCTGCCTGTAGAGTTATCTAGTACATTTAAGACACCCTCTGGTACTGAGTAAAATCCTCTTAAGAGTTTGCATATGTGGTACAAGAGATCCTTCACTTTTCTGGAGCAGAACCTCTCAAATGGTTATAGACATCTGTGGTTAGACATACAAATTGGGCCCTGGGAAAAGAAAACGATCCAGCTAATCTCTCTGTCAAATCTGTGCACTAAAACTGAAAGAAGTGGTACATCAGTGGGGCTGTGGCTAAAGCTTCAGGCAGCACCTGGTAAACTGAAACACTTGTGTCCATACAGTAAGAGGTTCCAGACCCATGCTCTGGAGTTTAAAGGGGCACTGTAAGTCCTTTCCCTATGAGATACTGGATAAATGTGACCTGGGGCTTAGTCTTTTGTTAATGTCAGTTTTCTGGTAGATACTTTACCCTGTTTTCATTTCTGGAAAAGGTTGATTTAAGAACATATATAACCCAACATGTACAAGTCACTTCCTGGCTGGGAGAGCTGGCAGTGTAAGAAATAGGGAGCTCTTGCTCTTACTTCACTCCTATTCTTCAAATACCTTGTGCGTGTTAGAGACAGAGCAGGTATCTTTGCTCATTCTTAATAAACTGGCAAGATTTCAGGCATTGACTAAGACAGCTGGGGATACAGCAGACTCCTCATTCCTTGCTAGTACTTATTTATTATTAAAGACAAATTAAGTGATGGGAGGTGGGTCTTGAATGTTGGATAATCCATTAACCAGTTCAATAGGATTCCCCTGAAAGGAGGTTTATATGCCAGAAGCTATTTCCCATGCACTTTGTATAAGAAGGACTGGGGAAAGAGTGAAAGGAGTTGAAAGGTAGTGCTGTAAGTAAGGATTTTTGTACGAGTGGCAAAGGATCTGTGCTGTCAGAACAAGAGGTCTGAACAAGTCAGCTAGACCTGAAGATCCAGGAGCTTTGAAGAGGCAAGATGTGTTCAGGAATGGGAATTACTCCTAAACACTCCTAAAAACAAACAGCAGTCTATGAGATACATAAGCCATCCAGGGGTGAGTGCTCCACCTCCTTCTGTTTATTTCTGGCCAAAGTAAGAATGATTAACTATCTGGGAACCTGGACACAGCAGCCCAGCTAATTGCTGGTGCTTCCTGGTGGTAAGTGACCAGTGCCTGTGTCTGTACCCCAGGACATCTGCTTTCTTGATAAACCATAGTTAGAACTAAATCAAAGAGCAGCTGTGTGCTAAAGAGGCAAAAGAAAAGAAGCTCTTGAAGCAAGTAGGCAGCATCCTCTTTGCAGCCTCTTAAAACCTTCCTCATAGGAGAGGGCACTGGGGTCCCAGCTATGAGTGACAGCTCTCCCCAAATATGTGGAAACAAGTGAAGAAGAAATGATGACCTGCACTGAGTATGTTATTGCTGAATGATTCCCAGGTGAGTTCAGTTAATAAAGTCACAGACAAATTAAACCACATCTCTCAAATCTTGCCATTATTTCTGCATGTGTGGAACAATGAAGACCAAGGGTTTTTTTAAGATGCAAATAGAGGAAATGGAATTTAGTATATAGGAAATATAGAGGGCTGACTCTAAAAAGTATTTTCACAACAAAGCTAACTTAAAATATGTATGGGTCTATTTTATTTTACAAGAATTTTTTTTTTATTATAGACATGGAAGGTAATATAGTCCACAGATCAGTTTCTGTTTTAATTCTATTTATTGTAGCATTTCATATTTTATCAATGTATTTTTTTCTAGATGAAATATTTCTGCCAGCATTGACTATTCCCACCACCCCACCCCAAAGTGAGACAGTGATGTTTGGTATGCACTTTATAATAAATGTCCTACCAGCAGGCAACACAATGTCCACAAACTTGTTTGTCATATCTGTCTAAAACCAGGTCAGACAGGTGATGAGTCAAGGTAATGCAAGGAACTTACAAACTCATAGGATAGCCCTGACAAATTCTGCAACCTTGCACCAGAGCTGCTGAATGCTTTGAGTCCTATCATACATACTGAGGCTGCTTTTCAAAATAAGATTTTATACACATATCATCAGTGTCACTATTTACTTTGTGCATACTTTCTGTAGTCATACATATTCCATGAATAACATTAAATATAAACATTTGGTGTCTTACACTAATGGAAGTTGTTTTTGCTTGATTACATATCTCAATCCATTCTTCATCAGAGAATTCTTGATCCAGATCGCTTTTGTACTTGATCTTAGCTTTTATCTCCCCTGAATTCCTTCAGCCTAAAAGGATACAAAGTGTAGATTCCTTTCACAGTCTTTATCCATAATTAAAAGCCAGTATTTGAAGAGAATGAACTCAGGGGTACAAAAATTTCACAGTTTATCTCCCACAGGTAATGTCTTATTTGTAAACATCTATAAACGTGTTGTTTTGGTGTATGACTTATATTTTGCTAATCACTCAAAGGACCTAAATATTTTTTCAGTACAAATATCCTTGAGAGTCATCATGTCAGAATCATTCCACAATTAATAGAGGTTGCCTCCAAGGGCCTCAGGGAGATGAAGCCTATTAATAAGTGGACAAATAAGAGATACTCTCTGGCCTGCTTTAAAATGCTTGAGGACATTATGCCATGTGCTGTCAGGGTAGTCTTTGGTAAATTCTCACAAATCTTTTCTGTTGACATGTGCTTCCATGTCACAATTCTTGTCAATGAAAGATGTGGGGTCCTGTACTCTTTTTCTTGTAGCCACTAAAAATAGGAGGCAGATCAATTGTCTTATGTGAAGGTGGGATTGTGCATGAGGCTTGTCAGCCTGAGGTGCAGTGCATAATTATTAGAAAGAAACTGCTAAATTCTGTTCTTCTTTATTAAGAGGCAATAATTTTGAGGCAAGATAAGGGAGCATATTGTTCTGCTTAATTTTTTTTAAATGACTAAGAAGAATTACTGGATACTGCTAGAGTTCTGCTCACTGCTCATTTTACCCACATTAATGCAGAGTTAAAATTCAACCTTTCCGTTATCATCATTCAAGCTAGTGTGGAAACATTTAGTCTGGATAAATATAATTTCTTTATTTGGGTTTGTGTTGTTTTGGTTGGTTAGTGTTGGTTTTGTTTGTTTGTTTGTTTTCGGTTTTGTTTGGTTTTGTTTTTATCAGATGGGATATTTTTAAGAAGTTAAATCTATTATTACTAATCCAAAATGTCCCTGCTCCTTCTTCTCGTGGGATAGTATCTGGAAATATAAGACAGTTGTTTCTCAAGAAAAGTGCTTTTAAAACAGTTTGAAAGAAGTTTGTATTATTCATTCGTGACAGAAAAAATCCGGTGCATCTCTGTGGTTTTGTAACTGTGGCTAGAAATATGAGTTATTAATGTATATTTATGTAAGACTGGAGCAGATGCTGTGGTTACTTTGTGTGACTTTATTGAGCAGTCATACAGAAGTTTCGTATGGGAGATCAAAATCAGCTGTAAAACAGGACCATGACTGTAACCTTAATTATCGAAAGGCTATCCCCTCCAGAGGATCATAATCCAGTTTGAGAAGCAGAAAGACAGTTGCTTCCCTATGGGAGTCCGGGAGCGATCCTCTCTCAAAAGCTTGGTGACATAGTCTTATAAGCCTGATATGATTTCACTTTCAAATGTATTTAAAAATTCTACAGCAAATCCATTGGGGGCGTAGGCTTTCCTGCTTTCCAACACAAATACTGTTTCCTTAATTTCATTCTCTGTCCTGGGAATCTGCAACAGTTCTTTCTGCTCTTGTGTCAGTTGTAGCTGCTGCTGTTCCACAGATGATGAAAGAATTGGATTTTAATGTTTGTTCAGAGGTACGTAAGTTGGCATAATAATTGTGAATAAGTCTGATTCTCCAGGGTGAGGAGAAGTTTGGCCTTAGTATTTCACAAAATACTGGGTTAGTTTGGACTATTTCTTCTTTGTTTATCAAAACAACTAGCATATTTAAGGAATGGTTGTTAAAAACATACATTTCTTTCTCAAGTTTTTATAGAAGGATAGAAGTAAATTTTGCGATCTTTCACAAGAACTTCTATAGCCTTATCTTTTAAATTTGTTGGAAAGGGAACTGTCTTAAGCAAGAAGTTTTAGAATTTGTTCTTGTTCCAGCACTTCTTTTTTAGATATTTTATTCTAAAAATAAAACTATTTATTTGTAGTAATATTTACTATATTACTATAGTAATATTACTATACAGTAATATAGTAATAGTAATGTAAAACTATTTATATTTATTCTAAAACCTATCTCTCAGAATCTGTGACCCCATGGATGCAATCCTTTCATGCACTCTCCCAATTCTGCTCCAATAAGACAAACTACTTGTAAAAATTATTTCACAGTTTAAAAAAAAAAAAATTAAAAAGAGATCAGCATGTGAAGGATTATGTGTCCAGTTCTGACTATCTTTGTTTTGGGAAGCACTACACTTTTCCTGAAAATTATCATCAATTGTTGTCCCTACCAATAAAATCTGTTTGATATGAAAGAAGATGAAAATGCTGAATCAAAGCAAAACTAGAAAAAGTCAGAGAGGAACTCCCTTGAAAATTAGGAGAAGATGGGATTCAGCTGACCCAGCTTTGTCTCTTGGTGGAGAAAGATAAGCACCTTCTGTCCTACAATATCTGTACAAACTACCAGGGATGAACTAACTTTTGGAAATGCCTATTTATTTCAACCAACTTTTGTTTGAGCACATAAATGTCTGTCTTAGACTAGAAACAACTGACCTTCAGACTGATAATGTTAGCCCAGGCCTGTCTTGAATATATTTCTGTCAACGCTAAGTCCAGTTCAAGCTTTCTAACTCTTTTTCTTTCACCTTGCTGAGTTTTCAAGAGAAGGACTGATCCATCACAGTTTTGTTAGAACTTTTTTAGCTTAACTTTGGTTTTGGTATAACTTTATTTTTTCCATGCTCAATAAATTAATTCAGAATATAACTTGTCCAAAAATACTTTCTACCTCCTAGGAATAAGTCAGTATAGACCTTTGTATTATCATTTTCCTGAAAGATCTGAAAGGCCTCAAATGGTGTAGACTGTACAATAACTTTCTTAATAGTCTGCTTTGACCATTAAGATTGTTTTTCTGGATAGCAACATGAAGGTGTAAGTTGCTTCTTTGAGGTCTAATTTTCAATAAGAAAAGTTCTGGTATATCATGTATCTGTTCTTGCTATCTTCTATTTTTTCCTGTGAGCACACTTCTAGCTAACCTTCAGCTGTCAAGTTTTATGCCAACAAAAACCACTGAACAAACTACACATCTAGCATTTTAGGCATAAATCACCTTTCTCTTTTCCTGCTCAGACATTGTTTTCTGTTTGCTCACTTAATAATTTCAAAAACTATATAGTTACTTACTTCAAAAACTACAGACATGATTCAAAAGTTATGTTATTATAAAACTTTCCATACTTGTTTTGGTTTGCTTCCAGTTTGGTCAAAATGATGATCTGCTGTCTTGAATATCGTTACCAGCACCAATAACTTGGTAGTTCAGGGTTTCTGATCACAACTAGAGGTAGAAATTTTGATTCTTCTCAACTTCTTACCTCTCATGTTGGTAGATCTAATGGTTTGAATCTAATTGTGGGCATCTAACATTCCTACTACTTCTTGTAGAAATAATCTTCTTAGTAATTTTAAAGAGTCACTTTGTAGAAAAGAACTGGTCTCTTCTTCCTCTACCAACAGGAGACAGTTGGGTGTCTTCATTTCTTCTCAGAGTTTTCCTTTAAGCATTTGGTTTTTCTTTTAGTTGTCTCTTCCCTAACACAAGGAAACTCCAAGCCTGTGGGTGTCCTCACTTTCTATCCCAGTCTTGCTGCCAAATCTGTTGTTGCTTCTTATCTTTAACCATTTCGAACAGAACAGTTCTGGCAGCACATTGATTAATTATAGGAAGCATTAATGACCAGCAGCTCAGGGCACTGGGTTGTGATTGAATCTGACAGACCAATTTCCTTCTCCAATGTTCATTATTCTACAAACAGGACACACCAGGCAAGGCAACTGAAATGTACAAAATTACTACCTATCTCTTTTCTGTCTTGATTACATACAGTCCAGAGTTCAGCTCCAAAGTACACTGAGAATTCAGAGATATGAATTGTAAAAATGAAGATAATTAGAATTCCACACTGGCCCAACTTGGAACAGACATAATTAATGCCAGAAGTTCCAAATGAGCACACACATGACAAGTAAATACATTAAAAATTAGGCAAAAGTTTCTATATTTCTTGGAATTATTAGTATGTGGTCACAGTGACACTTTGTGTTCATTGCTAGGGAATGCACTCTACTGTAACTGCAAAATGCTGGAGTTAACATCTATTATCTAGCATGCTCATTAACAATGAGTGACCTAATGCCTGCAGTGAGGAAACTGCAACTAAATTTTAGTAAGGTCAGATGCTATTTATGAAGCAGCAGCTACCGAACCTAAATAAAAGCCAAGCAGAGTATGCCACAGTTTGAAACATGTACTCACAGTTAAACTAAAATGTATATCCCCACACAGTGCACTGCTACTTCATTTTTAATGTGTGTGCCAACACATTTGCCCTCTGCCATGGAATGACACTTGGCTTTTCCCTACATTCACCTCCTGTCCTTGTCTGCTAGGAGGCATTTGTTCTGTGTGTCTCCATTCATAAAACATACAGATCTATTAACAAGACGTTCCTGGAACAACAGAAATGTTAAAATTCTTTAGGAACTCCTCTTAGATGCAGTCAAGAGTTAAAACGTGATGACAACACATTCTGGTGCTAATTCTCATTGTGATACATCATATTTGCTTTAAACTAGAAGCAGCAGCAAGCATGCCAGTATGCAGGAATCTCTGTCTGTGGTTGTACCTAAAACTGGAGAAAATACTCCAGAGAAGTTTTGCTCACTTGATTTCCCTTCCCTGAATTGCACGCAAGAAAGGTAATTTTTCCTTACACTGCCATTAGATAATTCTTTTCCGCTAGAAATAATGTTTGTTCACTGCCAGTGGCCCTGTTTTTTTGACTGTCCTATGTACTTGCCTGTGTGTTACACCAGTGAGAATGGATAGACCACTCAGCTTTGACTTTCTGCACTGCCCTGGCAATGTGAAGCAGCTGTAAACCCAACAGGGAGTCAACTTCAACAAGCGCAGTTAATTCAAGTTTACGGATGCTTGACATCACCAACGCACTGCAGCGCAGCCAAAGCGTACCCGTGAATCTGGCCCACCAGCTGTGCCTGTTGATTTTAAAACTGAAAGTTGCAAAATAAATAGATTATTTAGAGTGGGTATTCAATAAACCTCATTTGATTTCCATAAGCTCTTGCAAGGACCTCCAGGCTCTGACAGCAGATTTGATTTGCCTCCTAATCGTTTAAAGCCTGATGATGCTTTTGGTAGACGTGACATGTATGTATGGTGAAGTCATTTTCCACGTGCGTATGCCTGCACTTTACAAAACCAAGGCATAAATATACCTAGCTTTAGTCTTTTTAAAAAGGCAGACAGTAATTCACACATTGCTCCTGCTTGCAGTTAAGACATGGATGGTCACCAGTCTGGAGGTGATAGCTAAACCTGTCTGGGTTCCCCAGACTTTCAGTAGGCTGGGATTTCTTTACTCTACTCCCAGGTGTTTTTTGTTTGGCCACTTCTGTAAAATGAATTCATCTGCAAAAATATCAATGATACAGTCACAGCATCCCTAATGTATGGAGCAGATTTGCCACTAAGCTAGAGCAGGAGGTCTTTCCTGATGGTGAATTCCCATTCACTAGTTTATTTCATGAAGGTCCAGTAGACTTTCAGGCTGTGTGACTCAGTAAATACAGTAGTTAGTGTAAAACACATAGCAGAATATTTGAAAGGTTTGACCCCAAATATTCGCTAGGTGAGTTTTATTTCAAAAATTTCCTGCCTAACCTGACTACTAAACTGATTTTACTAAGTACTCTTTTAAGATAGATGATTTAATTAAAATACTTGTAGCAAAATCATTCATCAGTAAATTTGCAGATGACACCAAGCTGGGAGCAGGTGTTGATCAGTTAGAGGGTAGAAGGGCTCTGCAGAGGGACCTTGACCGGCTGGACAGATGGGCAGAATCCAACAGGATGACATTCAACAAGTCCAAGTGCTGGGTGCTGCACTTTGGCCACAACAACCCATTGCAGCACTACAGGCTGGGGTCAGAGTGGCTGGAGAACAGCCAGGCAGAAAGGGACCTGGGGGTACTGGTTGACAGCCAGCTGAACATGAGCCAGCAGTGTGCCCAGGTGGCCAAGAAGGTCAATGGCATCCTGGCCTGCATCAGGAATAGTGTGGCCAGCAGCAACAGGGAAGTCATTCCGCCCCTGTGCTCAGCACTGGTTAGATCACATCTTGAGCACTGTGTCCAGTTCTGGGCCCCTCAGTTTAAGAAAGATGTTGAGTTGCTGGAACGTGTCCAGAGAAGGGCAAAAAGTCTGGTGAGGGGTCTGGAACACAAGCCCTGTGAGGAGCAGCTGAGGCAGCTGGGGTTGTTTAGCCTGGAGAAGAGGAGGCTCAGGGGTGACCTCATTGCTGCCTACAACTACCTGAAGGGAGGTTGTAGCCAGGAGGGGATTGGTCTGTTCTCCCAGGCAACCAGCACCAGAACAAGAGGACACAGTCTCAAGCTGCAACAGGAGAAGTTTAGGCTGGAGGTGAGGAGAAAGTTCTTCACGGAGAGAGTTGTTAGCCACTGGAATGTGCTGCCCAGGAAGGTGGTGGAGTCACCATGCCGGGAGGTGTTCAAGAGGGGATTGGATGTGGCACTTGGTGCCATGGTTTAGTAGTCATGAGATCTTGGGTGACAGTTTGGACTTTGATGATCCTTTCCAACTTTATTGATTCTGTGAGTCTGTGAAAATTTTAACTTTCAAAAATTTAAGCTGAAAATTTACTAACAGGCCTATGTGTCTTGAAAGGTGTGTATGTGTGTTTCTCTGGGAAACCAAAAAAACTTTGCAAATATCCTGGCGGAAACAGTCTGTACACTATTTTCATTCCCCAAATTCTCACCAGGATTTAAGTGGGTTTGAATGCATCAGACAACACTCAATAGCATAGGATATATTTTATTGCTTCATAAAGATCTACTTTATGACAGATGGCCAAAGCAGTTTAAAGACACATGAAATCAATATTTTTCATTAGTAAAGCAAGTATTAGCATGATTATTGAATTATTACTCTTGCTTTCTTTATAAACTTCCTCATCATTTTTTTGTGTGGGGGTTCTCTCTGTTGTTTTTTTTTTTCTTTTTGTTTGATTGGTTTTTTGGGTTTGTTGGGGTTTTTTTGGTTTTTTTTTGGTTGCTTAGGTTTAGTTTGTTTGCTTCCATTTTTTTTGGTGGGTGGTTTTGTTTTGTTTTGAATAGACTGTGCACTGTTTGTTACAACCTTGGACCAACGGAGCGGAATTCCATTTCTACCAGCCTGGGTGCATATGCACAATACTGTTTCTCCCTGCTGAGCCTATGTGCCTACACTGTTAGGAAATTTACAGGTCTCTCTCCAGTCATTTTAGAGAGGTTTGGCCCTGTTTCCTTCTTGTGGGATGTGAGTAACTACTGTGGACTTTAGTGAGGGTTATTCATAACCTACTGCAGGAGGGTAGGGCTGTGATGGCCACTTAGAGGGCTATAGTCCCAGATGTGGCCAGCTGCTCTGTGCCATGGCTGCCTCTGCTCACAGAAGGTGTCAGCAGAACCAGGGCCAATGTGCCAGGAGAACCAACAGCCACCCTGGCTGACATGAAGCTGTGCAAGTGACAGACAGATGTCTTGAAAAGCAGGAGGGAGCTAGGAGCAGTAGAAAGGAAGATACAGTCTCAGCAAAATCACCTTTCAGGTCAAAACAGACACACAGCACTACCCAGTCACATCATATTCCAGGCATCTGGGAAGTTGATTTATCACATATTGATGTGTTTTGAGCTATCCCTATATGCCTACGTAGAAGAAATGCCAGCCCCAGCTGCTGCTTTAGGGGCTGGCTGTGTGCCGTTTAACTCTTGTCAATCAAACTCCGTAAACGGCAGAAGGAGGCGGGGAGGAGGAAGAAAAGGGTAGTGGGAGAAAGAGTAAACCCTGGAGGGAGAGAAGGAAAGATCTGTAGGAATATATGATATAAGGAGTGAATGTGAAAAGGCTACTTTACCACCCAGAGCCCCTCCTGATACAGCAAGCCTTGCACTAGACTTCATTTGTAATTCTCCCTCCCACCTATATGCACTCCAAAGCTGCACTCGTGCATTGCTTTTGCTGTTGCTTTTGGTTTGCTTCAGGTTTTGTTATTCAGCTGAGTGAATGTAGTGGACACGGTTCTGAAGGTCTTTAAAAGTGACATAAACAGGGTATTTTATTTGAATTTCACACCTGTAATCATTACCCCTCGTACATTTTGAAGAGCTGCAAATATTCTGAATTGATAGCATGGTAATATGAGGACAGGAGGGGAGGGGAGAGCAATTGTAAATAACATTTTTAATATTTTAAATAAGATGACTGAATATGCTCTGAAACTGTAAATGTTAGAGCTTGAAAACATTATCTACAGTAAGGAAACGTGCAAGCAATTGAAAAGACATGGTAAGAATGTCTTGTTGCAAAGTATTAGATATACAGATTATGTGTAGATACTTTCACCATCTATGTGGTATGTTTTCAGTTACCTATTTCTCCTGATGACAAGCATAGCAATTGTGTGCCTGGAGCACAGTGTCTTGTCATCAGACCAAACTAACCAAAACCTCTTATCAACAATTCCTTCAACCTGTCTAACCAAGTATAGAAAAATGCCTTCTTTTCATCAGGAAAAATAGGAAAACCTTTCCACAGCCTCTTTGCTTTCTCAGTTGTTGCATGGATTTGTACACCAGTGCTATAGTCAGTACTCTTTGGATGATTACATTACAGCAGTAAGGAAAAAACTTTCCCAAGGATTTTCATTATGCCACAGAATTAATCTAGTTTCTCTGATGCTCTGTTCATGTTTCTATATGTGCATATGTGAGTAGACATATCTCTGTACAGACAATAAGAGAGAAAATAAGAAAGCATGGTATATGTGATTCAGGATGGAGAGATAAAGACTTTCTGCCTGTCCTAACAGTCCTTGCTCTGTGGTTTAAATAGGAGAAAACAATCCATTTCATTCTCTGACATGTGAGTATGAATCATAACAAGAGTATATATGACAATTTCCCTTTTCACTTTTGGGTAGTGAGGTCTTGCTTCCCACCTCCCCCTATATTAATCCTATTAATATAAGATCTCAAAAATACTAGGGGCAGCACCTTCAACTGTGGCTTGGAGATAGATGTCAGCACTGAACTGATGACCCTGTTAAGTTGCTTAGGTCAATAGTTCAAGTTCTCCTCCCTTTTGCTCATCCTTAGAGCTATCCATCTGCACGTGTGAGTGTGGAACACGGTTAAAACATGTGATACACATCTGCTGTTTGTGAAACAATGTTATTAGCCATGGTCCTGTTATGAGAAAGAATTGCAAAAGGAGGATAGAATGGAAATGTTCTTAAAAGGCTCTCCTCATTTTTAATTGGTCCTTGCCTGGAATATGCTCTCATTGACTGGAGAAAGGAGAAGTAATGATATAACTGAAATGAAGGCAATAGCTGGGGGTTTAACAGCTCCAGGGAGGGAAGAGACAAATTCAGCAACATATCAGTTTATAACTCTTTAAAAGTGGTTACTTCAATCTCTGAGTCATAATTTAAAATCTACTAAATGTTACTAATCTTTTCCTCTATCCTTCCCTTATGACAAAAAAAACCCCAAACCCAAAAAAAATCCACACCAACCTAAAGTCCCTATTTTAAAACTTAACTGAAATCCACCAAAGCAAGTATTAGATCACTCTACTGCCAATGGCACAGATGAGTAAAAATGAGTCATGTGAGCAAAGGGTATTGTGTTAAAGAAAATGTGAAGCTTCATCACTTCAAACCACAGCATTAAAACATTTTGTTTTGGAGAGCCTGCTCCAATGGATTTCAATATGTGCTTTCTTTTGACTTTAACTGAGAAATATGTTGTCCTGTGCTTATTACAGTATTCAATGTTAGCTTCTGTACTGTGAATGTGACTCAAAAGAATTCTCTATAAGAAAGAGAGTAGTATGGGAGGTTTCCCTCCATGATTCATTTGTCAAAACATGCTATAACACAGTCTTAAACTAAAGGTTAAAAGAAAAATTAATTATAACATTTGTGAGAAAAAAAATGTATAAAAATACTTGAGCAGAATTCTGCAGGGGCAGCCATCTCTTCCAAAAATCAGTACATAATCATGTAAGCACCATAGGTAGGAAGCTTTATGGGACTCTGACTATCATGTGTTTCTCTCGGTTGCAAACTACCTACAACAATGTTGTGTCAGACCCAACTAATGGCTTTGGAATCCAACTTATTAAACAAATAATAAACACCTCACCTAACTCATAACATTGCTACATCCTTCAACTTATATAGCTCTGTATTTTCTTTAAACTACTGAATTAATATTTCTTGTGTTCCTACATTATATACCTGTCTGTTTGCTGTACTGGGTTTGAGTTTTAGCCACATGGTCTCTGGACCAGTTTCAGTTTTTCTCCTGCATGAAATAGTTTCAGAAAGCTCAAGACAGTTCTGTGCTCAACTCTGGTTAACAATAAATAATTTTAAGATGTAAAAAAACTGGTGGAAACCTCACAGTTTTCCCAGTCTGCTGGTCTAGTCTTGGCTTGAGACTGTTCATTTTTTTATGATTTTCGGATCCTGCTAGAAAATAAAGCATAGGATGTTTATAGGAACAGGCCCTCCATAGGTGTAGTGACCTATAAAAGGTTTAGTAGACTACTCAGCTGTCATGAGAGAGGGAAAACTGCGGCTGTCATCCAAATTATTGACGTTAGTGTTGGATACACCACATTTGTCTGTGGTCATCTAAAAATTTGTGGTTTATTTTAAACTAATTTCCCTTTAGATGGTTAAAAAGAGAGAGAGCACTCTCAGAAGAACTATTCGGTTCAGCCATGCCCCCTTTGACTGCCAAGGGAGACTTGCTTACTACTTTAAATTAGATGCCTATGGTTAGGTTGCTAAAAGAAACAGTTTGGCTTTTAGGAGGCAAGGCGATTCCTACATGAATTCTAATGTATGATTTTTTTTCTGTAAGAATCTAAGAAAGGATGGAGGGAACTTCAGTGAAATTCCAGAAAAACACACAACATGTTTATTAGTACCTGCATATGTTTTTGAATTCAAGAAAGGCAAGTGAAAGGAAGGAGAGAAAGCAATAAACATGACTATTAAGGACAGATGTGCTGAAAATCTCTCTGGATGCCTCCAGATTTACTCACTGAGAAGTCCCAGAGCATTCACTGCCAGAGAGGTAAAGCAGGCTGCAGCTTCTCTCTGGCCTTTTCCATGTAAAATGGAGCATGGAAGCAGGAGGAGACTGCAAATCCCATTCTCATTCTAACAAAGGATTGAGACGTCTGAACCATGTATTCAACCCTCTAGATGCCTTCCCAAGTCCAGTAACAGATGGGCCTCACAACCCAAAACTATGAATTCTTGAATGCACTGAGAGGGGAAGACATCTCTCCTAGGGAGAACCCAGGCAGTAATAAACATAGATTGTCTCATCCATCTAAGTTGCTCAGTGTACACCACACTGATTTTTAGAATCATTGAACAGAACAGTTGAGTTCAGCACAGAGCCACAAAAATGATTAAGGGAGTGGAACATCTCCCTTACGAGGAGAGACTGAGGGAGCTGGGGCTCTTTAGCTTGGAGAAGAGGAGACTAAGGGATCACCTTATTAATGTTTATTAATATGTCCCAATGGCAGGACAAGGGCCAATGGGTGGAAGATGAGGCATAGGAAGTTCCATGTAAACATGAGGAAGAAGTTTTTTCACTGTGAGGGTGATGGAACACTGGAACAGGCTGCCCAGGGGCATTGTGGAGTCTCCCTCTCTGGAGATATTCAAAACCCACTTGGGTGCATTCCTGTGTGATCTGGTATAGGTGAGACTGCTCTGGCAGGGGGGTTGGACTAGGTGATCTTTCAAGGTCCCTTCCATCACCTAACAATCTGTGATTCTGTGATTTTTGAGAAAAATTAAGTTTCATTGACATGCACTGCTTTGCTGAGCTGAAACTTTTGTGGAGGTATATCTGTGGGGAGGAGGTTTTTAAGAAAACCTTTTGATTACATGCACCTTGATTACAAACTGTGAAAGGGTGGATGTGAAACAAAACCCACCAAACCTATCCATACCTAACTTTTTCAAACAGAATTTAAAAATAAACTAAAAAAAAAAATGCAAAGCAATTTATTGAAACTGTTAGGAGAGTTCCATTTGTACTACAGTGCAGAATGGAAACAACCTTCAGGAGTTTAAATACTGTCAGTGTTTAAATAATTTCCTAACATTAGAGACAAATGCATGCTTCAGGTTGAACTCTGATTTCCTTGCTAGAAATTAGTGCTAAATATCATCCAATTACGTTCTGAATTTTAGAGTCCACTGGCACACGGGTCCATGTTCTTCAGGAAAGGATTATTTTTCTTTTTTTTTTCTTTTTCCCTGCTAATCTTTGGATCTGATCCAGCATTCTTTATTCAGACTAAACTCTCATCGAAGTCACAAAGAGGGCACATCATCAAGTTTAATTTTCTCGTATAAACCAGTGAATAATTTTGTTAGCAAAGCCAACCACAATATCTTCCAATACCCTTTTCTACCTTGTCCCCTCCTCTTATGGCTTCATTGGTCTGACATGAGGAGCTAGAAAGGCCACCTATTAAAAAATGACAAGATTCTGAGGGAAAATGTTGCTTTTGATTATGGACATTATACTGAATATCAAAACTCCACTGTTCTCTTCTTACCAGGGTATGGAAAGCAAAATAGGAAATGGTACAGTTCAGAGTCATTCCTGTGGCAAACAGAGAAAAGAAGAAATACAACAGCGAAAACTTAACCCATTCACATGGTCTTTTCTGCTGTACATTGGATTCCAGAGAGTAATGTGGTTTTAATCAATTTCAACTTGAGTTGCAGTCATATATTCCCTAGTGGGACCTTAGTATCTTGACCATGAATTTCAAAATAACTACACAAAGTGATGATAAAAAGTAGATTTTTCTACTGGAACTAATGGTGATTCCTTCCGTTGTTTTGCACATCATATGCTGTTCATAAATAATGTCAGAATTGGGCCAAGTCTCCTTAAGAAAGGTGGTCATTTAATGTAAGTAAATCCACATTAAATATTGAAGATCAGAAAAAAGCTGCCTTTTCAAAGAGGTCACTTTTAAGTGAAGGAAACAACAATGCATGTGTGCGGATGGCCAGTTCCACACTGGGTGACACAGAGTTAATGGCTCATAGAGAGCATATACATGTTTTTTAAAGATGTTTTATTGCTTACAAAAGGAAGTAGTCTAGAGAGACTGGATACATAAACTGGCTCCAGCCAGCTGTGGCTGTCAGGCTAGGAAGGATCCTGTTCAATTAGTGTTGTAAAATAAAATACTTTGTAAAGGAAATAAACACTATGAGAGCTAAGATTCATGCTTTCAAATATACACAAGGTTTGAATTTTTAATTAGGGCTGCTAATTACAGTCATCAGAAAGCAGAACAGAATAGATTTTACCTTACATTTAGCAGACAAGCCTTCAACCCCAGTGTATTTTTCAATTTCATTAATATTTTATGAAAATGGCCCTTGCAGCTTCAGCCTATTCTGTGCCTCCTACAAAACTGCCCCACATTATGGATGCCAATGCCTTTAAGCCATGTGCATTAGTGAGATGACAAAATGCAAAACAGCATCTTGTCAACCATTGCATCAATTGATTCTATTAGATAGTGTAAAAACAGTTGGGTGTGAGTTATAATCTAGCTGACACTAATGATGAAACAAGACACTGGCTGGGAGCAGCCATTAGCTATAAGCCAGAAATTAATGCTTCTAATATTTTTGAACAAATTAACCTTAATGAACTGGCCATGTATATACTGTAGTATATACTGATAAGTCAATTAGTAGAGAATAGAGGTTATGTATATATGGATATATAGAAAAAAGTATGGCTATAGAGTTCCATGCAGACAATGCTACTGCAGCATTCCTACAGTAAAATGAGACAATTTTTGCATTTAAATACATTCAAGCTCTAATGTGCAAAGGTCCAGTCTTGTTTTTGTGGTTGTTTTCTTTCAGTGAAAATTTTGATGTGGGAGTATCATTAAGCAAATACAAAATTTGTTGTGTCATACTGGTAGATCAGACACTGCACTGATGTGTTCATATAAATGCTTTAATTTCACTGATGTTTAACTGCAACTATTTCTAGCTGAATTAATCATGTACTGATCAAAATTTACAGTACATTTCCTTTCTGTTCATTACTATTTGTGAACATGCTCTGATTCAGATTCTTACATGCTCTAAACCCAATCATTGTCTAAAAGGATGCATTAGCATTTTAAAATAACCTAGCTAATGTGAGATCCTAAATTCTAGGAATTCCATTTAGAAGCAAGCTAGAAGACGGATGCAGCCAATTTATAAGAAAGCACGGAACAAAGGTAAGGCACTTGCCAACAATAGTTTGTTGGTTTAACTTTGACTTGCTTTCCTGGGAAAGAAGAAAACAGAATTTTCAATGTGAACTGTCAGCCCCAGTTATGACAGGGCTTCACTAGTTAGAAGTTCAGAGTTCCTCTTCCATTGGCAGAATGATGTAAAGAAAACCACCAAACAGGATTCTTTCAAGTTTCAACTACAACTCTACTTAAATAATTTACTTTTTAGTTTTACTCAGACTATTCTTTTTAAACTTGGTTGACATTTTCGTTGACAAGCACATTTTATTGCACAAGATCAGTAGTGAAATTGGCAGCAAAAAAGAGAGGGAGGGAAAAAAGCTGGCTCTGCTCAATGAGAGAACTACTATCTTGCCTTTGGGAAAAAACAATCCTGGTACTGACCCTTTCTGATGACTGGTAAACCAGTCAGTCTAAGTGAAATATTTGGTTACTTTGAATGTTTGTTTTTCCTACAAGAAGCAAACCAGAGGCTGTTTAGCTAACACATTTAAATCAAGCCAGCAAAAATAATGTCGAATGTGAACATCAAGCTTTTACATTAATCCCTTAGAAAATAATAAGTAAAATTGTGAAACCACTGAAAATGCAAACATTAGAACATTCCTTTATGAACTACTGATAGCTGCACTTAAAATTAGTGAAGACCAAAAAAATCCAAAACTCAAGAAGAAGAGAAGAAGTGGAAATAACATAGAATCATAGAATCATACAATTGTTTCTGTTTGAAAAGTCCTCTGAGATTGTAGAGTCCAACCGTTGACCTAACACCACCATGTCCATTAAACTATGTCCCAAAGTGCCATGTACAATTTTTGGACACCTCCAGGGATGGTGACTCCATCCCCTCCTTAGGAAGCCTATTTCAAAGCTTGACCATCCTTTCAGTAAACATTTTTTTCTTAATATTCAGTCTAAACCTTCCCTGGTGCAGGTGGAGGCCGTTTCCTCTTGTTCTGTCAGTACATACTAGGGAGAAGAGAATAACACCCACCTCACTACAACCAGTTCTGAGTACAGGGACGTGATGACTTCCATACTCCTGCTGGCCACACTGTTCCTGATACAGGTCAGGATTCTGTTGGTCTTCATGGTCACCTGAGCACACTGCTGGCTCATGTTCACACAGATGTGAACCAACCCCTGGGTCCTTTTCTGCTCGGAAGCTTTACAGCCACTCTTCCCCAAGCCTGCAGCGTTGCATGGGGTTGTTGCGACCCAAGTGCAGGACCCAACACTTGGCCTTTTTAAACCTCATACAACTGACTATGACATCTTAAAATCTAGTTGGAGATGGCTCTGCTCACTGCAGGGGGGTTGGACAAGATGACCTTTGAGGGTCCCTTCCAACTCAATGCAATCTGTGAATCTGTGAGTCTGTGAATCTGTGAATCTGTAAATGTCACTTCTGGTCCCCAAGCCACCTGACTCTCATATCCCAATTGTGTGATGCCACTTAATGGTCAAAAGAAAAGGCAGAATAAACAATTGGCATTTTCAATAAATTCATATCCATACACTGAATAAGTGACCCACGCTTCCTAAGTACCTCTTGGAAAACACAGACTAGAAAGAGCTACAGTAATATCCCAACTAATACTCCATTCAAAGGCATCTGATCCAATAAAGCCACACATCAATGTTGCTCCTGGAGTATGGAAGCCTTATGCTGTTACCAACATTTCATTCATTTGGGTAGAGTGTTTAAAAGAGCTTAGTGTAATGTTAAACTGGGAACATTGATGGACATGTTTTGTGCCTCATGATCTTCAGTTTAAATGGAGGCAATTTCTCAGTTTGCCAAGCCAGCTTAATCAGTTTCAGCACTGCTGAGACAGAAGAATAATGAAGAGGTGATTTGGTACAATCAGCATGGGTTCACCAAGGGCAAATCCTGCCTGACAAACCTGGTAGCCTTCTATGACAAGGTCACAACATTAATAGATGAAGGCCGAGCGACTAGTATCATTTACCTGGACCCTAACAAAGCCTTCAACAATGTCCTGCATGACATCCTGGTCTCCAAGCTGGTAAAGTCTGGGTTTGATGGATGTACCATTCAGTGGATAAAGAACAGGCTTGGTGGCCACACCCGAAGGATGTCTGTCAATGTGTCCATGTCCAAGTGGAGGCCAGTGACAAGTGGAGTCCCTCAGGGATCAGTCCCGGGACCAGTCTTGGTCAGGATCTTTGTTAGCAACATGGACAGTGACACTGAATGCACCCTCAGCAAGTTTGCTGATGACACGAAGCTGTGTGGTGCAGCAGACACGCTGGAGGGAAGGGATGGCATCCAGAGGGACCTTGACAGGCTGGAGAGCTGGGCCCATGACAACCTCATGAGGTTCAACAAGACCAAGTGTAGGGTCCTGGTTCTGGGTTGGTGCAACCCCAAGCACCAATATAGGCTGGGCAGTCCTAAAGAAAAGGACTTAGGGGTGCTGGTAGATGAGAAGCTCAACATGAGCCACCAGGGTGCACTTGCAGCCCAGAAAGCCAATCACATCCTGGGCTGCATCAAGAGAAGTGTGGCCAGCAGGTCGAGGGAAAGGATTCTCCTCCTCTAATCCACTCTGGTGAGACTTCACCTGGAGTACTGCATCCAGTTCTGGAGCCCCTATTACAAGGATCTAACCATGCCAGAGCATGTCCAGAGAAGGGCCACCAGGATGATCAGAAGGCTGGAGTACCTCTCCTATGAGGACAGACTGAAAGAGTTGGGGCAATTCAATCTGAAGAAGAGAAGGCTCCAAGGAGACCTTCTTGTGGCCTTCCAGTATCTGAAGAGGGCCTAAAAGAAAGCTGGTGAGGGACTTTTTAGGGTGTCAGGTAGTGATAGGTCTAGGGGGAATGGAAAAAAAAATAGAAACATGTAGATTCAGATTGGATGTTAGGAAGAAGTTTTTCACTATGAGGGTGGTAAGACACTGGAACAGGTTGTTCAGGGAGGTGGTAGAAGCCTCATCCCTGGAGGTTTTTAAGGCCAGGTTGGATGTGGCTCTGAGCAACCTGATCTAGTGTGAGGTGTCCCTGCCCAAAGCAGAGAGGTTGGAACTAGATGATCCTTGAGGTCCCTTCCAGCCCTAATAATTCTATGGTTCTATGATCAGCAGTTGTTTTGAGTTCATTTCAAAAACTTACAAGAGCCAGTGCCAAATACCTATGTCAGTGCAAGCAGATGTCACTTTGGCTTAATTTTTGGCCAAGTGGAGGTCTTAGGTCTTAAGCCAGACAATTCTTCCAGTTCTACCGTGTTTGTCCTGTGCTCCCTCTTTTCTCATTTTTATTGTGTGGGTAAACATCTCCATCACTACCACTGCTTTAGTAAAGGTGATGAGTTTTGTACTAGCTTTTCAGGCTGGTCTTTGAAAAGAAGTGAAGACAATCATCTCTAGGGAATGTGTTTAGGGGCCTGGGAGACATGCAGTTGAATATGGCACAAAGGCTCCCAGCTGGATTACTCAGAACCATCTCATCCTATGCAGCTAAAATCTTGGGCTTGTTTAAATCAATTGGAATTTCACAGTGGACTTCTTGACATAGCTAGAATAATCACAGCAAACCATAATGAAAGACAATATATTTAACCTGGAAATCTAATTTATAAAAATTACAGGAGTAATCAGCTGCAATGAATGTACAGTTCTTCCTACAGATTTTGTCTGATACCTTCCACCCCAGTAGAACTATTGCTATGTTGCCATGCCTGTAATGGGAAATACAAGTCCCTTTCTGATCTAGTAACTGCATAAAGAGTTTACAAAGAGCCTATGCTTTGGTGAAATTCGGTTCATGTCTCACATCATTAATACACAGAATGAGAACATATATTACATTAAGACCTTTTTATGGGCATCTCAGACCTATTTAACCTATTTAATTTTGCTCTCCCAGGAAGGTATCTTTGGTCATCATGCACTTTCACCTTCTAGATACAAATTAGAGCACTAAGAGTTATGCATAAAGAAGATTGGAGAATGGGAGGTAAAGGTGTCCCCAGGCTCCAAACAGAGAAGGCAGAAAGCATATGAGTAGAAGAGTGAGGAAAACTGCTTAAATATCTCAAGATCCCTGTCCTCCAAAAGCACGAAATAGTTGACTAGGCTGAAGATCATCTCATTACTAGGCTCTACTCCCACAAGTCAGTGCTGTAGGTGCCTTGCTCACTTATATTGCATAGTAGAATAAGGAGTAATTGTAGCCATAACACTAAGTCTTTCTTGAATACTTCTTCATGGTGTGCAGTTTCCACCAAATCATTCTATATGCAGTATTTCACTGATATTTATATTTTCAAGCATTTCAGAATCTGCATTGGGGTAACATCTGGCTGAAGGCAATGTCTGGACCACAGAGGTAGAAGAAGAGGGACTGTCTTTTCTTCTAAAGTTTGTGGTACAGTTTAGGCAAGGACCAGTCACTTGGGCTTCAGGTTTCACTTAGGACACAGTAGGAATTAAAATGAATGAAGATCTCAGGAGTTCACTGTCTGGGGTCAGTTATGCCTAAAAGTGATCTGATTGCTTAGGCAGAACTTGTCTGCACAAATTGTAAGACTTTAAGGTCTGCAACAATATATACTGCATATGCTATAATTTAAGGAGCCTACATCTGACTGATGTGTATCTCTTTACCACGTTGTATATGAGTTAAAGACATGAGTTCAGCTCACGAGCCAAAAGTTCTTGCCATGACCAGAGAATACCAAACTCCAGGTAACATCACATGAATTTTTTCCTGAATAGGATCTGAATACAAAACTAGGAAAACTGCAGGCTTTAGCACCATGTCCACAAGGAGAGAAGATTGTTGTTTTCATGTGGGTATGACTGAGTTGTTCTTCAGAAGCGTATTTCATCAGATTTGTCCAGAAACACTGGCCTTTCAGACCTATGAACTTTACATTCTAGCAAACATTTCGTTCACCAAGGAGAAGAATACAAGCCAAGTAATTCATGTAGGGAAAAAAAAAAAAAGGCAACAAAAGAAAAAAAGAGAAAAAAACCCACAAAGAATATTGTTATATATATTTTTTATACAATCACTAGAAGAATCATTTTATAGTGTTTCCCATGTAATTACTGCCAGACCTGTTTAGCAAATGTGAAATACTCATTAGCAATTACTTAACTATACATATATTAAAGCTTAATTAGTAAATAAATTAAGCATATAATTAATTGCTTTAATCAGTAGGCTTTTAATATTGTAATTATCACTTGATACATTAAGGGCATGTTAAGAATACTTTTCTCAAAAAAATACATTGTTAATTAATCATTAAAACTTATCTTACTACATGCTCATTAATGATTTATTACAGACACTGGGCCAAATTCTTCTCTCAATTGCAGCAGAGCTAACTCTGCTGAAGCCAATAGAGCTTCACTTGCATAAATTAAAGGAGAATTTGGTCCTTTTAATTAAACTTAATGTTTGTCAGTGTGTATCACCATTGATGGAAATCTGTAGTGCCTTGCTCGCTTTAACCTAATAGGAGCAAATTGCCTTTCTTTTATACTCCTTTGCTATAGCTGAACATTGTCCATCCGTAGACTGAGCTCAGAGGCAGCAAGCTGTAATAGCTAGGCAATGAGATGAGATTGGAGAGAGAGATCTAGTTTAGTTTCTTGCCTGTTACTATCTATGAGTTTCATATCAGTGTGTGGATGAGATCTTCACCTCAGCTTGTTGCCCAAATGCAACAAGTGATTGCTTCTAGGGATCAGCTCACTTTTTCTCAATGTAAATATCTAAAAGGAGTCTAAAGAATCAAGGTCTGAAGGTGTTAATTTGAAAATTGACTATCAGACCCAGAAGTCAAAACACAAGTAAGATGAAAAAAAAACTTTCTGTGGCTATTTTGAACTTAGCCTGAATATGGCTTGTCTATCTGGACTGTATCATCTCCTCAGGAAGGGAACTTTTTCCTTGTGATTTAGTATAAATAAGGTACCTGCCATAGCAGGCCAAAGGGGGATTGGTTAAGCTTTCTTGAGGGAGTAAGAGTAATAATACTGTTTGCAGAGGGTCTTCATACATAAACACTCATGCTAGCAGTTGTTGTAGAGAAGGTAAGATGGAGAGGGAGAAGAAACAACAGATTAATGAGCAAACAATATCTGTTCTTATATACAGAACAGAGTTTTGATGCAGAAGTCTTTGATTATCAACATGAGGCCTTTTATGGATTTCTCTTTACAATCCCAGCAGAGTCTTCCATAAACAACCTATCTGAGATCCAAAATCTTGGTTGCTTAAATATAAATGTAGAGTAAATGAGGAAACTGAGATCTAATGAAACTGAACTTTGGAATCTGGATGTGGCATGGCTTTGTACATGTACATATCTCCTGGTATCAAACCTTGATAAAAACAACCCTTTCTCTGCTTTGGTGACAGGAATACCTGCTTTTAGTAGAGGGAAGCTAAACACCATTTTGTGCTCGCTAGGAGGCGCTGTACAGGATCTGCCCAGGATGTATTGAAAATCTGATATTCTATCCTTATTTCTATATTTTGGGAGGGCTTCCAGAATAGCTTTCATAGGACACATGCAAATCTTCATTTCCTCACTAAAGCAGCAAACCCCTTAATTTACTAGTGCATGCATGGACACATTCAATCTTGGTCTTTAAATGTTCCAGATAGAAGGGCAGAAAAAAAAAAATATAATTTTAAATGTCTTAGGATGAAGCAGGTATTTCTTAATATTAATTTACATCACAGTGTTTCAATGCTTTATCAATGCTATGAAATCTTATTCAGTGCTGCAGAGTGAATAAAAGGTAATCACTATCTTAGACTCATCCATAAGTTCTGAAACCGTGATCAGTCCTAAGAAAAATGTCTCTTATTTAGTTTCTTTTCCACTGAAGGAAAGAAAGATCAGTAACTTGGAAAAAGAATAGATTATGGAAACTGTCTTCAGGAGCCACATTGCACCTCAGCATGAGGAAAACCTTTTTTATTGTAAGGGTGACAAAGCACTAGAACAGGCTGTCCAGAAAGGTTGTGAAGTCTCCTTCTCTAGAGACTTTCAAGACCCTTCTGGATGCATTCCTGCGTGACCTGCCCTAGCTGATTCTGCTTTGACAGGGAGGTTGGACTCAATGGTCTCTGGAGGTCCCTTCCAACCCCTAATATTCTATGATTCTACACTGAACCTATGACACATTTTTGATGTGGTAAACATTTCCCAAGTGGAAAAGACAATGAACATGGTGAATCTTGCTTAGATACCCTTCCGTAACTTCAGAGGCCAAATCTAAACAAGGTCATTATGTAATGTTGGCATTGGCTAAGGGAATTCTAGGCTAAATGGAGCTTGAAGGGTTTTTGGCAGAGGACATTATTATCCAATGGGTAAAGTGGAGGCTTCTCACTTATCTGATGCTCTCTGAAGGTTTTAGAGAGTTAAGCTCCAATGGCAAAATGGCTAAAACTTCCCAGTTGCCCCACCATAATGGGGAAGTATCAAAGTGTTATGATTTTGACTCAGCCGCCAGCTAAGTTCCAGCACAGACACTCTCATAAAACTCCCACATACATTACCCCACCCTCCTGGGGGAATGAGAGGGACAGTTGTGAGCAAAAGAAAAACAAAGCTCTGTGGGTTGAGATAAGGAGAGTTTAATGGAACAATGCAAAAATAAGCCCCAAACCCCAAAACAGCAACAACAAAACACAAAAAACCAAAAAAACCCAACACAGCAGATTTTGCAGGAAGTAATTGAGACAAAGCAAAGCAAAACAAGATAGAGAAAGAGAGGGTGAACTGAAGTCCAGAAGTGGAAGGAGAATGCCACAGAAACAGCAAGCGTAACAGGTCACAGTCTGAACTCTAAGTCCCATCCTCCTTTGCCTCAGCCAGCCCTTCCCTTATAAGGCAGGCATAATGTCAGCATGGTATCAAATACTTATTAGCTGGTTCAGCTGGCTCTCCTGGCTATGTTCCCTCCCAACCAAACCCTGGACACAAAGCAAGAAAACAAACTTTTCTTGAGTTTATTTGGACTGGTACTTTACAGAAACAGAAAGATAGGGGCTCGATGAAAACAAGTTTACAAACAAATATAATTAACATTTAAGACTAAGAATCTGAGAACCTTGATAGTAAAGAGTCAATTCTTTTTACTTCCAATTAATTACTTCTATGAAAACTTATGTATAAAACTGATGCATTTTGGCCTGTCCTGAAGACACAAGTGTCATTCACATATGTACAAAGTATAGCCATTGGCAACGTTGCAGAAAATACACAGGCAGAAGGGGTTTGCTCATCTTTAAATTTACTTTAAAAGAAACTTACTTTTGACAGAAGTGTAAGTATACAATATCAGAAGTTGGAAGGGACCTCAAGTGATCACCAGGTCCAACCCCTGTGCCAAAGCAGGATCACTTAGGGTAGTCAGCACAAGAATGCATCCAGGTGGCTTTTGAAAGCCTCCAGAGAAGGAAACTCCACCACCCCTCTGGGGAGCCTGTTCCAGTGTTCTGTCACCTTCACTGTAAAGAATTTTCTCCTCATGTTGAGATGAAATCTTCTATGTTCAAGTTTGAACCCCTTGTTCCTTGTCTTATCACTGTGAACCACCAAAAAGAGCCTGGCCCCCTCTACTTGACACTCACCCCTCAGATATTTATACACTTTAATGAGATCCCCTCTCATAGTCTTCTCTTCTCAAGACTAAATATTTGACATAGTAAAGAAGAAAGTAGAGGCACAAGTCCTATAGTACTATGAATCATCATTATTCAAGGGGATTCTACTGATGTTGAGAAGACACTTCTGTAAAAAATTGCATTTGACTGTCCTGGTTGTATTTCTTCATACTGATTACAAGCCTATAGGTAGACAAGATTCACTGCAGAATTCATCCATTCTTAATAGCAAAATAAATTTGATAGAAAAGTGCTGGCAATTTCCTTAAAACAAGGAAATAAGTAGTATTGATTTGTGTTCTGCCAGAGAAAATTGGTAATTATGTTTATGCCATAATCTACATTTTTTAAAATAAATTCATGCCCATGCCATGGAAAGGTTGCACTGGTTTAAGTGAGTTTAGCTAAACTGATTCAGATTCTCACAATAGACTTGTTTAAGCTTGATTAATGCATATTCAAATACATGTTAATGTATTTATTAGTTCAAATAAAAGTAGCAAATTACTAGCAAACAAAATAAAAGTAGAGTAAAATGGTCCAGATTAGGGATCTACTTCAATTAAATTTTATAGTAGAAAGTAATTTCAATTAAGCAAATGCAGCTTTCTTTTCTTTTTTTTTTTCTTTTTTCCCCATAGCTGAAAATGCCTACAGAACAACTAAAGTAAATCAATATTTTCTGAATTATATATATATTATAATTTACATGGGAAAACAACTATGCTAACTGTCATGTGCAATTAGGACAGTTTAACAGTATCTGCTTTGTGTAAAAAAAAAAGCTATATACTGGAACAGTGGGCTCAGTTTTTCCTTTTCCTGATTATTTCAGCAAAGCTAATTTAAAGATTGCTAGCTCCTGCAGTTACAAAATTCCCCATGTGTGTTGTATAAATACAGTTCAATAAAGTCCCAGCTTGCAGACTACAGCCATTTCGTTGTCATAGGCTACAGTCTGGTCTACTTGGGCACCTAACTTGCATCTGCATTTATCTGCCTATTGAAACAGGATCCCAAAGGAAGCACCAAAACTTTCTGCACAGGCACCAGAGACATGTGCCTTTGAGGGTCTCCAGAGCCTCCCTGCCTAAGTTGTGTACCTAAACTCAGCCAGATGGGACTTTTAGGTAGGCTTTCAAATGCACATCACTTTCTCCTTTAGCTATATACAGGATTAAAGCACTTAATTCAGAGTGCTGCTGCTCTGCCTGACAAACACAGAGGTACAAGTCAGGCACCTAGGGTAGGGGAGGCTGGCAAAGGGTAACTCCCATCAACGCACGCTGCAGTTTTCATGTTTTGTTTTAAAGCTGCCCCTTGAAGAATTTACTTTTGTTCTTCACCTTGGCATTGCTTAATCAAAAAGACTTATCCTAGAGTAAAGGTACATCCCTCTCTCTGGCTCAGATGGAAATACTACCATGCATGCTGTTAAAACAGGGATCCCAGGTGGACCTCAATTTATCTCAGAAGATGTTTAACCAGTGCACTGGAGTTTCCAAAGTGGGCTGGGGGAAATTTCAGAGCCTGATTCAGGTTGTAGTTTGAAATAAAATATTTTTTTATTAATAATGGTCACATCTATACATTTGTGGATGTCACCAGTGGAGGCATTAAGAAAACCAACTGTAAACTTATAAAAAGAAGCATTTTATTCTTGCCCTTGTCACCACGTTCACTGGAAAGGAACCATATTGGCTCTTTTTTAGCTAGTAATGTCTAATGCAGGAAGACAGGAATAAGCAGAGTAGAAAGCACCTGTCAGCTCTATTTCCCACTCTCCTTGATTAGCATGAAACATTAATAGGGCTCTCAGAAATTCTGGTCTGAAATGGGCTTTGCTTGAAAACGTGTCTGCCTTTACTGCACAAAAGCTTCTGTCATTAAAAAAGGGCAGATAACTAAAGACGACTCCTTCTTGAAATTTATACCATTTTTTCATACAATGACAAATTATTTTAATAATGGGAATCGCACACTCTGCCATTTGTATAATGTTTCCCATAAAATTCTCCCATTAAATTTGCTCCTCTACTTGACTCATATCTTTTTTTAAAAATGACACACACAAAATGATACATCACGCATTCTTACAAAGAATTGGAAGTGAACATACTGTAATGGGTTAACATACGTTTTAATAAAATTTTCATTGTTGCACATTGCACTTTTCGGTACTGAGAGCCAGGGCTGTACCAGTAACCCCAGGCGATGCCTAAGGATAAAACAAATCAT